>NW_026646937.1:0-600000 GCF_950005125.1 Chionomys nivalis | reverse complement strand
GATTTTTTTTTTGTATCTGTGGAGGTTTCCTTTGTTTCCGAGTATGTGGTCAATTTTTGAGAAGGTTCCATGAGCTGCAGAGAAGAAGGTATATTCTTTCCTATTTGGGTGGAGTGTTCTATAGATGTCTGTTAAGCCTTTACCTCCAACAATTCCCTTAATTCTCTATTAGGTTTCTGTCTGATTGACCTGTCCCTTGGTGAGAGAGGTTTGTTGAAGTCTCCTACTACTAGTGTGTGTGGTTTGATGTCTGCCTTAAATTTTAGTAATATTTCTTTTAGATACATGGGTGCTTTTAAATTAGGAGCATAGATATTCAGAGTTGAGACTTCACCCTGATGAATTGTTCCTGTTATGATTATAACATGTCCATCTCGATCTCTTCTGATTGATTTTAGTTTGAAGTCTGTTTTGTTAGAAATTAGTATGGCCACACCTGATTTTTTTTAGAACAATTTGCTTGAAAAAGATTTTCCCAACCCTTTACTCTAAGGAGGTGCCTGTTTTTGTGGTTGAGATGTGTTTCTTGCAAAACAGCAGAATGTTGGATCCTGTTTTTGTCTCCAACATCTAAGTCTGTGCCTTTTTATAGGTGAATTGAGACCATTCATATTAAGTGATATTAATGACCAGTGGTTGTTTGCTCCAGTTATTCTTATTGTTTTTGGTAGTAGAGTTTGTGTGTCTCCTTTCTTTGAGTTGTGCTGTTGAAGGGTTGCTAGATGCCTGAGTTATTGTAGGCAGTGTTAGAAATGTTGGATTCCTTGGGTTGTGATTTTCCTTCTATTACTTTCTGCAGGGCTGGATTTGTGGCTACGTATTGTTTAAATTTGTTCTTACCTAGAATGTCTTGTATTCTCCATTGATAGTGAATGATAGCTTGGCTGGGTCTAGTAGTTTGGGTTGGCATCCGTGGTCTCTTAGTTTCTGCAGTTCCTTTATCCAGGACCTTCTGGCTTTCATGGTTTCCATAGAGAAGTCAGGTGTAAGTCTGATTGGATTACCTTTATAAGTTACTTGACCTTTTTCCTTTGCAGCTCTTAATATTCTTTATTTAATCACTATATTTTGTGTTTTGAATATTATATTGTGAAGGGATGTTTTTCTTTGATCCAGTCTGTTTGGTGTTTTGGATGCTCCTTGAATATTCAAAGGAATATCTTTCTTTAGGGACTCTATTGCTTTCATAAAGTCAATTTTTCCACTACTTCTGTTTTAGGGTGTTCAAGTCCTTCTGATGTAAGTCATTGGGTTCTGGAAAGTTTTCTTCCAGAATTTTTTTAAAAATATGTTCTGTGCCTTTGAGTTGTGACTCTTCTCCTTCTTCTATACCTATTATTCTTAGGTTTGGTCTTTTTATTGTGTCCCATAATTCCTGAATGTTTTGTGATGAGAATTTGTTGACTTTGCTGTTTACTTTGATCAGTGCATTTACTTTCTCTATGATGTCCTCAAAATCTGAGATTCTTTCTTCATCTCTTGTATTCTATTGATTATGCTTGATATTTTAGTCTCTGCTGGTTGACCTAGATTTTCCATACCGAGCTGGTCTTCAGTTTGTGTTTTCTTCCTTGCTTCCATTTCAGTTTTCAATTCTTGAACTGTTTCCATTACTTGTTTGATCGTTTTTTCTTGGTTTCCCAGTGTATCATTCACGTATTTACCCATTTCTTCAAACCTTTTGTTATATTTCTCATCCATTTCTATAAGGGCATTTTTCATGTAGTTTAAAGGACTCTAATGTTTCATAAAGTCAATTTTTCCACTACTTCTGTTTTAGGGTGTTCAAGTCCTTCTGATGTAAGATCATTGGGTTCTGGTGTTTTCATGTTGTTTTCAGATTGTTGGGTGAATTCTTTCCTTGTACCTGTCCATCTCCTCCTATCAATGTGATCTAATGGGTCTTTTAAGGCAGGATCAGGTTCCCTGCTGGGCCAGTGGCCTCGCTTACAAAATGCCCTTGCTTCGTTTCCTGTCTCCCACCACGGGCAAAGATCCTTCTCACCACTCAGAAGGGTCTTCAGGAACAGGGCCAGGCTCCCCGTTTGCCAGGGATCTCACCAAAAAAAGGCCTACCACTCTGTGGGCTAGCCACCAAAACAGAGAATCTCCCACTGCCCTTTGTCCTGAGCGCCTGACCCAGAGCCCAAATAGGCTAAACTGGGTGATCCCATGGCCCTGCGTAAGGGAGGGAGAGTGATGGCGTCCCCTGGGCGCAAGCTGGGCCAGGTGGAGAGAGGTCACAGCAGGGGAAGAGCAGCCCCAGCAGAGGGTACCAGCCCTCACACACTAACTGAGGGGTCAAGGGGGTCTGGGAATGCCCCTGCTACATTTCCTGTGGCCCGCCGTGGGCCAAGAACACTCTCCCCACCCAGGAGTGTCTTCAGGGCAGGCCAGTGGATCTCGCCAATACAAGGCCTCCCAATCTGTAGGTTAGGCACCAAGAAATCTACTTGATTTAATAGTAGTGGGGCGATCTGCTCTCAGTGTGGGCTTCACTGTTTCATGCTTAGACTATCCCACCTCTGCCGGTCTCGGCCGCATCTGCGCACCTGTCACTGCCGCTTCTGCCCGCAGGTCTCCACCATGTCTGTGTGCCAGTCTCCTGCCGCGTCTGCATGACTGTCTCTGCCGCTTCTGCCCGCTGCTCTCCACCCACAGCGTGCGTCTGCCCACTGGTCTCCCCCGGCACGTGCGTCTGCCCTGAAAATATCTTGATATAGAAAGCAATACTAGGCTTAGAGAGAAAACTGCTGCCAGAAAAATTCTCAGTAATCCATAAAAACAGTCCCAGATAAAAATTCTAGTACTAGTGGAGAGGGTTTTGAACTGGCCTGCATCTGTAATCACATTCTTGACCACTCTAATATCATCATAGAAGTTTTATTCAACCACTGATGGAAAAAGATGCTAAGATCCATAGCTAAACAGTGAGCGAAGCTACTGAGGTCCAGTTGAAGAGAGGCAGAAGAGAGTATACAGGCAATGGAGTCAAGACATTGGTGGGGTAACCCACAGAGACAGCTTACCTGAGCTAGTGGAAGCTCACTGACTCAGGGATGACATCTGAGAATACCACATTGAACAAAACTAGGTTGTCTGAATGTGACTGACATGTATATGGCTTGGGCAGACTGTGGGTCCACTGGCAGTAAGACTGGTATGTAATCCTATTTCTTGAATTCGTTTTTTCAACCCCATTTACTTTGGAGGGATGGCTATCATGCTCACACTAGATAAGGGGAGAGGGACTTGATCCTGCATCAAAGTGATGTATCAGACTTTGCTGACTTTCCATGAGAAGACTTTCCATCTCTGAGCAGTGGATGGGAGTTTGGGAGGGTATAAGTTGGGGGGAGTGTACGAAACAGAGGAAGTAAGAACTGGGACTAGTATATAAAATAGATTGTTTTAAAGTAATAAATAAATTAAAAATTTGTTTTTCCCTTACATGAGATCTCGGTCTGGCATATGCAGTGTTATTTTTGTGTAGTGCATGTACACCAAATGAAAAATTTGGGTACAAATTTTAGTGATCTTGATACTTAGTGTAAAGCATTTTCTTATAATCTTCTTTCACAGTTATGTGCTCAAGAGTTAAGGTTACATTTCTCTGCATCCCGTTCTGCCCTATCCATAATTTTATGCTTTGTATTGAGTATGCTTCAACATAGAAATGCTTCTCTGCCTTTTAGTTGTCAATTCAAGGCTCACTAGAGTGTACTGATATGTTCCAATCAAATGACAATAGAGAACAAGTCTGAATTCATGTAATGAATGACCCTTGCCAAATCAAGCAAGTCACATTATTGTATATTCTTTCATATGCCTTGTTATTTAGATAGGAAAATAAATAAAGTCAGGAGGTGAGGGCAGCCAGGAAGGAATTTTGTTTGTTTCACTGATCTTCAAGCAGCAAGCTAGTCCTCTTATCTGTGAGTTCCCTGAACAGAAGGTGTTCCTGATTCTGAAGAGTAGATCCATCAGCAAGTTGAGTGTGTTCCTGAATGGTTGGCCGATGCTATTAATGGAGCACAGACACCCCCAAACGCCCTAAACTTTGTGGTCATTCTGCAGGAACTTCTCTCCCCAGTTACTGCCTCTCTTATCCGATTCCATTCCAGCTTGCTCCCAGGAACACATTCCCTTCTGTGAGGCCATAAAATACCCCTGCTCAGACTGTTTGAGGGCTGAGGCTCTGGGATGGTGTGGTGAGTGCAACCGGGCAGGATTTTCTTTGTTTCACTCAGTTTGGAAAAAGCAAGCTTGTCCATTTTTCTGAGATGTCCCTGGCCAGCAAGTGGCTCTGATTCTGTACCAGAAGATCCATCAGAAGGCAATGGAAGGAAGAAATGAGAAGACAACTTCCTCCACCAACCTGAAAAGCATGATTACACCAGAATCCAATAAACGTACAACAGGAAGACTGGAACACACTTATGCAGAAGAAATAGAAAAAATAGACATTATGAAAATGATAGAGTCCCTTAAACAGGATGTGAAAAACTCCATTAAAGAAATGGATGAGAAGAATAACAAAAAGTTTGAAAAAATGATTCCGAAAAGATACCCTAGGAAACCAAGAAAAAACAATCAAACAGATAATGGAAACAGGTCAAGACTTGAAAACTGAAATGAAGGTAATGAAGAAAACAAGAAACAAGGGCCATCTGGATATGGAAAATCTAGGTAAACAAACAGAGATTACAGAGAAAAGCAAGCATAACCAACAGAATACAAAAGATAGAAGAAACTATCTCAGATGCTGAAGACACTATAGAGAAAATAAACACACTGTTCAACGAAAACAGCATATCTAAAAATATCTCATCACAAATCATCCAGGAAATCAGGGACACAATAAAGAGACCCAACATAAAAATAATAGGGTTAGAAGAAGAAGATAAATTGCAGCTCAAAGGCCCAAAAATATATTCAATGAACTTCAAAAAATGATATTCTTATAATAGTTCAAGAAGCATAGAGAATACCGAATAGAATGAGTCAAAAAAAAAAACCCTCACATTATAATAATCAAACACAATACATAGAATATAAAGAAAGAATATTAAGAGCTACAAAGGTAACTCTCAAGTAAATTATAAATATAAACCTTTTAGAATTCATCTGACATGTCTATAGAAAAAATGAAAGCCAGGAGTTTTTGGATAGATTGCTACAGAAAGTAAGAGACCATGGATTCAAGGCCAGACTACTATACCCAGCCAAGGTTTAGTTCACCATCAATGTAAAGTCAAACATTCCAGGACAAAAACAAATTTAAATAATATGTAGCCATAAAGACGGCATAACTAAAAGAAATGGAGGGAATATCACAACCGAAGAAATCCAACAACGCCCAAATAACTCAGACATCTAGCAAATCTTTACAAATACAACACAAAAAGGGGTAACAAAATACTCTAACACCAAAATGAAAAAAAAAATAACCAGAGTTAACAACCACTGGTCTTTAATATCACTTATATCAATGTATTCAATTCACCTATAAAAAAGACAGAGGCAAAGTGATTGGATGCAAAGACAGGAACCAACAATCTGCTGTTTACAAGAAGCACACCTTAACCACAAAGACAGACATCTACTCAGAGTAAAGGGTTGGGAAAGGTTTTTCATTCTAATGAACCTAAGAAACAAACAGGTGTGGCTATACTAATATCTAACAAAACAGACAAAAAACTAAAGTCAATCAGATGGGATGGTGATGGAGACTTTTTACTCATAACAGGAACAATTCATCAGGATGAAGTCACAATCCTAAATGTCTATGTCCCTAATAAAAAAGCACCCACATCTTTAGAAAAAAAATTACTAGATCTAAAGGCAGACATCAAAACCCAGAACTAATAGAAGGGATTTCAACACTCCTGTCTTACCAGTGGACAGATCAATGAGACAGAAAACAAATCGCGAAAAAATAGAATTAAAGGAGGTAATGAAAAAAATGGCCTTAACAGACATTTATAGAACATTCTACCTAAAGGGGAAAGAATATACCTAATTCTGAACATCTCATGTTATCTTCCTTAGAACTGACCACATACTATGTAACAAAGCAAACTTCCTTAGATATAAAAAAAATTAGTATCCTCCTGTGTCTTATCAGATCACCATAGAGTAAAGTAAGAATTTAAACATGGTTCTACCCCAAGAAAGCCTAAAACTTATTGAAGCTGAACAGTCAACTATTGACCACAACAGGGTCAGGGAAGAAATAAAGAAAGAAATTAAGTCTTCCTTAAATTCAATGAAAATTAAGACACACCATAAACAATCCTATGGGAAGCAATGAAAGCAGTGCTAAGAAGAATGTTCATAGCTTTTATTGCACACATAAAAAAATGGAGAAAGCTCACATTAGACCCTTAACAACACAGCTGAAAACTCTAGAAAAAAAGAAGCACACTCACCCAGGAGTAGTAGAAGACCAGAAATAATCAACCAGAAGGCTAAAATCAAAAAAATAGGAACACAGTGAACAATTCGAGGAATCAATGAAACAATGAGCAGGTTCTTTTAGAAAGTCAACACGATCGACAAACTATTTTTCAAACTAAACAAAAGGTACAGATATAATACACAAATTAACAAGATCAGGAATGAAAAGGGAGACTTAACAACAGACACTGAGGAAATTCAGAGAATCATTAGGTCATTTTACAGAAGCTTGTATGCCATAAAGTTGGAAAAATAAAAGAAATTGACATACTTTTTGATAAGTACCATTTACCAAAGTTAGATCAAGAACAGGTGAACAATTAAATAGACCTATAAGTCATGAGGAAATAGAAGCGGTCATAAAAAATCTCCCTAGCTAATAAAGCTCAGGAGCAGATGATTTCAATTTTATCAGAACTTCTGGGAAAAGCTGATACCTATACTCCTTAATGTGTTGCACATAATAGAATCAGAGAGTCATTCCCAAACTCTTCTTTTGAATTGACAGTCACTCTGATTCCAAAACCACACAATGACCAAAACAGGAAAGAGAATTACCGACCAATATCACTCATTAACATTGATGCAAAAATTCTCAATAAAATTTTGCCATACAGAATCCAAGAACACATTTAAAAAATTATGCTTTACAATCAAGTAGGCTTGTTTCCTTTTTTTGCCTGCTCATGGGTTACCAGGCATCCCTGTTTAGGTACTGAGGAGTTCCTTCTGGATGGGTTAGGGTGTTCAATTTAGGTGCTGACTCTCCTGGAAGAGAGCACAAATCACCCTCCCCCAGCTCCTGCTGCAGGGCCCCTTTTCTTACACGTGACCCATCCCCCATCTACCCCCTGAAGCCTGCCTTGCTGTCTCTTAAGTTCTCTCTTCAAGAACAGTTTTCCCATTTCTACACTAAGGTTACCCAACCAGAGCAGTGAGTGCCTGCCTACCAGGCAGGCCAGAAGGTTCCAAACAAGGGACCACAGGAACATTCAGCTTGGGGCTGCAGGGTCTCCTGTGCTCTATTGAGCACCACCCTCTCTGTCACATTCTCCCTATTGTCCCTGGCTCATTGGGCTACCAGGCATCCCTGTATAGGTGTTGAGGAATTCCATCTGGACGGGTGAGTGTGTGCTATCCAGGGGCTGACTGTCCTGGAATAGAGCACAAACCCCCTCCCCCAGCTCGTGCTGCAGGACTTTCTTTCCTACCCACGATCATCCCCAAGCCTGCCTTGTCTGCAAGGTCCTTTGCTGAGGAAGAGTTTCATGCTCCTACACTAAGTCTACCCACTCAGAGTGGTGAGTGCCTGCCTGCCAGACAGGCCTCAAGGACCCCCGAAGGGAGCAAATGAACCTTCAGCTTTGGCTGCAGGGTCTCCTGTGTTCTACTCGATACCACACTACACCCCACATTCGCCATTTTGTCCTCGGGTCATTGGACTATAAGGCGTCCATGTTTTGGTGCTGAGGAATCCATCTGGAAAGGAACGGCTCCTGCTCCTACACTGAGGTGATACACCCAGGGAGTCAGTCACAGCAAAGACTGGACCAAGACACCACGCCTCTCCAGGCTCCATCTGAAGGAAGAGATGGGCAGGCACCAATGCAAGAATTCCTCAAAACATCCTGAAAGGCAACATGACATTGCCAGAATCCAGGAACCCTAAAATAAGAAGAATTGTATACCCTACTCCAGAAGAATTAGAAGAATTTGACTCAAAATTGAATTATATGAAAATAATAGATGACCTTAAACAAGAGGTGAAAAACTGCCATAAAAAATTAGATATTACAAACAAAAATGTAGAGGAAATGAATAAATTTCTCAAAGATACCCAAGAAAACCAAGAGAAACAAGAAAAAGCAATCAAAGAGGTAAGGGAAACGGTTCAAGACTTGAAGAATGAAATGGAAGTATAGAAGTAAAAAACAAGGTAAGTATGGAGATGGAAAGTCTGGGTGAACAAACAGGAACTACAGAGACAAGTACTACGAACAGATTACAAGAGATTGAAGAAAGAATCTCAGACACTAAAGACACCATAGAGGAAATAAACACACTGATCAAGCAAAACCAACAAATTCTCATCACAAAACATTCAGGAAATATGGGACACAATAAAAAGACCAAACCTAAGAGTAATAAGGATAGAAGAAGGAGAAGAGTACAGCTCAATGTTCGACAAAATATATTTAATAAAATTAAAAAGAAAACTTTCCCTTCCTTAAGAAAGATATTCTTTGAATGTCCAAGAAGCATACAGAACACCAAATAGACTGGATAAAAAAAAAGTCTCCTCATCATATAACAATCAAAACACAGAACATAGAGAATAAGGAGTGAATATTAAGAGCTGCAAATGAAAAAAGTCAATTTACTTATAAAGTAAACATATCAGAATTACACCTGACTTCTCTATAGAAACCATGAAAGCCAGAAGGTCCAGGATAGATGCACTGCAGAAACTAAGAGACCATGGATGCAAGCCCAGACTGCCATACCCATCCAAACTTTCATAGAATATAAAGGGAGAAAACAAAATTTTCCAGGATAAAAAAAAATTTAA
The DNA here is from genome assembly GCF_950005125.1 of Chionomys nivalis. Taxonomy (NCBI): domain Eukaryota; kingdom Metazoa; phylum Chordata; class Mammalia; order Rodentia; family Cricetidae; genus Chionomys; species Chionomys nivalis. The sequence continues at coordinate 590,972 of NW_026646937.1, read as the reverse complement.
ACAATACATAGCCACAAATCCAGACTTACAGAAAGTAATTGAAGGAAAATCACAACCCAAGGAGTCCAACATTGCCCACACTAACTCAGATATCTAATGACCCTTCACCAGCACAACTCAAAGACGGGTAAAAAAAAGAAAGAAAGAAAGAAAAAATGGCCAGAGTTAACAACCACTGGTCATTAATATCACTTAATATTAATGGCCTCAACTAACCTATAAAGAGACACAGGCTAAGACATTGGATATGAAAACAGGGTCCAACATTCCTCTGCTTACAAGAAACACACCCCAACCTCAAAGACAGACATCTACTCAGGGTAAAGGGCTGGGAAAATGATTATCAAGAAAATGGACCTAGGAAACAAGCAGTTGTGGCTATACTAAATCCTAACAAAGTTGACTTCAAACTAAAATCAATCAGAAGAGATAGAGACGGTCATTTTTTACTTATAACAGGAACAATTTATCAGGACAAAGTCTCAATCCTGAATATCTATGCCCCTAATATAAAAGGACCCACTCATGTAAAAGAAACATAACTGAATCTCAAGGCAGTCATTAAACCATAGACACTAATGTAGGAGATTTTAACACTCCTCTCTCACCAATGGACAGGTCAATCAGACAGAAACCTAACAGAGAAATAAGAGGATTAAACTAGGTAATTAATCAAATGGACTTAATGGACATCTATAGAACATTGCATCCAAATAGGAAAGAATATACCTACTTCTCTGCAGCTCATAGAACCGAAAATTGACCACATACTCAGTAATAAAGCAAACATCCACAGTTACAAAAAAATATTAGCAACCACCTGTATCTTATAGATCACCTTGGATTAAAGTTAGAATTCAACAACAATGCTACCTCCAGAAAGACTACGAACTCATGGAAACTGGAAAGTCAACTACTGAACAACTCCTGGATCAAGGAAGAAATAAATAAATTAAAGTCCTTCTTGAGTTCAATGAAAATGAAAACTCAACATACTCAAACCTATGGGACAGTATGAAAGCAGTGCTAAGAGGAAAGTTCATAGAACTAAGTGCCCACTTAAAGAAAATGGAGAAAGCACACATTGGAGACTTAATAGGAGGAGTAGAAGTCTGGAAATAATCAAACTGGGGGCTGAAATTAACAAAATAGAAAAACATAACACAATCAAAAGAATCAATGAAACAAAAGCTTGTTCTTGGAGAAAATCAACAAGATTGACAAACCCCTATCCAAACTAATCAAATGGCAGAGAGAGAATACGAAAATTAACAACATCAGAAATGAAAAGGAAGACATAACCACAGACACAGAGGAAATAAAGAGAATCATTAAATCTTACTACAAAAGCCTATTTGCCACAAATTTGGAAAAGGTAAAAGAAATGGACAATTTTTAGATAAGTACCATATACCAGAGTTAAAATATTACCAGGTGAACAATCTAAATAGACCTGTTAGTCGTGAAAAATTAGAAGATGATATAAAAATCCTCCCAACCAAAAAAGCCCAGGTCCAGATGGCTTCATGTCAGAATTCTACCAGAACTTCAAAGAAGACCTATTACCTATACTCCTTAATGTAATGTATTTCACAATATAGAAACAGAGAAATCATTGCCAAACTCCTTTTATGAAGCTGCAGTTACTCTGATACCAAAACCACACAAACACCCAACCAAGAAAGAGAACTACAGGCCAATCTCACTCATGAACATCGATGCAAAAATCCTCAATAAAATACTGGTAAACCAAATCCAAGAACACATTAGAAAAATTATCCATTATGATCAAGTAGGCTTCATGCACGGATGCAGGGCTCATTCCACATATGAAAATCTATCAATGTAATCCATCATGTAAAGAAACTGAAAGAAAAAAAACCACATGATCATTTCACTGGATGATGAAAAAGCATTTGACAAAATTCAACATCCCTTTATGATAAAGGTCTTAGAGAGATTAGAGATACAAGGGTCGTACCTAACTATAATAAAAGCTATTCATAGCAAGCCGACAGCTAACATCTAATTAAATGGAGAGAAACTCAATGTCATCCCAGTAAAATCAGGAACACAACAAGGTTGCCCACTCTCTCCATTCCTCTTACATATAGTGCTTGAAGTTCTAGAAATAGCAATAAGAAAACATAAGGAGATCAAAGGGATTCAAATTGGAAAGGAAGAATTTAAACTTTCATTATTTTCAGATGATATGATAGTGTGCATATGCAACCCCCAAAACACCTCCAAAAAACTCCTACAGCTGATAAACACCTTAAGTAGAGTGGCAGTATACAAGATCAAATACAATAAATCAGTTGCCCTCCTATACACGAAGGATAAGGAAGCAGAGAGGAAAATCAGAGAAGCATCACCTTTGACGATAGCCACAGATAGCATAGAATACCTTGGGGTAAATCTAACCAAGGAAGTGAAGGATTTATTTGACAAGAACTTTAAGTCTTTGAAGAAAGAAATTGGGGAGGATACCAGAAAATGGAAGGATCTCCCTTGCTCTTGGATTGGGAGGATCAACATAGTGAAAATGGCAATTCTACCAAGGGCAATTCCTAGATTTAATGCAATCCCCATCAAAATCCCATCAAAATTCTTCACAAACATTGAGAGAACATTATTCAACTTTGTATGGAAAAACAAAAGACCCAGGTTAGCCAAAACAATTGTATTCAATAAAGGAACTTCTGGAGGCATTACCGTCCCTGACTTCAAACTCTATTAAAGAGCTTCAGTATTGAAAACAGCTTGGTATTGGCATCAAAACAGAGAAGTCGACCAATGGAATCAAGTAGAAGACACTGATATTAACCCACAAACCTATGAAAACTGATCTTTGATGAAGTAGCTAAAAGTATTCAATGGAATAAAGAAAGCACCTTCAACAAATGGTGTTGTCAGAACTGGTTGTCAACGTGTAGAAGAATGAAAATAGATCCATATCTATCACCATGCACAAAACTCAAGTCCAAATGGATTAAAGACCTCAATATCAGTCTGAACACACTGAACCTGATAATAGAAAATGTGGGAAGTACTCTACAACACATGGGCACAGGAGAACACTTCTTACGTATAACCGCAGCAGCACAAACACTAAGGACATCATTGAATAAATGCGACCTCCTGACACTGAGAAGCTTCTGTAAAGCAAAGGACACTGTCACTAAGACAGAAAGGCAACCCACTAATTGGGAGAAGATATTCACCAATCCGCAACTGACAAAGGTCTGATCTCCAAAATATATATAGAAATCAAGAAATTAGACCGTAAAATGTTATTCAATCCAATTATAAAATGGGGCACTGAGCTGAACGAAGACTTTTCAATAGAAGAATTTCAAATGGCCAAAACACACTTAAGATCATGCCCAAGTTCCTTAGCAATCAGGGAAATGCAAATCAAGACAACCTTAAAATAGCATCTTACACCTGTCAGAATGGCTAAAATAAAAAACACCAATGATAGCCTCTGCTGGAGAGGTTGTGCAAAAAGGGGCACACTCATCCATTGCTGGTGGGAATGCAAACTTGTGCAACCACTTTGGAAAGCAGTGTGGCGGTTTCTCAGGAAAGTCGGGTTCAACCTACCTCTCGACCCAGCAATACCACTTTTGGGAATATACCTAAGAGATGCCCTAACATACAACAAAAGTATATGCTCAACTATGTTCATAGCAGCATTGTTTGTAATAGCCAGAACCTGGAAACAACCTAGATGCCCTTCAATGGAAGAATGGATTAAGAAGTATGGAATATATACATATTAGAGTATATATATGTATATATTTTTTACTCAGCAGTAAAAAACAATGACTTCTTAAATTTTCATACAAATGGACGGAAATTGAAAACACTATCCTGAGTGAGTTAAGCTAGACTCAAAAAGAGGAACATGGGATGTACTCACTCATATTTGGTTTCTAGCCATAAATAAAGGACATTGAGACTATAATTTGTGATTCTAGAGAAGCTAAATAAGAAGGAGAAACCAAAGAAAAATATATAAGCATCCTCCTGAATATTAACCTTCATCAGGCAATGAAAGAAGACAGAGACAGAGACCAACATTGGAGCACTGGACTGAAGTCTCACGATCCAAAGGAGGAGCAGAAGGAGAGAGAGTACAGGCAAGGAACTCAGGACTGTGAGGGCAATGGGAATGTTCTATCGGAAAAACACCAAGGCCAGCTGGGCGGGGTCTGAAAAAGCATGGGACAAAACTGGACTCGCTGAACATAGCGGACAATGAGGACTACTGAGAACTGAAGAACAATGGCAATGGGATTTAATCCTATTGCACATAATGGCTTTGTGGGAGCCTAGGTACTTTGGATGCTCACCTTAATAGACCTGGATGGAGGTGGGTGGTCCTTGGACCTCCCACAGGGCAGGGAAACCTGATTGCTCTTTGGGCTGAGGAGGGAGGAAGACTTGATTGGAAGAGTGGGGGGAAATGGGTGGTGGTGGCGGGGAATAGGCAGAAATCTTTAATAATTTATTTAATTAATTAATTAAATAATTAAATAAAAGATATATAACTTAAAAAAAAGACCAAACCTAAGAATAATAGGGATATAAGGAGAAGAGCCACAGCTCAAAGGCCCAGAACATATTTTAACAAAATTATGGAAGAAAATTTTCCCAACATAAAGAAAGATATTCCTTTGAATATTCAAGAAGCATACAGAACACCAAATAGTCTGGATCAAAAAAAAATCCCCTCACCATATAAAAATCAAAACACAAAACATACAGATTAAAGAAATAATAGTAAGAGCTGCAAATGAAAAAGGGCAAGTTACTTATAAAGGTAAACCAATCAGACTTACACCTGACTTCTCTGTGGAAACCATGAAAGCAAGAAGGTCCTGGATAGAGGTACTACAGAAAGTAAGAGACCGTGAATGCAAGCCCAAGCTACAATACCCAGACAAGCTGTTGTTCACTATCAATGGAAAAAACAAACATGTCAGCATAAGAACAAATTCAAACAATACGTAGCCACAAATCCAGCCTTACAGTGTGTAATAGAAGGAAAATCACAACCCAAGGAATCCAACATTGCCAACACTGCCTACAAGGACTCAGGCATCTAGCAAGCCTTCACCAGCCCACTCAAAGAAGGGAGACATACAAACTCTACTAACAAAAGCAATAAGTATAACTGGAGTAAACAGCTACTGGTAATTAATATCACTTACTATTAATGGATTCAATTCACATATAAAAAGGCACAGGCTGCAAATTGAGAATCTGTCTCTACCTCGATCCATCGCCAGATGAAGGTTCTAAGGTGATATGCAAGATATTCATCAGTATAGAATAGGGTCATTTCAGGTTCCCTCTCCTTAGTTGCCCAAGGTACCAGCTGGGGACATATTCCTGGACACCTGCGAACCCCTCTAGAGTCAAGTCTCTTGCCAACCCTAAGATGGCTCCCTTAGTTAGGATATATACTTCGCTGCTCCCGTATCCATCCTTCCTATATCCCAACCATCCCAATCCCCCGAGCTCCTCCCATCCTCCCCTTCTCATATTTCTCATCCCATTTCCCCTTTGCCCCATGCCACCTCACCCGCAAGTTCCCAGTTTTTGCCTTGCAATCTTGTCTACTTCCCCCTCTCCATGCGGATGACTATATGATTTTCTTTGGGTTCACTTTCTTATTGAACTTCTATAGGATCACACATTATATGCTTAATGTCTTTTATTTATGGCTAGAAACCGATTATGAGTGAGTACATCCCATGTTCCTCTTTTTGGGTCTGAGATACCTCACTCAGGATAGTGTTTTCTATTTCCATCCATTTGCACGCAAAATTCGAGAAGTCATTGTTTTTTACTTCTGAGTAGTACTCTAATATGTATATATTCCACACTTTCTTCATCCATTCCTCCATTGAAGGGCATCTAGGTTGTTTCCAGGTTTTGGCTATTACAAACAATGCTGCTATGAACATAGTTGAACAGATACTTTTGTCATTTGATGTGGCATCTCTTGGGTATATTCCCAATAGTGGTATTACTGGATCTTGGATCGAGGTAGAGACAGATTCTCAATTTGGAGCAACAGTCTGAGCTCTTAAGGTCCAAATGAGGAGCAGAAGGAGGGAGAACAAGAGCAAAAAATCAGGACCACGAGGGATGCACCCACCCACTGTGACAATGGAACTGATTTATTAGGAGCCCACCAAGGCCAGCTGGTCTGGGACTGAATAAGCATGGGTTGATTCCGGACTCTCTGAGCATGGCGGTCAATGAAGACTGATGAGAAGCCAAGGACAATGGCACTAGGTTTCAATCCTAATACATGAACTGGCTTTGTGGGAGCTTAGCCTGTTTAGAAGCTCACCTTCCTGGACGTAGATAGAAGACCTTCGTCTTCCCGCAGGGCAGAGAATTTGGACTGCTCTTCAGTATCGAGAGGGAGGGGGAATGGTGTGGGGGTAGGAGAAGAGGAGTGGGGATAGGGGGAGAGGAGTGGGGGGAGGGGGCAATATTTGGGAGGAAGGGAGGGAAATGGGAAACGGGGAGCAGGTGGAAATTTTAATTAAAAAAGAATAAAAAATAAATAAAGAAAAAAAAAGAAAAAAAAGGCACAGGCTGAGATATTGGATACAAAAATAGGATCCAACATTCTGCTGTTTTACAAGAAACACATCTCAACCACAAAGACAGGCATCTACTCAGACTAGAGGGTTGGGAAAAAGTTTTTCAAGCAAACGGGCCTAAGAATCAAGCAGGAGTGGCCATACTAATTTCTAACAAAACTGACTTCAAACAAAATCAATCAGAAGAGGTTGAGACTTTTTATACTCATAACAGGAAAATTCATCAGGATGAAGTCTCAATCCTAAATATCTATGCCCATAATATAAAAGCACCCACTTATGTAAAAGAATTATTACTAAAACTCAAGGCAGACATCAAAACACACACACACTAGTTGTAGGAGACATCAACACACCTCTCTCATCAATGGACAGGTCAATCAGACAGAAACCTAATAGAGAATAAGAGAATTATTGGAGGTAATGAAGCAAATGGACTTAACAGACATCTATAGATCACTCCACTCACATAGGAAAGACTACACCTTCTTCTCATGGAACCTTCTTGAAATTAAACAAATACTTGGTAACTAAGAAAACCTCCACAGATACAAAAGAAATCAGTGTCCACCCGTGTCTTATCAGATCAGCATGGATTAAAATTAGAAGGCAACAACAATGTTACCCCCAGAAAGCCGACCAACTCATGGAAACTGAATAGTCAACTACTGAAACACACCTGGGTCAAGAAAGAAATTAAGAAAAACATAAAAATCTTCCGTGAATTTAATAAAATTGAAGAGACAACATACTCAAATCTATGGGAAAGTATGAAAGCAGTGCTAAGAGGAAAGTTCATAGCACTAAGTGCCCACATAAGAAAACAGAGAAACCATACAATGGGGACTTAACAGCACACCTTAAAGCTCTAGAAAAAAAAAAAGAAGCAGACGCACCTAGGAGGAGTAGAAGACTGGAAATAATCAAACTCAGGGCTGAAATCACCAAAATAGAAAGACAGAAAACAATCCAAAGAATCAATGAAGCAAAAAGTTGGTTCTTGGAGAAAATTAACAAGATCGACAAACCCTTATCCAAACTAACTAAACGACAGAGAGAGAACACTCAAATAAATAAGATCAAAAATGAAAAAGGGGACATAACCACAGACACACAGGAAATTCAGAGAATCATTAGATCTTACTACAAAAGCCTATATGCCAAAAAATTGGAAATGCAAAAGAAATGGACATTTTTTTTAGATAAGTACCATATACCAAAGCTAAACAAAGAACAGGCAAACAATCTCAATAGATCTGTTAGTCGCAAAATATTAGAAGCTGTTATCCAAAACCTCCCTTCCAAAAAAAGCCCAGGACCAGATGGTTTCAATGTGGAATTCTACAAGAACTTCCAAGAAGACCTAATACCTATACTCCTGAATGTATTTCACAATATAGAAACAGAAGAGTCACTGCCAAATTGCTTTTATGAAGCTACAGTCACCCTGATACCAAAACCTGACAAAGACTTAACCAAGAAAGAGAATTACAGGTCAATCTCACTCCTAAACAGTGATGCTAAAATTCTCAATAAAATACTGGCAAACCATATCCAAGAATACATGAAAAAAAAATTATCCATTATGATCAAGTAGGCTTCATTCCAGAGATACAGGGCTCGTTCAACATAGGGAAATCTATCAATGTAATCCATCATATAATAAACTGAAAGAAAAAAACCATATGATCATTTCATTAGATGCTGAAAAAGCATTCGACAAAATCCAACACCCCTTTATGATAAAGGTCCTGGAGAGATTAGGGATACAAGGGTCATACCTAAATATAATAAAAGCTATTTACAGCAAGCCAACAGCAAACATTAAATTAAAGTGAGAAAAACTCAAAGCCATCACACTAAAATCAGGAACACGACAAGGCTGTCCTTTCTCTCCATACCTCTTCAATATAGTGCTTGAAGTTCTAGCAATAGCAATAAGACAACATAAGGGGATCAAGAGGATTCATATTTGAAAGGAAGAAGTGAAAATTTGTTATTTGCAGATGATATGATAGTATACATAAGCGACCACAAAAACGCTACCAAAGAACTCCTATAGCAGATAAACACCTTTAGTAATGTGGCAGGATTCAAGATCAACTCCAAGAAAGAGATGCCTTCCTATACACTAAGGATAAGGAAGAAGAGAGGGAAATCAGAGAAGCATCACCTGTCACGATAGCCACAAATCTGTCACGATAGCCACAAATAGCATAAGATATCTTGGGCTAACTCTGATCAAGAAAGTGAAAGATCTCTTTGACAAGAACTTTAAGTCTTTTAAGAAAGAAATTGAAGAGGACACCAGAAAATGGAAGGATCTCACTTGTTCTTGGATTGGGAGGATCAACCTAGTAAAAATGGCAATTTTACCAAAAGCAATATATAGATTCAATGCAATCCCCATCGAAATCCCATCAAAATTCTTCACAGCCCTTGAGAAGACAATAATGAACTTAATATGGAAAAATAAAAAACTCAGGATAGCCCAAACAATCTTATACAATAAAGGATTGTCTGGAGGCATTACCATCCCTGACTTCAAACTCTATTACAGAGCTACAGTATTGAAAACAGCTTGGTATTGACATAAAAACAGAGAAGTCAACCAACGGAATGTAAAGAAGACCCGGACTTTAACCCACAAACCTATGAACACCTGATTTTCGATAAAGGAGCTAAAAGCATACAATGGATAAAAAAGATCATCTTCAACAAATTATGCTGGCAAAACTGGATGTCAATCTGTAGAAGAATGAAAATAGATCCATGTCTATCACCATGCACAAAACTTAAGTCCAAATGGATTAAAGACCTCAATAAGAGTCAGAACACACTGAACCTGATAGAAGAGAAAGTGGGAAGTACTCTACAACAGGTGGGCACAGGAGACCACTTCCTACGTATAACCCTAACAGCACAGTTATTAAGGGCCTCTTTGAAAATATGGGACCTCCTGAGACTGAGAAGCTTCTGTAAAGCAGAGGACACTGTCACTAAGACAGAAAGGCAACCGACATACTGGGAGAAGATCTTCACCAACCCCACAATTGTCAAAGGTTTGATCTTCAATATATATAAAGAACTCAATAAATTAGACCGTAAAAGGCTAATCAACCCAATTAAAAAATGGGGCAATGAACTGAACAGAGAATTCTCAACAGAAGAAGTTCATATGGCCAAAAGACACTTAAGGTCATGCTCAACTTCCTTAGAGATAAGGAGAATCCAAATCAAGACAACTTTATGATGTCATCTAACACCTGTCAGAATGGCTAAAATCAAAAACACCAATGATAGCCTTTGCTGGAAAAGTTGTAGAAAAAGGGGTATTCTCATCCATTGCTGTTGGAAACGCAAACTTGTGCAACCACTTTGGAATGCAGTGTGGCACTTTCTCAGGAAATTCGGGATCAACATACTCCTGACCCAGCAATATCACTCTTGGGAATATACCCAAGAGATGCCCTATCATACAACAAAAGTATATGCTCAACTATTTTCATAGCAGCATTGTGTGTAATAGCCAGAACCTGGAAACAATCGAAATGCCTTTCAATGGAAGAATGGATGAAGAAAGTATGGAATATATCCATATTAGAATACTATTCAGCAGTAAAAACAATGACTTCTTGAATTTTGCATTCAAATGGACAGAAATAGAAATACTATCCCGAGTGAGGTTAGCCAGACCCCCCGAAAAAGAGGAACATGGGATGTACTCACTCATATTTGGTTTCTAGCCATAAATAAAGGACATTGACTCTATAATTTATGACCGTAGAAGAGTCCCACATTGGAGCACCAGACTACAACCCCAAACCAGGAGCAGAAGGAGAGAGAGCATGAACAAGGAACTCAGGACTACGAGGGGTGCACCCACATACTGAGACAAAGGGGATGTTCTTTTGGAAACTCACCATGGCCAGGTGGACTGGGTCTCAAAAAACATGGGATAGTACTGGACTCAATAAACATAGCAGACAATGAGGACTGCTGAGAAGTCAAGAACAATGGCACTGGGTGTTGATCCTACTGCACATACTGGCTTTGTGGGAGCCTAGGCTGTTTGGATGTTCACCTTAATAGACCTGGAAGAAGGTGGGATGTCCTTGAACTTCCCACAGGGCAGGAAACCCCGATTGCTCTTAGGACTGATGGGGGAGGGGGAAGGTTATGGGAGGCAGTGCCGGGGAAGAGACAGAAATCTTTAATAAAGAAATAAATTAATAAAAAAAAAACTGAAAAAAAGTCAACTGTGATATTGATGGTGAGTAATTTTGATAACATCAATGCATTGGAAAAACACCTATAACATAAAAGAAAGCCTATCCGGTATTCATTTAAAGATTTACCTTTCATGGACATCCATTACTGCTCTGAAAAGTTGTTAGGAAACATATGGCAGAATTGGTCACTGCCTTGTCACATATATCCTGTCCCTAGATACACCCCTACTTGGGACTGAATCTTACATGTGTGTGACTAAGTTGAACTTGGCAGTTTGTTTCTTTAATTCCAATAAAGCTGATAGTTCCACCCACTAACTAATTACACTTACATTAAATAACAAAATGTATTTGAATCACTTAATTCCCAGGGAGCACATGTACAGCAGACAATAATTGTATCCATGGAAGTCATAGGTACCAGCAACCAGATCTGCCCAGGTCTCTGTCTAGAGAAGGAGAGCAACAGGTATTCAAATCATGTAATGGGTGGGAAGGACGTGAATTTGCACAACTCCTGAGAGATGCTGGAAGTATGTAGGTTCAAGATGGCTCATTCCAAGATTGCCTAGATAAAGGTAGAAGTAGTGCCAGGATGCTTATTCTTAATTAGACATGCCAAAGGCAAAAATTAAAATATGCTCTAATTGATATTGAAAGTGTAATGTGTTGCGGGAGGTCCTTCTGCTCTTCCAGCCAATAGCCACCGAGATACCAGCCCATTGGGCCGTGGTCTGTTTCCCTTTAAAAACAAAGTGGCTACTTCCCTCCTCTCTCTCTTTACTTTCTGCTCCAGTTCCGGCGACTAGACTTCTTCCTAATTGCGTGCACAGAGGGCTGTTGTCTGGGACAGTGATCTGTAAGTTTATTCCCCTTTAAATAAATACCACCCTAATAATCACAATTCCAAACTGGTGTGGGATTGTTTATGAATTGCGCCTTCATCTGGCACCCAAAGTTTGGTTTTAGGACCCCTCCTTCCCCCCCCCGCTCGGCTGCCGGCCGCCAGTTCGGCCACGGCCTGTTCCTTGCGGCCTGTGCCTTGTGCGTGGAGCCAGCAGTTTAACATAAATCATCATGCAGTGGCTTTTCTTGCTGCAGTTTTTTATATTTTCCCTATAGACACCTCAGATTGAGTTCAAGTCCCGACGTAGCCTATCGTTTGCCTCGCTATGTGGATTTAAATTCCACAGGCCCGCATAGTCTTTGCCCACGTGGTATGCTCTTTTCTGAATCATTTTCAAATCTCCCTTGCAAGCGCAGCTCTTAAGCGGAATGAACCAGAGCACGCGGTTACCGGTTGTGGAAAGCTGCAACCCCTTGGGACAACTCTGTCACGTGGAGGCATACACGGCTTCCGGGTTACTCTTCTCTACCCCTGGATTCTGGGTTTATGGTTCCGTGTACGGAATTGATTTAATTACATTTACTTTGTTGAGCAACTTACATTTCCCAGTTTTTAACAAATACTAGGCGGACACTGAAACAGAACCCTGTTTTCGTCGCGACTTGGGAACAGCGCCACCTGCTGGATAATAGGTAATATGAAAGTTTTCATTTCCAACATGAATTTTACTGTTTTGACTACCAAAACAATGGGTTTTTTCATGCAAGGTTTATATCACTATGGAGATAACTTAATTTACTGGTTACTAGATTTCAGTATTCTTTTGAATATTCTATTATTTAGGAAAAATATGGTCCTAAGAACCATACAATCTTTAACAGAAACTAATACAGGTCAGGAGATTCAGGATTCAAAAGCTTTGAAATCACAGGTGCAGAATGCGGACAAAAAAATTGATACCTCAGTGAAATCACTAGAAACACATGTAGCTCAGGAGATTCAGGATTTAAGAGAGAAAATGATAAAAAGACTTGAAATGATTGAAGAAATTAATGGAGCTGGTGAACAGAGTGAGAAGGCACAAGGACAGGATACAATGCCACCACTAGCTATTAGATCTGGCTTACCCAGGGTTTTAGCGACATACCCTGTAATTCATTCTGACAAAGCGTCAACTTCTAAAGGCTCAAAGGGAGTCAGAGATGCTAGATGGATGCCAATAGCAATGAATAATCTAAAAGAAATTAAGCAAGTTATTGTTACCTTTGGCTTGCACTCTGCATATATTAAGGAAATGATAAGGACTTGGGCTTCTAATGCTAGAGCTACCCCCCACGATTTCCATCAGTTAGTGTCTGCAGTTTTAGATAATGGACCTTCCTTGATGTTTGGAATCTTTTTCAGAGAAGAATCTAAACATATGGAACAGCAAGGAAGAGCAAAAGGTGTGGAGGTTTCCCAAGATCAAATTCTTGGTGTAGGACAATATGCTGATCCACAGATCCAAGCTCTTTATGATGATGAAGTACTGTGTTTATGTCACCAAGCAGCTTTAAATGCTTGGAATAGGCTACAAGATCCAGCAAAAAGGTTGAATCATATACCAGAATTAGGCAGGGACAGAGAGAACCCTTTATTGACTTTTTGCAAAGATTAATTAAGGCTCTGGACATAGGGCTAACAGACCCAGAAGCTAGACGACTACTTCTTGAACCTCTAGTTTCTGAGAATGCAAACATAGAATACAAAAAGATAATTGGGACTTTAAATTTAGATCAGCACCTATGGATGAATGGATTCAGAATGTTGAGACGTTTAGCTATAATGATGAATCTTGGGTAGGAGAAGTGATTTCCCAAGCAATGAGGAGACATCAAACTGCCAGGTGTTTTAATTGTGGTAAATTAGGACATCTGAAAAGGGATTGCAGGCAAAGGATTTCTAGGAATAATATCCCTTCTGGGAATGACAAAAATAGGAGACCTCAGCCTTCAGGTATATGTAGGAGATGCGGTAAAGGCCGACATTGGTCCAACGAATGCAGGTCAACAACAGACAGACAAGACAACCCGATACCATTGGGAAACTCCTTGAGGGGCCTCTCGCAGGCCCCCAAGCCAACAGTGGCCCAGTCATTCCCAGTCACAGTAGAGAACGTGCCTCACCAAGAAAATTAAAAGCTCCAATTTCTGCCCTAAAAAATATTACTGGTCTAAATGATGAATTACGCATGGAGGATGAGTCAAAAAACCCAGTAGGACAGAGTAAACACATATTTTGGCAGACTTCTATTAATGATCAAAGACCAAAGCTAAGAGTCTGTATAAATGGCACTTTTATTGAAGTCTTATTAGACACATGTGTGGATGTAAGTATCATTACTCCAGAATCTTGGCATCCGAATTGGCCTCTTCAAGAGGTAGATGTTCAGTTCCTGGGAATTGGAACCCTATCTCGTGTAAAACAAAGCACACGATGGGTTGAATGCATAGGGCCTGAAGGGCAAATAGGAAGACTAAGGCCATATATTGCCAATATCGCAATAAATTTCTGGGGCCGCGACCTGCTACAGCAATGGAATACCCAGATTAACATTCCTGTAGTTCCAGGAACTCATAATTCTGGGAAGGACATGATGAGATATTATGGGAAAACGTCACCAGCCATTCAGGCTGTACAAGAACATACAGCAAATACCGAACCTTTAGAGGTACCAACAGCCCTACCTTTAAAATGGCTAACTGAGAAGCCAATATGGATCAAACAGTGGCCTCTAGCTGAAGATAAATTACAGGCATTGGAACAGCTGGTGCAAGAGCAACTAGATGCTCACCATATTGAAGAATCAACCAGCCCTTGGAATTCTCCTGTGTTTGCTGTAAAAAAGAAATCCGGTAAATCGAGAATGGTGACAGATTTAAGAGCTGTCAACAAGGTAATTCAACCTATGGGCCCACTACAATCTGGAATTTCTTTGCCTTCTCTATTACCAAAAGGATGGCCTCTTATAGTTATTGATTTGAAAGATTGTTTTTTCACCATACCATTACAAGAAAATGATAGAGAAAAAATTGCCTTCACAGTGCCTACTTATAATAATTCTCAGCCTAATAGGAGATATCAATGGACTGTCCTTCCACAGGGTATGCTCAATAGTCCTACATTGTGCCAATATTTTGTAAGTAAGCCATTGGAAATAATTCGTAAACAATTCCCCAAGTCCGTAATTTACCATTACATAGATGACATCTTGTTATCTGATTCAAATAAAGATACTTTAGAAAGGATGTTTGAAGAAGTAAAGAAAGTCTTGCCTAGGTGGCGATTACAAATTGCCCCTGAAAAGATTCAAAGAGGAAATTCTATTAATTACCTAGGTTACAGAATAGGGTTAGAGAAAATTAAAACGCAAAAGGCACAAATTAGGAGAGACCGGTTAAAGACTCTTAATGACTTCCAAAGATTGTTAGGAGACATTTCCAGTCTACGACCAGCTGTTGGCATAACACCTCATCTAATAGTTCATTTAAACAAAACCTTAGATGGTGATAAAGATTTGAATAGTCCAAGAAAACTGACAGCTGAAACAGAAAAGGAACTGACAATGATTGAGGAAAAATTACAGGAGGCACATGTGGATAGGATGAACCCAAATCTTAGCTGCATCCTAGTCATATTACCTTCCAGAATTTCTCCTACAGGGATTCTAATGCAGAGGGAAGATATTATTTTAGAGTGGATATTTATACCTAATAAACCAAGTAAAAAATTAAAAACTTATGTGGAAAAAGTCTCTGAATTAATTATAAAAGGTAAACTGAGACTTCGTCAACTAGCAGGTATAGACCCAGCAGAAATTATAGTGCCTTTTACTACTGAAGAAATAAAAAAGTTATGGGAAGACAATGAACCATGGCAAAGAGCTTGTGCTAATTTTTTGGGAGAAATTAATAGCAACTATCCCAAAAGTGGTAGAATTAACCTCATAAAGAGAACTTCTTGGATTCTTCCTAGAATTGTACGTGATGCTCCAATAACTGGAGCCTGTACGTTCTATACTGATGCAAATAAATCAGGGAAAGCAGGTTATAAGTCAGATGAATTGAGTAAGGTGGAACAAAGCCCTTATAATTCTGTCCAGAAGGCAAAATTATATGCCATTCTTATGGTGCTAAGGGATTTTAAAGAACCTCTTAATATAGTTACAGATTCACAATATGCAGAAAGAGTTATCTTGCATATTGAAACCACTGAATTTATACCAGATGACACAGAGTTGACTTCATTGTTTATCCAGGTACAAGACATAATCAGGAACAGGCTTTGTCCAATGTACATAACACACATCCGGTCCCATACAGGTCTGCCTGGTCCTCTAACACAAGGCAACGCTGAGATTGATCAATTATTGATTGGAAGCGTGTTGCAGGCCTCAGAATTTCATAAGAAACATCATGTCAATAGTAAAGGCCTAAAGAAAGAATTTTCCATTACATGGCAACAAGCTAAGGACATTATAAAGAGATGTCCTACTTGTTCTTTCTATAATCAAACACCGTTGCCTGCAGGGAGTAACCCAAAGGGTACTAAGAGAAATGAAATCTGGCAGATGGATGTGTTCCACTTTATGGAATTTGGTAAATTAAAATATGTACACCACACCATAGACACGTATTCAGGTTTTCAATGGGCTACTGCCCTGAGCTCAGAAAAGGCTGATTCAGTAATCACACATCTATTGGAAGTTATGGCCATCATGGGAATACCTGCACAAATAAAGACAGATAATGGTCCAGCATATGTATCTAAGAAAATGAAATGCTTTTTTGCTTATTATAATATAAAACACATTACAGGTATACCACATAATCCCACAGGTCAGGCAGTTATAGAAAGATCAAATTGTACTATAAAGGATATGCTGAACAAACAGAAAGGGACCAAAAATACTCCCAGAAATAGATTACATAATGCTTTATTGACCTTGAAATTTCTTAACGCTAATGAGAAAGGAACGACAGCAGCAGAAAGACATTGGATAATGGAAAAGTCTGCTGAACTAAATCAACCAATTTACTTCAAAGATGTCCTGACCTCTCAATGAAAGCCAGGAGATGTGCTACGTTGGAGAAGGGGTTTTGCTCTGGTTTCCACAGGAGAAGAAAAATTGTGGGTACCATCAAAATTAATAAAGGTTTGATTTGAAGAGGAGAAACCTCTTGGAAATGAGAAATGACAACTCATCCACAATGATGATATTCCTACAGGTGGTAAGAAAAACATATAGAATGGGGGCAGAGTTCTGTTCTTATCTCCACAGGAAAACACTCATCTTTGAAAAATTCAAGGGATCCTGGATGTTTGGATACTGACAGATGGAAAAATACCTGCCCAATAGGAACTATCAAGAAAACTGAATAAGTTGTGTAAGTAAAATATACTAAACCATATTTCTAAATTTATAGAGCTGGTTTTGAAGGTGGACTCTGGCTCAGTCCCTCTCCAATTCCAAGCCTATTGGTAAGAGAAAAACCCAGAGTTTCTGAGTTTCTGTCTATTGTCAAGAGCCATGATAGGTGATAGAAAGAAATATGAGTTTAGAAAACATCTTTGCTTTTCTTCATATCTATCATACTTTTCATTGAATATATCTATCATTCCTTTCATTGAATATATGTGTGTGTGTGTGTGTGTGTGTCTATATGATTAATGTTTAAGTTTTTCACAATGAACAATGAGTTTTTCCTGAAGTGACATTTAAAGTTTCCAGGAAGAAGATGGGGCCCCATAACAACGACTACACCTGGTTGATATGACGTCATGATACTGATAGAGCTACTACAAGACCTGTTTTGGGTACCAGCTGCACAAGATGATCCCAACTTG
Source organism: Chionomys nivalis (assembly GCF_950005125.1). Classification (NCBI taxonomy): domain Eukaryota; kingdom Metazoa; phylum Chordata; class Mammalia; order Rodentia; family Cricetidae; genus Chionomys; species Chionomys nivalis. Next base: position 573,378 of record NW_026646937.1, on the reverse strand, counting down.
GTTAGCTGAAATGGTGCACCTCTTATACAACATTCTGGCCAGACTTGCACAATATGTCAGAGACTACTTGCAATTTTAAAAGACATCGATCTTGAAATTTAACCATCATTTTACGTTCACAGGATCCCCCAGAAAGAACGTCGCCCCCATGACAGCTGGAAGTAACTCTAGAGGACGACGTCCCCTCTCCCAGTAAAGTTTGCCCTTGGGTTTAGGGACATCATTTAGGGGTTGATTATAAATTGGTATATGGTTGAGGGTTGGGGAAAAAATTTTATAAGCTCGGGGATCATTTGGGAAAAAATGAGGGATAATAGATTGGTACTTGTTGGTACTTGTGAGTTATTGTTTTGAGACAAATGTATTGGTATCGATTCTTATATATTGATACAAAGTGAAATTATATTGACTATTGTATGCATGCATGTTTCTACCTCTGTTTAAAAACATTTTTTTATGTATTGACATATATTGTATTGATATATATTGTATATATTTACCATATTGCAGTGTACATTTCTACCTCTGATTAAGATACTTACATTTTGCTTGTGTATTGATATATATTTACCATACTGCAATGTATATTTGTACATTGCTTATATTTGGAGGTCATTATCCTTATTTGTTTCACAGTTGTTTATTGTCTTAGTCTTTAAGTTAGATAGGTATTGAGAATTATATAGATCAATAGTATTCTAAGTTTGTCATTTATAATTAGACTAATCAGGTTCTTTAGATACATAGAGATTATACTCAGTATAGATAGATAATCTTCAACCTCTTCAAAGAGCTGTAGAAAATGTCTTTTAATCTAACTCAGAGTTTTGTGGTAGTGAGACACAATTGCTCCTGGCAACACCGCTCTATTCCCGAGAGAATGTTGAGCACCAAAGACACTCCACCTGGAGCCTTTCTTCTTGGCTGAACTGGCCTTTGGGTAAAGAAATGCTCATACCTCAACCACTGACAGAAATACAGAGTATCTGTGAATGGAAAAAACAGGACTGTCATATCCTGCCAAGACAGGGTAAGATAGTTTTGACAAGTTTCTTGACTTTGAAAATGGTGTGTCAGTTATGCTAGGCCTTAGCCAAAGTTGGTTGCTTCAACACTGCAAACGTGACCTTGGGTGATTGCCCAGGTAGCTAGTTGTCTCTGTGATTTGTTGCATGTTTTGGAAGGTGTTTGATTGCACTTTCTAATTACTCAGGAAACATTATTTCCCTTCACAGATATTCGATGGGGTTGAAGACTATATAAATGTTGTTCTTTCGACTCATGACTTAGCCCAGCTATTTATTATATAAGACCTAAGCTAGTTAGAATCGGATATTTTTACTTATTGTATATAATTTCATAGTAGGTTTAGAACTCTCTTACTTAAACAAAAGGGGGAGGTGTTGTGGGACGTCCTTCTGCTCCTCCAGCCAATAGCCACCGAGATACCAGCCCATTGGGGCGTGGTCTCTTTCCCGTTAAAATAACAAGTGGCTACTTCCCTCCTCTCTCTCTTTACTTCCTGCTCTGGTTCTGGCGACTAGACTTCTTCCTAATTGCGTGCGCAGAGGGCTGTTGTCTGGGATGGTGATCTGTAAGTTTATTCCCCTTTAAATAAATACCACCCTATTAATCACAATTCCAAACTGGTGTGGGATTGTTTATGACTTGCGCCTTCAGTAATGACGTTTCAGAAAAAAAAGATTGAGAATACACAGTGTATATGCCTGAACAATATATCACACATCTCCAACACGAAATGAAACAAAAAATTTCCAAAGTACCAGCAAAATGACCAAGAGCCAAACTGCCTGACAACTTTTTCTTAGCTGTGTGGCTCCTGGCAATGATGGAAAAGAAGGAAATTTGTGCCCAGAAATAGACAAAGAGTGGGGCTTTATTATATAGTATTTTTTTGTGTGAAGCATTGTACATTAAAAGAGGAAAAGAAATGGCTTTGTCTCTTTGATTTTTTAGAATTCTCTCTATGTTCTTTCAAGTCAAATTGAAAGAGGCAGGTTTATTTGGGTTTCTATGATGTCAAAATACAATGGAAATAATAGTTGCTCATTCCAGAATTCATCCTTGTCCTGTCAAATCCCCCTCTCCCTGTCTGTTACACCTGGCCTGTTCCCACTGCTTGAGGGATGATGTCAACTCGTGTGTCTCTCTGAGGAGCCCTCTCAGAACACACTTGACTTCCATTTAATCTACTCTGGAAGCCCAAATTCTTAGGGAGACTTCGATCAAACAGCCTACTGTGCTGGCACACACTGATCCAATAAAGCTGCTACTGTGGGGCTTGTGCTCATTTCCCATTGAGCTTCACTGACCAGCTCCTCAAACAGCTGATCAAGCTAGAGAACATTTTATCCTTTTCCCTGTAATTCAACTTGTCGCCTCTTCTTCTCCCACAGACCAGCTTCTTCAAAGAAGGATCCTTACATGGGGTTAAAAGACTTTAAAGTATTAATATTGATTAGACTTTCAAGGTTGCATTTTTATGAATCTACCTGATGCCTATATATTGTGCATGTAATTATGACAGCTTAAAGTTACAGGAGCCATCTTTAGGTTGTGCATGAGTTAATATTTATCTCTCCCTGAGTATGAGAAGCTGCCCATCATGGGTGATAATAGTTTTCACTGGTTATTTCTGGAAGCTACTGTCATAGAACTTATTGCTGTTTGAGTGAGAAATGTCCCCCATAAGCTCCCATATTTGAACATTTTATCGGCAACATGTGCTGCTCTTTAAAGAGGTTGCAAAACCTTTAGGAGGCATAGAATTCCTGGAGGAAGTATGCCACTGAAGATAGGCTCTAAGAATCTATAAAATCACCCAACTTCCTCTTCTCTCTCTGCCTCCTAACTGTTTAGGCAATGTGGCCAGTCAGCCTCACACTCCTGTTGCTATGCTATTCCCAAAGCTATTGAACCAATCCCTCTGAAATGGTGAACCAAATTAAACCTTTTCTCTCCATTAAGTTGTTTTTCTCATGATGCTTTTTGATTGCTTGTTTGTCACGATGCTTTGTCACAGCAAACGGAATGAAACCATGACATTTTGCAAGTACACACCTGAAATTAACACAAAACCAACCCTCAGAAAGAAAGATGACCAAGGATTAAGGCATATTTAAGATATTGAAATAGCATTTCATTTCCTTTCTCTCAAATACATTAAAGATACTATTTAACAAAGGAAAAACAAATCACACAGGGTTAAGTAAAATGTAGTGCCTCTTGCCAAGTAACATAGTCTTTGTAATGAGAACATGTGAATACACAGTAGAGTAGGGAACCAGGACATAAAAGAGATATACCCAAGTCCTAGTTCCCACTAAGAGCATCATCTTTCTCGTAGCCACAAACAGCATAAAATATCTTGGGGTAACTCTAACAAAAGAAAGTGAAAGGTCTCTTTGACAAGAACTTTAAGAAATTGAAGGAAGAAATTGAAGAGGATACCAAAATGGAAGGACCTCCCTTGGTCTTTGATTGGGAGCATCAACATAGTAAAAATGGCAATTCTAGCAAAGGCAATTTCTTTTTTTTTTTTTTTTTTTTTTGGTTTTTCGAGACAGGGTTTCTCTGTGGCTTTGGAGCCGGTCCTGGAACTAGCTCTGTAGACCAGGTTGGTCTCGAACTCACAGAGATCTGCCTGCCTCTGCCTCCCAAGTGCTGGGATTAAAGGCATGCGCCACCATCGCCCGGCCCATCAAAATTCTTGACAGATATTGAGAGGACATTAATCAAATTTATATGGAAAAACAAAAAATCCTGGATAGCCAAAATAATCTTATACAATAAAAAAAATGTCTGGAGGCATTACCATTCCTGACTTCAAACTCTATTACAGAACTACAGTAATAAAAACAGCATGGTATTGGCATAAAATCATAGAATTCGACCAATTGAATCATATAGAAGATACTGATTTTAACCCACAAACGTCTGAACACCTCATTTTCTATAAAGTGGCTAAAAGTATACAATGGAAGAAAGAAAGCATGTTCAACAAATGGTACTGGCAGAACTCGATGTCAACCTGTAGAAGAATGAAAATAAATGCATATCTATCACCATGCACAAAACTCAAGTCCAAATGGATCAAAGACCTCAATATCAATCTGAACACACTAAACCTGAGAAGAGAAAGTGGGAAGTACCCTACAACATATGGGCACAGGAGATTGCTTTATATGTATAACCCCAGCAACACAGATGATAAAGGCAACATTGAATAATTGGGAACTACTTAAACTGATAAGCTTCTGTAAACAAAGGACACTGTCACTAAGACAAAATGGCAACCCACTGACTGGGAGAAGATCTTCACCAACCCTGCAACAGACAAAGGTCTGATCTCCAAAATATATAAAGAAATCAAAAAACTAGACTTTAAAATGCTAATTAACTCAATTAAAACATGGGGCACTGAACTAACAGGGAATTCTCAACAGAAGAAGTTTAATTGGCCAAAAGACACTTAAGGTCATGCTCAAACTCATTAGCAATCAGGGAAATGCAAATCAAAACAATTTTGAGATATCATCTTACACCTGTCAAAATGGCTAAAATCAAAAACACTAATGATAGCCTTTGCTGGAGAGGTTGTGGAGGAAGGGGTACACTCATCAAATGCTGGTCAGAATGCAAACTTGTCCAACCACATTGGAAATCAGTGTGGCGGTTTCTCAGGAAATTTGGGATCAACCTAACCAAGGACCAAGCAATACCACACTGGGGAATATACCCAAGAGATTCCCTATCATATTACAAAATCATTTGTTCAACTATGTTCATAGCAGCATTATTTGTAATAGCCAGCATCTGGACATGACCTAGATGCCCTTCCATGTAAGAATGGATGAACAAAGTGTGGAAAATATACACAGTAGTGCACTACTCAGTGGTAAAAAACAATGACTTCTTGAATTTTGCATGCAAATGCATGGAAATAGAAAACACTTTTCTGAGTGAGGTGTCCCAGACACGAAAAGATGAAAATGGGATGTACTCAGTCATAATTGGTTTCTAGCTATAAACAAAGACCATTGCATCTATAATTTGTGATCCCAAAGAAGCTATATAAGAAGGTGAACCCAAAGAAAAACATATAGTTATTCTCCTGGATATGAAAGGTAGACCAGATTCTCAAGCAAAAATTTGGGATCTGGGGGGTGGGGTGGGATAGGATAAGAGGGGATGGGTGGAGAAAAGTAAGAAGGAGAGGATGGGGGAACTTGGGGAATTGGGATGATTGGGAAAAAGTAAGTATGAATATGGGAGCAGGGAAGCATATATCTTAATTAAGGTAGCCATCTGAGTGATTTTATTTAAAAAAAGAACTTGGTAAATAGAAGCTTAAGATTCTCAAAATTGGTCATTTCAGGTTAGGATGGTCTTTAAATTCAATGGCAAACCCCTATATCAAAAGAGTCACACAGGAAAACAGTGGTGTGCTCATAAAATAATGAAGACATTAAGAGAAGTGATACAAAATGACGAATATCAAAAGCCAAATTTCCTAGCCCATCTTGAGGAAGTAGGTTCCCCACCAACACATTAATTCCAGATCGTGAGAATAAACATCAACCTCTTTCAAGTACTTCATTTAATAATAAATTTTTATACCAGTTCTTGGAATTTATACATTGGACAAAGGGTTGGTTTGGGAAGTCCTTCTGTCTATGTTTGTTTTTATTGGTTAATGAATAACATTATTTCAGCCAGTAGCTTAGCAGAATAGACCTAGGTGGTAAAAGTAAACAATGTTGGGAGAAAGGAGGTGGGGTCAGTGAGAAGCCACCTAGACACCACCAGGGAAAAACACCTACTCTGGAGCTACAAAAATTTGTTGGTAAGACATGAACTAGTGGTGATACAGATAAATACAAATGGGTTAGTTTAGAATGAGGGAGGAATCTAGAAATATGGTTAAGCTATTGGCCAAAGACTATTGTGAATAATATAGGTTTTATGTGATTATTTCAAATCAACGTGGTCAGAAAACTAACTAATGAGTGGCCTCCACAAACAAATCAGCTTGTTGAACTGAAGAGTGTTTTTTTTTTAAATCTGTTTGCTCACTTGATCTGGGCTTCATCTAAGCATGTCTATTTGTCTGTGATGATTGCTCGGTTATATATTTACTGCCAATATATTGTTTGGAGGAAGGGGTCTATTGAATCTGCTCAGTTTAATGGACTCTCTATAATTAATTTGAGTTGGTTACTTCCTATCTTATGTAGTTTCCCTGCAGGATAGTGTTTATCAACCAGGACTACATGTTGGCATTAAAGATCTATAAATGGGGAGGTTGAGGGTCAGAGTCAGATAAGAAGTTGCAATTGTGGACGCCGACAGGAGAGAGAAAAGAGAAGGAAAGGGAGTATGAGATCACTACCCTATAGTCTTTCAAAATGGAGGAGGGGACCTGAGCTAAGAAGGAAACAGCCACAGCTCTTTCCACAGTCACTATTCCTGTCTAGGCCACAATATCTCCAAGCAGCTAGCACAAGCATTGGAAGTTTCTCTTCTGAGAGGGGCAGCCAGAGTGTGCCACATATGACCATTTTCCCTGGAGTTATCCTCATCATGGACAGAAGGAGGCATGTCTCCCTAGAATCTCAACAACAATCTCACAGATGAAAATAAAAAGGCTTATTAAGGACACTTGGAGAAGCATTATAACTAACAGAGTTGGGAGATAATACATCTTCTAGGATGTGATGATGTCAATCTACACAGGCACATCTGCCAGTCTTCTGATCATATGAACAGAACGCCTGCTGGTTTGGGAAGCATCTCATCTGGGATTGTAATACCAGGGCATTAAAATGTCCTCGTTGCTTGTCTTCTACCTCAGAGTGTTCTCTCTCTCAGGTACATTGGGATGAACCCTTTGCAGGAATAACAGAAAAATAGGTAGAGTATCCAGAATGAGGTATAACATACATGGCCACAATTACATATGCAGCAACAAGGAAACAGATGAAGAATTCTGAGCATCAATGGAAGTTGAGGACCTAATACCAAAGCTAAGTCATGTAACACCATGGGTAGTTTCAGAGTTTCAGAGAGTAAATTCAGTTACATTCTGGAAAAAGCTAAGACTGCAAAAGATGGCTTTCATAATCAGAAAGTAGAAAAATTGGGACTGCAAAAAGGAGGCAGTGAGGGAGTCAAGGGTGGTCACTGAGCAATGAAGAACCCCAAGTCCCTATCCCAACATGATACTGATATCATTTTTAAAAGTTATTGAGCCACAAATCTTGGCAGTCAGAGCTCAGGAGCTGAAATTACATCTCAATCCCATGTAATGAATCTCTCCCTTGAGCATCTACAATGATGCATTTCTGTCTTGAGCATCTGGAGCAATATTTCTTTTCCTTAAGCATCTATAGCAATGCACCTCGGCCTTGAGCATCTGCTGTCATACCCCTCTAAAATGATTATCTACAGAAATTAACATCTGCTTTAAAAAGCGATATACTACTGGGATAGACCTACCATTGCATGTTTCCTTTGGATGTACACTTTTATATAACTACACCCTAAATTTGATATCAAGACCTGAGCACAAACAGATTTCACAGTTCACAGTTGCCCCATGCTGTGATAATTCAGTAGGCCTCTGGACACATCCACCAAGAGACTTGAGGGGAGGAAGCAAAGGCATTAACGTTTGAATGTCTGTCATCTCAATCTCCACAGCACTTCTTTTAAAGTTATACGATTCCCTTTTGTGATCCAGAATATTTTCTCACAGCTCAATATTTTTTAACCAACTGTCTTGTTCTTCAGCCATGGCACAGTCAGTAAGGTGCATTCCATACAGATGGAGACCATAAATTTGATCCCTTCAAACTTGTGCAAAAATCTCGTCATTAAAGATATCAACTCATCACTCAGTGCTGAGGAGACAGCCACACCTGGGTCTCTAAGACTCGCTGTTTGGTCAAGGGGAATTGGTCAGCTCCAGGTTCAAAGAGATGACATATCTTAATCATGACAGAGAGTAATTAAGGAAGACACCCAGGGTTAATTCTGGCCTTTGCATGCATGTATACACATCTCCATAAAAAGTTACACTCATATATTAAACAACTGTCTTTTGAATTTCTAAATATACACATTTCTGTGGTGAAGTTTTGAGCTTAATTTTGACAGCTCGTTTGAGTTGTAGGAACAGCTGAATGTTTTCTGCCACCAGGTTCCCACACTGGCTTGCTTTACCCAAAATAATTACATAGAAACTGTATTATTTTAAATAATAGTTTGCCCATTAGGACTAGCCTGTTAGTTGCTAATTCTCACATCTTGATTAACCCATTTCAAATAATCTGTGAAGCACCATGAGCTTATGAGAATCATAAGCTGCTTCTGTCTCGGGGGGAGAGGGCATGGCGTCTGTTGACTAGGCTTCTTTCTCCCAGCATTCTGTGTTTTCTCTGCATATCTAACCTGCTGTCCTATCAAAAGGGCCAAGGCAGTTTCTTTATTAACCTATAGACATTTAACCCTCATCCATCACTTTGGCCTTCCTCATACAATGACATTAGAAAAAATCTTTCTGTAAGAACCCTCTCCACTATCTCATTTGGCCTCTTGAATCCTCCCTCCTCTCTTCCAAAGACAAAAGGAAGCTAGTCTCAGACATGTTACACAGTCTAAAAAAGGAAGGATGGAATCAAGATTTGAATTCATTACCAAAGTCTAAAATCTTAACCAAGGAACTCACTGCACGACCATACTTTTTTTTTCAACTGAGAATGAACTCACACTCTGAGGAGCTGAAAGGCAAGTTCATACTGCATTAACTTCACATTGGCCCTAGACAGATATGCACAGCATTATGATGGACACCTCACCACTGATATATTGACATCTTATTCCTTTGTATTTAATGGGCCAGTTGGCCACATACCTTATCAATCTTTCTTTCAGTGATTTGATTTCCAGAATCCTCCATCCCCTCACTTCAATCCTAATTCACACACTCCCCAAAACCCCTTGATGGGAGTCAGGTATCAATATCGTACTGGTATTTTCGGATCTGATGGGTTTGTGGGATCTTTTCCACACTCCTCTTAACATCACAGATTCCCTAGGTAACAGATTCTAGGGAGCTCGGTGCATTCATCATATGTGTGAATGTCACACAACAATGTACATCAATGTGTACATGTTTAGCCTAGGTAAAGGTGAGTCTGTTAATGACTTTTATAGCCAAGTCCCAAAGAACTTGATCCATGAAAAGGGTACAGTGTTTTAGAGTTATTGCAGGCCAATTGTTTAAATGAACTCACAATGGTTGAATGGCATGCATAAGACCTGTGAGAGTGCAAGACAGAAAGAATCCAGGAATGACAAAAGAGGTGGCAGACAGAAGCCTATTGGAGGACATCCTGACATGTTTTTCCCTCCCACATTTTCCCTCTCTGAGATCCTACATCTTTTTGGCCACTCTCCTCTGTTTCCTAAACAGCCATCTTGTCCTCTTCCACACACTGCATCTCCTTTCGTCATTCCCTCTCCAAGGGGAAAAGACCATAAGTCCTGTTTTGTTTTGAGGCCTGTCTTTCTGTGATGTCCCATCCACCAGAAACTCCATCATTGACCAAACAACATAACACCTTCACAAATTTTATTTTTACAGCAAAAAAAAATTCCATAGGGAAAGATACCAGGATTAATAGAAGACCTGAGGTATTTCTGAAAAAAAGAGTTCCCCAAACACAGTTTTAAGTCTGACCCCCAAAATTTGTGAATTTCACTTTAACAGATCTTCATCAAATCATAGACATAGATATGGAAGTCATTATCAAACTTGATGAAATGCACGGAAGTTTTGGTGGGAACTTGGTAAATAATTTTACCTATCTTTTGGGTTCCATCTTTTTCGTTGTGCTGCACGCTTTTGCCTGCCAAGGAATCCCTGCCTAATTCCAAATTCACCCCTATTGGAGGACATCCTGGCATAATGTGGAGGTTGCTTTCAATGTAGTCATCTAGATGGTGGTAAAGGTACACTACTGGATCTTTATGGTAGGTAATGTAGAAACAGGTCTTCATGGTCTGCACCTCATCTTGGACCACCCCAGTCCACTCCTCCATAGAGCCTGGCATGATGTGGAGGTTGCCTTCAAGGTAGTCAACCAGGAGGTGGTAAACGTACAAGACCGGATCTTTCTTGTAGGTAATATAGAACCAGGTCTTCATGATTGGCACCTCCTCTAGGACCATCCCCTTCCAGTCATCCTTAGAGCCATTAGTGCCCTCAAATGTATGTTTCACTGCTCTGCCAACTATGGTGTTTGAGAGATGAGTGTCTGTCTCCTGAGGAAATGGTACGTTGTTAGGCAGGAATATAAGGCTTAAAATCCTTTCATCACTGTGAAGCTCCAATCCATAGACACAATCTATCCCATCATACTTCAACAAATAGAGAGAGGGATTTGTTGGCAGTTGATCTAGAATGATGGCTTTCCACTGGGTGACTGGTTCATTGGCTTCCTTCCAGCCGTGAGAAATTCTGCGGCCGACAATATTCTCCAGGGCCTCAAAAGGCCTCCTCAGTTTTTGCTTCTGGAGAGATGACCCATTCCTCTTCTGGACAGGTGGCATGCATCTCATACTAAGAGGCATCTTCATCATGGCTGGAGACTTACTGAGATACGCCACTGACCTCCTGGTCCGCTGTTTCTTGGATATCTTTCTGTGCTTGGGCTTCATAGCTGCCCACTCTCTAGGTTGAAAGAACTTTCCTTCTGTTTAATTCAGAAACCAAGTCGTGGCCTCAACCATGAGTGCCTGCAAGGACAACAAGGGGAGGCTATGAGGTCAAGGCTCTTTTCTGGAAGAACTGTGGTGCAGGAGACAAAGATATTTATCAACAGGTTTGCATACCTAACTGTAATTTTCTTTTAAGAAATAAATAGAACAATTTGCAAATTTTTCTCTACAGCTCAGTATATCAATCTCAGAGACACATTCCTGCTGCCCAGAGGCAAATGACCTCTGCTGAGAAACCTACTTTCTGACTGACTAAGTCAATGAGAGGAGAAGGTATGCCTATCCCCGAAACGAGTAAGAAAAATCTGAACAGATAACAAAGAATTCGAAGGACATCCACACGTCTCCTTCGACATCAAGCTAATAGGTAGGGGGCTCAATCCAAGACAGCCTGCCCAAGGTCATGGCACTCCAATCCACTGGCTCTCTACATTGGGTCTCCTGATCCAGAACCAGGTCTATTACATAAAGCCATTCTGTGTCTTCATTGTGGAAGTGAGTACTGTGAGACCCACTTCAACATGAAAGACTCATTATTCTGGGCAACAGCAGCCATTGAGAAATAATTAGTATCTTTTAAAACACCTATGGACAAAGAGGAGCTTTGCCATTTTAGTGGATTGATGAATTTGATATTGTTAGCAAAGATAAAGTGGGAAGAATAGCTGGCATTCACCATCCCCACAGCTATCAAATATAGGAGCTGGTAACAACAGAAATGGTGGACCCGCAGGACATTTGAAGGAAAACTTTTTCGTATGACAGAGGTCTTAGTTGCTTTGGAAACATATTTACCAAAAGAAAATGTCCTACCTCTCCAGATTCCATCTTCCGGAAATTTTCAGGTGCAAAAAACGTGTTGAACAGTTGTGGAGACCAGGAGCTGAACTGTCCTCCTCAGGCACTGTGAGGATAATAAACCCACCTTCATGGAAGACTAGTGCTTTGAGTGGAACAGAGTTGCTACCCAACAAACCAAGGCTTTGTGACATCACCAAGGCTCTACTTATGTCAGAAATCCCCTCACAAGCTTTTTACTTCCCTATTTACCCACAGAAACATCCAGCATTCAGCTCCTCAAAAGCTGTATACAGCCACCAGGGGACCCAAAATAAGCCCCCACTCATCTTCCGAATTACTCAAGTCAACTCTTGCCCAAGCAACTCAATCCCTGTATCTTATTTTTCTGAAAAAGTCTTTGGTGTCTGAGTCAACAAATCACATGAAAGTTTTTTTTTCTTAGATCGCATCTCTCCATTGGTTATCTTCTATTGATTTTTTCTTCCTTCATAAATAATAAATTTCAAATTTCCACTTCCTTTCCTCCTCCCCCTAACTACTCACGCAACCACCAATCCTCTCCACACCAATCCAGTCCTAATAGAGGGCAGGGTACCTTGACCTGTGTGAAGCCCTTGCCCCCCTCCATCCAGATTGAGGAAGGTATGCATCTACATATAATATGATCGATTAAAGCCTGTATGTGCAGTACAGACAAATCCCAGTGCCATTATCATTGGGTTCTCCTTCTGCCCCAATTGTTAGCCACATTCAAGGCTTCCACTTTGATCCCATGCTCTGTCAGTCCCAGCATAGCTGGTTTTGTTGATCTCCCATTAGCTCAGACACAGTGTCTCAGTGGGTGGACCAAGACCTTGTACTGCTTAGTTTTTGCTCTTATTCTCTCCCCTTCAGCTCTTCAACTGGAGCTTGGTAGCTCAATCTAGTTTTTTGATGTGGGTCCCTGTCTTTATCTCCATCCTTTTCTGTACAACAGTTCTATGGTGATATTCTAGATAGTCATCAGTCTGATTATGGGACAAAGCACCCGTAGTGCCTAGGGACATGGCACAGTGGAGGCACCCACAGCTCACCTGCCCAAGGTCCTGGTTGGTGTCACCCCATGGCTTTCTGGGAACCCCTCTAGAGAGAAGCCTCTTACTAACCCCAGAACGGCACCCTAAGGTTGAGATATCAACAGTGTGTGTGCATTAACTTATGGGGGTGTGTTTGTGTGTTTAAGACACAATAACCGAAGATGGATTATAATATTGAAATTTCCTCTTATCTTGAGAAGAATACTTGCTACAGAAACACTATCACAGTAGTACTGAGAGTGTAGGCTGTCTCAGCATGGAGAAGTAACTGGAGCAAACCCCTAGTAGTTCAGCTCTGTGGCCCAAGAAAGATGGTCAAGGAAAGTCAATGAACTCAGGGATGGAAGTTAAAACTCAGGCTAAATAACATTCCAAATCATTTAGGCGGAACATGAGACACTCGTGCAACAGTCACAAGTGTCTAAAATGCCTGGAACTAGAATCTTAGGGCAGGAGAAGTTGTGGAGCTGAGAGTGCATGCCAAAAACTGACAGAATCTGGCAAAAGACATGTAAGCGTAACTAGCAAACATCCATGGAAACCATGAATGGGAGAAAACCCTGAGAAGTCTGCACAAAAACATAACATCTTGACAATTCTGAGATTTAATGACAAAGGAGAGATCTTAAATATGTCACTGTCACATGGTGATGATTAACCCACTCCATTGCAGTGTGACCCCCTGACATGTTTAAGATACCTGTCAATTCTGTCTATATATTTACAGAGAAATTCACATTGCTTTCACAGATTAACTAGCAGCATGATTTACCACTCAATCAAAGGCAAAGCAAAGAAATCATGGACATGTTGTTGAATGCTGATGATGTTGTTGGGAGCGTTTGTGGGTTTTTTCTTAAAGGGAAATCATTGGTCACACAAATGCATGAAGCAGAGCCTGTCTCTGCCATGTACCTGAAAGCATGAAAAAAATAAACTAAAATAGGTTTTTGCACATACTGGTAAATTTTGCTGCTATGTCCAAATATGTGTATTGCAGGAGCTCTTTCTGCTCCTTCAGGCTATAACAAGTGATATGAAGGCCATTGGGTTGTGGTGTCTCTCTCTTTCAAAATGGAGCTACTGCCTTCAGCTTGGTCTCTTGCATCTATCTCCACATCCAGCTACTAGGCTCCTTTCCTCATCCTGCAGAGGGCTGTTGTCTGGCATGGCAATCGGTAAGGTTTGCCCCTTAAAAGAAATAACCATTTTATGAATCATAATTCTAAACTGGTGTGGGAGATTGTTTGTGACTTACACCTTCCTATGTGATGAGAGCAACCAGGGTGTGAAGGGGGTTCTCACTGTTCATGTTGCAGAAGCCATGGCAGCAGGAGTAGGAGGCCTCTCATTCTCTGTAAGGAAATCAGTAAACATTGGGGACCAGTGAAAGGATGCCCTGAAACATCAAGGCTTGAGCTTTCAGACCGCAATTCCTCCAGCTAGGTTCTGGGTCTCCACAACCTACAAAACCTCCTGAGGACCAAGTATTCAGAACCAGAAGCCTGTGTGGGCCATATCACATAAAATCCTAGTGAGTACACCAATCGTTTTTTTTTTATGTACATCCTTTTGTCCCTCCAGAAACATTTGTATTTCCAATAAAGATAACTTGCTGGCTCTTTGGTGTCCTGAACATGCTCTAAGCTGATGGTGGGGCATTCTTACAACCTGGCTGTGTTGTTATGAGACCTTAACGGGACAGCAATTGTTTCAGAAATCAAAGGCAGTTAGGTTCAAACATGTGGTTTGCAGTGTGCTGGACACTTGGGTTGCCTATAGCTAATCTATGGAAAGATGGATTTCCTAAGAAGGGTGGCAGCACACATGGAGGCATGTAGTCTTACCTTTTCAAATGACCCATTTTGTGGCCTTACATCAGGCTCCTCTATTCTCCTCATCTTGGTTTCTTTACCAGATTAGGACAAAAATTAAAACTCAATGTCCTGGACATGAACACTGAATGAGTTATCTATGTGAGATCACAGTGACAGAGCTCATGGGAATCTGACTCATTGTACAGGCTTGCCAGGCATCAACCTGTAATCTTCCTAACTCTACTGTGCAAGTGTTGTCATGGTTGCTCCTCTGTTCCTCCTCATATGGTCTCCATCTACAGAGAACTCAGAAAAATCCACCCCTGAGAGGGCAAGTTCTTTACAAATGAAAGTTTCTAGAACAGAAGAGACATAGTAGATTTATCTTGGCAACCTGTAGACACAAGACATGGGGAAATGGAAGAAGGGATTGAAGAAGATAGAGACATGGAGGAATGGATAAATTCAATCATTCATTGGATAAGTGAGTGATCCAATGAAAGAGATGGCTAATAGGATAAGTCAGACCCCCAAAATTTGAGAATTTCACTTTAACACATCTTCATCAAATCATAGACATAGATATGGAAGTCACTATCAAACTTGATGAAATGCATGGAAGGTTTGGTGGGAACTTGGTAAATAATTTTACCTATCTTTTGGGTTCATCTTTTTCGTTTTGCTGCACACTTTTGCCTGCTAAGGAATCCCTGCCTAATTCCAAATTCACCCCTATTGGAGGACATCCTGGCATAATGTGGAGGTTGCTTTCAATGTAGTCATCTAGATGGTGGTAAAGGTACACTACTGAGAAAATGTGTGCAAACATCCTTCCATACTCCAACTGCAAACATTCTCGTGCCCCACTAAAAGAAAAAGGCCTTTTCTGTGGTTCTTCAGAATAAGGGAGGAAGTCTATTCTCTTATTCCAGTGAAAATATAAGAGGGCTCAAAAGGCAAAGTTTTTTGCCACCAAGGCGTGGCAACCTGAGTTTGATCCCTGTAACTTGCATAAAGTAGAAGAAAACCAACACCATAAAAATGTCTCCTGAGTCCTTCAGGGTTCCTGCTTCAAGAAATGTTCCAGACATTCTGCAGGACACAGAAGAAAGTGATGACAAACTGCCAATAGAGGCAAAACAGCCTTTCAAATTCACTGCTTCATGGAAAAGTCTGCCAGATACTATGGGCCTGTAGGCTGAAGAAGGATTTCCCGATGTTACAGAAGAACTTTGGTTTACTGTCCAGGCAGCAAGATATCTCTGTCAAGTTTTAGAAGTTGCTTATAATGCTTATAATATATATTTCTTTTCTCTAGTAGTCTCTGAATCTGCTTTGCTGTTTCTTAATCATATAATATTGAGCAATTTGTGTCCTAAAATAGTATTTTGATTAATGTGGTGGTTTGAAAGAGAATGGTCCCATAAAAGCTCCTATATTTAAATGCTTAATCCCTAGTTGGTGGAACCATTTTGAGAAAGATTAGATGTGACCTCATTGGACAGGTGTTTCACAGGAGGGGGACTTTGAGATTTCAGAACCTAAGACAGGTCCAGCCCCTCCCTCCACCACCTCTGCTACCAACTTGTAAATCAGGTTAAAACTCCCAGCTACTCTCCAGTGTCATGCCTGTGTGTTTCCATGCCCCATGACGTGATGGTCATGGACTCACTCTCTGACCATGAGCAAGCCCCCAATTAAATGTTTTCTTTTATAAGCTGCCTTCATTATGGTGTCTCTTTACAATAGATAAGTAACTATGATAAAGTTGTTACATGGTATTGCTGTGACAGGACTGGTCAAGCTGCTTGTTAGAGGAATGTTGACTTGGGAACTCTGCATGAGGAAAGTGGTTGAATGTTTTAAGTGGGGCTTAAAAATGCTACAAGAGCTTTGAAGACAATAGTACTAAGAGCAGTGTGGAATATAGAGGCCCAGTTCAAGAAGTTTCAGGGTGAAACAGTATTAGAAACTGGAATAAAGTGAACACAAAGAAAAACATATATATCCTCCTGGAAACTGGAAGCAGACAAGAGCACTGGGCAAAAGTTGGGAAGGTGGGGATGGGGTGGGATGAAGGGGAGGGGGGATAGAGAGGGGAGAAGGGAAGAATTAGGGAGAGCTTGGGAAAGTGGGATGGTTGCGATGGAGGAAGGGTGGATATGGGAGCAGAGAAGACGATATCTTAATTAAGGGAGCCATTTTAGGGTTGGCAAGAAACTTGGCTCTAGAAGTATTCACAGGTGTCCACGGGGATATCTCCAGCTAGGTCCTTGGGCAGTAGATGAGAGGGTGCCTGAACTGGCCTTGTCCCATACTCACACTGATGATTATCTTGAATATCACCATAGAACCATCGTCCAGCGATGCATGGAGATAGAGACAGAGACCCACATCAGAGCATTAGACTGAGCTCCTAAGATCCAGTTGAAGAGCAGAAGGAGGGAGAAGATGAGTAAGGACATCAGGACCAGGCGGGGTTGGTCCACCCACTGAGACAGTGTGCCTGAGCTAAATCCAGCTGGAGGCATGGGGGCTGACTGAGAAGCCAATGATAATGGCACTGAGATTTGTCTCTACTGCATATACTGGCTTTTGGGGATCCTAGTCTGTTTGAATGCACACCTTCCTAGGCCTGGTTGGAGGGGGGAGGACCTTCCCAAATGGCAGGGTACCTTGCCCTCTTAGGATTGGTAGAGAAGGGGAAGAGTGAGTGGGGGAGTAACAGGGAAATGGGAGGAGGGGAAAAAGTGCAAATTTTGAATGGTATTATTTATAAAAAAATAAAAAAAATTAAAAAGAAACTGGAATAAAGACAATTCTTGTAATGTTTTAGCCAACAATGTGGCTGCTTTTGGCCCTTGTCCTAAGAACCTGCTTGAGGCTAAATTGAAGAGTTTTGGAACAATATTATTAGCAGAGATTTCATTCAAGACAGTATTGACTCATGGTTATTAGTAATCATTCTTAATGCAGCTCTAAAATGTAAAAGTGCTAAGCAAGTGTTCTACCACTGAGCTAAAACCCCAACTACTGGCTCAAAAGCTACAAAGAAACACTGTACCCCCCAAAAAAGGAAGGAAGGAAGGAAGGTTGGAAGAAAGAAAGAAAGAAAGAAAGAAAGAAAGAAAGAAAGAAAGAAAGAAAGAAAAGTGCAAACAGGGAAAAGAGAAATACAAATGCACAATCTGAGGAGAAAAAGGAAGACCAGAAAATAAAATGCCTACACCTAGGTTTGTGCTGAAAGAGGTACAGAGAATTGGAATGAAGGTAAAGATCCCACCTACCTAACCATGAAACCTGTAAAAAGAAAATCCCTAGAGAATCTACTCCAAAAACAAAGTAAAGCTTATTCAACAAAGGAAAACACCAAGAGTTCAAAGTTTATACAAATGGAATCCAATGAGAGAGCCATATTCCATCCAAAATGTACAACAATACTTGCCTGACTTTAGAATCCAAAATACTGGAGTTAAGAGGTTGTGAAATCTTCCTCATTAGTTCAGAAAAAAATGTTACAGCCCTGATGGCATGTGGCTTGCAGGCTCATAGAGGCCATAATATAAAGCTGAGAACAAGAAGCTTGGATTTGTACTAAAGATCCAAGATGTTGGAGACTCCAGAGTCACAGTGATGCACTAACCCTCTGAAACTGTAAAATGCTTTCTTTTATAAATTAGCTTGGTCTCTCTCTCTCTCTCTCTCTCTCTCTCTCTCTCTCTCTCTCTCTATCTTTCTCTTCCTCCACCCCGTGTGTGGAAATAAATGAAAAAAACTTCTAGTTCTTTAATTTATAACCAACATAGTAAAGATTACAGTTTAACTTTTTGTAAAACAATGTACTGAAGGTGGGGCTGAGAAGATTGCTTTGCACTGAGTACTTGCTGCTCTTCTAGGAGACCTGGGTTTGGATCACAGCAGCCCCATGAGTAAGTTCATGGACATGTAACTCCAGTTCCAGGATATCTGAACTCTTCTCACCATGCCAAAAGACACCAGCACACACCTGGTACATACTCAAGACACACATACAAATAAAATAAATCTTTTTAAAAATAATTTTTTAAAAAAATAATAAAGGCTACCCTCCTGCAACTTGATTTGGACTTTAAAACACAGCTTGCTCCAATACTGAGGGGACTTAAGAGGTGAGTGAACAGTCACATGGCAGGACGCCCCACTCTCTAGGACCTCCCCAGTGGGACTAAACTCCAGGCCCCTCCCCAACTCCCTCAGCTTTTCTAGACAGCCAGCAGGGAGTTTCCTGTGGCTAGGATCCCCTCAAACCAAATCCCACCCATGGGACACCCACCATGGTACTAGCCACAACCTGCCTAAGAGTCTGGTTAGAGGGCAAGTCAAGATATGGCCGCCTCACCTCTATTTATTAGGGTCTTAGGCATGCCAGCACGCCTTAACTCACTTAACCAACTGACATCCCTTTCAAGTGATGCTGTGTGGTATAAACTTACAGAAAACAGAAATAACAAGTTGTGGCTATAGCACAGGTATACTGAAGTAAAAACTATTGGGTCAAATCAGAGAAGTAGCCCTACAAATGGAAAATAAGTAAAGCTAAAAAACCACTTTTTAAAACAAACACAAAACCTGATGACCTCCCCTTGCAAAGTGATTAGCTGTAAACAAAACGCTTATGTCAGCACACAGCTTGGATCTACACTGCATCATGTAGGAAAAAAGGTCTATTAAACACCTCTTGGTACTATTAGTAATACAAAAATGAAAGCCAAGTCCTAATAATGTACTGTTTGCTGATAATAGTTAAAAGAGATAAATACTTAAAATATCATAAATAAAAATCCCACCTAGTGTGACTCAAAAAGAACAAATAATATTCCCAATCAAATATGGAAACATCTCCAAATAATACAAGTCATGAAAAGTAAGCAGCCCTACCTAGTGTGACTCAAAAGAACAAATAAAATTCTTAACCTAATTATAGAAATATCCCCAAGATGTACAACCCCAGCAGCACAGACATTGAGGGCACACTGAATAAATGGGACCTCCTGAAACTGAGAAGCTTCTGTAAAGCAAAGGACACTGTCATTAAGACAAAAAGGCAGCCTACTGACTGGGAGAAAATCTTCACCAACCCCGCAACAGACAAAGGTCTGATCTCCAAAATATTTAAAGAACTCAAGAAACTAGAAGTTAAAATGATAATTAACCCAATTAAAAAATAGGGCACTGAACTGAACAGAGAATTCTGAAGAGAAGAATTTCAAATGGCCAAAAGATACTTAAGGTCATGCTCAACCTCCTTAGCAATCAGAGAAATGCAAATCAAAACAACTTTGAGATATCATCTTACACCTGTCAGGATGGCTAAAATCAAAAACACCAAGGATAGCCTTTGCGGGAGAGGTTGTGGAGAAAGGGGTATCCTCAACCATTTCTGGTGGGACTGCAAACTTGTGCAACAACTTTGAAAATCAGTGTGGCGGTTTCTCAGAAAAATTAGGATTAACTTACCCCAGGACCCAGCAATACCACTCTTGGCAATATACCCAAAAGATGCTCTATCATATGACAAAAGCATTTGTTCAACTATGTTCATAGCAGCATTATTTGTAATAGCCAGAACCTGGAAGCATCCTAGATGTCCTTCAATGGAAAAATGGATGAAGAAAATGTGGAATATATATACATTAAAGTATTACTCAGAGGTAAAAACAATTACTTCTCGAATTTTGCATGCAAATGGATTGAAATAGAAAATACTATCCAGAGTGAGGTAACCCAGACCCAAAAAGAAGATCATGGGATGTACTCACTCATCATTGGTTTCTAGCCATGGATTGGGGACATTGAGACTATAATTTGTGATCCTAAAGAAGCTAACAAGAGGGTAAAACCAAGGAAAAACATATAGTTATCCTCCTGGCTATGGGAAATAGACAGGATTGCCGGGAAAAAATGGGAATCTTGGGGATGGAGTGGGATGGTGGTGAGGGCAGATGGGGAGAGAAAGGTGTGAAGGAGAGGATGAGGGGAACTTGAGGAAACGGGATGATTGGGGATATAGGAAGTTTGGGTAGGGGAACAGGGAACTCATATCTTAGTTAATGGAACCACATAAGGGTTGGCAAGAGACTTGAGCTTGGAGTGGCAACCAGATGCCCAGGGCAATGTCCCCAGTTAGTTCCTTGGGCACCTGATGATAGGGAACCTGAAATGAACCTATCCTATAGCCATAGTGGTGAATATCTTCCATATCACCATCTAACCTTCATCTAGCAATGGATGGAGAAAGAGACAGAGACACACACTGGAGCGCTGGACTGAGCTCCCAAGGTCCTAATGAGGAGCAGAAAGACTGAGATCATGAGCAAGGAAGTCAGGACCACGAGGGGTGCACCCACCCACTGAGACAGTGGGGCCGATCTATTGGGAGCTCACCAAGGCCAGCTGGACTGTGACTGAAAAAGCATGGGATAAAACCGGACTCTCTGAACATGGCGGACAATGAGAGTTGATGCCTGAGGCCAAGGACAGTGGCACAGGGTTGTGATCCCACTTCATGCTTTGGCTTTGTAGGAGCCTAGACAGTTTTGATGTTCACCTTCCTAGACCTGGATGGAGTGGGGAGGACCTTGGAATTTCCAGAGGGCAGGGAACCCTGACTGCTTTTGGGACTGGTGAGGGAGGAAAAGAGAAGTGGTGGGAGAGGGAGTGGGACGGGCAAAGGGGGAGGGAAATGGGAGGCATGGAGGAAGCGATAAAACCTAATAAGGAGTCCAACAATGACGACAATATCTCTGACAACTAGAGACCCTTCACCAGCGCAACTCAAAGAAGGCAAACACACAAAATTTACTACTAAAAAAATGACCAGAGTTAACAACCACTGGTCATTAATATCACTTATTGTCAATGGACTCAACTCACCTATAAAAAGGCACAGACTAAGAGATTGGACATGAAAACAGGAACCAAAATTCTGTTGTTTACAAGAAACACACCTCAACCACAAAGACAGACACCTACTCAGAGTAAAGGGTTGGGATAAGGCTTATGAAGTAAATGGACCTTAGAAACAAGCAGGTGTGGCCATACTAATTTCTAACAAAGTTGACTTCAAACTTAAATCAATCAGAAGAGATTTAGAGGGACATTTTCTACTCCTAACAGAAACAATTCATCAGGAAGAAGTCTCAATCCTGAATAACTATGCCCCTAATATAAAAGCAACCACATACGTAAAAGAAACATTAAGGCATTGAAGAAAGAAATTGAAGAGGATACCAGAAAATGGAAGGATCTCCCTTGCTCTTGGATTGGGAGGATCAACATAGTAAAACTGGCAATTCTACCAAAGGCAATCTATAGATTCAATGCAATCCCCATCAAGGTCCCTTCAAAATTCTTCACAGATTGAGAGGACAATAATCAACTTTATATGGAGAAACAAAAAACCCAGGATAGCCAAAACAATCTTATACAATAAACGAAATTCTGGAGGCATTACTATCCCTGATTTCAAACTCAATTACAGTGCTACAGTAATGAAAACGGCATGGTATTGGCAAAAAAAACGAAGAAGTCGACCAATGGAATCATATAAAAGACCCAGATTTTAGCTCACAAACCTATGGACAACTCATTTTCGATAAAGGAGCTAAAACTGTACAATGAAAGAAAGAAAGCATCTTAAACAAATGGTGCTGGCTCAACTGGATGTCAACCTGTAGAAGAATGAAAATAGACCCATATCTATCACCATACACAAAACTCAAGTCCAAATGGATCAAAGACCTCAATATAATTCTAAACGCACTCAACCTGATAGAAGAGAAAATGGGAAGTAACCTACAACATATGGGCACAGGAGATCGCTTCCTATGTATAAGCCCAGCAGAACAGACATTAAGGGCAACATTGAATAAATGAGACCTCCTGAAACTGAGAAGCTTCTGTAAAGCAAAGGACACTGTCACTATGACAAAAAGGCAGCCTACTGACTGGGAGAAGATCTTCACCAACCCCACAACAGACAAAGGTCTGATCTCCAAAATATATAAAGAACTCAAGAAACTAGATGTTAAAATGATAATTAACCCAATTAAAAAATGGGGCACTGAACTGAACAGAGAATTCTCAAGAGAAGAATTTCAAATGGCCAAAAGGTACTTAAGGTCATGCTCAACCTCCTTACCTATCAGAGAAATGCAAATCAAAACAACTTTGAGATATCATCTTACACCTGTCAGAATGGCTAAAATCAAAAACACCAAGGATAGCCTTTGCTGGAGAGGTTCTGGAGAAAGGGGTACCCTCTTCCATTGCTGGTGGGAATGCAAACTTGTGCAACATCTTTGGAAATCAGTGTGGCGGTTTCTCAGAAAAATTGGGATCAACCTACCCCGGGACCCAGCAAAACAACTCTTGGGAATATACCCAAGAGATCCCTTATCATATGACAAAAGCATTTGTTCAACTATGTTCATAGCAGCATTATTTGTAATAGCCAGAACCTGGAAGCATCCTAGATGTCCTTCAATGGAAGAATGGATGAAGAATGTGTGGTATATATAAACATTAGAGTACTACTCTGCAGTAAAAAACAATGACTTCTCGAATTTGGCATGCAAACGGATGGAAATAGAAAATACTATCCTGAGTGAGGTAACCCAGATCCAAAACGAAGATCATGGGATGTACTCACTCATAATTGTTTTTTCTAACCAGGGATAAGGGTCCACTGAGTCTATAATTTGTGGTCCTAAAGAAGCTAAATAAGAGGGCAAACCCAAGGAAAAACATATAGTTATCCTCCTGGCTATGGGAAATAGACAAGATTGCCGGGCAAAAATTTGGAATCTTGAGGGTAGTGTCGTATGGGTTTAAGGGGAGATGGGGAGAGAAAAGTGTGAAGGAGAGGATGAGGGTAACTTGGGGAAACGGGATGATTGGGGATATCGGAAGTTTGGATAGGGGAGCAGGGAAACTCATATCTTAGATAAGGGAACCACATAAGGGTTGGCAAGTGACTTGAACTTGGGGTGGCTACCAGATGACCAGGGCAATGTCCCCAGTTAGTTCGTTGGGCACCTGAGGATAGGGAACTTGAAATAAACCTATCCTATAGCCATACTGATGAATATCTTGCATATCACCATACAACATTCATCTAGCGATGGATGGAGATAGAGACAGAGACCCACACTGGAGCACCAGACTGTGCTCCCAAGGTCCTAATGAGGAGCAGAAGGTGGAAGAACATGTACAACGAGTCAGGACCACGAGGGGTGCACCCACCAACTGAGACAGTTGGGCCGATCTATTGGGAACTCACCAAGGCCAGCTGGACTGTGACTGAAAAACCATGGGATAAAACTGAACTCTCTGAACATGGCAGATAATGAGAGCTGAAGAGAGCCCAAGGACAATGGCATGAGGTTTGATCCTACTTCATGTTCTGGGTTTGTGGGAGCCTAGAGAGTTTGGGTGTTCAACTTCCTAGATCTGGATGGAGGTGGGAGGACCTTGGACTTTCCACAGGGCAGGGAACCCTACTGCTCCTGGGACAGGAGAGGGAGGAGACGAGTGGTGGGGGGATTGGGAGAGGGGTGGAAGGAGCAGGGAAATGGGAGGCGGGGAGGAGGCAGAAATATTTTCTTCAATAAAAAAAAGGTCATATACCTATGTACATCTGATTTCCAACAAAGAAGCAAAAATTATACATTGGAAAAATAAAGCATCTTGAACTGGATGTCAGCTTGTAGAAGAATGCAAAGAGATCCATATTTATCACCCTGCACAAAACTCAAGACCAAGTGATCTAAGACCTCAATATGAAATAAGTATACTGAACCTGATAGAAAATTGGGAAATAATTTCTATTGCATGGTACATGCGGCAACTCCCAGAACAGAATAACAACAGCACAATATACAACACACAATTAATAAATGGGTCCTCATGAAACTGAAGTTTCTCTAAGGCAAAGGACACCATCAATAGGTCAAAATGGCAGTGTATAGAATGGGACAAGATCTTCACCAAACCAACATCCGACAGAGGCCTGATGTCCAAAATATATAGAGAACTCAAGAAACTAGGTATCAACCAACCAAATAGTCCAAGTAAAAAAATGGGGTGCAGATATAAGCAGAAAATTCTCAACAGAAGAATCTCAAATGACTGAAAAACACTTGAGATGTTTAACATTCTTAGTCATCAGAGAAATACAAATCAAACTGACTCTGAGATTCAATCTTATACCTGTCAGAATGGCTGAGAATAAAAACACAAGGGGCAAGCTGAAGAGGACGTGGAACAAGGGAACACTCCTCCATTGCTGGTGGGAGTGAAAACTTTTCTAGCCACTTTGGAAGTCAGTGTGGTGATTCCTCAGAAAACTGGGGATCAACCTACCACAAGCCTCAGCTGTACTGCTCTTGGGCATATACCCAGAGGATGCTCAATCATACCACAAGGACACTTGTTTAATTATGTTCATGGCAGTTTTATCTGTAATATTGAAAACCTGGAAACAATCTTCATGTCCATCTACTGAGGAATGGATGAGGAAAATGTGGTTCATTTAGACACTGGGATTATTACTCAGCTGTTAAAAACAAGGATACAAGGAAATTTGAAAGCAAGTAGATGAAACTAGAAAAAAAATCATCGGGAGTGAGGTAACCCAGTTTGATAAAGACACACATGGCATGTACTCACACATAGTGAATATTAGCTGTAAAATAAAGGCTAACTCTACTAGAACCCACAGACCCATAGAGACTAGTTAACAAGAGAGCTCATGGCGGGTGGAGGGGCTACGGGGGCACATGAATCTCCCTGGGAAGGGGAAACAGAAGAGATTTCTTGAGTGCACTGAGAGCAGGTGAAGATGGGAACTTGAGCAGTCAGGTTGGGGGAGGTATGAGGAGGGAGAGTGTTGAGGGGGTTGGGTAGGGGTGGCATTTTGGGGTTGGCGCTGATGACTCTCCCAGGAGTCTATGTGGAGGATCCCATCGTAGACTCCTAGCAACAGTGGATAAGTAGCCTGAAATGGCTGTCTCCAGTGACCAGATTAGTGCTTGGCCCAATTGTCATCAGAGAGGTGTTATCAACAACTTATGGAGGCAGATGCAGAGACCCACAGCCAAACATTAGATGGAGTCTGGGAATCCTGCAGAGGAGGAGGAGAAGGATGTGTAGGAGCCAGCGTGATCAAGGACACCATGGGAATGCTCACCCAGTCAACTAATTTGGGTTCATAAGGGTTCGGAGAGACTGGACCGACAACCAGGGTGCCTGCATGGGACCTACATTGGCACTCTGCATATTCTACAGTTGTGGGACTCCTAATAGCGGGAACAGGGTCTGTCTCCGACTCTTATACTGGCTTCTGGGATCCTACTTCTCATACTGGGTCGCCCTGCCCACCCTTAATACAGGGGAGCTGCTCAGTCGAACTGCAACTTGATATGTCATGTTTTATTGATAATGCTAGGAGACCTGCTCTTTCCTGGATGGAGACTGAAGAGGAGGGGATTCAGGGGTGGAATGAGGGGTGGAATGAGAGAGAGGACTATGGGGAGAAGGTCAGGATGTAAAATAAATAGATAAAAAAAGAGGTCGAGGCAGAAACTGTCATCCCCTCAAACATAATACATGTTACATTTTGCAAACTGAACACGTTATATTTAGGAATATATATATATATATATATATATATATATATATATATATATATATATATATATAATAGCAGTGAAAAGAGAGATCATTTTTTGAAGGAGACTGGGGAGGGGTATATGGGAGGCTTTGAAGGGAGGGAAGGGAAGGGAGAAAATTTGTAATTATATTATAATTTCAAAGGAATAAAAAGAGGTGGAGGCAGGAGGATCTTGAGTTCCAGGGCGACTTGGGCCTCATATTTAGGGGCTGTGGAGAAGCATCAGTTGATAAGAGCATTTAGAACCCTTCCAGATGATTGGAGTTTCATTCCCTGCACCACAGGGCGCCTCACAATCATTTGTAGCTCCAATTCCAGGTGATCTGACACCCTTTTCTAGCTTCCTTGGGTACCAAGCAAACTTGTAAGGCAAAATACCCATACACATTAAAAAAACTGTGAAGAGTTAATATCACTATCTGATTTAATGTCACTGTATACAGGTGTCTTAAAGTGCTATGTCTATATCAAAGTCGCAGCAATTGGCACAGATCCAATGATTGAAAGGATAGAACCCAGCTTGGCGTCACTGAGCGAACTACCAATCCCATGCAGCAGTGCAGGATTCTCGCACTCAGAGTGATGACTGGGGGCGTGTCCTCCGAGGGCGGGGTCGCTCTGCAGGAGGGTGGGCCTGCAGCCATGGAACCTAGGCTCAGGGAGCTGGGGGTCCCTGGTGAGCGAGGGCCATGCGGCCTTGCCATGCGATGGAACAGGCAAAGATGGCGGAGGAGAGCCTGGAGACCGCCGCGGTGCAAGAGCAGATCCTGAGGGACATCTAGAGCACAGACATGGCCTGTATCTGGCCCATGCTCAGGTACAGGGGCGGGGCCAGGGCCAGCGGGAGCAGGCGGAGTGCAGCAGCTGGCAGAGGGGAGAGCCCCAGGTGTCCCGCATCCTGGGCTAGGCTCTGCTGGGAGCCTGTCTGGAGAGAGGGTGAGGCTTGGCTCTGTTGGGCCACAGCTACTTTCAGGCAGTAGCTCTTCAGTCAGGTGCGGGCGCCATCTCTGCATGCAGGGATGAGAGCATCCTGGTGATGTCATTCCTGGGGGAGAGTTCTCCCACCTTCTTTCACCTGAGAGCTCAGTTCATGAGGACGACCTCACCCAACTGCAGCCCCGGGACCTTGCCAGCTCCTGGACCTGCTCCTTCTCCCTGCCCTGCCTCCTTCTCTGAGAGCTTCCACCAGCATTGCCTGTGGACCCATCAGAATGGACCTGGTTAATTACCTTGCACTTGTTACACAGAGCAGAAGGCATTGTGCGAATTGCTGTGCTAATACCACTATGGAAGCCATTGAGCAGTCCTACCGCTGGGACAAAGTTACTGTTGTCCAGTAGCAGAGGTCTTGGGGAAGTGAAGTGACTTGTCCAAGGTAACGGGGGAGGGAAACCGAGTTTCTAGTTCCCATCCCAGACTCTGCCTCCCTGGTCCTAGTTCTTGTCCTCCTCCTAGTATTCCTAGTCCTCCTTGTCTTTGTCCACCTCCTCCTCCTCCTCCTCCTCCTTCTCCTCCTCCTCCTCCTCCTTCTCCTCCTCCTCCTTCTCCTCCTCCTCCTCTTCCTTTTTTTGTGGCACTGGGAATAGAACCCAGTGTGCCAGGCAAGCTCTTTTCCACTGAACTGTGCCCAGCCCACAGATTCTTCACTACTTTGGTTCTGCCTTAGTTGGGGATTACCATATGCTATACTTCCTGTTGAAAATTGTCCACCAAGACCAATTTTGAATCCCCGCAGTTTCCTGGTGTCCTAGAACCAGTTCCTCCTGATCCTTTCCTGTGGCGCTTTCGGGTCTCCCTTCAGTCTGAATGGAAAATTGCTTTACCAGTCCTTGCACAGCATTGGGTCCGCATTCCTCCCTCCAGAAGGCGTCACTAATCATTTCAAGGGGAGACTTGTCCCAGGAAAGAGTGACCGAAGGCCTGGGACCTTTGCTTTTAGCTTTACTTGCACAGCTTTCTTCTCCATTGTTAGTTTCAAGCAAGTTTTCTCAGTGTCCTATCTCCTGGAAATAACTGTCCTTAGTCATCTGTACCTCGCTCTCCTTTTCCTTTCTTTTTTCTTTTCCGGTGCTAAAGTTTGAACTAGATAAAGCAACAATGCTTTACCACTGAGTTGAATCCCCAGTGGCCTTTTAGCTCTCCCCCCCGCCCTTTTTTTTGCCAGTTCTTTCACACAATTGCTCCCCTGTCCTCTTTGTATCATAATCATGCTCCTCTCATTCCCTGTTTTCTTGTGTTGTGGAAGACCAGTGATTTTCATTTCATAGTCCTTTATAAAAGCCCAGGGCCCCTCACTAATCCTCTCCTAAATGTGTGGCTATTACTGTTTGGCTTTCAGTGACGGGAAATGTTCTGTTCTCGTCTGTTAGGAAATCTGGCTGCTGAATTGAGTATTTAGGACCAAAGTTTAGGCAGGATTCCTTATCATAGCAGCATCCGTGTTGTCTTGAGTTGCTTGTGGTTTTCAGTTGCTGTTGTTTTATACAATAAATAACTTAGGTAGTACCATAAATTTAGTTTACTGTGATTAATATGTTAATTCTCGGTGTAAAACATTTTAATTTTTTACATCGTAGATGTAGTTTCCTGTATCCCAGGCTGTGATCATACTTGCCGGATAGTTGAGAAAACCCTTGAACTTCTCAACTTCATCAAACGCACACTTCCTAAGTGCCGGGATTACCGTCTAGGACCACTGTGCTTAGTCTTATGCCATGCTCGGGTTTGTACCTACGGCTTGCTGCCTATAAGGTGAACATCCCATTAATTGAGCCACGTGTCTAGCACTAGTAATGTATTTGTAGCAACTGGATTTTGGTGTTTAATTTTCTGGCCTCTTGGCTTTAGTAATGTATATGTTATAATTTAAACATGTTATGCATTCTCCCCAGATTTTCTCATTATTATTAATGAACTCTTTTTCTTCTGGTTCTGTGCTTGTGCATGAATTACGAAGCCTTTTACTTTATGGGAACATTGTTAAGTAGCAACATAAAAGAAAGTTCAGGAACTTTCACATGACCCTATATGTTTTAGTTGTTTTTCCTGACTATATTGTTAGAGGATTTGGATTAAATTTTTTACAATTTATTTCATTTTCATTGGTGACCTGACCAGCGGCGGGGGAAGCAGCCCTGGACAGGGAACTCTGAAGTTCCTCACCCCCCACTCTATACTCCCTGGGCTCCCTGCAGGGGCTCTACACCCTGCATACTGCCTCTCTCTTCTTGTCCCACCCAGCTTGCACCCAGAACCCTTTTTCCTTCTGCCACCTTTCCTCTTTGGGCACATAACACCATCCAGCTCAGTCTGTCTGGTGCTGGTGGCAAATCCTCAGGGCAAGTAGGCAGGCGAGACTTCCTTTGTTTCACGAGCCTGCCTGCACCAAGCAAGGTAAGGCCTTTGTTTACAAACTACCCAACCTGCATGGAGATCTGATCTAGGCACCAGGAGAGACAGCAGCGGGGTGAGTTTGTGACCTGACTGGCGGCAGCGGAAGCAGCCCTGGACAGGGAACTCTGAAGTTCCTCATCCCCCACCCTATACTCCCTGGGCTCTCTGCAGGGGCTCTACACCCTGCATACTGCTTAATCTTCTTATCCCACCCAGTTTGCATCCAGAAACCTTCTTCCTTCTGCCCCCTTTCCTCTTTGGGCACATAACACCACCCAGTCCAGTCTGTCTGGCGCTGGGGTCAAATCCTCAGGGCAAGTAGGCAGGCAAGACTTCCTTTGGTTCACTGGCCTGCCTGCACCAAGCAAGGTAAGGCCTTTGTTTACGAACTACCCAACCTGCACGGAGATCTGATCTTGGCACCAGGAGAGCCATCAGTGGGAGAGCTAATCTGGGTACCAGGATAGCCGTCTTTGGGCACAGAGATCTGATATTGGTACCAGGAGAGACATCACTGGAGTACCAGGAGAGCTATCACTGCAGGGTGCCATCACTGGGAAAGTGCATCAGTAGGCAAGAAGACCTGATCCGGTAAAAGAAGATCCATAGGGGAGCATTCGGAGAAAGAGATGGGCAGGCGCCAATGCAAGAATTCACCCAACAATCTGAAAAACTATATGAAACCACCAGAACCCAGCGACTTTATGAAAGTGATTGACGCCCTTAAACAGCATGTAAAAAATGCCCTTATAGAAATGGATGAGAAGTATAACAGAAAGTTTGAAGAATTGAGTAAATCAGTGAATGATACCATAGGAAACCAAGGAAAAACAATCAAACAAATAATGGAAACAGTTCAAGACTTAAAAACTGAAATGGAGGCAAAGGAGAAAACACAAACAGAAGGCCAGCTGGACAGGGAAAATATAGGTAAATGAATAGAGACTACAGAAGCAAGCATAACCAACAGAATACAAGAGATAGAAGAAAGAATCTCAGATTCTGAAGATACCATAGAGAAAATAAACACGCTGATCAAAGAAAACAGCAAGGCCAACAAATTCTCATCACAAAACATTCAGGAAATATGGGACACAATAAAAAGGCCAAACCTAAGAATAATAGGAATAGAAGAAGGAGAAGAAGTGCAGCTCAACAGTCCAGAAAATATATTTAAGAAAATTATAGAAGAAAACTTTCCCAACCTAAAGAAAGATATACCTATGAAGGTTCAAGAAGCATACAGAACACCGAATAGGCTGGATCGAAAAAAAAAACATCCTCTCACCATATAATAATCAAAACACAAAGCATACAGAATAAAGAAAGAAAACTAAGAGCAGCAAAGGAAAAAGGCCAAGTTACTTATAAAGGTAAACCTATCAGACTTACACCTGAGTTCTCTATGGAAACCATGAAAGCCAGAATGTCATGGACAGATGTACTGCAGAAATTAAGAGACCATGGATGCAAGCCCAGACTACTATACCCAGCCAAGCTTTCGTTCACTATAAATGGGGAAAACAAAATTTTCCAGGATAAAAAAAATTTAAACAATACGTAGCCACAAATCCAGCCTTACAGAAAGTAATAGAAGGAAAATCACTAATCAAGGAGTCCAACAATGACGACAGCAACTCAGACATCTAGAGACCCTTTACCAGCACACCTCAAAGAAGAGAAACACACAAAATCTACTACTAAAAAAATGACCGGAGTTAACAACCACTGGTCATTAATATCACTTAACGTCAATGGACTCAACTCACCTATAAAAAGGCACAGACTAAGAGATTGGATACGAAAACAGGATCCAACATTCTGCTGTTTACAAGAAACACACCTCAACCACAAAGACAGACACCTACCTACTCAGAGTAAAGGGCTGGGATAAGGCTTATCAAGTAAATGGACCTAGGAAACAAGCAGGTGTGGCCATACTAATTTCTAACAAAGTTGACTTCAAACTTAAATCAATCAGAAGAGATGGAGAGGGACATTTTCTACTCATAACAGGAACAATTCATCAGGATGAAATCTCAATCCTGAATATCTATGCCCCTAATACAAAAGCACCCACATACGAAAAAGAAACATTGTTAAAACTCAAGGCAGCCATCAAACCGCACACATTAATAGTAGGAGACTTTAATACTCCTCTCTCACCTATGGACAGGTCAGTTAGACAGAAACCTAACAGAGAAATAAGAGAATAATGGAGGTAATGAATCAAATGGACTTAACAGACATCTATAGAATATTCCACCCAAATAGGAAAGAATATACCTTCTACTCTGCAGCTCATGGAACCTTCTCAAAAATCGACCATATACTCGGTAACAAAGCAAACATTCACAGTTACAAAAAAATATTAATAACCACCTGTATCTTATCAGATCACCATGGATTAAATCTAGAATTCAGCAACAATGCTACCCCCAGAAGCCTACAAACTCATGGAAAAGGAATAGTCAACTACTCAACCATACCTGGATTAAAGAAGAAATAAAGAAAGAAATTAAAGTCTTCCTTGAAGACAATGAAAATAAAGAAACAACATACTCAAACCTATGGGACACTATGAAAGCAGTCCTGAGAGGAAAGTTCATAGCACTAACTGCCCATTTAAAGAAAACAGAGAAAGCACACACTGGAGACTTAACAGCCCACCTGAAAGCTCTAGAAAAAAAGAAGCAGACTCACCTAGAAGGGGTAGAAGACTGGAAATAATCAAACTGAGGGCTGAAATCAACAAAATAGAGACACAGAAAACAATTGAAAGAATCAATAAATCAAAAAGCTGGTTCCTGGAGAAAATCAACAAGATTGATAAACCCCTATCCAAACTAATCAAACGGCAGAGAGAGAATTTGCAAATTAATAAGATAAGAAATGAAAAGGGAGACATGAACACAGACACAGAGGAAATTCAGAGAATCATTAGATCTTACTACAAAAGCCTGTATGCCACAAAACTGGAAAATGTAAAAGAAATGGACACTTTTTTAGATAAATACCATATACCAAAGTTAAACCAGGACCAGGTGAACAACCTAAATAGACCTGTTAGTCGTGAAGAATTAGAAGCGGTTATCAAAAACCTCCCTTCCAAAAAAAGTCCAGGACCAGATGGTTTCAAAGCGGAATTCTACCAGAACTTCCAAGAAGACCTAATACCTATACTCCTTAAGGTATTTCACTATATAGAAACAGAAGAGTCATTGCCAAATTCCTTTTATGAAGCTACAGTAACTCTGATACCAAAACCACACAAAGACCCAACCAAGAAAGAAAATTACAGGCCAATCTCACTCATGAACATCGACGCAAAAATCCTCAACAAAATTCTGGCAAACCGAATCCAAGAACACATTAGAAAAATTATCGATTATGATCAAGTAGGCTTCATACCAGAGATGCAGGGCTATTTTAACATACGCAAATCTATCAATGTAATCCATCATATAAATAAACTGAAATAAAAAAAACATATGATCGTTTCATAGACGCTGAAAAAGCATTTGACAAAATTCAACATCCCTTTATGATAAAAGTCTTGGAGAGATTAGGGATACAAGGGTCATACCTAAATTTAATTAAAGCTATATACAGCAAGCCGACAGCTAATATCAAATTAAATGGAGAGAAACTTAAAGCCATCCCACTAAAATCAGGAACACGCGAAGGCTGTCCACTCTCTCCACACCTCTTCAATATAGTTCTCGAGTTTTAGCAATAGCAATAAGAGAACATAAGGGGATAAAGAGGATTAAAATTGGAAAGGAAGAAGTTAAACTTGCATTATTTGCAGATGATATGATAGTGTAGTGTACATGAGCGACCCCAAAAACTCCACCAAAGAACTCCTACAGCTGATAAACGCCTTTAGTAATGTGGCAGGATACAAGATCAACTCCAAAAAATCAGTCGCCCTTTTATAAACAAAGGATATGGAAGCAGTGAGGGAAATAAAAGAATCATAACATTTCACAATAGCCACAAAAAGCATAAAATATCTTGGAGTAACTCTAACCAAGGAAGTGAAAGATCTATTTGACAAGAATTTTAAGGCATTGAAGAAAGAAATTGAAGAGGATACCAGAAAATGGAAGGATCTCCCTTGCTCTTGGATTGGGAGGATCAACATAGTAAAAATGGCAATTCTACCAAGGGCAATTTATATATTCAATGCAATCCCCATTAAAATCCCATCAAAATTCTTCACAGATCTTGAAAGGACAATAATCAACTTTATATGGAGAAACAAAAAACCCAGGATAGCCAAAACAATCTTATATAATATAGGAACTTCTGGAGGCATTACCATCCCTGACGTCAAACTCTATTACTGAGCTACAGTAATGAAAACAGCGTGGTACTGGCATAAAAACAGAGCAGTCGACCAATGTAATTGTATAGAAGACCCGGATTTTAACCCACAAACCTATGAACAACTAATTTTCGATAAAGGAGCTAAAAGTATACAATGGAAGAAAGAAAGCATCTTCAACAAATGGTGCTGGCACAATTGGATGTCAACCTGTAGAAGAATGAAAATAGACCCATATCTATCACCATGCACAAAACTCAAGTCCAAATGGATCAAAGACCTCAATATCAATCTGAACACACTGAACCTGATAGAAGAGAAAATGGGAAGTACCCTACAACATATAGGCACAGGAGATCACTTCCTATGTATAACCCCAGCAGCACAGACATTAAGGGCAACATTGAATAAATGGGACCTCCTGAAACTGAGAAGCTTCTGTAAAGCAAAGGACACTGTCATTAAGACAAAAAGGCAGCCTACTGACTGGGAGAAGATCTTCACCAACCCCGCTACAGACAAAGGTCTGATCTCCAAAATATATAAAGAACTCAAGAAACTAGACTTTAAAAGGATAATTAACCCAATTAAAAAATGGGGCACTGAACTGAACAGAGAATTCTCATCAGAAGAAGTTAAAATGGCCAAAAGATACTTAAGGTCATGCTCAACCTCCTTAGCTATCAGAGAAATGCAAATCAAAACAACTTTGAGATATCATCTTACACCTGTCAGAATGGCTAAAATCAAAAACACCAAGGATAGCCTTTGCTGGAGAGGTTCTGGAGAAAGGGGTACCCTCATCCATTGCTGATGGGACTGCAAACTTGTGCAACCACTTTGGAAATCAGTGTGGCGGTTTCTCAGAAAAATTGGGATCAACCTACCCCTGGACCCAGCAATAGCACTCTTGGGAATATACCCAAGAGATGTCCTAGCATATGACAAAAGCATTTGTTCAACTATGTTCATAGCAGCATTATTTGTAATAGCCAGAACCTGGAAGCAACCTAGATGCCCTTCAATAGAAGAATGGATGAAAAAGTGTGGAATATATATACATTAATGTACTACTCTGCGGTAAAAAAAATGACTTCTCGAATTTTGCATGCAAATGGATGGAAATAGAAAATACGATCCTGAGTGAGGTAATCCAGACCCAAAAAGAAGATCATGGGATGTACTCACTCATAATTGGTTTCTAGCCATGGATAGGGGGCCACTGAGTCTATAATTTGTGATCATAAAGAAGCTAAACAAGAGGGTAAACCCAAGGAAAAACATATAGATATCCTGCCAGCTATGGGAAATAGACAAGATTGATGGGCAAAAAAATGGGAATCTTGGGGGGTGGGGTGGGATGGGGATGAGGGGAGATGGGGAGAGGAAAGTGTGAAGGAGAGGATGAGGGGAACTGGGGGAATTGGGGTGATTGGGGGTAAAGGAAGGTTGGATGGGGGAGCAGGGAAACTCATACCTTAGTTAAGGGAGCCACCTAAGGGTTGGCAAGAGACTTGAACCTGGAATGGCTACCAGAAGCCCAGGGCAATATCCCCAGTTAGTTCATTGGGGCACCTGAGGATAGGGAACCTGAAATGAACCTATCCTATAATCATACTGATGAATATCTTGCATATCGCCATAGAACCTTCATCTAGCGATGGATGGAGATAGAGACAGAGACCCACACTGGAGCACCGGACTGAGCTCCCAAGTTTATAATGAGGAGCAGAAGAAGAGAGACATGAACAAGGAAGTCAGGACCATGGGGGGTGCACCCAACCACTGAGACAGGGGGGCCGATCTATTGGGAGCTCACCAAGGCCAGCTGGACTGCTACTGAAAAAAAACATGGGATAAAACCGGACTCTCTGAATGTGGTGGACAATGAGAGCTGACGAGAGGCCAAGGAGAATGGCACAGGAACTTTCACCTGGCGATGGATCGAGAGAGAGACAGAGACCCAATTTGGATCAACCGTCTGAGCTCTTAAGGTCCAAATGAGGAGCAGAAGGAGGGAGAACATGAGCAAAGAAATCAGGACCACGGGGCGTGCACCCACCCACTGTGACAGTGGAACTGATCTATTGGGAGCTCTCCAAGGCCAGCTGGACTGGGACTGATTAAGCATGGGTTGAAACTGGACTCTCTGAACAAGGCGGACAATGAAGGCTGATGAGAAGCCAAGGACAATGGCACTAGGTTTCGATCCTAATACATGAACTTGCTTTGTGGGAGTGTAGACTGTTTGGATGCTCACCTTCCTGGACCTAGATAGAAGTGGGAGGACCTTGGTCTTCCTGTAGAGCAGGGAATTTGGTCTGCTCTTCAGTATTGAGAGGGAGGGGGAGTGGACTAGGGGGAGGAGAAGTAGAGTAGGGATGGGGGAGGGGAGCGGGGGAGGGGGCAATATGTGGGAGGAGGGGAAGGGAAATGGGAAATGGGGAGCAGTTGGAAATTTTAAGTAAAAAAGAATAAAAAAAAATTACAATTTATTTCATTTTCATTGGTGTTTTGTCTGCATGTATGTTTGTGTGACAGAGTCATAAGCCCTGGAACTGGAGTTACAGACAGGCTTGTGTGCTGGGAATTGAACCTGGGTTCTGTGAAAGAGCAGCCAGTACTCTTTTAAATATTTATTTATTTATTATGTGTAGTAGGAGCTGTGGGCTGTGTTGCTGCCGCCCTAGATCCTGGTCACCTGGCTAGCTTATGCCCCGAAATAACAACACACAAACTGTATTCTTTTAAACACTTCTTGGCCCATTATATCTAGCCTCTTCTCGGCTAAATCTTGCACCTGGACTAGCCCATTTCTAATAATGTGTGTAGCACCCCAAGGTGCGCTTACCGGGAAGATTCTAGCCTACGTCCATCCTGTGGTGGAGCTTCATCGCATCTGCCCCAGAGAGCAGAGCTAAGGTGTATGAGCTCACTTCCTCTTCCTCCCAGCATTCTGTTCTGTTTACTCCAACGACCTATGTTCTAACCTATGTGGGCCAAGCAGTTTCTTTGTTTTTAACCAATGACCTTACTCCATCATTTCCCATTTTTCTGTTTAAACAAAAACAAAGGAAGGCTTTAACTTTAACTAGCTAAATTACATATAACAAAACAGTTATCAAGTAAGCATTACAATATTTACATCTATTTTATCTTTATCATAACTAAGGAAAACTATAACTATAACTAACTATTCTTCAACTACATCAAAGACTCCAGAAAGATACAATATTACCTAATCAACCAAGAAATAAACAGCTTTCAAACTCTAGAAATGACAGAGACATCTCGCTGCCTTGACAGTCACCCAAAGTTTCTCTGTATCATTGGGGCATCCGTCTTTGGCCTACAGGCCCATAGCTTCCAGCAGACATTTCCATGAAGCAGGAAATTTCAAAGGCAGTTCAGTCACTATCTGCTATGTCCTACAAGATGTCTCGCAGACTCTTTCATGAATCAGGAACCCTGAAAGCTCATCTCACCTTTAGGCAGGTTCAGCAGGCCTCTCTCTGTGGGTTGTTTGTGTCCAGTTTATGCAACAGTCCAGGCAAGAGCAGTTTCTTGCCCAAATGGCTATCAAACTCCATAAGGATCCTCTTCGATGCCCATTTTCTTCTTGAAGTAGATTGGTGCTGCCAGTAGCAGAGTGTCTCATTATCATGAAAAGTCCTAAGTTATTTAAACATTAAATAGCATATTCTGTAGTCTTTAAAATATATGAAGAATGTCAATCTAAAATATATCTATGTACATCTAGAAAATCTAACATGACTACAAACTTTACTATTATAGATAACTATTCATTAACAGCTTATATACATAACATTTTTACATGAGCTACACAATCACAACACCTTAATCAATATCAGAAATAAATATACATATAACAAATTGACCTTAAATTTAAATCACTGAAGCAAAATCCATATCAATGCAAATTATTCATACCTATATTGTATCCCCCTTTAAATGTAAAAGAACATTTAAAAACAATATTTGGGAATATGGACGCAGTTATTTCTCTCCAAACTGCTTCCTGCTGAATGGGGCCGCTGTCATTCAGGTCTTTTACGGGATAACCTGTCTGCAAGTTTCATCTCAGTTGGCAGTTGAGCGAAGCAATTTTTTGAGGGTATTCACAGCAACCATTCAGGAGGGTGTGGTCTATCATACCATGTTGGGGTCGAATAAGCAATTCGCAGGGTGTCATCATCCCGGCTAGCTCAGTTAATAGAGCATGAGATTCTTAATCTCAGGGTCCTGGGTTTGAGCCCCACTTTGGGCGCCATTCTGTAGTAGGAGCAGTGGGCTGTGTTCCTGCCGCCCCAGTTTCTGGTCGCCTGGCTAGCTTATTCCCCGAAATAACAACACACAAACTGTATTCTTTTAAACACTGCTTGGCCTATTATATCTAGCCTCTTCTTGGCTAACTCACACCTGGACTAGACCATTTCTAATAATGTGTATAGGACCCCAAGGTGCGCTTACCGGGAAGATTTTAGCCTACTTCCATCCTGGGTCGAGCTTCATTGTATCTGCCCCAGAGAGCAGAGCTAAGGTGTATG
Source organism: Chionomys nivalis (assembly GCF_950005125.1). Classification (NCBI taxonomy): domain Eukaryota; kingdom Metazoa; phylum Chordata; class Mammalia; order Rodentia; family Cricetidae; genus Chionomys; species Chionomys nivalis. Next base: position 534,880 of record NW_026646937.1, on the reverse strand, counting down.
AGCTCACATCCTCTTCAACCCAGCATTCTGTTCTGTTTACTCCACCCACCTATGTACTAACCTATGAGCGCCCAGCAGTTTTTTTTTTTTATTTTTTAACCAATGACCTTCCTCCATCAATTATGTATACAGAATTCTGCCTGCATGTATTTTTGCATGCTAGAAGGTGGCATGAGATCTCACTAGAGATGGTTGTGAACCACCATGTAGATGCTGGGATTGAACCCAGGTCATCTAGAAGAGCAGTCAGTGCTCTTATCTTCTGAGCCATTTCTCCTCCTGTGCGTGGCCACATGGATCATGCTGTCCTTGAACTTCCAGAAATCTGCCTGCCTTTTCTTCTCCAGATGGGATTAAGACCTGTACCAATTTATCCTGGCTGAGAGCTTCTTTTGAGGCTATGGCATAAAAATACAGCTATACTTCAACTCTTGGCTGAAGAAAGTCAATTATCAGAGAGGGCCATCCTCTTCAGTGCAGCTTGAGAAGGTCACACTTAGGACAGTGAGGAGGGAAGGGAAAACCTTCCTAGCTAGCCATATCAGCCTGTCAATCTGGTGATCAATGGGATTTGAATGTCTCTGCCGAATTACCCTCACATCTCAAGTACTAACATTCTTATTCCAAGTAAGTTGTGAACAGTAGCTCTGTTTTTCATTTTTCAAATCCCATGTCTCTATTTCTATGACCAATGACCTTCTTATTTACCACATTATTTAACTAATAATCATTTTCGTATTTTGCTTGGTGGGTCAGAGCAATTGGCATTCACTCTAATTGTACTTAAAATTTTGTTTTTAAAATTTTTACCTTGAATAATAAAATACATTGCCATTTAAAAAATAGCTTTATACCCAAGTGTTCATGTATGTATCCCAGCACATGGTTGGTGACAGCAGGAAGACAGGGAGTTAAGAGAGTCATCTTTGGCTACATAGCAAGTTCCAGACCAGCCTGGAATATATGAAACCCTATCTTTAAGGAGTAGCTTTACTGAGATATAATTCATATGATAGCATATGATCTACATATTGTTTAAAATGTGTAACTACCTAGGTGGTGGTGATGCACACCTTTAATCCCAGCACTCAGGAGGCAGAGGCAGGCAGTTAGTTCCCTGTGGATTCTTTTATAGCCAGGACTGTTTCACAGACAAACCGTGTCTTGAAAAACCAGAAATAAATAAATAAACAAAGAAACAAACAAATAAATGTGTAACTGAGTGGCTTGCAGTATATTGGTAGAGTTGTGCAGCAATCACCACAGTCTAATTTAGGACTATTTTACCTTCCCCAAACAAACACATATTCTTTGAGAATCACTGTCCATTATTTGTCTCTCTTCCATGCCATTCTTCCTTTCCTGTTTTGTTTATTTTTTTCAAGGCTCTTCTTGAATAACTTTGAGCTCTAGATCTTTTTGCCCCACCTCCTAAATGCTGTAATTACAGTAGTGCACCAACACATTCAGCTTCACACTTGCTGCTGTGGACATCTGGACATTTTGTGTAAATAGATTTATACAATTTTTTTTTGCTACTTACAGAAATGTTTTCAAGGTTTATCCATATGGCTATGTATCTGAATTTATTTCTTTTTATTGCTGAATAAACTCCATTATATGAATGTACTTGTATCACATTTTATTTGTTCATGAAGGTGGTGCATATTATGATCATTTCCATTTTGGGATTGTTAAGAACAATGTCCTATGTCCTGTTTTTTTGTGTGTCTGTGTGTGTTGACTCATGTTTTCCTTTCTGGAGATTAGAGCAAGGAGTTGTGATCATTCTGCAGCTTCCCTAAGGCAGTCCCAGAATGTTCCAAATTTCCAGTGGTGTAAGGCTGATTTGGTTGTCTGCTTGACTGACATCCCCTTTGCTGAAGGCACTTAGAGCAAGGGAGTGTATAGCAGCTGCCAATTAGGAAATCAGATTGCTTCATTCTCCAAGATATTTACTTATAAAAAAATAGACATCAGAAGAATGTTTAATTTTTATCTTTACTTTTTTTAATTAAGATTTTTTAAAACATACAGTCTCCTCCTTTTACATAACTATCCACATTCCCACCCCTTCTTCTCCTCCTGCTTCCCTCACCTTCTCCATCCCACTCCCCCATCCACTCTTCATAAAGGATAAGGCTTCCTGTGGGGAGTCAACAAAGTCTGACACTTCACCTTGAGGCAGATCCCTCCCCTGAGCAACATTATCCCTCCAAAAAGAATGTGCTCCTAGATGCCAGTTCAAGTACTAGGGATAAAACCTGGTCCTATAGCCTGTGGCCCCACAGACTGCCCAAGCCTTACACTGTCCCCCATATTCAGTGGGCCTAATTTGGTCTTCTGCAGGTTCCCCCGCTGTCAGTCCAGAGTCAGTGAGCTCTCACTAGCTCATGTCAGCTGTTTCTGTGGGGTACCGGGCGCGACATTATCCCCAACCAACTGGACCCCTCAGGCTACACCCGGGTTTAATTCCCAGCACCCACATGGCAGCTCACAGCTGTCTGTAACTCCAGTTCAAGAGAATCTGACATCGTTATACCAATGCACATGAAATAAAGTTAAATAAAGTTAAAAAAGATAAGTAATGTAGAAACTATGCTGGCTGGAACATTTATTTCTGACCAAGGAAATAATTTAATTGAAATGTCTGTAACTTATCCTGCTCCAGATGAAGTTTTTTTTTTTAAGAGTTTAGATAATTCTCAATAAGTGAGTGATAAATTTAAGCATGTAAGAGATATTTGTACAACTAATTTAGGACTTTAAAATATAAACTACATATTGAAACATCTAAGCAGTCTAGAACACAGTTGTTAGCGTCAGTGTTATTTGTTTTGTGTTTTGAGACAGGGTTTTGCTATGTAGTACTTTCTGGCTACGAACTCAAAGGATCTGCCTGTCTCTGCCTCCAGACTATTGAAGGCATGGGATCAGACACCCAGCTTTAGTGTTTTTTGTAATGGTGCACATAGAGTTAGGGCTCTGTAAATTGCTACCTACTGTTATGTCTTGAAATGTTAACATGCATCTTGCATTGTACTACATTTGGTTCTTCATTTAGTTATGTGCTTTGAGAATAGATTGGTGATTATGCAAAAGCTAAACCAGTAATAATAGCCACAAATATTTCTAAGTATTTGGGTATTTATGTATTTAGCTTAATTAATTATTTATTTATTTATTTATTTATTTATTTTTGTCGATAGTCTTACGTAGTCTTCTGTAGTCTAAGCTGGCCTAGAACTCATGCAGTTTACGATGATGCTTATTACTGCTGCCAATTCCACCTTAATGCTGTGGTTATGGGTGCACATCACCAAACCTGGGACATTTGAATATTTCCATTCTTTTGGGGTTTAAGACTCCATGTAATTGTTACATTGTATGTTAGATAAGTAATGATGTTTGTTTGTCAAAAAGGATGACTTTAATTAAAGTATTGCTTTATATAAAATTTTAAAAATTTACCTTTTTGTGTGTATGTGTGTGCATACGTTTGTGTGCTTTGTTGTGTGTGTAGAGTCAGAGTGCAAGTTTGCGGATATGTTCTCCTGTTCCACCTTTATGTGGATTCTGGTGATTGAATGTAATTTATTAGGCATGTGCAGCAAGTACTTTTACTTGATAAGTCATTTTGCTGCCCTCAGTTTACATAGTTTTTTTTATTGTTGTTGTTGTTGTTAAAATTGCAGAAGAATAGACTTTATAGACCTGGTTTTGTAGGAAGTTTTATTGGCCTGATATGATCTCAAGCATGTTTGTTGTTCTGGCATTACAGAGTAGAATACCAGTTTCTTCATACATATTCCCTGTCTAGTTTCATTCTTTTTATTGGCAGCATCTGTATTATTGTTATTCTTTTGGGTTTTTTGATGCAGGGTCTCTCTGTGTAGTCCTGGCTCTCCTGGAACTTGCTTTGTAGACCAGGCTCTCCTGGAATGAAGAGATCCACCTGCCTCTGACTCCCAAGTGCTGGGATTAGAGGCTTGTCTCACCACTCCGGGCAGCATCTGTACTTTTAAAATTTGTATTTTTTTCTATTTTGAAAGTTGTGTCTTTACTTGTTTCTTTACATTTGTGCTTGCCATTTTTAAAAATTCTTCCTCCTATTTCCTGTAATTTAGAACTTTGAAACACACATTGTTTGGTGAAATAGTCAAGTAAGAGAGCAAGCATCATTGCTGTGAAAACAATGTGTTTCATGGGGAAGCTCTGCTGCGAGTAAACAGCTAACTTCGAAAGGTTCTGTATGGAATGTGATCTTGTCAAGCAATATGGATGTATAAAAATAACAGACTCTGGACCTGATTGGTTTTCATATGGACTTTGATTTAAGGAGTGGCTTTTATGGAGCACATTTGGTAATAATAGAGCTGGCCAAATGTTTGGGTTTGTGTGAGGTGAAGGACTTTATGACATTGGTAAAGAAGGGCGGTCAGTGGAGACCATGAGCCTTGGAGAAACAAAGAAGAAGGTGGGGTGAGAACAGCTTTGAGGTCCAAAGGAAATATAATTGAAAGCATTCAGATAGTCATGGTGGTGCAAGCCTGTCATCCAAGAACTTGGGAAGTGGAGGCAGGAGAAACTCAAATTTGTATGCAGCCTGGTCTGTGTATCAAGTTCTAAGGTAGTCTGGGGTACACAATGAGTCCCGCTGACAAGAAAAACATTTAAAATAGATGTGGATCTGAGTGAATGTATCTTTTAGGTTTTGAATCATTTTTAGATGACTATAAATTTGCATGTAGTTGAACAAAATTATATAGGGATTCCTCTGTACTCTTTACTCAGTTTTCCCCATTGATTACATCTTATAAAACTACAATGTCAGGTCCACAGTATTGAAATTGTACCCTGAGAGTCAAATTGACATACTTCATCCTCACAAGGAATCCTCAGGGTACCTTTTTTATATCTTTGCCCATTTCCCTCTGCCTGTATTTTCTCTTCCAACCTGACAACAGGTCATGTGTTTTTGTATCAGGTTTTCAAAGAACCATAACTTATATACCCTACCTAACATTCTAGGATTGACTTTTTCCACTTAGCGCTGAGGTTTATCCTTTTGTTATAATGTAGCAACAGTGTACTTATTTTTAATTGCCGAGAAGTTTGCCACAATATAACTGTACCACAATTTATCATTTATTCATGAAGACATCTTGGTTGTCTCTGGGTCTTGGCTATTATGAATAAAGCTCTTATATAAACATATACATATAGAATGTCATTGAACATATGCTTTTCTTTTTTTTTTTAAATTTTGTTTTGTTTTGTTCTTTTCGAGACATGGTTTCTATGTAGCTTTTGGAAACTGTCCTGGAACTACCTCTTGTAGACCAAGCTGGCCTCTAACTCACAGAGATCCGCCTGCCTCTGCCTTATGAGTGGTGGGACTAAAGCTGTTTACCACAACTGCTTGGCTGAACATCTGTTTTTGATTCTTTTAGCTTATCCATGAGTAGAATTGCTAGTGTTATTGTAACTAACTTGCTTGTCAAAATGTTCTAATTCCTTCATATCATTACTAGCATTTGGTGTTGCCATTTATAGAAATTTGGTTAGTCTGTATTATATATGTAACAGTTTTAACTGTAGGTGTTTTGTGTTTTGTTTTTTTCCAACTAGTTCTTAGGTAACTGAGGCTTCTCTTGACCTCCTGGTGTTCTCCTGCCTCTATTTGAGCTACTGCATCAGGCTTCATTGTAGTTTTCATTTTAGTTCTTGTTGTTAATGATGTTTAACATTTTTCATGTGCTCATTTGTTTTATATATCACTCAGGGCTTCTTGCACTCAGGTACTCACCACTGACCTCTACCTACTACTTTTTTTTCTTCAATTCTTTTTAAATTAAGGATGAGCAGAATTGTTTTTTCCTGAAAGGTTGAGGTTTTTTTTATTTTTATTATTTTTTGAGGAAATGGTTTAATATACAGAAGCACACGCATGTGTGTGTGTGTGTGTGTGTGTGTGTGATAAGGAAAGTGGCAGTTGTACACACTGTAGTAAGGGTGGCTATAGACTTCTCAAGATAGAGTTGCCTGCAAGACAGTGTTCTTTGCAATCATGTATCAAGATTAGCTTTTCAACTAGAAAAGACCATTTTTATTGAGCAGGGAATTGCCAAATGTTTCTTGCATAATTCTAGAGGAAGAACGTCTTTCTAAGTAAGGGCTCTATTTTGCTTGAAGTTTTTAAGTCAGTTTTAAACTATAAGTACTTATATGTGATACTAGTAATGAATCAGAAAGTGGCTTCTTTTTAATAGTTCTATGAAAAAATACTTGATATCACTAATCATTAGAGTAATGAAAGCAAAACCAAAGTGAGATATCATATTATTACCTCTTCTCTGTTCAGATGGTCATTGTGGAAAAGACAAAAGAAGAAAAGCTTGTGGTGCACACGTTAATCCCAGCTCTTGGAAGGCTGAAGTGGGAGAACTAGGAGTTCAACCTAGGTAAGGGCACCCTTGGCTACATAGTGCATAGTAAACTCAAGATCACCTTGCAGTATTACCCCCCCCCCAAAAAAAGAATAATAGAAAAGAAAAAAAAAGAAAAAAAGACAAAGTCATTTTGGTAAAGACATAATAAAAATCTCTATAGGCTGTTGGTGGAATTATGGCTTGGTACAGTCATTATGGAAAACAGTATGGAGATCCCTCAGAAAGTTAAAAGTAGAAACAAGATGATCAGCAATAGAAAACGATAGCATGGTGTTTACAAGCATGCATGTATACACACAGTGGAAGACAACTCATACTTAATGAAGGGAATCCCATCATTTTATGTGATCTAATCTGGAAGACAGTATAATAAATGAAATAAGCCTAGAACTGAAAGACATGGAAATACTGATTGTTTTAACTTGTAAATACAATATAAAAAGTTGAACTCAGAGACAGAGGCTAAAATGGTGGTTATCAGAGGCTGCCTGGGGAGAGGAGATAGGGAGATATTCTTCCTAGGGTACAAAGTTTTAGTTAGGCTGAGTATGTTCTAGAGGTCTATTATACATCACAATTGCTATAAACAATAATGTAGCTCTTTAGAATGGCTCAGTGATTGATGTACCATCACAGTTTCTAGAAAATGCCTCTGACAAAACTATGCTGTAATAGATTGGAATAGAAAACCCTTGTAATAGAATTGTTTACTTTCATACAAAGAAGATTGAGAAAACACCAAAATCTGCATGCGGTGTGTGCCCATTTCATCTTTAACGGGTTTGTGTGGTGAGATTCATGACACCATCAGAATCAGAATGGTTCAGCGGGGGCTATGTTGAATCCATGTATGCTAAATACGTTCATGACAAGATCCAGCATACTTTCCTTATTGAAGATCAGAAATCACTGTAAAAGTATTGTAGCCCAGAATTATAAAGCTAAATAAATGTTGTCTTTTTAAGGAATAAGAGAAACACATACTTGAAAATTGCAAAGAGTGTGGATCTTAAATGTCAGCAATAAAATGTGATAGGTAAGTGAGATGATAGTTGGTTACTTCAACTTAGACATTTTGTAATGTTTATCTGCATTAGGACATTTACCCTGTAAATTTTCTGTTGATTATACTTTAATAAATCTGAGTAAAATTGAAAAAAATGAAAGTATGCACTATCATCCTCCCTGAATCCCATTTCCCTCAGCCTCTGCCCGCCACCCTCCCGCTCCCACCACTTCTCTTCTCCTCCCTCTCCAGTCCCAAAAGCAGTCAGGTTTCCCAGCCCTGTGGAAATTCCAAGGTCCTCCCCACTCCATCCAGGTCTAGGAAGGTGAACTTCCAAACTGACTAGGCTCCTACAAAGCCAAAACATGAAGTAGGATCAACCCCGTGCCACTGTCCTTGGACTCTAGCATCAACTCTCATTGTCTGCCATGTTCAGAGAGTCCGGTTTTATCCCATGCTTTTTCAGTCACAGTCCAGCTGGCCTTGGTGAGCTCCCAATAGATCGGCCCCACTGTCTCAGTGGGTGGGTGCACCCCTCGTGGTCCTGACTTCCTTGCTCATGTTCTCATTCCTTCTGCTCCTCATTAGGACCTTGGGAGCTCAGTCTGGTGCTCCAGTGTGTGTCTCTGTCTCTCTCTCCATCCATCACTAGATGAAGTTTCTATGGTGATATGCAACATATTCACCATTATGGCTATAGGATAGGTTCATTTCAGGTTCCCTATCCTCAGGTGCCCAAGGAACTAACTGGGGACATTGCCCTGGGCACCTGGTTGCCACTCCAAGTTCAAGTCTCTTGCCAACCCTTATGTGGTTCCCTTAACTAAGATATGAGTTCCCTGTTCCCCTATCCAACCTTCCTATACCCCCAATCATACCGTTTCCTCAAGTTCCCCTCATCCTCTCCTTCACACTTTTCTCTACCCATCTCCCCTCACCCCTATCCCACACCACTCCCAAGATTTTAAATTTTTGCCCGGCAATTCTCTCTATTTCCCATAGCCAGGAAGATAACTATGTTTTTCATTGGGTGTACACACTTGTTAGCTTCTTTAGGATCACAAATTATAGACTCAGTGGCCCCTATCCATGAATAGAAACCAATGATGAGTGAGTACATCCCATGATCTTCTTTTTGGGTCTGGGTTACCTCACTCTGGATAGTATTTTCTATTTCCATCCATTTGCATGCAAAATTCAAGAAGTCATTGTTTTTTACCGCTGAGTAATACTTTAATGTATATATATTCCACACTTTCTTCATCCATTCTTCCATTGAAGGACATCTAGGATGCTTCAAGGTTCTGGCTATTACAAATAATGCTGCTATGAACATAGTTGAACAAATGCTTTTGTCATATGATAGGGAATCTCTTGGGTATATTGCCAGGAGTGGTATTGCTGGGTCCAGGGGTAAGTTAATCCCAATTTTTCTGAGAAACTGCCACACTGATTTCCAAAGTGGTTGCACAAGTTTGCAGTCCCACCAGCAATGGATGAGGGTACCCTTTTCTCCACAACCTCTCCAGCAAAGGCTATCCTTGGTGGTTTTGATTTTAGTCATTCTGACAGGTGTAAGATGATATCTCAAAATTGTTTTGATTTGCATTTCTCTGATCACTAAGGAGGTTGAGCATGACCTTAAGTATCTTTTGGCCATTTGAAACTCTTCTGTTGAGAATTCTCTGTTCAGTTCAGTGCCCCATTTTTTAATTGGGTTAATTATCATTTTAACGTCTAGTTTCTTGAGTTCTTTATATATTTTGGAGATCAGACCTTTGTCTGTTGCGGGGTTCGTGAAGATCTTCTCCCAGTCAGTAGGCCGCCTTTTTGTCTTAATGAATGTGTCCTTTGCTTTACAGAAGCTTCTCAGTTTCAGGAGGTCCCATTTATTCAGTGTGCCCTCAATGTCTCTGCTGCTGGGGTTATACATCTTGGGGATATTTCTATAATTAGGTTAAGAATTTTATTTGTTCTTTTGAGTCACACTAGGTAGGGCTGCTTACTTTTCATGACTTGTACTATTTGGAGATGTTTCCATAATTAGATTGGGAATATTATTTGTTCTTTTTGAGTCACACTAGGTGGGACTGTTATTTATGATATTTTAAGTATTTATCTTTTTTAACTATTATCAGCAAACAGTACATTATTAGGACTTGGCTTTCATTTTTGTACTACTAATAGTACAAAATAGTACCAAGAGGTGTTTAGTAGACTTTTTTTCCTACATGATGCAGTGTAGATCCAGGCTGTGTGCTGAAATAAGTGTTTTGTTTACAGCTAATCACTTTGCAAGGGGAGGTCATCAGGTTTTGTGTTTGTTTTAAAAAGTGGTTTTTTAGCTTTACTTATTTTCCATTTGTAGGGCTACATCTCTGATTTGACCCAATAGTTTCTACTTCAGTATACCTGTGCTATAGCCACAACTTGTTATTTCTGTTTTCTGTAAGTTTATTCCACACAGCATCACTTGAAAGGGAAGTCAGTTTGTTAAGTGAGTTAAGGCATGGTGGGCATGCCTAAGACCCTAAGCAATAGAGGTGAGGTGGCCAGATCTTGACTTGCCCTCTAACCAGACTCATGATTATCGTAAATATCACCATAGAACCTTCATCCAGCAACTAATGGCAACAGAGGCAGTGATCCACATTGGAACACTGGACTGAGCTCCCAAAGTCCAGTTGAAGAGTTTAAAGTTGTTTTCTCTACTTCTTTTGGGTTAGGATTATCAAGTCTTCCTGTTGTGTGACCACTGGGTCCTGGTGTTACCATGTTCCTTTTTAGGTTATTGGAAAGATTCCTACTTTGGCGCCTACCCATCTAGTCCTTCAAATGAGGCCTGCAGTGTTTTTGTGTCTTGGTCCAGTTCTTGAAGTGGCTGTCTGAGTGTTTTGGAGTTTTTCTTGATATGCTTTACTGTCACTGTCTGTCTCAGAAGTTTCTGAGGTCTCTATATGCCTGCTCTCTCAGTCTTCTTTCCTGTTGTGTTCACTTCGTGCTCTCTTAATCCCCTCAGTGTTGTAGCAAGCTCTTGGTTCCCTCAGTATTATAGCAAGCTTTCAGCTCTTAGGCAGCGTGTGGCTAGTACCTTGGGGGGGGGGTGTCCCAAGGGTGGGATTAGGTTTGAGGAGATCCTAGCCACAGGAAACTTCCTGCTGGCTGGCTAGAAAAGCTGAGGGAGTTGGGGAAGGACCTGGAGTTTTGTCCCACTGGGGAGGTCCTAGAGAGTGGGGCGTCCTGCCATGTGACTGTTCACTCACCTCTTAAGTCCCCTCAGTATTGGAGCAAGCTGTGTTTTAAAGTCCAACCCAAGTTGCAGGAGGGTAGCCTTTATTATTTTTTAAAAAGATTATTTTTAAAAAGATTTATTTTATTTGTATGTGTGTCTTGAGTATGTACCAGGTGTGTGCTGGTGTCTTTTGGCATGGTGAGAAGAGTTCAGATATCCTGGAACTGGTGTTACATGTCCATGAACTTACTCATGGGGCTGCTGTGATCCAAACCCAGGTCTCCTAGAAGAGCAGCAAGTACTCAGTGCAAAGCAATCTTCTCAGCCCCACCTTCAGTACATTGTTTTACAAAAAGTTAAACTGTAATCTTCACTATGTTGGTTATAAATTAAAGAACTAGAAGTTTTTTTCATTTATTTCCACACACGGGGTGGAGGAAGAGAAAGATAGAGAGAGAGAGAGAGAGAGAGAGAGAGAGAGAGAGACCAAGCTAATTTATAAAAGAAAGCATTTTACAGTTTCAGAGGGTTAGTGCATCACTGTGACTCTGGAGTCTCCAACATCTTGGATCTTTAGTACAAATCCAAGCTTCTTGTTCTCAGCTTTATATTATGGCCTCTATGGGCCTGCAAGCCACATGCCATCAGGGCTGTAACATTTTTTTCTGAACTAATGAGGAAGATTTCACAACCTCTTAACTCCAGTATTTTGGATTCTAAAGTCAGGCAAGTATTGTTGTACATTTTGGATGGAATATGGCTCTCTCATTGGATTCCATTTGTATAAACTTTGAACTCTTGGTGTTTTCCTTTGTTGAATAAGCTTTACTTTGTTTTTGGAGTAGATTCTCTAGGGATTTTCTTTTTACAGGTTTCATGGTTAGGTAGGTGGGATCTTTACCTTCATTCCAATTCTCTGTACCTCTTTCAGCACAAACCTAGGTGTAGGCATTTTATTTTCTGGTCTTCCTTTTTCTCCTCAGATTGTGCATTTGTATTTCTCTTTTCCCTGTTTGCACTTTTCTTTCTTTCTTTCTTTCTTTCTTTCTTCCAACCTTCCTTCCTTCCTTCCTTTTTTGGGGGGTACAGTGTTTCTTTGTAGCTTTTGAGCCAGTAGTTGGGGTTTTAGCTCAGTGGTAGAACACTTGCTTAGCACTTTTACATTTTAGAGCTGCATTAAGAATGATTACTAATAACCATGAGTCAATACTGTCTTGAATGAAATCTCTGCTAATAATATTGTTCCAAAACTCTTCAATTTAGCCTCAAGCAGGTTCTTAGGACAAGGGCCAAAAGCAGCCACATTGTTGGCTAAAACATTACAAGAATTGTCTTTATTCCAGTTTCTTTTTAATTTTTTTTATTTTTTTATAAATAATACCATTCAAAATTTGCACTTTTTCCCCTCCTCCCATTTCCCTGTTACTCCCCCACTCACTCTTCCCCTTCTCTACCAATCCTAAGAGGGCAAGGTACCCTGCCATTTGGGAAGGTCCTCCCCCCTCCAACCAGGCCTAGGAAGGTGTGCATTCAAACAGACTAGGATCCCCAAAAGCCAGTATATGCAGTAGAGACAAATCTCAGTGCCATTATCATTGGCTTCTCTGTCAGCCCCCATGCCTCCAGCTGGATTTAGCTCAGGCACACTGTCTCAGTGGGTGGACCAACCCCGCCTGGTCCTGATGTCCTTACTCATCTTCTCCCTCCTTCTGCTCTTCAACTGGATCTTAGGAGCTCAGTCTAATGCTCTGATGTGGGTCTCTGTCTCTATCTCCATGCATCGCTGGATGAAGGTTCTATGGTGATATTCAAGATAATCATCAGTGTGAGTATGGGACAAGGCCAGTTCAGGCACCCTCTCATCTACTGCCCAAGGAACTAGCTGGAGATATCCCCGTGGACACCTGTGAATACTTCTAGAGCCAAGTCTTGCCAACCCTAAAATGGCTCCCTTAATTAAGATATCGTCTTCTCTGCTCCCATATCCACCCTTCCTCCATCGCAACCATCCCACTTTCCCAAGCTCTCCCTAATTCTTCCCTTCTCCCCTCTCTATCCCCCCTCCCCTTCATCCCACCCCATCCCCACCTTCCCAACTTTTGCCCAGTGCTCTTGTCTGCTTCCAGTTTCCAGGAGGATATATATGTTTTTCTTTGTGTTCACTTTATTCCAGTTTCTAATACTGTTTCACCCTGAAACCTCTTGAACTGGGCCTCTATATTCCACACTGCTCTTAGTACTACTGCCTTCAAAGCTCTTGTAGCATTTTTAAGCCCCACTTAAAACATTCAACCACTTTCCTCATGCAGAGTTCCCAAGTCAACATTCCTCTAACAAGCAGCTTGACCAGTCCTGTCACAGCAATACCATGTAACAACTTTATCATAGTTACTTATCTATTGTAAAGAGACACCATAATGAAGGCAGCTTATAAAAGAAAACATTTAATTGGGGGCTTGCTCATGGTCAGAGAGTGAGTCCATGACCATCACGTCATGGTGCATGGAAACACACAGGCATGACACTGGAGAGTAGCTGGGAGTTTTAACCTGATTTACAAGTTGGTAGCAGAGGTGGTGGAGGGAGGGGCTGGACCTGTCTTAGGTTCTGAAATCTCAAAGTCCCCCTCCTGTGAAACACCTGTCCAATGAGGTCACATCTAATCTTTCTCAAAATGGTTCCACCAACTAGGGATTAAGCATTTAAATATAGGAGCTTTTATGGGACCATTCTCTTTCAAACCACCACATTAATCAAAATACTATTTTAGGACACAAATTGCTCAATATTATATGATTAAGAAACAGCAAAGCAGATTCAGAGACTACTAGAGAAAAGAAATATATATTATAAGCATTATAAGCAACTTCTAAAACTTGACAGAGATATCTTGCTGCCTGGACAGTAAACCAAAGTTCTTCTGTAACATCGGGAAATCCTTCTTCAGCCTACAGGCCCATAGTATCTGGCAGACTTTTCCATGAAGCAGTGAATTTGAAAGGCTGTTTTGCCTCTATTGGCAGTTTGTCAGTCACTTTCTTCTGTGTCCTGCAGAATGTCTGGAACATTTCTTGAAGCAGGAACCCTGAAGGACTCAGGAGACATTTTTATGGTGTTGGTTTTCTTCTACTTTATGCAAGTTACAGGGATCAAACTCAGGTTGCCACGCCTTGGTGGCAAAAAACTTTGCCTTTTGAGCCCTCTTATATTTTCACTGGATTAAGAGAATAGACTTCCTCCCTTATTCTGAAGAACCACAGAAAAGGCCTTTTTCTTTTAGTGGGGCATGAGAATGTTTGCAGTTGGAGTATGGAAGGATGTTTTGCACGCATTTACTCAGTACTGTACCTTTACCACCATCTAGATGACTACATTGAAAGCAACCTCCACATTATGCCAGGATGTCCTCCAATAGGGGTGAATTTGGAATTAGGCAGGGATTCCTTAGCAGGCAAAAGTGTGCAGCAAAACGAAAAAGATGAACCCAAAAGATAGGTAAAATTATTTACCAAGTTCCCACCAAACCTTCCATGCATTTCATCAAGTTTGATAGTGACTTCCATATCTATGTCTATGATTTGATGAAGATGTGTTAAAGTGAAATTCTCAAATTTTGGGGGTCTGACTTATCCTATTAGCCATCTCTTTCATTGGATCACTCACTTATCCAATGAATGATTGAATTTATCCATTCCTCCATGTCTCTATCTTCTTCAATCCCTTCTTCCATTTCCCCATGTCTTGTGTCTACAGGTTGCCAAGATAAATCTACTATGTCTCTTCTGTTCTAGAAACTTTCATTTGTAAAGAACTTGCCCTCTCAGGGGTGGATTTTTCTGAGTTCTCTGTAGATGGATACCATATGAGGAGGAACAGAGGAGCAACCATGACAACACTTGCGCAGTAGAGTTAGACAGATTACAGATTGATGCCTGGCAAGCCTGTACAATGAGTCAGATTCCCATGAGCTCTGTCACTGTGATCTCACATAGATAACTCATTCAGTGTTCATGTCCAGGACACTGAGTTTTAATTTTTGTCCTAATCTGGTAAAGAAACCAAGATGAGGAGAATAGAGGAGCCTGATGTAAGGCCACAAAATGGGTCATTTGAAAAGGTAAGACTACATGCCTCCATGTGTGCTGCCACCCTTCTTAGGAAATCCATTTTTCCATAGATTAGCTATAGGCAACCAAAGTGTCCAGCACACTGCAAACCACATGTTTGAACCTAACTGCCTTTGATTTCTGAAACAATTGCTGTCCCGTTAAGGTCTCATAACAACACAGCCAGGTTGTAAGAATGCCCCACCATCAGCTTAGAGCATGTTCAGGACACCAAAGAGCCAGCAAGTTATCTTTATTGGAAATACAAATGTTTCTGGAGGGACAAAAGGATGTACATAAAAAAAAAAAAACGATTGGTGTACTCACTAGGATTTTATGTGATAAGGCCCACACAGGCTTCTGGTTCTGAATACTTGGTCCTCAGGAGTTTTTGTAGGTTGTGGAGACCCAGAACCTAGCTGGAGGAATTGCGGTCTGAAAGCTCAAGCCTTGATGTTTCAGGGCATCCTTTCACTGGTCCCCAATGTTTACTGATTTCCTTACAGAGAATGAGAGGCCTCCTACTCCTGCTGCCATGGCTTCTGCAACATGAACAGTGAGAACCCCCTTCACACTCTGGTTGCTCTCATCACATAGGAGGGTGTAAGTCACAAACAATCTCCCACACCAGTTTAGAATTATGATTCATAAAATGGTTATTTCTTTTAAGGGGCAAACCTTACAGATTGCCATGCCAGACAACAGCCCTCTGCAGGATGAGGAAAGGAGCCTAGTAGCTGGATGTGGAGATAGATGCAAGAGACCAAGCTGAAGGCAGTTGCTCCATTTTGAAAGAGAGAGACACCACAACCCAATGGCCTTCATATCACTTGCTATAGCCTGAAGGAGCAGAAAGAGCTCCTGCAACACACATATTTGGACATAGCAGCAAAATTTACCAGTATGTGCAAAAACCTATTTTAGTTTATTTTTTTCATGCTTTCAGGTACATGGCAGAGACAGGCTCTGCTTCATGCATTTGTGTGACCAATGATTTCCCTTTAAGAAAAAACCCACAAACGCTCCCAACAACATCATCAGCATTCAACAACATGTCCATGATTTCTTTGCTTTGCCTTTGATTGAGTGGTAAATCATGCTGCTAGTTAATCTGTGCAAGCAATGTGAATTTCTCTGTAAATATATAGACAGAATTGACAGGTATCTTAAACATGTCAGGGGGTCACACTGCAATGGAGTGGGTTAATCATCACCATGTGACAGTGACATATTTAAGATCTCTCCTTTGTCTTTAAATCTCAGAATTGTCAAGATGTTATGTTTTTGTGCAGACTTCTCAGGGTTTTCTCCCATTCATGGTTTCCATGGATGTTTGCTAGTTACGCTTACATGTCTTTTGCCAGATTCTGTCAGTTTTTGGCATGCATCTCAGCTCCACAACTTCTCCTGCCCTAAGATTCTAGTTCCAGGCATTTTAGACACTTGTGACTGTTGCACGAGTGTCTCATGTTCCGCCTAAATGATTTGGAATGTTATTTAGCCTGAGTTTTAACTTCCATCCCTGAGTTCATTGACTTTCCTTGACCATCTTTCTTGGGCCACTGAGCTGAACTACTAGGGGTTTGCTCCAGTTACTTCTCCATGCTGAGACAGCCTACACTCTCAGTACTACTGTGATAGTGTTTCTGTAGCAAGTATTCTTCTCATGATAAGAAGAAATTTCAATATTATAATCCATCTGCTGTTATTGTGTCTTAAACACACAAACACACCCCCATAAGTTAATGCACACACACTGTTGGTATCTCAAACTTAGGGTGCCGTTCTGGGTTAGTAAGAGGCTTCTCTCTAGAGGGGTTCCCAGAAAGCCATGGGGTGACACCAACCAGGACCTTGGGCAGGTGAGCTGTGGGTGCCTGCACTGTGCCATGTCCCTAGGCACTACGGGTGCTTTGTCCCATAATCAGACTGATGACTATCTTGAATATCACCATAGAACTGTTGTACGGGAAAGGATGGAGATAAAGACAGGGACCCACATC
This sequence comes from Chionomys nivalis, assembly GCF_950005125.1. Classification (NCBI taxonomy): domain Eukaryota; kingdom Metazoa; phylum Chordata; class Mammalia; order Rodentia; family Cricetidae; genus Chionomys; species Chionomys nivalis. Next base: position 518,081 of record NW_026646937.1, on the reverse strand, counting down.
AGAAAACTAGACTGAGCTACAAAGCTCCAGTTGAAGAGCTGAAGGGGAGAGAATAAGAGCAAAGAACTAAGGAATACAAGGGCTTGGTCCAACCACTGAGACACTGTGTCTGAGCTAATGGGAGATCAACAAAACCAGCTATGCTGGGACTGACAGAGCATGGGATCAAAGTGGAAGCATTGAATGTGGCTGACAATTGGGGCAGAAGGAGAACCCAATGATAATGGCACTGGGATTTGTCTGTACTGCACATACAGGCTTTAATCGATCATATTATATGTAGATGCATACCTTCCTCAATCTGGATGGAGGGGGGCAAGGGCTTCCCACAGGTCAAGGTACCCTGCCCTCTATTAGGACTGGATTGGTGTGGAGAGGATTGGTGGTTGCGTGAGTAGTTAGGGGGAGGAGGAAAGGAAGTGGAAATTTGAAATTTATTATTTATGAAGGAAGAAAAAATCAATAGAAGATAACCAATGGAGAGATGGGATCTAAGAAAAAAAACTTTCATGTGATTTGTTGACTCAGACACCAAAGACTTTTTCAGAAAAATAAGATACAGGGATTGAGTTGCTTGGGCAAGAGTGTGACTTGAGTAATTGGGAAGGTGAGTGGGGGCTTATTTTGGGTCCCCTGGTGGCTGTATACAGCTTTTGAGGAGCTGAATGCTGGATGTTTCTGTGGGTAAATAGGGAAGTAACAAGCTTGTGAGGGGATTTCTGACATAAGTAGAGCCTTGGTGATGTCACAAAGCCTTGGTTCGTTGGGTAGCAACTCTGTTCCACTCAAAGCACTAGTCTTCCATGAAGGTGGGTTTATTATCCTCACAGTGCCTGAGGAGGACAGTTCAGCTCCTGGTCTCCACAACTGTTCAACAGGCTTTTTGCACCTGAACATTTCCGGAAGATGGAATCTGGCGAGGTAGGACATTTTCTTTTGGTAAATATGTTTCCAAAGCAACTAAGACCTCTGTCGTACAAAAAAGTTTTCCTTCAAATGTCCTGCGGGTCCACCATTTCTGTTGTTACCAGCTCCTATATTTGATAGCTGTGGGCATGGTGAATGCCAGATATTCTTCCCACTTCATCTTTGCTAACAATATCAAATTCATCAATCCACTAAAATGGCAAAGCTCCTCTTTGTCCATAGGTGTTTTAAAAGATACTAATTATTTCTCAATGGCTGCTGTTGCCCAGAATAATGAGTCTTTCAGGTTGAAGTGGGTCTCACAGTACTCACTTCCACAATGAAGACACAGAATGGCTTTATGTAATAGACCTGGGTCTGGATCAGGAGACCCAATACAGAGAGCCAGTGGATTGGAGTGCCATGACCTTGGGCAGGCTGTCTTGGATTGAGCCCCCTACCTATTAGCTTGATGTCGAAGGAGACGTGTGGATGTCCTTCGAATTCTTTGTTATCTGTTCAGAATTTTCTTACTCGTTTCGGGGACAGGCATACCTTCTCCTCTCATTGACTTAGTCAGTCAGAAAGTAGGTTTCTCAGCAGAGGTCATTTGCCTTTGGGCAGCAGGAATGTGTCTCTGAGATTGATATACTGAGCTGTAGAGAAAAATTTGCAAATTGTCCAATTTATTTCTGAAGAGAAAATTACAGTTAGGTATGCAAACCTGTTGATCAATATCTTTGTCTCCTGCACCACAGTTCTTCCAGCAAAGAGCCTTGACCTCATAGCCTCCCCTTGTTGTCCTTGCAGGCACTCATGGTTGAGGCCACGGCTTGGTTTCTGAATTAAACAGAAGGAAAGTTCTTTCAACCTAGAGAGTGGGCAGCTATGAAGCCCAAGCACAGAAAGATATCCAAGAAACAGCGGACCAGGAGGTCAGTGGCCTATCTCAGTAAGTCTACAGCCATGATGAAGATGCCTCTTAGTATGAGATGCATGCCACCTGTCCAGAAGAGGAATGGGTCATCTCTCCAGAAGCAAAAACTGAGGAGGCCTTTTGAGGCCCTGGAGAATATTGTTGGCCGCAGAATTTCTCACGGCTGGAAGGAAGCCAATGAACCAGTCACCCAGTGGAAAGCCATCATTCTAGATCAACTGCCAACAAATCCCTCTCTCTATTTGTTGAAGTATGATGGGATAGATTGTGTCTATGGATTGGAGCTTCACAGTGATGAAAGGATTTTAAACCTTAAGTTCCTGCCTAACAACGTACCATTTCCTCAGGAGACAGACACTCATCTCTCAAACACCATAGTTGGCAGAGCAGTGAAACATACATTTGAGGGCACAAATTTCTCTAAGGATGACTGGAAGGGGATGGTCCTAGAGGAGGTGCCAATCATGAAGACCTGGTTCTATATTACCTACAAGAAAGATCCGGTCTTGTACGTTTACCACCTCCTGGTTGACTACCTTGAAGGCAACCTCCACATCATGCCAGGCTCTATGGAGGAGTGGACTGGGGTGGTCCAAGATGAGGTGCAGACCATGAAGACCTGATTCTACATTACCTACAAGAAAGATCCAGTTGTGTACCTTTACCACCATCTAGATGACTACATTGAAAGCAACCTCCACATTATGCCAGGATGTCCTCCAATAGGGGTGAATTTGGAATTAGGCAGGGATTCCTTGGCAGGCAAAAGCGTGCAGCACAACGAAAAAGATGGAACCCAAAAGATAGGTAAAATTATTTACCAAGTTCCCACCAAACCTTCCGTGCATTTCATCAAGTTTGATAATGACTTCCATATCTATGTCTATGATTTGATGAAGATCTGTTAAAGTGAAATTCACAAATTTTGGGGGTCAGACTTAAAACTGTGTTTGGGGAACTCTTTTTTTCAGAAATACCTCAGGTCTTCTATTAATCCTGGTATCTTTCGCAATGGAATTTTTTTTTTGCTGTAAAAATAAAATTTGTGAAGGTGTTATGTTGTTTGGTCAATGATGGAGTTTCTGGTGGATGGGACATCACAGAAAGACAGGCCTCAAAACAACACAGGACTTATGGTCTTTTCCCCTTGGAGAGGGAATGACGAAAGGAGATGCAGTGTGTGGAAGAGGACAAGATGGCTGTTTAGGAAACAGAGGAGAGTGGCCAAAAAGATGTAGGATCTCAGAGAGGGAAAATGCGGGAGGGAAAAACATGTCATATGGAAAGATGTGACATCGAGGTGTTGGGACTTAAGAGGATAGAGAGTGATCATGAAGGGTCACAAATGTGTACTCAGAAGCAAAGAAAATTGGGTTTCATTTGATTAATGGTTTAATTCATACCATCTGGAAGTCACTGGGTATATGAACTCCACTGGAGGATGTTGAGTGACCCGGATCCTCCTGCCTAAAGAAAAGTGTCTCCTCTCAGTGGCTCTTCTGCAATGGGGTGGACCTCAGGCTACCTACTTACTTTTGCCAGGCTTCTATCTACTACCTATTTTGTCATGCCTGGATTCTTTCTGTCTTGCACTCTCACAGGTCTTATGCATGCCATTCAACCCCTGTGAGTTCATTGAAACAATTGGCCTGCCTTAACTGTAAAAACTGTTCCCTTGTCATTGATCATGTTCTGTGGGATTTGGGCTATAAAACTCATAAACAGACTCACCCGCACCCAGGCTAAACTAGTAGTACATTGAATCACATTGGTGTGTGACATGCACAGATATGATGAATGCACCGAGCTCCATAAAATCAGTTACCGAGGAATCAGTGATGTTAGGTGAAGTGTGGCAAAGACCCCACAAACCCATCAGACCCGAGGATACCAGTATGATATTGATGCCTGACTCCCATCATGCAAGCATCCTGACATCTTTAACAGGGCAGTTTTGGTTCCTTCATCTTCAAAAACTTGGTTAGTAAGGTTGTAGGTGTCAAACTGCCATTCAGGGCCCAGCATGTAGGTCACCTGTGCCAGGTCAGGTGATTTGGCTACAATTTGGGTGAAAACTTGTACCAGGGCATGCTGGTACCCTCGCCCCTTTTTCTCCTCAACATCATCATCACTCTCCTGGGTGGGTCTAGAGCACAAAGAAGGCAAAATGGACTAAGCTTCCTCCTTAGTGGATAACCTTATCTACCCTCAATTTGGACTGACTTTCAGAGGGCATGCAGCACATTTTATCCTATTAGCCATCTCTTTCATTGGATCACTCACTAATCCAATGAATGATTGAATTTATCCAATCCTCCATGTCTCTATCTTCTTCAATCCCTTCTTCCATTTCCCCATGTCTTGTGTTTACAGGTTGCCAAGATAAACCTACTATGTCTCTTCTGTTCTAGAAACTTTCATTTGTAAAGAACTTGCCCTCTCAGGGGTGGATTTTTCTGAGTTCTCTGTAGATGGAGACCATATGAGGAGGAACAGAGGAGCAACCATGACAACACTTGCACAGTAGAGTTAGGAAGATTACAGGTTGATGCCTGGCAAGCCTGTACAATGAGTCTGATACCCATGAGCTCTGTCACTGTGATCTCACATAGATAACTCATTCAGTGTTCACGTCCAGGACATTGAGTTTTAATTTTTGTCCTAATCTGGTAAAGAAACCAAGATGAGGAGAATAGAGGAGCCTGATTAAGGCCACAAAATGGGTCATTTGAAAAGGTAAGACTACATGCCTCCATGTGTGCTGCCACCCTTCTTAGGAAATCCATCTTTCCATAGATTAGCTATAGGCAACCCAAGTGTCCAGCACACTGCTAACCACAGGTTTGAACCTAACTGCCTTTGATTTCTGAAACAATTGCTGTCCCGTTAAGGTCTCACAACGACACAGCAAGGTATGTAAGAATGCCCCACCATCACCTTAGAGCATGTTCAGGACACCAAAGAGCCAGCAAGTTATCTTTATTGGAAATACAAATGTTTCTGAAGGGACAAAAGGATGTACATAAAAAAAAAAAAAAACGATTGGTGTACTCACTACGATTTTATGTGATATGGCCCACACAGGCTTCTGGTTCTGAATACTTGGTCCTCTTTAGGTTTTGTAGGTTGTGGAGACCCAGAACCTAGCTGGAGGAATTGCGGTCTGAAAGCTCAAGCCTTGATGTTTCAGGGCATCCTTTCACTGGTCCCCAATGTTTACTGATTTCCTTACAGAGAATGAGAGGCCTCCTACTCCTGCTGCCATGGCTTCTGCAACATGAACAGTGAAAACCCCCTTCACACCCTGGTTGCTCTCATCACATAGGAAGGTGTAAGTCACAAACAATCTCCCACACCAGTTTAGAATTATGATTCATAAAATGGTTATTTCTTTTAAGGGGCAAACCTTACAGATTGCCATGCCAGACAACAGCCCTCTGCAGGATGAGGAGAGGAGCCTGGTAGCTGGATGTGGAGATGGATGCAAGAGAGCAAGCTGAAGGCAGTTGCTCCATTTTGAAAGAGAGAGACACCACACCCCAATGGCCTTTATCTCAGTTGCTATAGCCTGAAGGAGCAGAAAGAGCTCCTGCAACACACATATTTGGACATAGCAGCAAAATTTACCAGTATGTGACAAAAATCTATTTTAGTTTATTATTTTCATGCTTTCAGGTACATGGCAGAGACAGGCTCTGCTTCATGCATTTGTGTGACCAATGATTTCCCTTTAAGAAAAAACCCACAAACGCTCCCAACAACATCATCAGCATTCAACAACATGTCCATGATTTCTTTGCTTTGCCTTTGATTGAGTGGTAAATCATGCTGCTAGTTAATCTGTGCAAGCAATGTGAATTTCTCTGTAAATATATAGACAGAATTGACAGGTATCTTAAACATGTCAGGGGGTCACACTGCAATGGAGTGGGTTAATCATCACCATGTGACAGTGACATATTTAAGATCTCTCCTTTGTCATTAAATCTCAGAATTGTCAAGATGTTATGTTTTTGTGCAGACTTCTCAGGGTTTTCTCCCATTCATGGTTTCCATGGATGTTTGCTAGTTACGCTTACATGTCTTTTGCCAGATTCTGTCAGTTTTTGGCATGCACTCTCAGCTCCACAACTTCTCCTGCCCTAAGATTCTAGTTCCAGGCATTTTAGACACTTGTGACTGTTGCACGAGTGTCTCATGTTCCGCCTAAATGATTTGGAATGTTATTTAGCCTGAGTTTTAACTTCCATCCCTGAGTTCATTGACTTTCCTTGACCATCTTTCTTGGGCCACTGAGCTGAACTACTAGGGGTTTGCTCCAGTTACTTCTCCATGCTGAGACAGCCTACACTCTCAGTACTACTGTGATAGTGTTTCTGTAGCAAGTATTCTTCTCAAGATAAGAAGAAATTTCAATATTATAATCCATCTGCTGTTATTGTGTCTTAAACACACAAACACACCCCCATAAGTTAATGCACACACACTGTTGGTATCTCAAACTTAGGGTGCCGTTCTGGGTTAGTAAGAGGCTTCTCTCTAGAGGGGTTCCCAGAAAGCCATGGGGTGACACCAACGAGGTCCTTGGGCAGGTGAGCTGTGGGTGCCTGCACTGTGCCATGTCCCTAGGCACTACGGGTGCTTTGTCCCATAATCAGACTGATGACTATCTTGAATATCACCATAGAACTGTTGTACGGGAAAGGATGGAGATAAAGACAGGGACCCACATCAGAAAACTAGACTGAGCTACCAAGCTCCAGTTGAATAGCTGAAGGGGAGAGAATAAGAGCAAAGAACTAAGGAATACAAGGGCTTGGTCCACCCACTGAGACACTGTGTCTGAGCTAATGGGAGATCAACAAAACCAGCTATGCTGGGACTGACAGAGCATGGGATCAAAGTGGAAGCATTGAATGTGGCTGACAATTGGGGCAGAAGGAGAACCCAATGATAATGGCACTGGGATTTGTCTGTACTGCACATACAGGCTTTAATCGATCATATTATATGTAGATGCATACCTTCCTCAATCTGGATGGAGGGGGGCAAGGGCTTCCCACAGGTCAAGGTACCCTGCCCTCTATTAGGACTGGATTGGTGTGGAGAGGATTGGTGGTTGCGTGAGTAGTTAGGGGGAGGAGGAAAGGAAGTGGAAATTTGAAATTTATTATTTATGAAGGAAGAAAAAATCAATAGAAGATAACCAATGGAGAGATGGGATCTAAGAAAAAAAAACTTTCATGTGATTTGTTGACTCAGACACCAAAGACTTTTTCAGAAAAATAAGATACAGGGATTGAGTTGCTTGGGCAAGAGTGTGACTTGAGTAATTGGGAAGATGAGTGGGGGCTTATTTTGGGTCCCCTGGTGGCTGTAAACAGCTTTTGAGGAGCTGAATGCTGGATGTTTCTGTGGGTAAATAGGGAAGTAACAAGCTTGTGAGGGGATTTCTGACATAAGTAGAGCCTTGGTGATGTCACAAAGCCTTGGTTCGTTGGGTAGCAACTCTGTTCCACTCAAAGCACTAGTCTTCCATGAAGGTGGGTTTATTATCCTCACAGTGCCTGAGGAGGACAGTTCAGCTCCTGGTCTCCACAACTGTTCAACAGGCTTTTTGCACCTGAACATTTCCGGAAGATGGAATCTGGCGAGGTAGGACATTTTCTTTTGGTAAATATGTTTCCAAAGCAACTAAGACCTCTGTCGTACAAAAAAGTTTTCCTTCAAATGTCCTGCGGGTCCACCATTTCTGTTGTTACCAGCTCCTATATTTGATAGCTGTGGGCATGGTGAATGCCAGATATTCTTCCCACTTCATCTTTGCTAACAATATCAAATTCATCAATCCACTAAAATGGCAAAGCTCCTCTTTGTCCATAGGTGTTTTAAAAGATACTAATTATTTCTCAATGGCTGCTGTTGCCCAGAATAATGAGTCTTTCAGGTTGAAGTGGGTCTCACAGTACTCACTTCCACAATGAAGACACAGAATGGCTTTATGTAATAGACCTGGGTCTGGATCAGGAGACCCAATACAGAGAGCCAGTGGATTGGAGTGCCATGACCTTGGGCAGGCTGTCTTGGATTGAGCCCCCTACCTATTAGCTTGATGTCGAAGGAGACGTGTGGATGTCCTTCGAATTCTTTGTTATCTGTTCAGATTTTTCTTACTCGTTTCGGGGATAGGCATACCTTCTCCTCTCATTGACTTAGTCAGTCAGAAAGTATGTTTCTCAGCAGAGGTCATTTGCCTTTGGGCAGCAGGAATGTGTCTCTGAGATTGATATACTGAGCTGTAGAGAAAAATTTGCAAATTGTCCTATTTATTTCTGAAGAGAAAATTACAGTTAGGTATGCAAACCTGTTGATCAATATCTTTGTCTCCTGCACCACAGTTCTTCCAGAAAAGAGCCTTGACCTCATAGCCTCCCCTTGTTGTCCTTGCAGGCACTCATGGTTGAGGCCACGACTTGGTTTCTGAATTAAACAGAAGGAAAGTTCTTTCAACCTAGAGAGTGGGCAGCTATGAAGCCCAAGCACAGAAAGATATCCAAGAAACAGCGGACCAGGAGGTCAGTGGCCTATCTCAGTAAGTCTACAGCCATGATGAAGATGCCTCTTAGTATGAGATGCATGCCACCTGTCCAGAAGAGGAATGGGTCATCTCTCCAGAAGCAAAAACTGAGGAGGCCTTTTGAGGCCCTGGAGAATATTGTCGGCCGCAGAATTTCTCACGGCTCGAAGGAAGCCAATGAACCAGTCACCCAGTGGAAAGCCATCATTCTAGATCAACTGCCAACAAATCCCTCTCTCTATTTGTTGAAGTATGATGGGATAGATTGTGTCTATGGATTGGAGCTTAACAGTGATGAAAGGATTTTAAACCTTAAGTTCCTGCCTAACAACGTACCATTTCCTCAGGAGACAGACACTCATCTCTCAAACACCATAGTTGGCAGAGCAGTGAAACATACATTTGAGGGCACAAATTTCTCTAAGGATGACTGGAAGGGGATGGTCCTAGAGGAGGTGCCAATCATGAAGACCTGGTTCTATATTACCTACAAGAAAGATCCGGTCTTGTACGTTTACCACCTCCTGGTTGACTACCTTGAAGGCAACCTCCACATCATGCCAGGCTCTATGGAGGAGTGGACTGGGGTGGTCCAAGATGAGGTGCAGACCATGAAGACCTGTTTCTACATTACCTACAAGAAAGATCCAGTTGTGTACCTTTACCACCATCTAGATGACTACATTGAAAGCAACCTCCACATTATGCCAGGATGTCCTCCAATAGGGGTGAATTTGGAATTAGGCAGGGATTCCTTGGCAGGCAAAAGCGTGCAGCACAACGAAAAAGATGGAACCCAAAAGATAGGTAAAATTATTTACCAAGTTCCCACCAAACCTTCCGTGCATTTCATCAAGTTTGATAATGACTTCCATATCTATGTCTATGATTTGATGAAGATCTGTTAAAGTGAAATTCACAAATTTTGGGGGTCAGACTTAAAACTGTGTTTGGGGAACTCTTTTTTTCAGAAATACCTCAGGTCTTCTATTAATCCTGGTATCTTTCGCAATGGAATTTTTTTTTTGCTGTAAAAATAAAATTTGTGAAGGTGTTATGTTGTTTGGTCAATGATGGAGTTTCTGGTGGATGGGACATCACAGAAAGACAGGCCTCAAAACAACACAGGACTTATGGTCTTTTCCCCTTGGAGAGGGAATGACGAAAGGAGATGCAGTGTGTGGAAGAGGACAAGATGGCTGTTTAGGAAACAGAGGAGAGTGGCCAAAAAGATGTAGGATCTCAGAGAGGGAAAATGCGGGAGGGAAAAACATGTCATATGGAAAGATGTGACATCGAGGTGTTGGGACTTAAGAGGATAGAGAGTGATCATGAAGGGTCACAAATGTGTACTCAGAAGCAAAGAAAATTGGGTTTCATTTGATTAATGGTTTAATTCATACCATCTGGAAGTCACTGGGTATATGAACTCCACTGGAGGATGTTGAGTGACCCGGATCCTCCTGCCTAAAGAAAAGTGTCTCCTCTCAGTGGCTCTTCTGCAATGGGGTGGACCTCAGGCTACCTACTTACTTTTGCCAGGCTTCTATCTACTACCTATTTTGTCATGCCTGGATTCTTTCTGTCTTGCACTCTCACAGGTCTTATGCATGCCATTCAACCCCTGTGAGTTCATTGAAACAATTGGCCTGCCTTAACTGTAAAAACTGTTCCCTTGTCATTGATCATGTTCTGTGGGATTTGGGCTATAAAACTCATAAACAGACTCACCCGCACCCAGGCTAAACTAGTAGTACATTGAATCACATTGGTGTGTGACATGCACAGATATGATGAATGCACCGAGCTCCATAAAATCAGTTACCGAGGAATCAGTGATGTTAGGTGAAGTGTGGCAAAGACCCCACAAACCCATCAGACCCGAGGATACCAGTATGATATTGATGCCTGACTCCCATCATGCAAGCATCCTGACATCTTTAACAGGGCAGTTTTGGTTCCTTCATCTTCAAAAACTTGGTTAGTAAGGTTGTAGGTGTCAAACTGCCATTCAGGGCCCAGCATGTAGGTCACCTGTGCCAGGTCAGGTGATTTGGCTACAATTTGGGTGAAAACTTGTACCAGGGCATGCTGGTACCCTCGACCCTTCTTCTCCTCAACATCATCATCACTCTCTTGGGTGGGTCTAGAGCACAAAGAAGGCAAAATGGACTAAGCTTCCTCCTTAGTGGATAACCTTATCTACCCTCAATTTGGACTGACTTTCAGAGGGCATGCAGCACATTTTATCCTATTAGCCATCTCTTTCATTGGATCACTCACTAATCCAATGAATGATTGAATTTATCCAATCCTCCATGTCTCTATCTTCTTCAATCCCTTCTTCCATTTCCCCATGTCTTGTGTTTACAGGTTGCCAAGATAAACCTACTATGTCTCTTCTGTTCTAGAAACTTTCATTTGTAAAGAACTTGCCCTCTCAGGGGTGGATTTTTCTGAGTTCTCTGTAGATGGAGACCATATGAGGAGGAACAGAGGAGCAACCATGACAACACTTGCACAGTAGAGTTAGGAAGATTACAGGTTGATGCCTGGCAAGCCTGTACAATGAGTCTGATACCCATGAGCTCTGTCACTGTGATCTCACATAGATAACTCATTCAGTGTTCACATCCAGGACATTGAGTTTTAATTTTTGTCCTAATCTGGTAAAGAAACCAAGATGAGGAGAATAGAGGAGCCTGATTAAGGCCACAAAATGGGTCATTTGCAAAGGTAAGACTACATGCCTCCATGTGTGCTGCCACCCTTCTTAGGAAATCCATCTTTCCAAAGATTAGCTATAGGCAACCCAAGTGTCCAGCACACTGCTAACCACAGGTTTGAACCTAACTGCCTTTGATTTCTGAAACAATTGCTGTCCCGTTAAGGTCTCACAACGACACAGCAAGGTATGTAAGAATGCCCCACCATCACCTTAGAGCATGTTCAGGACACCAAAGAGCCAGCAAGTTATCTTTATTGGAAATACAAATGTTTCTGAAGGGACAAAAGGATGTACATAAAAAAAAAAAAAAAACGATTGGTGTACTCACTACGATTTTATGTGATATGGCCCAAACAGGCTTCTGGTTCTGAATATTTGGACTCAGGAGTTTTTGTAGGTTGTGGAGACCCAGAACCTAGCTGGAGGAATTGCGGTCTGAAAGCTCAAGCCTTGATGTTTCAGGGCATCCTTTCACTGGTCCCCAATGTTTACTGATTTCCTTACAGAGAATGAGAGGCCTCCTACTCCTGCTGCCATGGCTTCTGCAACATGAACAGTGAGAACCCCCTTCACACCCTGGTTGCTCACATCACATAGGAAGGTGTAAGTCACAAACAATCTCCCACACCAGTTTAGAATTATGATTCATAAAATGGTTATTTCTTTTAAGGGGCAAACCTTACAGATTGCCATGCCAGACAACAGCCCTCTGCAGGATGAGGAGAGGAGCCTGGTAGCTGGATGTGGAGATAGATGCAAGAGACCAAGCTGAAGGCAGTTGCTCCATTTTGAAAGAGAGAGACACCACAACCCAATGGCCTTTATCTCAGTTGCTATAGCCTGAAGCAGCAGAAAGAGCTCCTGCAACACACATATTTGGACATAGCAGCAAAATTTACCAGTATGTGACAAAAATCTATTTTAGTTTATTATTTTCATGCTTTCAGGTACATGGCAGAGACAGGCTCTGCTTCATGCATTTGTGTGACCAATGATTTCCCTTTAAGAAAAAACCCACAAACGCTCCCAACAACATCATCAGCATTCAACAACATGTCCATGATTTCTTTGCTTTGCCTTTGATTGAGTGGTAAATCATGCTGCTAGTTAATCTGTGCAAGCAATGTGAATTTCTCTGTAAATATATAGACAGAATTGACAGGTATCTTAAACATGTCAGGGGGTCACACTGCAATGGAGTGGGTTAATCATCACCATGTGACAGTGACATATTTAAGATCTCTCCTTTGTCATTAAATCTCAGAATTGTCAAGATGTTATGTTTTTGTGCAGACTTCTCAGGGTTTTCTCCAATTCATGGTTTCCATGGATGTTTGCTAGTTACGCTTACATGTCTTTTGCCAGATTCTGTCAGTTTTTGGCATGCACTCTCAGCTCCACAACTTCTCCTGCCCTAAGATTCTAGTTCCAGGCATTTTAGACACTTGTGACTGTTGCACGAGTGTCTCATGTTCCGCCTAAATGATTTGGAATGTTATTTAGCCTGAGTTTTAACTTCCATCCCTGAGTTCAGTGACTTTCCTTGACCATCTTTCTTGGGCCACTGAGCTGAACTACTAGGGGTTTGCTCCAGTTACTTCTCCATGCTGAGACAGCCTACACTCTCAGTACTACTGTGATAGTGTTTCTGTAGCAAGTATTCTTCTCAAGATAAGAAGAAATTTCAATATTATAATCCATCTGCTGTTATTGTGTCTTAAACACACAAACACACCCCCATAAGTTAATGCACACACACTGTTGATATCTCAACCTTAGGGTGCCGTTCTGGGGTTAGTAAGAGGCTTCTCTCTAGAGGGGTTCCCAGAAAGCCATGGGGTGACACCAACCAGGACCTTGGGCAGGTGAGCTGTGGGTGCCTGCACTGTGCCATGTCCCTAGGGACTACGGGTGCTTTGTCCCATAATCAGACTGATGACTATCTTGAATATCACCATAGAACTGTTGTACGGAAAAGGATGGAGATAAAGACAGGGACCCACATCAGAAAACTAGACTGAGCTACCAAGCTCCAGTTGAAGAGCTGAAGGGGAGAGAATAAGAGCAAAGAACTAAGGAATACAAGGCCTTGGTCCACCCACTGAGACACTGTGTCTGAGCTAATGGGAGATCAACAAAACCAGCTATGCTGGGACTGACAGAGCATGGGATCAAAGTGGAAGCATTGAATGTGGCTGACAATTGGGGCAGAAGGAGAACCCAATGATAATGGCACTGGGATTTGTCTGTACTGCACATACAGGCTTTAATCGATCATATTATATGTAGATGCATACCTTCCTCAATCTGTATGGAGGGGGGCAAGGGCTTCCCACAGGTCAAGGTACCCTGTCCTCTATTAGGACTGGATTGGGAGTGGAGAGGATTGGTGGTTGCGTGAGTAGTTAGGGGGAGGAGGAAAGGAAGTGGAAATTTGAAATTTATTATTTATGATGGAAGAAAAAATCAATAGAAGATAACCAATGGAGAGATGGGATCTAAGAAAAAAAACTTTCATGTGATTTGTTGACTCAGACACCAAAGACTTTTTCAGAAAAATAAGATACAGGGATTGAGTTGCTTGGGCAAGAGTGTGACTTGAGTAATTGGGAAGATGAGTGGGGGCTTATTTTGGGTCCCCTGGTGGCTGTATACAGCTTTTGAGGAGCTGAATGCTGGATGTTTCTGTGGGTAAATAGGGAAGTAACAAGCTTGTGAGGGGATTTCTGACATAAGTAGAGCCTTGGTGATGTCACAAAGCCTTGGTTCGTTGGGTAGCAACTCTGTTCCACTCAAAGCACTAGTCTTCCATGAAGGTGGGTTTATTATCCTCACAGTGCCTGAGGAGGACAGTTCAGCTCCTGGTCTCCACAACTGTTCAACAGGCTTTTTGCACCTGAACATTTCCGGAAGATGGAATCTGGCGAGGTAGGACATTTTCTTTTGGTAAATATGTTTCCAAAGCAACTAAGACCTCTGTCGTACAAAAAAGTTTTCCTTCAAATGTCCTGCGGGTCCACCATTTCTGTTGTTACCAGCTCCTATATTTGATAGCTGTGGGCATGGTGAATGCCAGATATTCTTCCCACTTCATCTTTGCTAACAATATCAAATTCATCAATCCACTAAAATGGCAAAGCTCCTCTTTGTCCATAGGTGTTTTAAAAGATACTAATTATTTCTCAATGGCTGCTGTTGCCCAGAATAATGAGTCTTTCAGGTTGAAGTGGGTCTCACAGTACTCACTTCCACAATGAAGACACAGAATGGCTTTATGTAATAGACCTGGGTCTGGATCAGGAGACCCAATACAGAGAGCCAGTGGATTGGAGTGCCATGACCTTGGGCAGGCTGTCTTGGATTGAGCCCCCTACCTATTAGCTTGATGTCGAAGGAGACGTGTGGATGTCCTTCGAATTCTTTGTTATCTGTTCAGATTTTTCTTACTCGTTTCGGGGATAGGCATACCTTCTCCTCTCATTGACTTAGTCAGTCAGAAAGTATGTTTCTCAGCAGAGGTCATTTGCCTTTGGGCAGCAGGAATGTGTCTCTGAGATTGATATACTGAGCTGTAGAGAAAAATTTGCAAATTGTCCTATTTATTTCTGAAGAGAAAATTACAGTTAGGTATGCAAACCTGTTGATCAATATCTTTGTCTCCTGCACCACAGTTCTTCCAGAAAAGAGCCTTGACTTCATAGCCTCCCCTTGTTGTCCTTGCAGGCACTCATGGTTGAGGCCACGACTTGGTTTCTGAATTAAACAGAAGGAAAGTTCTTTCAACCTAGAGAGTGGGCAGCTATGAAGCCCAAGCACAGAAAGATATCCAAGAAACAGCGGACCAGGAGGTCAGTGGCCTATCTCAGTAAGTCTACAGCCATGATGAAGATGCCTCTTAGTATGAGATGCATGCCACCTGTCCAGAAGAGGAATGGGTCATCTCTCCAGAAGCAAAAACTGAGGAGGCCTTTTGAGGCCCTGGAGAATATTGTCGGCCGCAGAATTTCTCACGGCTCGAAGGAAGCCAATGAACCAGTCACCCAGTGGAAAGCCATCATTCTAGATCAACTGCCAACAAATCCCTCTCTCTATTTGTTGAAGTATGATGGGATAGATTGTGTCTATGGATTGGAGCTTCACAGTGATGAAAGGATTTTAAACCTTAAGTTCCTGCCTAACAACGTACCATTTCCTCAGGAGACAGACACTCATCTCTCAAACACCATAGTTGGCAGAGCAGTGAAACATACATTTGAGGGCACAAATTTCTCTAAGGATGACTGGAAGGGGATGGTCCTAGAGGAGGTGCCAATCATGAAGACCTGGTTCTATATTACCTACAAGAAAGATCCGGTCTTGTACGTTTACCACCTCCTGGTTGACTACCTTGAAGGCAACCTCCACATCATGCCAGGCTATATGGAGGAGTGGACTGGGGTGGTCCAAGATGAGGTGCAGACCATGAAGACCTGTTTCTACATTACCTACAAGAAAGATCCAGTTGTGTACCTTTACCACCATCTAGATGACTACATTGAAAGCAACCTCCACATTATGCCAGGATGTCCTCCAATAGGGGTGAATTTGGAATTAGGCAGGGATTCCTTGGCAGGCAAAAGCGTGCAGCACAACGAAAAAGATGGAACCCAAAAGATAGGTAAAATTATTTACCAAGTTCCCACCAAACCTTCCGTGCATTTCATCAAGTTTGATAATGACTTCCATATCTATGTCTATGATTTGATGAAGATCTGTTAAAGTGAAATTCACAAATTTTGGGGGTCAGACTTAAAACTGTGTTTGGGGAACTCTTTTTTTCAGAAATACCTCAGGTCTTCTATTAATCCTGGTATCTTTCGCAATGGAATTTTTTTTTTTGCTGTAAAAATAAAATTTGTGAAGGTGTTATGTTGTTTGGTCAATGATGGAGTTTCTGGTGGATGGGACATCACAGAAAGACAGGCCTCAAAACAACACAGGACTTATGGTCTTTTCCCCTTGGAGAGGGAATGACGAAAGGAGATGCAGTGTGTGGAAGAGGACAAGATGGCTGTTTAGGAAACAGAGGAGAGTGGCCAAAAAGATGTAGGATCTCAGAGAGGGAAAATGCGGGAGGGAAAAACATGTCATATGGAAAGATGTGACATCGAGGTGTTGGGACTTAAGAGGATAGAGAGTGATCATGAAGGGTCACAAATGTGTACTCAGAAGCAAAGAAAATTGGGTTTCATTTGATTAATGGTTTAATTCATACCATCTGGAAGTCACTGGGTATATGAACTCCACTGGAGGATGTTGAGTGACCCGGATCCTCCTGCCTAAAGAAAAGTGTCTCCTCTCAGTGGCTCTTCTGCAATGGGGTGGACCTCAGGCTACCTACTTACTTTTGCCAGGCTTCTATCTACTACCTATTTTGTCATGCCTGGATTCTTTCTGTCTTGCACTCTCACAGGTCTTATGCATGCCATTCAACCCCTGTGAGTTCATTGAAACAATTGGCCTGCCTTAACTGTAAAAACTGTTCCCTTGTCATTGATCATGTTCTGTGGGATTTGGGCTATAAAACTCATAAACAGACTCACCCGCACCCAGGCTAAACTAGTAGTACATTGAATCACATTGGTGTGTGACATGCACAGATATGATGAATGCACCGAGCTCCATAAAATCAGTTACCGAGGAATCAGTGATGTTAGGTGAAGTGTGGCAAAGACCCCACAAACCCATCAGACCCGAGGATACCAGTATGATATTGATGCCTGACTCCCATCATGCAAGCATCCTGACATCTTTAACAGGGCAGTTTTGGTTCCTTCATCTTCAAAAACTTGGTTAGTAAGGTTGTAGGTGTCAAACTGCCATTCAGGGCCCAGCATGTAGGTCACCTGTGCCAGGTCAGGTGATTTGGCTACAATTTGGGTGAAAACTTGTACCAGGGCATGCTGGTACCCTCGACCCTTCTTCTCCTCAACATCATCATCACTCTCCTGGGTGGGTCTAGAGCACAAAGAAGGCAAAATGGACTAAGCTTCCTCCTTAGTGGATAACCTTATCTACCCTCAATTTGGACTGACTTTCAGAGGGCATGCAGCACATTTTATCCTATTAGCCATCTCTTTCATTGGATCACTCACTAATCCAATGAATGATTGAATTTATCCAATCCTCCATGTCTCTATCTTCTTCAATCCCTTCTTCCATTTCCCCATGTCTTGTGTTTACAGGTTGCCAAGATAAACCTACTATGTCTCTTCTGTTCTAGAAACTTTCATTTGTAAAGAACTTGCCCTCTCAGGGGTGGATTTTTCTGAGTTCTCTGTAGATGGAGACCATATGAGGAGGAACAGAGGAGCAACCATGACAACACTTGCACAGTAGAGTTAGGAAGATTACAGGTTGATGCCTGGCAAGCCTGTACAATGAGTCTGATACCCATGAGCTCTGTCACTGTGATCTCACATAGATAACTCATTCAGTGTTCACGTCCAGGACATTGAGTTTTAATTTTTGTCCTAATCTGGTAAAGAAACCAAGATGAGGAGAATAGAGGAGCCTGATTAAGGCCACAAAATGGGTCATTTGCAAAGGTAAGACTTCATGCCTCCATGTGTGCTGCCACACTTCTTAGGAAATCCATCTTTCCAAAGATTAGCTATAGGCAACCCAAGTGTCCAGCACACTGCTAACCACAGGTTTGAACCTAACTGCCTTTGATTTCTGAAACAATTGCTGTCCCGTTAAGGTCTCACAACGACACAGCAAGGTATGTAAGAATGCCCCACCATCACCTTAGAGCATGTTCAGGACACCAAAGAGCCAGCAAGTTATCTTTATTGGAAATACAAATGTTTCTGAAGGGACAAAAGGATGTACATAAAAAAAAAAAAAAACGATTGGTGTACTCACTACGATTTTATGTGATATGGCCCAAACAGGCTTCTGGTTCTGAATATTTGGACTCAGGAGTTTTTGTAGGTTGTGGAGACCCAGAACCTAGCTGGAGGAATTGCGGTCTGAAAGCTCAAGCCTTGATGTTTCAGGGCATCCTTTCACTGGTCCCCAATGTTTACTGATTTCCTTACAGAGAATGAGAGGCCTCCTACTCCTGCTGCCATGGCTTATGCAACATGAACAGTGAGAACCCCCTTCACACTCTGGTTGCTCTCATCACATAGGAAGGTGTAAGTCACAAACAATCTCCCACACCAGTTTAGAATTATGATTCATAAAATGGTTATTTCTTTTAAGGGGCAAACCTTACAGATTGCCATGCCAGACAACAGCCCTCTGCAGGATGAGGAGAGGAGCCTGGTAGCTGGATGTGGAGATAGATGCAAGAGACCAAGCTGAAGGCAGTTGCTCCATTTTGAAAGAGAGAGACACCACAACCCAATGGCCTTTATCTCAGTTGCTATAGCCTGAAGCAGCAGAAAGAGCTCCTGCAACACACATATTTGGACATAGCAGCAAAATTTACCAGTATGTGACAAAAATCTATTTTAGTTTATTATTTTCATGCTTTCAGGTACATGGCAGAGACAGGCTCTGCTTCATGCATTTGTGTGACCAATGATTTCCCTTTAAGAAAAAACCCACAAACGCTCCCAACAACATCATCAGCATTCAACAACATGTCCATGATTTCTTTGCTTTGCCTTTGATTGAGTGGTAAATCATGCTGCTAGTTAATCTGTGCAAGCAATGTGAATTTCTCTGTAAATATATAGACAGAATTGACAGGTATCTTAAACATGTCAGGGGGTCACACTGCAATGGAGTGGGTTAATCATCACCATGTGACAGTGACATATTTAAGATCTCTCCTTTGTCATTAAATCTCAGAATTGTCAAGATGTTATGTTTTTGTGCAGACTTCTCAGGGTTTTCTCCAATTCATGGTTTCCATGGATGTTTGCTAGTTACGCTTACATGTCTTTTGCCAGATTCTGTCAGTTTTTGGCATGCACTCTCAGCTCCACAACTTCTCCTGCCCTAAGATTCTAGTTCCAGGCATTTTAGACACTTGTGACTGTTGCACGAGTGTCTCATGTTCCGCCTAAATGATTTGGAATGTTATTTAGCCTGAGTTTTAACTTCCATCCCTGAGTTCATTGACTTTCCTTGACCATCTTTCTTGGGCCACTGAGCTGAACTACTAGGGGTTTGCTCCAGTTACTTCTCCATGCTGAGACAGCCTACACTCTCAGTACTACTGTGATAGTGTTTCTGTAGCAAGTATTCTTCTCAAGATAAGAAGAAATTTCAATATTATAATCCATCTGCTGTTATTGTGTCTTAAACACACAAACACACCCCCATAAGTGAATGCACACACACTGTTGATATCTCAACCTTAGGGTGCCGTTCTGGGGTTAGTAAGAGGCTTCTCTCTAGAGGGGTTCCCAGAAAGCCATGGGGTGACACCAACCAGGACCTTGGGCAGGTGAGCTGTGGGTGCCTGCACTGTGCCATGTCCCTAGGGACTACGGGTGCTTTGTCCCATAATCAGACTGATGACTATCTTGAATATCACCATAGAACTGTTGTACGGAAAAGGATGGAGATAAAGACAGGGACCCACATCAGAAAACTAGACTGAGTTACCAAGCTCCAGTTGAAGAGCTGAAGGGGAGAGAATAAGAGCAAAGAACTAAGGAATACAAGGCCTTGGTCCACCCACTGAGACACTGTGTCTGAGCTAATGGGAGATCAACAAAACCAGCTATGCTGGGACTGACAGAGCATGGGATCAAAGTGGAAGCATTGAATGTGGCTGACAATTGGGGCAGAAGGAGAACCCAATGATAATGGCACTGGGATTTGTCTGTACTGCACACACAGGCTTTAATCGATCATATTATATGTAGATGCATACCTTCCTCAATCTGTATGGAGGGGGGCAAGGGCTTCCCACAGGTCAAGGTACCCTGTCCTCTATTAGGACTGGATTGGGAGTGGAGAGGATTGGTGGTTGCGTGAGTAGTTAGGGGGAGGAGGATAGGAAGTGGAAATTTGAAATTTATTATTTATGATGGAAGAAAAAATCAATAGAAGATAACCAATGGAGAGATGGGATCTAAGAAAAAAAACTTTCATGTGATTTGTTGACTCAGACACCAAAGACTTTTTCAGAAAAATAAGATACAGGGATTGAGTTGCTTGGGCAAGAGTGTGACTTGAGTAATTGGGAAGATGAGTGGGGGCTTATTTTGGGTCCCCTGGTGGCTGTATACAGCTTTTGAGGAGCTGAATGCTGGATGTTTCTGTGGGTAAATAGGGAAGTAACAAGCTTGTGAGGGGATTTCTGACATAAGTAGAGCCTTGGTGATGTCACAAAGCCTTGGTTCGTTGGGTAGCAACTCTGTTCCACTCAAAGCACTAGTCTTCCATGAAGGTGGGTTTATTATCCTCACAGTGCCTGAGGAGGACAGTTCAGCTCCTGGTCTCCACAACTGTTCAACAGGCTTTTTGCACCTGAACATTTCCGGAAGATGGAATCTGGAGAGGTAGGACATTTTCTTTTGGTAAATATGTTTCCAAAGCAACTAAGACCTCTGTCGTACAAAAAAGTTTTCCTTCAAATGTCCTGCGGGTCCACCATTTCTGTTGTTACCAGCTCCTATATTTGATAGCTGTGGGCATGGTGAATGCCAGATATTCTTCCCACTTCATCTTTGCTAACAATATCAAATTCATCAATCCACTAAAATGGCAAAGCTCCTCTTTGTCCATAGGTGTTTTAAAAGATACTAATTATTTCTCAATGGCTGCTGTTGCCCAGAATAATGAGTCTTTCAGGTTGAAGTGGGTCTCACAGTACTCACTTCCACAATGAAGACACAGAATGGCTTTATGTAATAGACCTGGGTCTGGATCAGGAGACCCAATACAGAGAGCCAGTGGATTGGAGTGCCATGACCTTGGGCAGGCTGTCTTGGATTGAGCCCCCTACCTATTAGCTTGATGTCGAAGGAGACGTGTGGATGTCCTTCGAATTCTTTGTTATCTGTTCAGATTTTTCTTACTCGTTTCGGGGATAGGCATACCTTCTCCTCTCATTGACTTAGTCAGTCAGAAAGTATGTTTCTCAGCAGAGGTCATTTGCCTTTGGGCAGCAGGAATGTGTCTCTGAGATTGATATACTGAGCTGTAGAGAAAAATTTGCAAATTGTCCTATTTATTTCTGAAGAGAAAATTACAGTTAGGTATGCAAACCTGTTGATCAATATCTTTGTCTCCTGCACCACAGTTCTTCCAGAAAAGAGCCTTGACTTCATAGCCTCCCCTTGTTGTCCTTGCAGGCACTCATGGTTGAGGCCACGACTTGGTTTCTGAATTAAACAGAAGGAAAGTTCTTTCAACCTAGAGAGTGGGCAGCTATGAAGCCCAAGCACAGAAAGATATCCAAGAAACAGCGGACCAGGAGGTCAGTGGCCTATCTCAGTAAGTCTACAGCCATGATGAAGATGCCTCTTAGTATGAGATGCATGCCACCTGTCCAGAAGAGGAATGGGTCATCTCTCCAGAAGCAAAAACTGAGGAGGCCTTTTGAGGCCCTGGAGAATATTGTCGGCCGCAGAATTTCTCACGGCTCGAAGGAAGCCAATGAACCAGTCACCCAGTGGAAAGCCATCATTCTAGATCAACTGCCAACAAATCCCTCTCTCTATTTGTTGAAGTATGATGGGATAGATTGTGTCTATGGATTGGAGCTTCACAGTGATGAAAGGATTTTAAACCTTAAGTTCCTGCCTAACAACGTACCATTTCCTCAGGAGACAGACACTCATCTCTCAAACACCATAGTTGGCAGAGCAGTGAAACATACATTTGAGGGCACAAATTTCTCTAAGGATGACTGGAAGGGGATGGTCCTAGAGGAGGTGCCAATCATGAAGACCTGGTTCTATATTACCTACAAGAAAGATCCGGTCTTGTACGTTTACCACCTCCTGGTTGACTACCTTGAAGGCAACCTCCACATCATGCCAGGCTATATGGAGGAGTGGACTGGGGTGGTCCAAGATGAGGTGCAGACCATGAAGACCTGTTTCTACATTACCTACAAGAAAGATCCAGTTGTGTACCTTTACCACCATCTAGATGACTACATTGAAAGCAACCTCCACATTATGCCAGGATGTCCTCCAATAGGGGTGAATTTGGAATTAGGCAGGGATTCCTTGGCAGGCAAAAGCGTGCAGCACAACGAAAAAGATGGAACCCAAAAGATAGGTAAAATTATTTACCAAGTTCCCACCAAACCTTCCGTGCATTTCATCAAGTTTGATAATGACTTCCATATCTATGTCTATGATTTGATGAAGATCTGTTAAAGTGAAATTCACAAATTTTGGGGGTCAGACTTAAAACTGTGTTTGGGGAACTCTTTTTTTCAGAAATACCTCAGGTCTTCTATTAATCCTGGTATCTTTCGCAATGGAATTTTTTTTTTTGCTGTAAAAATAAAATTTGTGAAGGTGTTATGTTGTTTGGTCAATGATGGAGTTTCTGGTGGATGGGACATCACAGAAAGACAGGCCTCAAAACAACACAGGACTTATGGTCTTTTCCCCTTGGAGAGGGAATGACGAAAGGAGATGCAGTGTGTGGAAGAGGACAAGATGGCTGTTTAGGAAACAGAGGAGAGTGGCCAAAAAGATGTAGGATCTCAGAGAGGGAAAATGCGGGAGGGAAAAACATGTCATATGGAAAGATGTGACATCGAGGTGTTGGGACTTAAGAGGATAGAGAGTGATCATGAAGGGTCACAAATGTGTACTCAGAAGCAAAGAAAATTGGGTTTCATTTGATTAATGGTTTAATTCATACCATCTGGAAGTCACTGGGTATATGAACTCCACTGGAGGATGTTGAGTGACCCGGATCCTCCTGCCTAAAGAAAAGTGTCTCCTCTCAGTGGCTCTTCTGCAATGGGGTGGACCTCAGGCTACCTACTTACTTTTGCCAGGCTTCTATCTACTACCTA
The DNA here is from genome assembly GCF_950005125.1 of Chionomys nivalis. Lineage (NCBI taxonomy): Eukaryota > Metazoa > Chordata > Mammalia > Rodentia > Cricetidae > Chionomys > Chionomys nivalis. The sequence continues at coordinate 494,944 of NW_026646937.1, read as the reverse complement.
TTTTGTCATGCCTGGATTCTTTCTGTCTTGCACTCTCACAGGTCTTATGCATGCCATTCAACCCCTGTGAGTTCATTGAAACAATTGGCCTGCCTTAACTGTAAAAACTGTTCCCTTGTCATTGATCATGTTCTGTGGGATTTGGGCTATAAAACTCATAAACAGACTCACCCGCACCCAGGCTAAACTAGTAGTACATTGAATCACATTGGTGTGTGACATGCACAGATATGATGAATGCACCGAGCTCCATAAAATCAGTTACCGAGGAATCAGTGATGTTAGGTGAAGTGTGGCAAAGACCCCACAAACCCATCAGACCCGAGGATACCAGTATGATATTGATACCTGACTCCCATCATGCAAGCATCCTGACATCTTTAACAAGGCAGTTTTGGTTCCTTCATCTTCAAAAACTTGGTTAGTAAGGTTGTAGGTGTCAAACTGCCATTCAGGGCCCAGCATGTAGGTCACCTGTGCCAGGTCAGGTGATTTGGCTACAATTTGGGTGAAAACTTGTACCAGGGCATGCTGGTACCCTCGACCCTTCTTCTCCTCAACATCATCATCACTCTCCTGGGTGGGTCTAGAGCACAAAGAAGGCAAAATGGACTAAGCTTCCTCCTTAGTGGATAACCTTATCTACCCTCAATTTGGACTGACTTTCAGAGGGCATGCAGCATATTTTATCCTATTAGCCATCTCTTTCATTGGATCACTCACTAATCCAATGAATGATTGAATTTATCCAATCCTCCATGTCTCTATCTTCTTCAATCCCTTCTTCCATTTCCCCATGTCTTGTGTTTACAGGTTGCCAAGATAAACCTGCTATGTCTCTTCTGTTCTAGAAACTTTCATTTGTAAAGAACTTGCCCTCTCAGGGGTGGATTTTTCTGAGTTCTCTGTAGATGGAGACCATATGAGGAGGAACAGAGGAGCAACCATGACAACACTTGCACAGTAGAGTTAGGAAGATTACAGGTTGATGCCTGGCAAGCCTGTACAATGAGTCTGATACCCATGAGCTCTGTCACTGTGATCTCACATAGATAACTCATTCAGTGTTCACGTCCAGGACATTGAGTTTTAATTTTTGTCCTAATCTGGTAAAGAAACCAAGATGAGGAGAATAGAGGAGCCTGATTAAGGCCACAAAATGGGTCATTTGCAAAGGTAAGACTTCATGCCTCCATGTGTGCTGCCACACTTCTTAGGAAATCCATCTTTCCAAAGATTAGCTATAGGCAACCCAAGTGTCCAGCACACTGCTAACCACAGGTTTGAACCTAACTGCCTTTGATTTCTGAAACAATTGCTGTCCCGTTAAGGTCTCACAACGACACAGCAAGGTATGTAAGAATGCCCCACCATCACCTTAGAGCATGTTCAGGACACCAAAGAGCCAGCAAGTTATCTTTATTGGAAATACAAATGTTTCTGAAGGGACAAAAGGATGTACATAAAAAAAAAAAAAAAAAACGATTGGTGTACCACTACGATTTTATGTGATATGGCCCAAACAGGCTTCTGGTTCTGAATATTTGGACTCAGGAGTTTTTGTAGGTTGTGGAGACCCAGAACCTAGCTGGAGGAATTGCGGTCTGAAAGCTCAAGCCTTGATGTTTCAGGGCATCCTTTCACTGGTCCCCAATGTTTACTGATTTCCTTACAGAGAATGAGAGGCCTCCTACTCCTGCTGCCATGGCTTATGCAACATGAACAGTGAGAACCCCCTTCACACTCTGGTTGCTCTCATCACATAGGAAGGTGTAAGTCACAAACAATCTCCCACACCAGTTTAGAATTATGATTCATAAAATGGTTATTTCTTTTAAGGGGCAAACCTTACAGATTGCCATGCCAGACAACAGCCCTCTGCAGGATGAGGAGAGGAGCCTGGTAGCTGGATGTGGAGATAGATGCAAGAGACCAAGCTGAAGGCAGTTGCTCCATTTTGAAAGAGAGAGACACCACAACCCAATGGCCTTTATCTCAGTTGCTATAGCCTGAAGCAGCAGAAAGAGCTCCTGCAACACACATATTTGGACATAGCAGCAAAATTTACCAGTATGTGACAAAAATCTATTTTAGTTTATTATTTTCATGCTTTCAGGTACATGGCAGAGACAGGCTCTGCTTCATGCATTTGTGTGACCAATGATTTCCCTTTAAGAAAAAACCCACAAACGCTCCCAACAACATCATCAGCATTCAACAACATGTCCATGATTTCTTTGCTTTGCCTTTGATTGAGTGGTAAATCATGCTGCTAGTTAATCTGTGCAAGCAATGTGAATTTCTCTGTAAATATATAGACAGAATTGACAGGTATCTTAAACATGTCAGGGGGTCACACTGCAATGGAGTGGGTTAATCATCACCATGTGACAGTGACATATTTAAGATCTCTCCTTTGTCATTAAATCTCAGAATTGTCAAGATGTTATGTTTTTGTGCAGACTTCTCAGGGTTTTCTCCCATTCATGGTTTCCATGGATGTTTGCTAGTTACGCTTACATGTCTTTTGCCAGATTCTGTCAGTTTTTGGCATGCACTCTCAGCTCCACAACTTCTCCTGCCCTAAGATTCTAGTTCCAGGCATTTTAGACACTTGTGACTGTTGCACGAGTGTCTCATGTTCCACCTAAATGATTTGGAATGTTATTTAGCCTGAGTTTTAACTTCCATCCCTGAGTTCATTGACTTTCCTTGACCATCTTTCTTGGGCCACTGAGCTGAACTACTAGGGGTTTGCTCCAGTTACTTCTCCATGCTGAGACAGCCTACACTCTCAGTACTACTGTGATAGTGTTTCTGTAGCAAGTATTCTTCTCAAGATAAGAAGAAATTTCAATATTATAATCCATCTGCTGTTATTGTGTCTTAAACACACAAACACACCCCCATAAGTTAATGCACACACACTGTTGATATCTCAAACTTAGGGTGCCGTTCTGGGGTTAGTAAGAGGCTTCTCTCTAGAGGGGTTCCCAGAAAGCCATGGGGTGACACCAACCAGGACCTTGGGCAGGTGAGCTGTGGGTGCCTGCACTGTGCCATGTCCCTAGGCACTACGGGTGCTTTGTCCCATAATCAGACTGATGACTATCTTGAATATCACCATAGAACTGTTGTACGGAAAAGGATGGAGATAAAGACAGGGACCCACATCAGAAAACTAGACTGAGCTACAAAGCTCCAGTTGAAGAGCTGAAGGGGAGAGAATAAGAGCAAAGAACTAAGGAATACAAGGGCTTGGTCCACCCACTGAGACACTGTGTCTGAGCTAATGGGAGATCAACAAAACCAGCTATGCTGGGACTGACAGAGCATGGGATCAAAGTGGAAGCATTGAATGTGGCTGACAATTGGGGCAGAAGGAGAACCCAATGATAATGGCACTGGGATTTGTCTGTACTGCACATACAGGCTTTAATCGATCATATTATATGTAGATGCATACCTTCCTCAATCTGTATGGAGGGGGGCAAGGGCTTCCCACAGGTCAAGGTACCCTGTCCTCTATTAGGACTGGATTGGGAGTGGAGAGGATTGGTGGTTGCGTGAGTAGTTAGGGGGAGGAGGAAAGGAAGTGGAAATTTGAAATTTATTATTTATGATGGAAGAAAAAATCAATAGAAGATAACCAATGGAGAGATGGGATCTAAGAAAAAAAACTTTCATGTGATTTGTTGACTCAGACACCAAAGACTTTTTCAGAAAAATAAGATACAGGGATTGAGTTGCTTGGGCAAGAGTGTGACTTGAGTAATTGGGAAGATGAGTGGGGGCTTATTTTGGGTCCCCTGGTGGCTGTATACAGCTTTTGAGGAGCTGAATGCTGGATGTTTCTGTGGGTAAATAGGGAAGTAACAAGCTTGTGAGGGGATTTCTGACATAAGTAGAGCCTTGGTGATGTCACAAAGCCTTGGTTCGTTGGGTAGCAACTCTGTTCCACTCAAAGCACTAGTCTTCCATGAAGGTGGGTTTATTATCCTCACAGTGCCTGAGGAGGACAGTTCAGCTCCTGGTCTCCACAACTGTTCAACAGGCTTTTTGCACCTGAACATTTCCGGAAGATGGAATCTGGCGAGGTAGGACATTTTCTTTTGGTAAATATGTTTCCAAAGCAACTAAGACCTCTGTCGTACAAAAAAGTTTTCCTTCAAATGTCCTGCGGGTCCACCATTTCTGTTGTTACCAGCTCCTATATTTGATAGCTGTGGGCATGGTGAATGCCAGATATTCTTCCCACTTCATCTTTGCTAACAATATCAAATTCATCAATCCACTAAAATGGCAAAGCTCCTCTTTGTCCATAGGTGTTTTAAAAGATACTAATTATTTCTCAATGGCTGCTGTTGCCCAGAATAATGAGTCTTTCAGGTTGAAGTGGGTCTCACAGTACTCACTTCCACAATGAAGACACAGAATGGCTTTATGTAATAGACCTGGGTCTGGATCAGGAGACCCAATACAGAGAGCCAGTGGATTGGAGTGCCATGACCTTGGGCAGGCTGTCTTGGATTGAGCCCCCTACCTATTAGCTTGATGTCGAAGGAGACGTGTGGATGTCCTTCGAATTCTTTGTTATCTGTTCAGATTTTTCTTACTCGTTTCGGGGATAGGCATACCTTCTCCTCTCATTGACTTAGTCAGTCAGAAAGTATGTTTCTCAGCAGAGGTCATTTGCCTTTGGGCAGCAGGAATGTGTCTCTGAGATTGATATACTGAGCTGTAGAGAAAAATTTGCAAATTGTCCTATTTATTTCTGAAGAGAAAATTACAGTTAGGTATGCAAACCTGTTGATCAATATCTTTGTCTCCTGCACCACAGTTCTTCCAGAAAAGAGCCTTGACTTCATAGCCTCCCCTTGTTGTCCTTGCAGGCACTCATGGTTGAGGCCACGACTTGGTTTCTGAATTAAACAGAAGGAAAGTTCTTTCAACCTAGAGAGTGGGCAGCTATGAAGCCCAAGCACAGAAATATATCCAAGAAACAGCGGACCAGGAGGTCAGTGGCCTATCTCAGTAAGTCTACAGCCATGATGAAGATGCCTCTTAGTATGAGATGCATGCCACCTGTCCAGAAGAGGAAAGGGTCATCTCTCCAGAAGCAAAAACTGAGGAGGCCTTTTGAGGCCCTGGAGAATATTGTCGGCCGCAGAATTTCTCACGGCTGGAAGGAAGCCAATGAACCAGTCACCCAGTGGAAAGCCATCATTCTAGATCAACTGCCAACAAATCCCTCTCTCTATTTGTTGAAGTATGATGGGATAGATTGTGTCTATGGATTGGAGCTTCACAGTGATGAAAGGATTTTAAGCCTTATATTCCTGCCTAACAACGTACCATTTCCTCAGGAGACAGACACTCATCTCTCAAACACCATAGTTGGCAGAGCAGTGAAACATACATTTGAGGGCACAAATAGCTCTAAGGATTACTGGAAGGGGATGGTCCTAGAGGAGGTGCCAATCATGAAGACCTGGTTCTATATTACCTACAAGAAAGGTCCTGTCTTGTACGTTTACCACCTCCTGGTTGACTACCTTGAAGGCAACCTCCACATCATGCTAGGCTCTATGGTGGAGTGGACTGGGGTGGTCCAAGATGAGGTGCAGACCATGAAGACCTGTTTCTACATTACCTACAAGAAAGATCCAGTTGTGTATCTTTACCACCATCTAGATGACTACATTGAAAGCAACCTCCACATTATGCCAGGATGTCCTCCAATAGGCTTCTGTCTGCCACCTCTTTTGTCTTTCCTGGATTCTTTCTGTCTTGCACTCTCACAGGTCTTATGCATGCCATTCAACCATTGTGAGTTCATTTAAACAATTGGCCTGCAATAACTCTAAAACACTGTACCCTTTTCATGGATCAAGTTCTTTGGGACTTGGCTATAAAAGTCATTAACAGACTCACCTTTACCCAGGCTAAACATGTACACATTGATGTACATGATTGTGTGACATTCACACATATGATGAATGCACCGAGCTCCCTAGAATCTGTTACCTAGGGAATCTGTAATGTTAAGAGGAGTTGGAAAAGATCCCACAAACCCATCAGATCCGAAAGTACCAGTACGATATTGATACCTGACTCCCATCAAGGGGTTTTGGGGAGTGTGTGAATTAGGATTGAAGTGAGGGGATGGAGGATTCTGGAAATCAAATCACTGAAGGAAAGATTGAGTAAGGTATGTGGCCAACTGGCCCATTAAATACAAAGGAATAAGATGTCAATATATCAGTGGTGAGGTGTCCATCATAATGCTGTGCATATCTGTCTAGGGCCAATGTGAAGTTAATGCAGTATGAACTTGCCTTTCAGCTCCTCAGAGTGTGAGTTCATTCTCAGTTGAAAAAAAAAGTATGGTCGTGCAGTGAGTTCCTTGGTTAAGATTTTAGACTTTGGTAATGAATTCAAATTTTGATTCCATCCTTCCTTTTTTAGACTGTGTAACATGTCTGAGACTAGCTTCCTTTTGTCTTTGGAAGAGAGGAGGGAGGATTCAAGAGGCCAAATGAGATAGTGGAGAGGGTTCTTACAGAAAGATTTTTTCTAATGTCATTGTATGAGGAAGGCCAAAGTGATGGATGAGGGTTAAATGTCTATAGGTTAATAAAGAAACTGCCTTGGCCCTTTTGATAGGACAGCAGGTTAGATATGCAGAGAAAACACAGAATGCTGGGAGAAAGAAGCCTAGTCAACAGACGCCATGCCCCCCCCCCCGAGACAGAAGCAGCTTATGATTCTCATAAGCTCATGGTGCTTCACAGATTATTTGAAATGGGTTAATCAAGATGTGAGAATTAGCAACTAACAGGCTAGTCCTAATGGGCAAAGTATTATTTAAAATAATACAGTTTCTATGTAATTATTTTGGGTAAAGCAAGCCAGTGTGGGAACCTGGTGGCAGAAAACATTCAGCTGTTCCTACAACTCAAAAGAGCTGTCAAAATTAAGCTCAAAACTTCACCACAGAAATGTGTATATTTAGAAATTCAAAAGACAGTTGTTTAATATATGAGTGTAACTTTTTATGGAGATGTGTATACATGCATGCAAAGGCCAGAATTAACCCTGGGTGTCTTCCTTAATTACTCTCTGTCATGATTAAGATATGTCATCTCTTTGAACCTGGAGCTGACCAATTCCCCTTGACCAAACAGCGAGTCTTAGAGACCCAGGTGTGGCTGTCTCCTCAGCACTGAGTGATGAGTTGATATCTTTAATGACGAGATTTTTGCACAAGTTTGAAGGGATCAAATTTATGGTCTCCATCTGTATGGAATGCACCTTACTGACTGTGCCATGGCTGAAGAACAAGACAGTTGGTTAAAAAATATTGAGCTGTGAGAAAATATTCTGGATCACAAAAGGGAATCGTATAACTTTAAAAGAAGTGCTGTGGAGATTGAGATGACAGACATTCAAACGTGAATGCCTTTGCTTCCTCCCCTCAAGTCTCCTGGTGGATGTGTCAAGAGGCCTACTGAATTATCACAGCATGGGGCAACTGTGAACTGTGAAATCTGTTTGTGCTCAGGTCTTGATATCAAATTTAGGGTGTAGTTATATAAAAGTGTACATCCAAAGGAAACATGCAATGGTAGGTCTATCCCAGTAGTATATCGCTTTTTAAAGCAGATGTTAATTTCTGTAGATAATCATTTTAGAGGGGTATGACAGCAGATGCTCAAGGCCGAGGTGCATTGCTATAGATGCTTAAGGAAAAGAAATATTGCTCCAGATGCTCAAGACAGAAATGCATCATTGTAGATGCTCAAGGCAGAGATTCATTACATGGGATTGAGATGTAATTTCAGCTCCTGAGCTCTGACTGCCAGGATTTGTGGCTCAATAACTTTTAAAAATGATATCAGTATCATGTTGGGATAGGGACTTGGGGTTCTTCATTGCTCAGTGACCACCCTTGACTCCCTCACTGCCTCCTTTTTGCAGTCCCAATTTTTCTACTTTCTGATTATGAAAGCCATCTTTTGCAGTCTTAGCTTTTTCCAGAATGTAACTGAATTTACTCTCTGAAACTCTGAAACTACCCATGGTGTTACATGACTTAGCTTTGGTATTAGGTCCTCAACTTCCATTGATGCTCAGAATTCTTCATCTGTTTCCTTGTTGCTGCATATGTAATTGTGGCCATGTATGTTATACCTCATTCTGGATGCTCTACCTATTTTTCTGTTATTCCTGCAAATGGTTCATCCCAATGTACCTGATAGAGAGAACACTCTGAGGTAGAAGACAAGCAAAGAGGACATTTTAATGCCCTGGTATTACAATCCCAGATGAGATGCTTCCCAAACCAGCAGGCGTTCTGTTCATATGATCAGAAGACTGGCAGATGTGCCTGTGTAGATTGACATCATCACATCCTAGAAGATGTATTATCTCCCAACTCTGTTAGTTATAATGCTTCTCCAAGTGTCCTTAATAAGCCTTTTTATTTTCATCTGTGAGATTGTTGTTGAGATTCTAGGGAGACATGCCTCCTTCTGTCCATGATGAGGATAACTCCAGGGAAAATGGTCATATGTGGCACACTCTGGCTGCCCCTCTCAGAAGAGAAACTTCCAATGCTTGTGCTAGCTGCTTGGAGATATTGTGGCCTAGACAGGAATAGTGACTGTGGAAAGAGCTGTGGCTGTTTCCTTCTTAGCTCAGGTCCCCTCCTCCATTTTGAAAGACTATAGGGTAGTGATCTCATACTCCCTTTCCTTCTCTTTTCTCTCTCCTGTCGGCGTCCACAATTGCAACTTCTTATCTGACTCTGACCCTCAACCTCCCCATTTATAGATCTTTAATGCCAACATGTAGTCTTGGTTGATAAACACTATCCTGCAGGGAAACTACATAAGATAGAAAGTAACCAACTCAAATTAATTATAGAGAGTCCATTAAACTGAGCAGATTCAATAGACCCCTTCCTCCAAACAATATATTGGCAGTAAATATATAACCGAGCAATCATCACAGACAAATAGACATGCTTAGATGAAGCCCAGATCAAGTGAGCAAACAGATTTAAAAAAAAAAACACTCGTCAGTTCAACAAGCTGATTTGTTTGTGGAGGCCACTCATTAGTTAGTTTTCTGACCACATTGATTTGAAATAATCACATAAAACCTATATTATTCACAACAGTCTTTGGCCAATAGCTTAACCATATTTCTAGATTCCTCCCTCATTCTAAACTAACCCATTTGCATTTATCTGTATCACAACTAGTTCATGTCTTACCAACAAATTTTTGTAGCTCCAGAGTAGGTGTTTTTCCCCGGTGGTGTCTAGGTGGCTTCTCACTGACCCCACCTTCTTTCTCCCAACATTGTTTACTTTTACCACCTAGGTCTATTCTGCTAAGCTACTGGCTGAAATAATGTTATTCATTAACCAATAAAAACAAACATAGACAGAAGGACTTCCCAAACCAACCCTTTTTCCAATGTATAAATTCCAAGAACTGGTATAAAAATTTATTATTAAATGAAGTACTTGAAAGAGGTTGATGTTTATTCTCACGATCTGGAATTAATGTGTTGGTGGGGAACCTACTTCCTCAAGATGGGCTAGGAAATTTGGCTTTTGATATTCGTCATTTTGTATCACTTCTCTTAATGTTTTCATTATTTTATGAGCACACCACTGTTTTCCTGTGTGACTCTTTTGATATAAGGGTTTGCCATTGAATTTAAAGACCATCATAACCTGAAATGACCAATTTTGAGAATCTTAAGCTTCTATTTACCAATTTCTTTTTTTAAATAAAATCCCTCAAATGGCTACCTTAATTAAGATATATGCTTCCCTGCTCCCATATTCATACTTACTTTTTCCCAATCATCCCAATTCCCCAAGTTCCCCCATCCTCTCCTTCTTACTTTTCTCCTCCCATCCCCTCTTATCCTATCCCACCCCACCCACCAGATCCCAAATTTTTGCTTGAGAATCTGGTCTACCTTTCATATCCAGGAGAATAACTATATGTTATTCTTTGGGTTCACCTTCTTATATAGCTTCTTTGGGATCACAAATTATAGATGCAATGTTCTTTGTTTATAGCTAGAAACCAATTATGACTGAGTACATCCCATTTTCATCTTTTCGTGTCTGGGACACCTCACTCAGAAAATTGTTTTCTATTTCCATGCATTTGCATGCAAAATTCAAGAAGTCATTGTTTTTTACCACTGAGTAGTGCACTACTGTGTATATTTTCCACACTTTGTTCATCCATTCTTACATGGAAGGGCATCTAGGTCATGTCCAGATTCTGGCTATTACAAATAATGCTGCTATGAACATAGTTGAACAAATGATTTTGTAATATGATAGGGAATCTCTTGGGTATATTCCCCAGTGTGGTATTGCTTGGTCCTTGGTTAGGTTGATCCCAAATTTCCTGAGAAACTGCCACACTGATTTCCAATGTGGTTGGACAAGTTTGCATTCTGACCAGCATTTGATGAGGGTACCCCTTCCTCCACAACCTCTCCAGCAAAGGCTATCATTAGTGTTTTTGATTTTAGCCATTTTGACAGGTGTAAGATGATATCTCAAAATTGTTTTGATTTGCATTTCCCTGATTGCTGAAGAGTTTGAGCATGACCTTAAGTGTCTTTTGGCCAATTAAACTTCTTCTGTTGAGAATTCCCTGTTAGTTCAGTGCCCCATGTTTTAATTGAGTTAATTAGCATTTTAAAGTCTAGTTTTTTGATTTCTTTATATATTTTGGAGATCAGACCTTTGTCTGTTGCAGGGTTGGTGAATTCTTCTCCCAGTCAGTGGGTTGCCATTTTGTCTTAGTGACAGTGTCCTTTGTTTACAGAAGCTTATCAGTTTAAGGAGGTCCCAATTATTCAATGTTGCCTTTATCATCTGTGTTGCTGGGGTTATACATATAAAGCAATCTCCTGTGCCCATATGTTGTAGGGTACTTCCCACTTTCTCTTCTCAGGTTTAGTGTGTTCAGATTGATATTGAGGTCTTTGATCCATTTGGACTTGAGTTTTGTGCATGGTGATAGATATGCATTTATTTTAATTCTTCTACAGGTTGACATCGAGTTCTGACAGTACCATTTGTTGAACATGCTTTCTTTCTTCCATTGTATACTTTTAGCCACTTTATAGAAAATGAGGTGTTCAGACGTTTGTGGGTTAAATCAGTATCTTCTATATGATTCAATTGGTCGAATTCTATGATTTTATGCCAATACCATGCTGTTTTTATTACTGTAGTTCTGTAATAGAGTTTGAAGTCAGGAATGGTAATGCCTCCAGACATTTTTTTTATTGTATAAGATTATTTTGGCTATCCAGGATTTTTTGTTTTTCCATATAAATTTGATTAATGTCCTCTCAATATCTGTCAAGAATTTTGATGGGCCGGGCGATAGTGGCGCATGCCTTTAATCCCAGCACTTGGGAGGCAGAGGCAGGCAGATCTCTGTGAGTTCGAGACCAACCTGGTCTACAGAGCTAGTTCCAGGACCGGCTCCAAAGCCACAGAGAAACCCTGTCTCGAAAAACCAAAAAAAAAAAAAAAAAAAAGAAATTGCCTTTGCTAGAATTGCCATTTTTACTATGTTGATGCTCCCAATCAAAGACCAAGGGAGGTCCTTCCATTTTGGTATCCTCTTCAATTTCTTCCTTCAATTTCTTAAAGTTCTTGTCAAAGAGACCTTTCACTTTCTTTTGTTAGAGTTACCCCAAGATATTTTATGCTGTTTGTGGCTACGAGAAAGATGATGCTCTTAGTGGGAACTAGGACTTGGGTATATCTCTGTTATGTCCTGGTTCCCTACTCTACTGTGTATTCACATGTTCTCATTACAAAGACTATGTTACTTGGCAAGAGGCACTACATTTTACTTAACCCTGTGTGATTTGTTTTTCCTTTGTTAAATAGTATCTTTAATGTATTTGAGAGAAAGGAAATGAAATGCTATTTCAATATCTTAAATATGCCTTAATCCTTGGTCATCTTTCTTTCTGAGGGTTGGTTTTGTGTTAATTTCAGGTGTGTACTTGCAAAATGTCATGGTTTCATTCCGTTTGCTGTGACAAAGCATCGTGACAAACAAGCAATCAAAAAGCATCATGAGAAAAACAACTTAATGGAGAGAAAAGGTTTAATTTGGTTCACCATTTCAGAGGGATTGGTTCAATAGCTTTGGGAATAGCATAGCAACAGGAGTGTGAGGCTGACTGGCCACATTGCCTAAACAGTTAGGAGGCAGAGAGAGAAGAGGAAGTTGGGTGATTCTATAGATTCTTAGAGCCTATCTTCAGTGGCATACTTCCTCCAGGAATTCTATGCCTCCTAAAGGTTTTGCAACCTCTTTAAAGAGCAGCACATGTTGCCGATAAAATGTTCAAATATGGGAGCTTATGGGGGACATTTCTCACTCAAACCACAATAAGTTCTATGACAGTAGCTTCTAGAAATAACCAGTGAAAACTATTATCACCCATGATGGGCAGCTTCTCATACTCAGGGAGAGATAAATATTAACTCATGCACAACCTAAAGATGGCTCCTGTAACTTTAAGCTGTCATAATTACATGCACAATATATAGGCATCAGGTAGATTCATAAAAATGCAACCTTGAAAGTCTAATCAATATTAATACTTTAAAGTCTTTTAACCCCATGTAAGAATCCTTTTTTGAAGAAGCTGGTCTGTGGGAGAAGAAGAGGCGACAAGTTGAATTACAGGGAAAAGGATAAAATGTTCTCTAGCTTGATCAGCTGTTTGAGGAGCTGGTCAGTGAAGCTCAATGGGAAATGAGCACAAGCCCCACAGTAGCAGCTTTATTGGATCAGTGTGTGCCAGCACAGTAGGCTGTTTGATCGAAGTCTCCCTAAGAATTTGGGCTTCCAGAGTAGATTAAATGGAAGTCAAGTGTGTTCTGAGAGGGCTCCTCAGAGAGACACACGAGTTGACATCATCCCTCAAGCAGTGGGAACAGGCCAGGTGTAACAGACAGGGAGAGGGGGATTTGACAGGACAAGGATGAATTCTGGAATGAGCAACTATTATTTCCATTGTATTTTGACATCATAGAAACCCAAATAAACCTGCCTCTTTCAATTTGACTTGAAAGAACATAGAGAGAATTCTAAAAAATCAAAGAGACAAAGTCATTTCTTTTCCTCTTTTAATGTACAATGCTTCACACAAAAAAAAATACTATATAATAAAGCCCCACTCTTTGTCTATTTCTGGGCACAAATTTCCTTCTTTTCCATCATTGCCAGGAGCCACACAGCTAAGAAAAAGTTGTCAGGCAGTTTGGCTCTTGGTCATTTTGCTGGTACTTTGGAAATTTTTTGTTTCATTTCGTGTTGGAGATGTGTGATATATTGTTCAGGCATATACACTGTGTATTCTCAATCTTTTTTTTCTGAAACGTCATTACTGAAGGCGCAAGTCATAAACAATCCCACACCAGTTTGGAATTGTGATTAATAGGGTGGTATTTATTTAAAGGGGAATAAACTTACAGATCACCATCCCAGACAACAGCCCTCTGCGCACGCAATTAGGAAGAAGTCTAGTCGCCAGAACCAGAGCAGGAAGTAAAGAGAGAGAGGAGGGAAGTAGCCACTTGTTATTTTAACGGGAAAGAGACCACGCCCCAATGGGCTGGTATCTCGGTGGCTATTGGCTGGAGGAGCAGAAGGACGTCCCACAACACCTCCCCCTTTTGTTTAAGTAAGAGAGTTCTAAACCTACTATGAAATTATATACAATAAGTAAAAATATCCGATTCTAACTAGCTTAGGTCTTATATAATAAATAGCTGGGCTAAGTCATGAGTCGAAAGAACAACATTTATATAGTCTTCAACCCCATCGAATATCTGTGAAGGGAAATAATGTTTCCTGAGTAATTAGAAAGTGCAATCAAACACCTTCCAAAACATGCAACAAATCACAGAGACAACTAGCTACCTGGGCAATCACCCAAGGTCACTTTTGCAGTGTTGAAGCAACCAACTTTGGCTAAGGCCTAGCATAACTGACACACCATTTTCAAAGTCAAGAAACTTGTCAAAACTATCTTACCCTGTCTTGGCAGGATATGACAGTCCTGTTTTTTCCATTCACAGATACTCTGTATTTCTGTCAGTGGTTGAGGTATGAGCATTTCTTTACCCAAAGGCCAGTTCAGCCAAGAAGAAAGGCTCCAGGTGGAGTGTCTTTGGTGCTCAACATTCTCTCGGGAATAGAGCGGTGTTGCCAGGAGCAATTGTGTCTCACTACCACAAAACTCTGAGTTAGATTAAAAGACATTTTCTACAGCTCTTTGAAGAGGTTGAAGATTATCTATCTATACTGAGTATAATCTCTATGTATCTAAAGAACCTGATTAGTCTAATTATAAATGACAAACTTAGAATACTATTGATCTATATAATTATCAATACCTATCTAACTTAAAGACTAAGACAATAAACAACTGTGAAACAAATGAGGATAATGACCTCCAAATATAAGCAATGTACAAATATACATTGCAGTATGGTAAATATATATCAATACACAAGCAAAATGTAAGTATCTTAATCAGAGGTAGAAATGTACACTGCAATATGGTAAATATATACAATATATATCAATACAATATATGTCAATACATAAAAAATGTTTTTAAACAGAGGTAGAAACATGCATGCATACAATAGTCAATATAATTTCACTTTGTATCAATATATAAGAATCGATACCAATACATTTGTCTCAAAACAATAACTCACAAGTACCAACAAGTACCAATCTATTATCCCTCTTTTTTTTCCCAAATGATCCCCGAGCTTATAAAATTTTTTCCCCAATCCTCAACCATATACCAATTTATAATCAACCCCTAAATGATGTCCCTAAACCGAAGGGCAAACTTTACTGGGAGAGGGGACGTCGTCCTCTAGAGTTACTTCCAGCTGTCATGGGGGCGACGTTCTTTCTGGGGGATCCTGTGAACGTAAAATGATGGTTAAATTTCAAGATCGATGTCTTTTAAAATTGCAAGTAGTCTCTGACATATTGTGCAAGTCTGGCCAGAATGTTGTATAAGAGGTGCACCATTTCAGCTAACCAAGTTGGGATCATCTTGTGCAGCTGGTACCCAAAACAGGTCTTGTAGTAGCTCTATCAGTATCATGACGTCATATCAACCAGGTGTAGTCGTTGTTATGGGGCCCCATCTTCTTCCTGGAAACTTTAAATGTCACTTCAGGAAAAACTCATTGTTCATTGTGAAAAACTTAAACATTAATCATATAGACATACACACACACACACATATATTCAATGAAAGGAATGATAGATATATTCAATGAAAAGTATGATAGATATGAAGAAAAGCAAAGATGTTTTCTAAACTCATATTTCTTTCTATCACCTATCATGGCTCTTGACAATAGACAGAAACTCCAGAAACTCTGGGTTTTTCTCTTACCAATAGGCTTGGAATTGGAGAGGGACTGAGCCAGAGTCCACCTTCAAAACCAGCTCTATAAATTTAGAAATATGGTTTAGTATATTTTACTTACACAACTTATTCAGTTTTCTTGATAGTTCCTATTGGGCAGGTATTTTTCCATCTGTCAGTATCCAAACATCCAGGATCCCTTGAATTTTTCAAAGATGAGTGTTTTCCTGTGGAGATAACAACAGAACTCTGCCCCCATTCTATACGTTTTTCTTACCACCTGTAGGAATATCATCATTGTGGATGAGTTGTCATTTCTCATTTCCAGGAGGTTTCTCCTCTTCAAATCAAACCTTTATTAATTTTGATGGTACCCACAATTTTTCTTCTCCTGTGGAAACCAGAGCAAAACCCCTTCTCCAACGTAGCACATCTCCTGGCTTTCATTGAGAGGTCAGGACGTCTTTGAAGTAAATTGGTTGATTTAGTTCAGCAGACTTTTCCATTATCCAATGTCTTTCTGCTGCTGTCGTTCCTTTCTCATTAGCGTTAAGAAATTTCAAGGTCAATAAAGCATTATGTAATCTATTTCTGGGAGTATTTTTGGTGCCTTTCTGTTTGTTCAGCATATCCTTTATAGTACAATTTGATCTTTCTATAACTGCCTGACCTGTTGGATTATGTGGTATACCTGTAATGTATTTTATATTATAATAAGCAAAAAAGCATTTCATTTTCTTAGATACATATGCTGGACCATTATCTGTCTTTATTTGTGCAGGTATTCCCATGATGGCCATAACTTCCAATAGATGTGTGATTACTGAATCAGCCTTTTCTGAGCTCAGGGCAGTAGCCCATTGAAAACCTGAATACGTGTCTATGGTGTGGTGTACATATTTTAATTTACCAAATTCCATAAAGTGGAACACATCCATCTGCCAGATTTCATTTCTCTAGTACCCTTTGGGTTACTCCCTGCAGGCAACGGTGTTTGATTATAGAAAGAACAAGTAGGACATCTCTTTATAATGTCCTTAGCTTGTTCCCATGTAATGGAAAATTCTTTCTTTAGGCCTTTACTATTGACATGATGCTTCTTATGAAATTCTGAGTCCTGCAACACGCTTCCAATCAATAATTGATCAATCTCAGCGTTGCCTTGTGTTAGAGGACCAGGCAGACCTGTATGGGACCGGATGTGTGTTATGTACATTGGACAAAGCCTGTTCCTGATTATGTCTTGTACCTGGATAAACAATGAAGTCAACTCTGTGTCATCTGGTATAAATTCAGTGGTTTCAATATGCAAGATAACTCTTTCTGCATATTGTGAATCTGTAACTATATTAAGAGGTTCTTTAAAATCCCTTAGCACCATAAGAATGGCATATAATTCTGCCTTCTGGACAGAATTATAAGGGCTTTGTTCCACCTTACTCAATTCATCTGACTTATAACCTGCTTTCCCTGATTTATTTGCATCAGTATAGAACGTACAGGCTCCAGTTATTGGAGCATCACGTACAATTCTAGGAAGAATCCAAGAAGTTCTCTTTATGAGGTTAATTCTACCACTTTTGGGATAGTTGCTATTAATTTCTCCCAAAAAATTAGCACAAGCTCTTTGCCATGGTTCATTGTCTTCCCATAACTTTTTTATTTCTTCAGTAGTAAAAGGCACTATAATTTCTGCTGGGTCTATACCTGCTAGTTGACGAAGTCTCAGTTTACCTTTTATAATTAATTCAGAGACTTTTTCCACATAAGTTTTTAATTTTTTACTTGGTTTATTAGGTATAAATATCCACTCTAAAATAATATCTTCCCTCTGCATTAGAATCCCTGTAGGAGAAATTCTGGAAGGTAATATGACTAGGATGCAGCTAAGATTTGGGTTCATCCTATCCACATGTGCCTCCTGTAATTTTTCCTCAATCATTGTCAGTTCCTTTTCTGTTTCAGCTGTCAGTTTTCTTGGACTATTCAAATCTTTATCACCATCTAAGGTTTTGTTTAAATGAACTATTAGATGAGGTGTTATGCCAACAGCTGGTCGTAGACTGGAAATGTCTCCTAACAATCTTTGGAAGTCATTAAGAGTCTTTAACCGGTCTCTCCTAATTTGTGCCTTTTGCGTTTTAATTTTCTCTAACCCTATTCTGTAACCTAGGTAATTAATAGAATTTCCTCTTTGAATCTTTTCAGGGGCAATTTGTAATCCCCACCTAGGCAAGACTTTCTTTACTTCTTCAAACATCCTTTCTAAAGTATCTTTATTTGAATCAGATAACAAGATGTCATCCATGTAATGGTAAATTACGGACTTGGGGAATTGTTTACGAATTATTTCCAATGGCTTACTTACAAAATATTGGCACAATGTAGGACTATTGAGCATACCCTGTGGAAGGACAGTCCATTGATATCTCCTATTAGGCTGAGAATTATTATAAGTAGGCACTGTGAAGGCAATTTTTTCTCTATCATTTTCTTGTAATGGTATGGTGAAAAAACAATCTTTCAAATCAATAACTATAAGAGGCCATCCTTTTGGTAATAGAGAAGGCAAAGAAATTCCAGATTGTAGTGGGCCCATAGGTTGAATTACCTTGTTGACAGCTCTTAAATCTGTCACCATTCTCCATTTACCGGATTTCTTTTTTACAGCAAACACAGGAGAATTCCAAGGGCTGGTTGATTCTTCAATATGGTGAGCATCTAGTTGCTCTTGCACCAGCTGTTCCAATGCCTGTAATTTATCTTCAGCTAGAGACCACTGTTTGATCCATATTGGCTTCTCAGTTAGCCATTTTAAAGGTAGGGCTGTTGGTACCTCTAAAGGTTCGGTATTTGCTGTATGTTCTTGTACAGCCTGAATGGCTGGTGACGTTTTCCCATAATATCTCATCATGTCCTTCCCAGAATTATGAGTTCCTGGAACTACAGGAATGTTAATCTGGGTATTCCATTGCTGTAGCAGGTCGCGGCCCCAGAAATTTATTGCGATATTGGCAATATATGGCCTTAGTCTTCCTATTTGCCCTTCAGGCCCTATGCATTCAACCCATCTTGTGCTTTGTTTTACACGAGATAGGGTTCCAATTCCCAGGAACTGAACATCTACCTCTTGAAGAGGCCAATTCGGATGCCAAGATTCTGGAGTAATGATACTTACATCCACACCTGTGTCTAATAAGACTTCAATAAAAGTGCCATTTATACAGACTCTTAGCTTTGGTCTTTGATCATTAATAGAAGTCTGCCAAAATATGCGTTTACTCTGTCCTACTGGGTTTTTTGACTCATCCTCCATGCGTAATTCATCATTTAGACCAGTAATATTTTTTAGGGCAGAAATTGGAGCTTTTAATTTTCTTGGTGAGGCACGTTCTCTACTGTGACTGGGAATGACTGGGCCACTGTTGGCTTGGGGGCCTGCGAGAGGCCCCTCAAGGAGTTTCCCAATGGTATCGGGTTGTCTTGTCTGTCTGTTGTTGACCTGCATTCGCTGGACCAATGTCGGCCTTTACCGCATCTCCTACATATACCTGAAGGCCGAGGTCTCCTATTTTTGTCATTCCCAGAAGGGATATTATTCCTAGAAATCCTTTGCCTGCAATCCCTTTTCAGATGTCCTAATTTACCACAATTAAAACACCTGGCAGTTTGATGTCTCCTCATTGCTTGGGAAATCACTTCTCCTACCCAAGATTCATCATTATAGCTAAACGTCTCAACATTCTAAATCCATTCATCCATAGGTGCTGATCTAAATTTAAAGTCCCAATTATCTTTTTGTATTCTATGTTTGCATTCTCAAAAACTAGAGATTCAAGAAGTAGTCGTCTAGCTTCTGGGTCTGTTAGCCCTATGTCCAGAGCCTTAATTAATCTTTGCAAAAAGTCAATAAAGGGTTCTCTCTGTCCCTGCCTAATTCTGGTATATGATTCAACCTTTTTGCTGGATCTTGTAGCCTATTCCAAGCATTTAAAGCTGCTTTGTGTCATAAACACAGTACTTCATCATCATAAAGAGCTTGGATCTGTGGATCAGCATATTGTCCTACACCAAGAATTTGATCTTGGGAAACCTCCACACCTTTTGCTCTTCCTTGCTGTTCCATATGTTTAGATTCTTCTCTGAAAAAGATTCCAAACATCAAGGAAGGTCCATTATCTAAAACTGCAGACACTAACTGATGGAAATCGTGGGGGGTAGCTCTAGCATTAGAAGCCCAAGTCCTTATCATTTCCTTAATATATGCAGAGTGCAAGCCAAAGGTAACAATAACTTGCTTAATTTCTTTTAGATTATTCATTGCTATTGGCATCCATCTAGCTTCTCTGACTCCCTTTGAGCCTTTAGAAGTTGACGCTTTGTCAGAATGAATTACAGGGTATGTCGCTAAAACCCTGGGTAAGCCAGATCTAATAGCTGGTGGTGGCATTGTATCCTGTCCTTGTGCCTTCTCACTCTGTTCACCAGCTCCAATAATTTCTTCAATCATTTCAAGTCTTTTTATCATTTTCTCTCTTAAATCCTGAATCTCCTGAGCTACATGTGTTTCTAGTGATTTCACTGAGGTATCAATTTTTTTGTCCGCATTCTGCACCTGTGATTTCAAAGCTTTTGAATCCTGAATCTCCTGACCTGTATTAGTTTCTGTTAAAGATTGTATGGTTCTTAGGACCATATTTTTCCTAAATAATAGAATATTCAAAAGAATACTGAAATCTAGTAACCAGTAAATTATCTCCATAGTGATATAAACCTTGCATGAAAAAACCCATTGTTTTGGTAGTCAAAACAGTAAAATTCATGTTGGAAATGAAAACTTTCATATTACCTATTATCCAGCAGGTGGCGCTGTTCCCAAGTCGCGACGAAAACAGGGTCCTGTTTCAGTGTCCGCCTAGTATTTGTTAAAACTGGGAAATGCCAGTTGCTCAACAAAGTAAATGTAATTAAATCAATTCCGTACACGGAACAATAAACCCAGAATCCAGGGGTAGAGAAGAGTAACCCGGAAGCCGTGTATGCCTCCACGTGACAGAGTTGTCCCAAGGGGTTGCAGCTTTCCACAACCGGTAACCGCGTGCTCTGGTTCATTCCGCTTAAGTGTTATGCTTGCAAGGAGATTTGAAAATGATTCAGAAAAGAGCATACCACGTGGGCAAAGACTATGCGGGCCTGTGGAATTTAAATCCACATAGCGAGGCAAACGATAGGCTACGTCGGGACTTGAAGTCAATCTGAGGTGTCTATAGGGAAAATATAAAAAACTGCAGCAAGAAAAGCCACTGCATGATGATTTATGTTAAACTGCTGGCTCCACGCACAAGGCACAGGCCGCAAGGAACAGGCCATGGCCGAACTGGCGGCCGTCAGCCGAGCGGGGGGGGGGGGAGGAGGGGTCCTAAAACCAAACTTTGGGTGCCAGATGAAGGCGCAATTCATAAACAATCCCACACCAGTTTGGAATTGTGATTATTAGGGTGGTATTTATTTAAAGGGGAATAAACTTACAGATCACTGTCCCAGACAACAGCCCTCTGTGCACGCAATTAGGAAGAAGTCTAGTCGCCGGAACTGGAGCAGAAAGTAAAGAGAGAGAGGAGGGAAGTAGCCACTTTGTTTTTAAAGGGAAACAGACCACGGCCCAATGGGCTGGTATCTCGGCGGCTATTGGCTGGAAGAGCAGAAGGACCTCCCGCAACACATTACACTTTCAATATCAATTAGAGCATATTTTAATTTTTGCCTTTGGCATGTCTAATTAAGAATAAGCATCCTGGCACTACTTCTACCTTTATCTAGGCAATCTTGGAATGAGCCATCTTGAACCTACATACTTCCAGCATCTCTCAGGAGTTGTGCAACTTCACGTCCTTCCCACCCATTACATGATTTGAATACCTGTTGCTCTCCTTCTCTAGACAGAGACCTGGGCAGATCTGGTTGCTGGTACCTATGACTTCCATGGATACAATTATTGTCTGCTGTACATGTGCTCCCTGGGAATTAAGTGATTCAAATACATTTTGTTATTTAATGTAAGTATAATTAGTTAGTGGGTGGAACTATCAGCTTTATTGGAATTAATTGAAACAAACTGCCAAGTTCAACTTAGTCACACACATGTAAGATTCAGTCCCAAGTAGGGGTGTATCTAGGGACAGGATATATGTGACAAGGCAGTGACCAATTCTGCCATATGTTTCCTAACAACTTTTCAGAGCAGTAATGGATGTCCATGAAAGGTAAATCTTTAAATGAATACCGGATAGGCTTTCTTTTATGTTATAGGTGTTTTTCCAATGCATTGATGTTATCAAAATTACTCACCATCAATATCACAGTTGACTTTTTTTCAGTTTTTTTTTTATTAATTTATTTCTTTATTAAAGATTTCTGTCTCTTCCCCGGCACTGCCTCCCATAACCTTCCCCCTCCCCCATCAGTCCTAAGAGCAATCGGGGTTTCCTGCCCTGTGGGAAGTTCAAGGACATCCCACCTTCTTCCAGGTCTATTAAGGTGAACATCCAAACAGCCTAGGCTCCCACAAAGCCAGTATGTGCAGTAGGATCAATACCCAGTGCCATTGTTCTTGACTTCTCAGCAGTCCTCATTGTCTGCTATGTTTATTGAGTCCAGTACTATCCCATGTTTTTTGAGACCCAGTCCATCAGGCCATGGTGAGTTTCCAAAAGAACATCCCCTTTGTCTCAGTATGTGGGTGCACCCCTCGTAGTCCTGAGTTCCTTGTTCATGCTCTCTCTCCTTCTGCTCCTGGTTTGGGGTTGTAGTCTGGTGCTCCAATGTGGGACTCTTCTAGGGTCATAAATTATAGAGTCAATGTCCTTTATTTATGGCTAGAAACCAAATATGAGTGAGTACATCCCATGTTCCTCTTTTTTGGGGGGTCTGGCTAACCTCACTCGGGATAGTATTTCTATTTCTGTCCATTTGAATGCAAAATTCAAGAAGTCATTGTTTTTACTGCTGAATAGTATTCTAATATGGATATATTCCATACTTTCTTCATCCAATCTTCCATTGAAAGGCATTTCGATTGTTTCCAGGTTCTGGCTATTACACACAATGCTGCTATGAAAATAGTTGAGCATATACTTTTGTTGTATGATAGGGCATCTCTTGGGTATATTCCCAAGAGTGATATTGCTGGGTCAGGAGTATGTTGATCCCGAATTTCCTGAGAAAGTGCCACACTGCATTCCAAAGTGGTTGCACAAGTTTGCATTCCCAACAGCAATGGATGAGTATACCCCTTTTTCTACAACTTTTCCAGCAAAGGCTATCATTGGTGTTTTTGATTTTAGCCATTCTGACAGGTGTTAGATGACATCATAAAGTTGTCTTGATTTGGATTCTCCTTATCTCTAAGGACGTTGAGCATGACCTTAGTGTCTTTTGGCCATATGAACTTCTTCTGTTGAGAATTCTCTGTTCAGTTCATTGCCCCATTTTATAATTGGGTTGATTAGCCTTTTACGGTCTAATTTATTGAGTTCTTTATATATATTGAAGATCAAACCTTTGTCAATTGTGGGGTTGGTGAAGATCTTCTCCCAGTATGTCGGTTGCCTTTCTGTCTTAGTGACAGTGTCCTCTGCTTTACAGAAGCTTCTCAGTCTCAGGAGGTCCCATATTTTCAAAGAGGCCCTTAATAACTGTGCTGTTGTGGTTATACGTAGGAAGTGGTCTCCTGTGCCCACCTGTTGTAGAGTACTTCCCACTTTCTCTTCTATCAGGTTCAGTGTGTTCTGACTTTTATTGAGGTCTTTAATCCATTTGGACTTAAGTTTTGTGCATGGTGATAGACATGGATCTATTTTCATTCTTCTACAGATTGACATCCAGTTTTGCCAGCATAATTTGTTGAAGATGATCTTTTTTATCCATTGTATGCTTTTAGCTCCTTTATCGAAAATCAGGTGTTCATAGGTTTGTGGGTTAAAGTCCGGGTCTTCTTTACATTCCGTTGGTTGACTTCTCTGTTTTTATGTCAATACCAAGCTGTTTTCAATACTGTAGCTCTGTAATAGAGTTTGAAGTCAGGGATGGTAATGCCTCCAGACAATCCTTTATTGTATAAGATTGTTTTGGCTATCCTGAGTTTTTTATTTTTCCATATAAAGTTCATTATTGTCTTCTCAAGGGCTGTGAAGAATTTTGATGGGATTTTGATGGGGATTGCATTGAATCTATATATTGCTTTTGGTAAAATTGCCATTTTTACTAGGTTGATCCTCCCAACCCAAGAACAAGTGAGATCCTTCCATTTTCTGGTGTCCTCTTCAATTTCTTTCTTAAAAGACTTAAAGTTCTTGTCAAAGAGATCTTTCACTTTCTTGATCAGAGTTACCCCAAGATATCTTATGCTATTTGTGGCTATCGTGACAGATTTGTGGCTATCGTGACAGGTGATGCTTCTCTGATTTCCCTCTCTTCTTCCTTATCCTTAGTGTATAGGAAGGCATCTCTTTCTTGGAGTTGATCTTGAATCCTGCCACATTACTAAAGGTGTTTATCTGCTATAGGAGTTCTTTGGTAGCGTTTTTGTGGTCTTATGTATACTATCATATCATCTGCAAATAACAAATTTTCACTTCTTCCTTTCGAATATGAATCCTCTTGATCCCCTTATGTTGTCTTATTGCTATTGCTAGAACTTCAAGCACTATATTGAAGAGGTATGGAGAGAAAGGACAGCCTTGTCGTGTTCCTGATTTTAGTGTGATGGCTTTGAGTTTTTCTCACTTTAATTTAATGTTTGCTGTTGGCTTGCTGTAAATAGCTTTTATTATATTTAGGTATGACCCTTGTATCCCTAATCTCTCCAGGACCTTTATCATAAAGGGGTGTTGGATTTTGTCGAATGCTTTTTCAGCATCTAATGAAATGATCATATGGTTTTTTTCTTTCAGTTTATTATATGATGGATTACATTGATAGATTTCCCTATGTTGAACGAGCCCTGTATCTCTGGAATGAAGCCTACTTGATCATAATGGATAAATTTTTTTTCATGTATTCTTGGATTTGGTTTGCCAGTATTTTATTGAGAATTTTAGCATCACTGTTTAGGAGTGAGATTGACCTGTAATTCTCTTTCTTGGTTAAGTCTTTGTGAGGTTTTGGTATCAGGGTGACTGTAGCTTCATAAAAGCAATTTGGCAGTGACTCTTCTGTTTCTATATTGTGAAATACATTCAGGAGTATAGGTATTAGGTCTTCTTGGAAGTTCTTGTAGAATTCCACATTGAAACCATCTGGTCCTGGGCTTTTTTTGGAAGGGAGGTTTTGGATAACAGCTTCTAATATTTTGCGACTAACAGATCTATTGAGATTGTTCGCCTGTTCTTTGTTTAGCTTTGGTATATGGTACTTATCTAAAAAAATGTCCATTTCTTTTGCATTTCCAATTTTTTGGCATATAGGCTTTTGTAGTAAGATCTAATAATTCTCTGAATTTCCTGTGTGTCTGTGGTTATGTCCCCTTTTTCATTTTTGATCTTATTTATTTGAGTGTTCTCTCTCTGTCGTTTAGTTAGTTTGGATAAGGGTTTGTCGATCTTGTTAATTTTCTCCAAGAACCAACTTTTTGCTTCATTGATTCTTTGGATTGTTTTCCGTCTTTCTATTTTGGTGATTTCAGCCCTGAGTTTGATTATTTCCAGTCTTCTACTACTCCTAGGTGCGTCTGCTTCTTTTTTTTTTCTAGAGCTTTAAGGTGTGCTGTTAAGTCCCCATTGTATGGTTTCTCTGTTTTCTTATGTGGGCACTTAGTGCTATGAACTTTCCTCTTAGCACTGCTTTCATACTTTCCCATAGATTTGAGTATGTTGTCTCTTCAATTTTATTAAATTCACGGAAGATTTTTATGTTTTTCTTAATTTCTTTCTTGACCCAGGTGTGTTTCAGTAGTTGACTATTCAGTTTCCATGAGTTGGTCGGCTTTCTGGGGGTAACATTGTTGTTGCCTTCTAATTTTAATCCATGCTGATCTGATAAGACACGGGTGGACACTGATTTCTTTTGTATCTGTGGAGGTTTTCTTAGTTACCAAGTATTTGTTTAATTTCAAGAAGGTTCCATGAGAAGAAGGTGTAGTCTTTCCTATGTGAGTGGAGTGATCTAGAGATGTCTGTTAAGTCCATTTGCTTCATTACCTCCAATAATTCTCTTATTCTCTATTAGGTTTCTGTCTGATTGACCTGTCCATTGATGAGAGAGGTGTGTTGATGTCTCCTACAACTAGTGTGTGTGTGTTTTGATGTCTGCCTTGAGTTTTAGTAATAATTCTTTTACATAAGTGGGTGCTTTTATATTATGGGCATAGATATTTAGGATTGAGACTTCATCCTGATGAATTTTCCTGTTATGATTGACTTCTGATTGATTTTGTTTGAAGGAAAAGCACTTCAGTTATTTCCATTTTAATGTCCCTGATACATTCTAATGTTTCAGCAAGATAGGTCTAAAGTGAAGAGTCAAATACCTGTCTCTCTTCTATACCAAAGAGCCTACATTTACACTTGACTCTCCCTCGACTGTTGACTCCAATATAGACCCAAGCTGTGTGTGTTGTTTAATTTATAACTTTAAAATTTCAGCAGTCCCTGCAGCACAAGTGTAGTGGATGCCACTTGCTAACTTGCTTGCAGCCTCAAACTCAGCTAGGTTTCATACACAGCACATGACCACTTCTAAGGGAAGGATGCTACCCACAGTGGACTTGGCTTGATTAACACTTGACAACAGTCATGCTTACAGACCCAACTGAGACTCTTATCTGCTTCTAAGTTGGGTCAGGTTGGCAGTTAAAGCCTAATGTGATAGGGATGATGCGTAATTTTGATAAATCAATATATTGGTAAAACACCTATAATATAAAAAAGCCTATCCGATTTTCATTAAAATATTTACCTTTCATGGACATCCATTACTGCTCTGAAAATTTGTTAGGACACGTCTGGCAGAGGTTGACCCTCTTGTGTCATATATATCCTTGTCACATATAACCTCTCCCTAGATACACTCCTACTTGGGACTGAATCTTACATGTGTGTGACTTAGTTGAACTTGGCAGCTTGTTTCAATTCATACCAATATAGCTGATATCTCCACCTACAATCAAATTACACTTAGGTCAAATAAAAAATACATTTGATATCACGGAATGCCCAGGGAGCACATGTCTAGGAGACAATAATGTATCTGTGGAAGTCATGTGTACCAGCAACCAGATCTGCCCAGGTCTTTGTAAAAAGAAGGAGAGCAACAGGTGTTCAAATCATAAAATGGTTGGGAAGGAAGTGCAGGTGCACAGCTCCTGGGAGAATCCAGAGGAATGTAGGTTTGAGCTGGCTCACTCCAAGATTGCCCAGATATATGCAGAAGTAGTGCCAGGATTCTTATTTCTTAATTAGAAATGTCAAAGATGAAAAGGAACAAATGCTCGGATTGATATTGGAATTGTAATGAAGTTTACAGAACAAAAGATTGAGAATACAGCAGTGTGTATGCCTGACCAATATATCACAGATCTCCAACACAAAATGAAACAATAAACATCCAAATTACCAGCAAAAAGAAGGACAGAATTCAGGAATAGCAACAGCCAAATTGCCTGACAAATTGTTCTTACCTGTATGGCTCCTGGCAATATGGGGCAGAAAGGAAATTTGTGCCCAAAGATAGACAAAGAGTGGGGCTTTTTTATATAGAATATTTTTTGTGTGAAGCATTGTACATTGCAAGAGGAAAAGAAATGGCTTTAAATCTCTGATTTTTTAAATACTCTCTCCATGTTCTTTCAAGTCAAATTGAAAGAGGCAGGTGGTGGATTTGGGTTTCTGTGATGTGAAACAATAATGAGAATAATAGTTGCTCATTCCAGAATTCATCCTTTTTCTTTCAAATAGCCCTCTCCCTGTCTCTTACACCTGGCCTGTTAACATTTCTTGAGGGCTGATGTCAACTCATGTGTCTCCCTGAGGAGCCCTCTCAGAACACACTAGCCTTCCATTTAATCTACTCTGGAAGCCCAACACTTAGGGTGACTTTGATCACACAGCCTACTGTGGTTGCACACACTGACACAATAAAGCTGTTACTGTGGGTCTTGCTCTCATTTCCCATGGAGTTTCAATGACCAGCTCCTCAAACAGCTCATCAAGCAAGAGAACACTTTATCCTTTTCTGTGTTATTCACATCTTTGCCTCTTCTCTCCCACAAACCAGCTTCTTCCAAAGCAGGATCATTGATTGTGGTTAGACTTTAAAATATTATATTTTAATAAAATATTAAATAGACTTTAAAATATTAAGATTGATTAGACTTTCAAGGTTGCATTATTATGAACCAACCTGATACCTATTGGTTATGCATGTAATTATGACAGCCTAAAGTTACAGGAGCCATTTTCAAGTTGTGCATGCATTTATATTTATCTCCCCCTGAGTATAACAAGCTGCCCATCATGGGTGATAATAGTTTTTACTGGTTAGTTCTGGAATCTATTGGCATAGAACATGTTGTGGTTTGAGTGAGAAATGTCTCCCATAAGCTCCCATATTTGAACATTTTTTCCCAAACAGGTGGTGCTCTTTGAAGTGGTTGCCGACCTTTAGGAGGCAGAGAATTGCTGGAGGAAGTGGACACTGAAGATAGGCTCTAAGAATCTATAGACTCACCCGACTTCCTGATATCTCTCTGCTTCTTAATTGTTAATGCAATGTGGCCAGCAAGCCTCAGACTCCTATTGCTCTGCCATTTCAATAGCTATTGAAACAATCCCTCTGAAATGCTGGGCAAAATAAAACTTTCTCTCCCTTAAGTCGTTTTTGTGTTGATGCTTTTTGCTTGCTTGTTTATTTGCCACAATGTTTTGCATAGCAGATGGAATGAAACCATTACATTTTGTAAGTACATACATGAGATTAAAACAAAAACAACCCTCAGAAGGACAGATGCCCAAGGATGAAAGAATATTTAACATATTGAAATAGCATTTCATTTCCTTTCTCTCAAGATCATTAAAGATTCTATTTAACAAAGGAAAAACCAATCACACAGGGTCACCTAAAATGTAGTGACTCCTGCCAAGTAACACAGTCTTAATCCTGAGAATTTGTAAATACACAGTACAGCAGGAAACCACACCATAAAAGTGATATATCCAAGTTTTAGGCCCCACTGAGAGGGATCATAATTTAAAAATATTACTTTGCAAATAGAAGCTTAAGATTCACAAAAATGTGTCATCTTAGGATAAGATGGTCTTTAAATTCAATGGCAAACCTCTGTATCAAAAGAGACACAGGAAAACAGTGGTGTGCTCACAAAACAGTGGAGACAGTAAGAGAACTAATACATACTGAGGAATATCAAAAGCCAACTTTCCTAGCACATCTTGACGAAGTAGGGTCCCCACCAACACATTTATTCCAGATCCTGAGAATAAACATCAACCCCTTTCAAGTATTTGTTTTATTAGAAAATTTTATACCAGTTCTTGGAATTAATACATTGGACAAAGGGTTGGTTTGGGAAGTCCTTCTGTCTATGTTTGCTTTTATTGGTTAATGAATAATGTTGTTTCAGACAGTAGCTTAGCAGAATAGACCTAGGTGGTAAAAGTAAACAATGATAGGTGAAACAGGGTAGGGTCAGTGAGAAGCCACATAGACACCACCATGGAAGAACACCTTCTCTGGAGTTGCCAAAAATTTGTTGGTAAGACATGAACTACTGGTGATACAGTTAAATGCAAATGGGTTTGTTTAGAATAAGGGAGGGAACTAGAAATATGTTTAAGCTATTGGCCAAACAGTGTTGTGAATAATATAGGTTTTATGTGATTATTTTAAGTCAAGGTGGTCGGAAAACTAACTAAAGAGTGGCCTCCACCAACAAAGGGTATTGCAGATTCATTGACTATCCTGAGATGGCTTGTCTGGGTAAAACCTATGTTGTATGAATAAATTGGCTACACACAAGAGATATGGAACTAACAATAGACAAAGTCTAACTAGGCGAACCAAAGAATAATTTTCGGGTTACTTACAGGAAAATTGGTGAGCGAGCACTTACAGTAGAAATGACTAAATAGCAGTTGGTTCAAGAAAGCCCACCCCAGCATGGTTAATAGTTCAGTAAGGCTGAGAACCTGAAATTCACTGTGTAGCCCTGAGGCAGATCAGTGATCTGAAGAGTGTTTTTTTAAATCTTTGGCACTGTTCATCTGAGCCTTATCTAAGCATCTCTATTTGTCTGTGATGATTGCTTGGTTATATATTTACTGCCAATATACTGTTTGGAGGACGTTGCCTTGTGAATATGCTCAGGTTATCAAACTCTCTATAGATAATTTGAGTTGTTTGCTTCCTATCTAAGTAGCTTTCCTGCAGTATAGAATCTATCAACCAAAACTACATATTGGCATTAAAGAACTTTATATGTGGAGATGGAAGGGTCAGAGTCAGATAAGAAAGTAAAATTATGGGTTCACACAGGAGAGATAAAAGAAAAGGAGAGGGAGTATGAGAGCACTACCCTGTAGGATTTCAAAATGGAAGAGGAGACCTGAGCTAAGAAGGAAACAGCCACAGCGTTTTCCATAGTCACTACTCCTGTCTAGGCCACAAAATCTCCAAGCAGCTAGCCCAAGCATTGGCAGTTTCTACTCTGAGAGGGCCAGCTAGAGTGTGGCACAGATGACCTTTTTCCCGGGAGTTATCCTCATCATTGTCAGAAGGAGGCATATCTCCCTAGAGTCTCAACAAAAAGTCTCACTGATGCAACAAACAGCTTATGAAAGACCCTTGGGGAAGATTCAAAACTAACATAATTGGGAAAAAAATGCATCTTCCAGGATGTTATGATGTCAGTCTACACTGTCACATCTGCCTTTCTTCTGATCATATGAACAGGATGCTTGCTGCTTGGGGAAGCATCTCATCTGGCGTTGTAATTACAGGGCATCAAAATGTCCTCTTTGCTCGTCTTCTCCCCCAGAGGAGTCTCTATCTCAGGTACAGTGCATTGAACCACTTGCAGGAATAATAAAAACAGATAGAACATCCAGCTTGAGATATGACATACATGGCCACAATCACATTGGCAGCAACAAGAAACAGATGAAGAATTCTGAGCATCAATGGAGGCTGAGGACGTAACACCAAAGCTAAGACATGTAACACCATGGGGAGTTGCAGAGTTCCAGAGAATATATTCAGTTACATTCTGGAAGAAGCTAAGACTGCAAAAGATGGCTTTCCTAATCAGAAAGTAGAAAAACTGAGACTAAGCGAAATATAGGCAGTGATGAGACAAAGGTGGTAACTGAAAATGAAGAACCCCATTTCCCAATTCCAGGAAGATAATAAAAGCATTTTTAAAGGTTAATGAGCCACAAATCCTGGCAGTCAAAGTTCAGGAGATGGAATGCCATTTCAATCCCATGTAATGAATCTCTGCCTTAAGCATCTAGAATGATGTATCTCTGCCTTGAGCATCTGGAGCAATATTTCTTTGCCTTAAGCATCTATAACAATGCACCTCTGCCTTGAGCATCTGCTGTCATGCCCCTCTAAAATGAGCAGAAATTAACATCTGCTTTTAAATGCAATATACTACTGGGATAGACCAACCATAGCATGCTACTCTGGATGTACACTTTTATATATTTACACCCTAAATTTGATATCAAGACCTGAGCCCAAACAGACGTCACAGTTCGCCGTTTCCCCAAGCTGTGATAATTCAGTAGCCCTCTGGACACATCCACCAGGAGTCTTGAGGGGAGGAAGCAAAGGCATTCATGTTTGAATGTCTCTCATCTCAATCTCCCCAACATTTATTTAAGGTCACACCATTCCCTTTTCTGATTCAGAATATTAACTCAGAGCTCAATACTTTTTAACCAACTGTCTTGTTCTTCAGCCATGGCTCAGTCAGTAAGGTGCTTTCCATACAAATGAAGAACATAAATTTGATCCCTTCAACTTGTGCAAGAATCTCAGAATTAAAGATATAAACCCATCACTCAGTTCTGAGGAGACAGCCACACCTGGGTCTCTGAGTCTCACTCTTTGGTCAAGGGGAATTGGTCAGCTCCAGGTTCAAAGAAATGATGTATCTTAAACATGACAGAGAGTAACTAAGGAAGACACCCACGGTTAATTCTGGCCTCTGCATGCATGCATACACATTTCCATAAAATGTTACACTCATCTTTTTAAACAACTGTGTTTCCAATTTATAATATACACATTTCAGTGGCAGAGCTTTGAGCTTAACTTTGACTGCTCTTTGGTGTTATAGGAATGGCAGGCTGCATCCTGCCACCTGTCTCCAGCTCTGGCTAGCTTTTCCAGAAATAATTTTACAGAAACTGTATTCTTTTAAATACTGCTTGACCCATTATTTCTAGCCTCTTATTAGCTAATTCTCACATCTTGATTAAGCCATTTCAAATAATCTGTATAGCACCATGAGCTGCTGGCTTACCAGGGAGATTCTTAAGCTGCTTCTGTCTCAGAGGGGAGTGGCATGGTGTCTGTCTTACTCGGCTTCTTTCTCCCAGCATTCCCTTCTCTTTATTCTGCCTATCTAATCTGCTGTCCTATCAAAAGGGCCAAGGCAGTTTCTTTATAAAGCTATAGACATACAGCCCTCCTCCATCACTTTGGCCTGCCTCACACAATGACATTAGAAGAAATCTTTCTATAAGAACCCTGTCCACTATCTCATTTGGCCTTTTGAATCCTGTCTCCTCTCTTCCTAAGACATAAGAAAGATAGGCTCAGACATGTTACACAGTCTAACAAATTTCCAACAGAAAGGAAAGATGGAATCAAGATCTGAATTTATTGCCAAAATCTAAAATCTTAACCAAGGAACTCAGTGCATGACCATACTTTTCTTTCCACTGAGAATGAACCCACACTCTGAGGAGCTGAAAGGCAAATTCATACTGCATCTACCCCACATTGGTCCTTGACAGATGTGAAGAGCATTATGATGGCCCCTGATACAATGACATTTTATTCCTCTGGAGTTGACTGGCCAGTTGGCCACCTACCTTACTCAATATTTCCTCTGTGATTGGATTTCCAGAATCCTCCATCCCTTCACATCATTGCTAAGTCACACACTTCCCAATGCCGCTTTCAGATTTTACATAGACAGACTTTGCCACCAGAGTGATGGGATGAAGTGTAGTATGTGTCCCATTATTTTATAAAAGAGGGGCCCTGAATAATAACCTTTCTATATTCCTGCAAAATCTAAACCAGAAAATCAGCATGTAAATGTGACATCCCTGCACCCCCACAAGGAGTTAAACTGGTGGTGTAGATTGCAGTGAACAGGATTGACATTCCAATGAAGGGGCATCTCTGCCCGACTTAAGAAAAGTCTCATAGGAAGTGAAGTAGATCTGTGGCCATACAACCTTGGAGGATTTTATGAGGTAGAAATACAGATTTCTATATGAATAGACAATATATTCATAATGATGGGATGGCTATTCTTAGTTGTCAACTTGACTACATCTAGAGTTAATAAGTATTTTAATGACTGGGCATATTTATGGAAGAGTATTTCTTCTTAATTTCAATTTTGAAGTGGTAAGACACACTCCTAATCTGGATCTTTGAGATAGGACTCTTTTCAGGTAGGAAGATGCATTTTTGTCTGGGCCACACCATCTTCTGGCAGCTTATATAAAGGAGTCGGAAGGAGGAACCACTTTCTCTGCCTGCTTGCTCTCAAAGGCAAGGCTATTCCCTCACCAGCATTAACACAGAATTCTTTATAATTCTGGTGTGTACCAAAGACTAGCTGACACATTCAGAGTCTCGGACTGAATACCTACTTTGCTTTTGGACATTCCTTTCATAGAGGGATTAACAAGGCCACAACCTGTAAACCATTGTGTTAAAACTTTTTCTATAAGTTCTGTTACTCTAGAAATCTATGGCTAATAGAAATGTTACTGAATTAAATAATAGTAACAATAAGTAACTCATGGGCCAGGAAGTTGGCACAGTAGGCAAAACACTTGCCATGAAAGTGAAAGGCACTGTGACTGAATTCTCAGAATCTACTTAAAATCAGGATGTGTACAAGTATCTGCAAGTCCAGTTCTCTTAAGACGAATTGGGATGTGGAGACAGGAGACTCTTCAGAAGCTAGCTAGTCAACTAGCCTTGAATAAGCAACAAAAACAATAAAGACACCATATCAAACAAAATGGAAGGCAACTACTGATATGCTGGGTTGTCCTCCTCTCTCCTCAAGCCCACATGCTTACTGTGGCAATGCCCACTTGCACTCACATTCATGAATACACACACACATATATACACACACACAAAGAATGAAACAGCTTCCATATGTATGAAGGCACACATACACATACCTCTCTTTGATCTAGAGTCAACCATATCCATACTTATACACCAATTAGACCACCTGTTCTGGAAAAATCAGTAACCATCTGGTTCAATGATATAACCTGTCTCAAATATAAGGCTGTGTGAGTGTGTTTGTATGTGTGTTTTCATGTGTGAAGATATGCATTGTCAGTCTGTCTCATATGTACCTATCTCCTAAACTCAGGTTTTTCTTGACTCCTAATATGGAAGCCCTTACTTTGTTTAATTTGTTATACCTAATGAGCACAAGGATTGCCAGGAGTTCTAAGGCAAGGCCATATTATAAGTATTAAACCAGCCCAGACCCAGGAAACAAAGACCCAGAGAGTGGAAGGAAGAACATGAGTCTAGACAGCTGTCTTGTAACCTCCACATTAACAGATGAATAATGTAAGTTGGAAAAGCCTAAGACCAGGTCTCATTTCACCTCTCAACTGAAGCAGATGAGATGTGAAGAGAAGGATCTGTGGGTGAATTTAATTTTCCTACACTATCTGAGCCAATTGGAACTGGGAGCTCTCTGATTGATTCAAATTTAGAACCTTTTTTCTCTGCAGTTTCTGTAAGAAGAGCAATGAGCAACCAATATGCAAAGAAAAGGGGGACAACATAAATACTAATTTTAAAGATTTTTGACAGAAAGTAAGAACAATGAAACTTCCAGAAGTTTCTGAAAGAAATTGGAGTCAAAATATTGATCACAAATGAAGAGAATTGGGTAGAAGTATCCCATGTCCAGATATCAAAAATGCAATATGGGTGTTACTTTGCTGGTATTCAAATTAAGCCAGGATGTGCATGATGAGACTTTTTATTTTAATAGTCTTTTACTTTAATGTATATTAATAAAATTTTAACTCATCAAGCTCGTGTGTTTTACTATCTTACATTGACCCCAAATTAGTTTTTAAGCCAAAGTAAAGGAGGCTTTAATGGTATGAGTCTTCATCCAGATAATGCAGACAGCTGCTGCAGGAAAGTAGGGTACATAAAGAAAGACTACTCAGTAAATAATTCAACTAGGCATCGCCAGTGGGTAAAACCTGCAATGATGTATCGATTGCCAAAGTAAAGGAAGCAGCCCTCTTATGAGAAAGACAGAGAGGAAGGAAGAAGAGGAAAAAGGGAAGAGATCATTTGTTGAGACCAAAAACCAGCAGAGGAAACAAAAGCTTCTTTGTTGACAATAATCTCCTCTTCTGTAAGGGCATTTCCATTCCTTCAAATGACAGACATTCAGTCAGAACATGCAAGAGAGAAAAGTGTGAACATGTTGGTGGTGAAGGGAGAGAAAAAGCTGCCTTCTGACCTCCACATAAACAGATTCATAATGTAAGTTGGAAAAGCCTAAGACCAGGTCTCCTTTCACCTCTCAAAAGAAGCAGATGAGATGTGAACAGCAGGATATTTGGGTGAATTTCATTTTCCTACATTATCTGAGCCAATTGGAACTGGGAGCTCTCTTATTGATTCAAATTTAGAATCCTTTTTCTCTGTGGATTCTGTTAGAAGAGCAATGAGCAAGCAATATGCAAAAAATAGTGGGAACAACATAAATACTAATCTTAAATCTTTCTGAGAAAAAGTAAGGACAATGAACCATCCATAAGGTTCCGAAAAAATTTGGAGCCAAAATATTCATCGATCACTAATAAAGAGAATTCGGGAGAAGTATCCCATGTAAACATATCTCAACTAAAAGCTGGGTGTTTCTTTACTGGTATTCAAATTAAGCCAGGATGTGCATGATGAGGCTCTTTATTGTTATTTTAATAGCTTTTACTTTAATGTATATTAATAAAATTTTAACGCATCAAGCTTGTTTGTTTTATTACCTTATATTGACCCCAAATTAGTTTTTAAGCCAAAGTAAAGGAGGCTTTAATGGTATGAGACTTCATCTTGATAATGTAGACAACTGCTGCAGGAAAGTAGGGTACATAAAGAAAGACTACTCAGTAAATAATTCAACTAGGCATTGCCAGTTGGTAAAACCTGCAATGATGTATCGATTGCCAAAGTAAAGGATGCAGCCCTCTTATGAGAAAGACAGAGAGGAAGGAAGAAGGGGAAAAAGGGAAGAGATCATTTGTTGAGACCAAAAACCAGCAGAGGAAACAAAAGCTTCTTTGTTGACAATAATCTCCTCTTCTGTAATGTCATCTCCATTGCTTCAAATTTCAGACATTCAGACAGAACATGCATGAGAGAGAAGTGTGAACATGGTGAAGGTGAAGGGAGAGAAAAAGAAAGAAAACATTATTGGAGATTTAAAGACAGAGAGAATGAAACACCAGAGCATGAGTGTTTCTCTGGTACCTTCACAAAATCCTTATCAGGCCAGCAGCATTCCAGATACTCCAAGACATCCAACACAGAATTTTCTTCTTGAACCCTATGACGTTTCCAGGGAGATTTGTGTTGTTCAAGAGTTCCGTGTCCTAAGCAAGAGAGAAAAGGGCACAAGATAGCAAGCAGGTGACAAGAGTGAGAAGGGGAGAGAGGGCGACTGAGTGAGTCACCCACCACCTGGACTCCTGTTAGGACTACAAAATATCCTCCACAGGTTTTGGTGGTTAGGCCTGTTAGTAATTAGGCCTTCCCCTGAAAGGGAACTATCATTCTTGCATGAGAGAGATGGCTCAGCATTTCAGGTCACTTGCTTGTCTTCCAGAGGACCGGGTTTCAATTCCTCCCACCCATACAAACATCTGTAACTCCAGTTATAGAACATCTGACCCTGGCCAACACAAGCACTGAATGCACATGGTGAACACACTAATGTGCAGATAAACTCAAACTCATGAAAAGAAATTTAATCATTTCTATTGAAAATAGTAGTCACTCTTTTACTTCAAACAAGCAGGGAACTATATTCAAGAGCACAATGCACTTACAGAATGGAATTATTCAGTTCTGAGGTAGCATGACTCCCAGTTTCATGAAAAACTGCCACTAGTAGTTGCACTAGTCTGCATTCCCGACAACAAGGGATGGGTGTTCCTCTACTCTACATCCTTTTCAGCATAGTCTATCATTGGTGTTTTTGGTTTTAGCCATTCTGACAGTTGTAACATGGTATAGCAGAGATGTTCTGATTTGCATTTCCCTGATTGCTAAAAAGGCTAAGCATGACATTGTCTTTTGCCCATTTGAAAGTCTTCTGTTGAGAATTCTGTGTTCAGTTAAGTACCCTTTTTTAATTGCAGTAATTTAAGTGTTAATGTCTAGTTTCTGGATTTCTTTACATATTTGGAGATCAGAATTTTGATTACGGACTGGTGAAGACTTTTCACATTCAAAAGGATGCCTTTTTGTCTTAGTGACAATGTCTTTTGCATTACAGAAGCTTCTCACTTTCAGGAGGTGTCACATTTATTCCTTTTTGGTCTCATGGTCTATGCTACTCAGGTTCTACACTGGAAGTGGTCTCCTGGGTCCATGTATTGCAGACTCATTTCAACTTCTAGTCTATGAAGTTCAGTGTGGTCAGATTAATATTGAGGTCTTTAATCCATTTGTAGTTGCATTTTGTGCATGCTGAACAATATGGATCTATTTTTCTTCTTCTACAGGTTGACACCCATTTATGCTGTCTGTCTTCACAAGTCTTTCTCCATGCTTTAAAGGAAACAAATTCTTCCCATTACAGCTCCTGTCATGTTCACCTGCTGTATTTCTCATATAGTTCATTCTGCTCTCCCTCTTACTTCCAGGTCTGATAACGATAATGTGAATTTTTCAACTAATGTACCACACCCCTGATGAGCTGGCTTCTTTTCCCAAACACTCCAAAGCAGCTTGACAAAAAAAAATAATGCCAATCGTATTAACCAATTAACATTTGTACATCTGCAGTTTTGTGGTTTGGAAGGTTATTTGGTGGCTTTTACTCTGTGTTTGTGTGTGTGTGTGTGTGTGTGTGTGTGTTTGATTTGACCAAAGGACAACTTCAGTGGTCATTCCTCAAAAATCATCTACCATGCTTATTTAGACAGTATCACTTACAGGGACCTAGGATTTTCTGAATAGAAGATGCAGTTTGGCCAGTCAGTACCAGAATCCACAGTGTCTGCCTCCCAAGCAGTGACATTACAAGCACACACTACCACGTTGGAAAGCTTTGAATAAGGTCTCTGGAGTCTGAACTCAGGCCTGTATACACACAGCTGATTTATCCCTGACAAAGAAAATCTCTTTTCAGTATGTTAGTCTTAATTTTAGACTCATATAGAAAGTGATTGCTCATTTTTGAATTCACAGCACAATGACTACAGAATTCCAATGGTGTTCAAATTAAGAAAACAATATCACAAAGTTAAACAGAGTACTGATAATAAATAAGCACTTGTATACCCCATCTGCCACATGGACCTTCCTGCCCCTTCCCTTTAGTTCTCCCTGAAACTCTCCTCCAAATCCAGGCATGGGTGGCTTTCCCTGCCTTGCCGTGGCAAACTGTTGGACACTGTATGATCTATCTTCCCCATTTAGCTAGACCAGTCATTTTATGGCATAATGTTTTTGTTAGAGTTACCTCAACTGACCACTTTAGGCTTTGGAAAAACTCAAATGACCTTAAAACAGCCAGGGAAAACATCTTAACATTGTGTCCATTGTAATGTCAGTAAAAAAAAAAATTAGAAATCAAGACCTGCATCCTGGTCAAGATTTTTTAATCACCATTCCAGTTCCATCTGAGGTTACTCACTGTCTTTTGATGCCTAGATGAATTTTTGCTTTAACTAAACTTTGGCTTTCCCTAAAGCCAGTTTGAATTGTGTTTTATCTCTTGGAACTGAAAAGTCTCCAGCGAGACTAGGGGATATGATGGGTTCTGGAGAATGAAGCCAGCTCCTGCATCCCTTTCTGTCCTAGGGGAGCTGTTAAAGAGACACTGACATTTCTACCAGCTTGAGTTTCAAGTGCAAGGATAAGTATCCTATAGCAAATCAAGGCTGTCCCTGACTCACAACCCAGTTGTATGTTTCTCAGTGTCGCTGTTTCCATGTTTCCTCTCTTCCTGCAGTTGCTTAGATTTCTGCTCCTTACCATCATCCATGTATATCTATCACTCACTTCTCTCAGCAAATTGAAAAAGAAATTGCCATGATCAACATCACAGCACTATCATCCACTGCCATAGATGCACGGAAATCATCGGTCGGGGGAAATAACTCCTCATCTCCTGATCTGGGAAGGGTTAGACTTCACACTAACGTGGGCAGACAGTCTTTCAGAAGTGTATTTCCATGAGTGTTCAACTGAATGATACCACAAAAGATGGCTGGGTAAGATAAGTAGAAAGAAGATTGTATGTCCTTTTAAAGCAACAAAGAAGCTGACAAATACCATGGGTAACAATTATTCCAAATGCATATGGGACCCTTTTTTCAAGAATGCAGAATCTGGGCTTTTTAAGCAGAAGGAAACAGAAAACCCAGTGACATTTAGCCTAAGATCTCTCCTTGTCTCCAGAGCTAGAGTGCTCTTAAACATTGTCATCTTACGTTCACAGGAATGCCTATAGTGTAGACACTACCCAATGGGTGCAGCTGGAGATTTTTCAATATCTCATCACAGTTGGACCTCCTTGGCATACTGTGTGAGATCTGAGTCTAGGTTCAGCTAATGTTAAATCCTTCTACTAAGAGTAGTTTGTCAAGCAGAATTAAGGTCAATAATTTAATACCAGTGTTGTCAGAGGCTTTGGTTAACAGACAGCTCTTGATCAAAATCTTATGGGCAAAACACAGGGAGTGTGTGGATGGTGGGAACTTAAAAGGTTATGACTTAATACTGGGAAATAACAGATATGAAAATTGACAAGCACATAGAGAGATTGTAGATAGATAAAAAGTTATATAGATGGAAAATAGATAGAGAATAGATAGATTAATGGACAGAAAGAATTATATAAATGGACATTGATTAATATAATAATCAACATACAGATATACACAGATAGATAGATTGATACGTCAATAGAATAATATAGAAACATAGAGGAAACATGTACAGAGGAATAATTATACATATCTTAGAGATACAGAGATAAATACATAGAAAGACTAATAGATACATAGATACACCTAATAGATTGAAAGTGTGATAAATAGGAGTTAACATAGGTAGTTAAGTAGATAGATGGATAGATTTATGACTGATAGAGTAACAAATATACACATATATGACAGATAAATTATAGAGTGATGGTAAATAATAATTGATCATCCAAATATAAATGATTAATAGATATGTGGTGGTTTGAATAAAAATGATACTCTATCATCCTATGGGGAGTGACATTATTGGGAGGTGTGGCCTTGTTGGAGAAAGAGTGTCACCAGAGATACTCTTTGATGTCTGAAGCTCAACATAGGTCCAGTGCCTTATTCTTCCTTCCTGCTCCCCAAGGGTCTGGATGTAGATCTCTTCCCTTCTCCTGCGCCATGTCTCCCTGAAGTCTGGAATAATTCTGCCATGATGTTAATGGTCAGAACCCAATTAAATGCTCTCCTTTATAAGACTGATGGTGGTCATGTTATCTCTTCACAGCAGTAGAAACCACAACTAAGACAAGATAAATAGAAAGATAGATAGACAGAGAGCCTGGTGTTAGATATTTGGTAAACAAATGAGGAATAAATGGATAGATGGAAGGATGGATGGATAGATGAATAATAAGAGATAGATGATATTAATAGATTAAAAGATATATAATTAATACATTATTGAAAGTCTCATGGCTTCTAGGACCCAGGAAAAGACAGAGAAGATTCCTTCAGCTGCCTAGTTCTTGATATGCAGAATGAGTAATGTGCCTCCAATGCGCAATACTACTAACAGTAGCTGTAAGTAACTTCCTGACACATTGATTATAACTTCTCAGAATAAAGATTCAAACTTACTCTATACACACACACTGAGCCCTGTTTAGATTGTGTCTTTCACAGTCTAGCAGGTGATTTAGCAATAAAACCATATCGGGATAGTGAGGAATGAGAGCAACAGCTTTTCCACTAGAAAAGTGAGTCTTAAAATGGAAAGGAGATGCAATAGGAAATCTAAGCACGAAGTAGATCAGGGAAAACAAGTGAGAAACTCATGTGCTGACCTATAGGTGTTCACGTGTATACAGTAGTGAGTGTACGTGTGTTTATATAAAAGGATTTTCCTGATGTTAGTTCTCTGAAAGGCCACAGATGCAAACATCAGACTCATTCAGTATTCATCATTCCAAGTGCTGGGGTTTAACTTCTGATATCTTTTCCCGAAGAAGAAGATAACAGCACTCCATGGAGAAATGGTGGATTGATAGGCAGAGGGAAGCAGAAGGCAGAAGCCTAAAATATCTCATGCATCCAGGGAGTAACTAAGTTCTCAAAAAACACAAATGTCAAAAGGAAAACATGAGATGGCATGAAGGCTTGTTGGTTGCCAACCAGGGACAATTTAACATCGCAGAAAACAATAATAGCTGCCATTTTAAATCTTTGGAAGAAAATGTTTCTGAATCCCAACTGCTTTGATTAAAAAAAACAGTGGAGGAGAAAACTGGGTCTTTGGGGTGGCATTCCAACTCATCAACGCAAAGGAATCATGAAATTGGAACCCCACCACCTGGCAGCCACCATATATGCCGTAATTGGCTCAGGTAAGAATCGTTAATGGATTCTGCCGCTGACTGGAAGTCTAAGAAAATGGCTATTTGCAAAGTGTCAGCATCTTGATGCAGAAGAAACAACTTTGAAATGAAGCAACTGCAGCTCATCCTGATGATCAAAGATACCATCACTTGTGAAGAAACAGCCTGATTATTTAAAAGGACCCATTGGAAGTACAAACAGAACTTGGAACAAGGACATGAAATAATACCAGCCAGAGGTTGTTCAACAAAGAGAGAATGGATTGTATAAGCATGTCACAGTCTGAACACAAAGTGTGGGAATATGCTATGGAATAGGGACAGGTCACATACAGTGTCTTAGACTAAGGCCTCAGTTGGAAAACAGTAATTTGGCTGCAATGAACAAAATCAGACAAATAATAAAATGATTAGAAGCATGGAGTTGAAGTAATCATTTGTAGAAATCTCTCTTTGTACAATTGAGAACCCCAGTGAATCCCTGTGGATAAGTTTTCAGGATAAAATCACAACAGAAAAACAACAACAATAATAAAAGTAACATCAATAACAATAGTAATAATAGTAATAATATTAATAATGTCATTTGTTTGTCTTGAGAAAGAACACTAACCATTGTGGGAATTCTGGAGGAGAAATTTGAGAAAGGAAATATTTCAGAATCATGAAAGCAATCAAAAGATCAACAGAGCACAGCAAGGAGAAATAATCAATCAGGACTTGAGGTTGAAGTGTCTGATGAATATAAGTAAACACAGATAATGCTTTCTTAAATATTAGATAAGCAGCAGTTAAGATGACAAGTGATATCTGTCATTTATTGAAATCTGATCTAAGAGGAAGTGATGAGGCATGTGAGCCATCATGCAGGCAATAAAGAAGGAAGGGCAGAGATGAGAATTAGGGGCTTCTGAGTCCTTGCTTGCATATGACACCTTCCTTCTTCTCATATGCCAGGATGCACCATGCCCCAGCAAAAATCACCACTTTTGGCTCCTAGTGTTTCCAGTGGGTTTCTGTCACTTGCTGCTCATCACAGTTTGCTTTACCTTTAAACTAGCTATTAACCTTGAGTCATATGGAAAGATGGAACCGTGGCTATCTGAATGGAATAAGTGAATGTCTATGGGGCTATTACTGCTAATTGATACAGAACAGTTATACCACTGTGGGTGTTACCTTAGTCCATCCAGAAGCAAGTTGGCCTGCGCAATATAAGATATTGCCTGGAAAGCACATCCTCCATGGCAGCTTCAACTGTCAGTAGCCTATAAGTAAAGTGATAGGGAATAATGCACATCCTTGATTTCAGATTCAGCTGCCAGTACCTCCCCAATAAATGTCTGGGCCTCTTCTGGCAGTGGTTTTTTTTCTTTCTTTTTTTTTTCTTTTTAGGACAATCTCATGTTACATACCCAAGTTAATCCACTGTCCTTCCACTCCTGCCAACTTCTCCCTTCCCCATCCTCCATCTACTCCTCCAATAAGAACTCAGTGTTTGATGAGGCCAGGAAAACATATCTGATGGCTGTTTCAATTGCTAATAGCTCCCCAATAAGAGCTAAGGCCTAGAGCACCTGTCCTCGATGGCCACTTCAACGGGAAAAAGTTCTTGGCTTAGGCATAAGGCCACATATGTTGCCAACAACTTCAAAAGAAACAGGAGGGCTGGAAGAGCATCAAACTCATGATAGCTTCATTTGCCAGCTGTCCCAAGTAAGAATATGACCTAAAAGATACTTTCCTAAGACAGAATTGCCAGTCTTACTACCGTTATTAGCTCATAAGTAAGGGAGATAACTTGGAGAGTTACCCACAGTAACTCCTCCTGTCAGCAACTCTTCAGTAAGAAAAAAAAACATGGAAGTTTACCACACTCTTGGAATCTTTTTCTCCCAGTAGCTCCCCAGGTTGACGAGAGTCTGTTGCTTTGCACAAGAGGCAGAATGGCTCTCCTAAGTGTTTCTGGAACCACAAAGTCACACCACACAAGGTCCAGCCTCTCAAAGGCCATTGGCCAAAGGAGTTTCCACATCACCTCCCCTTTTACCTAATAAGAATGTTCAAAACCAATACAGGACTACATATAATAAGAACAAATATCAAGTATAAAAGTTAGATTTATAGCCAGTATAGGCAATTTTTTTTCTCATTTTTTAATTCTTTTTTAATTAAAATTTCCTACTGCCCCCCGTTTCCCATTTCGCTCCCCCTCCTCCCACATATTGCCCCCTCCCCCCGCTATCCTCCCCCATCCCCACTCCTCTTGTCCTACCCCAGTCAATTCCCCCTCCCTCTCGATACTGAAGAGCAATCCAAATTCCCCGCCCTACAGGAAGACCAAGGTCCTCCCACTTCTATCTAGGTCCAGGAAGGTGAGCATCCAAACAGGCTAAGCTCCCACAAAGCCAGTTCATGTATTAGGATCAAAACCTAGTGCCATTGTCCTTGGCTTCTCAACATCCTTCATTGTCCGCCATGTTCAGAGAGTCCAGTTTCGACCCATGCTTATTCAGTCCCAGTCCAGCTGGCCTTGGAGACCTCCCAATAGATCAGTTCCACTGTCACAGTGGGTGGGTGCATGCCTCGTGGTCCTGATTTCCTTGCTCATGTTCTCCTTCCTTCTGCTCCTCATTTGGACCTTAAGAGCTCAGACCGTTGCTCCAAATTGGGTATCTGTCTCTCTCTCGATCCATCGCCAGATGAAAGTTCCCGTGCCATTCTCCTTAGCCTCTCATCAGCTCTCATTTCTGCCACATTCACAGAGTCCGGTTTTATCCCATGTTTTTTCAGTAGCAGTCCAGCTGGACTTGGTGAGCTCCCAATAGATCGGCCCCATTGTCTCAGAGGTTGGGTGCACCCCTCATGGTCCTGACTTCCTTATTCATGTTCTCTCTCCTTCGCTCCCCATTATAACCTTGGGAGCTCAGTCCGGTGCTGCAGTGTGGGTCTCTGTCTCTATCTCCATCCATCACTAGATGAAGGTTCTATGGCGATATGCAAGATATTCATCAGTATGATTATAGGACAGGTTCATTTCAGGTTCCCTATCCTCAGGTGCCCCAATGAACTAACTGGGGTCATTGCCCTGGGCATCTGGTAGCCCTTCCAAGTTCAAGTCTCTTGCCAACCCTTAGGTGGCTCCCTTAACTAAGGTATGAGTTTCCCTGCTCCCCTATCCCAGCTTGCTTTATCCCCAGTCACCAGTTTCCCTCAGTTCCCCTCATCCTCTCCTTCACACTTTTCTCTCCCCATCACCCCTCATCCCCATCACACCCC
Source organism: Chionomys nivalis (assembly GCF_950005125.1). Taxonomy (NCBI): domain Eukaryota; kingdom Metazoa; phylum Chordata; class Mammalia; order Rodentia; family Cricetidae; genus Chionomys; species Chionomys nivalis. The sequence continues at coordinate 450,066 of NW_026646937.1, read as the reverse complement.
ACCCCCAAGATTCCAATATGTTGCCCATCAATCTTGTCTATCTCCCATAGCTGGGAGGATATCTATATGTTTTTCCTTGGGTTTACCCTCTTGTTTAGCTTCTTTAGGATCACAAATTATAGACTCAGTGGCCCCTATCCATGGCTAGAAACCAATTATGAGTGAGTATATCCCATGATCTACTTTTTGGGTCTGGGTTACCTCATTCAGGATCGTATTTTCTATTTCCATCCATTTGCATGCAAAATTCGAGAAGTCATTGTTTTTTACCGCAGAGTAGTACTCTAATGTGTATATATTCCACACTTTCTTCATCCATTCTTCCATTGAGGGGCATCTAGGTTGTTTCCAGGTCCTGGCTATTACAAATAATGCTTCTATGAACATAGTTGGACAAATGCTTTTGTCATATGCTAGGGCATCTCTTGGGTATATTCCCAAGAGTGGTAATGCTGGGTCCAGGGGTAGGTTGATCCCAATTTTTCTGAGAAACCGCCACACTGATTTCCAAAGTGGTTGAACAAGTTTGCAGTCCCATCAGCAATGGATGAGGTTACCCCTTTCTCCACAACCTCTCCAGCAAAGGTTATCCTTGGTGTTTTTGATTTTAGCCATTCTGATAGGTGTAAGATGATATCTCAAAGTTGTTTTGATTTGCATTTCTCTGATCGCTAAGGAGGTTGAGCATGACCTTAAGTATCTTTTGGCCATTTTAACTTCTTCTGTTGAGAATTCTCTGTTCAGTTCAGTGCCCCATTTTTTAATTGGGTTAATTATCCTTTTAAAGTCTAGTTTCTTGTGTTCTTTACATATTTTGGAGATCAGACCTTTGTCTGTTGCAGGGTTGGTGAAGATCTTCTCCCAGTCCCTAGGCTGCCTTTTTGTCTTAATGACAGTGTCCTTTGCTTTACAGAAGCTTCTCAGTTTCAGGAGGTCCCATTTATTCAATGTTGCCCTTAATGTCTGTGCTGCTGGGGTTATACATAGGAAGCGATCTCCTGTGCCCATATGTTGTAGGGTACTTCCCATTTTCTCTTATATCAGGTTCAGTGTGTTCAGATTGATATTGAGTTCTTTGGTACACTTGGACTTGAGTTTTGAGTTTTGTGTATGATGATAGATATGGGTCTATTTTCATTCTTCTACAGGTTGACATCCAATTGTGCCAGCACCATTTGTTGAAGATGCTTTCTTTCTTCCATTGTATACTTTTAGCTCCTTTATTGAAAATCAGTTGTTCCTCTGTTTGTGGGTTAAAATCCTGGTCTTATATACATTTCCATTGGTTGACTTCTCTGTTTTTATGCAAGTACCACGCTGTTTTCATTACTGTAGCTCTGTAATAGAGTTTGAAGTAGGGATGGTAATGCCTCCAGAAGTTCCTTTATTGTATAAGGTTGTTTTGGCTATCCTGGGTTTTTTGTTTCTCCATATAAAGTTGATTATTGTCCTCTCAAGATCTGTGAAGAATTTTGATGGGATTTTAATGGGGATTGCATTGAATCTATAAATTGCCCTTGGTAGAATTGCCATTTTTACTATGTTGATCCTCCCAATCCAAGAGCAAGGAAGATCCTTCCATTTTCTGGTATCCTCTTCAATTTCTTTCTTCAATGCCTTAAAGTTCTTGCAAAATAGATCTTTCACTTCCTTGGTTAGAGTGCCCCAAGATATATTATGCTTTTTGTGGCTATCGTGAAAGGTGATGATTCTCTTATTTCCCTCTCTGCTTCCATATCCTTTGTGTATAAGAGGGCGACTGATTTTTTGGAGTTGATATTGTATCCTGCCACATTACTAAAGGCGTTTATCAGCTGTAGGAGTTCTTTGGTGGAGTTTTTGGGGTTGCTTCTTTTTTTTCTTGAGCTTTCAGGTGGGCTGTTAAGTCTCCAGTGTGTGCTTTCTCTGTTTTCTTTAAGTGGGCAGTTAGTGCTATGAACTTTCCTCTCAGGACTGCTTTCATAGTGTCCCATAGGTTAGAGTATGTTGTTTCTTTATTTTCATAGTCTACAAGGAAGACTTTAATTTCTTTCTTATTTCTTCCTTAATCCAGGTATGGTTCAGTAGTTGACTATTCAGTTTCCATGAGTTTGTAGGCTTTCTGGGGGTAGCATTTTTGCTGAATTATACCTTTAATCCATGGTGATCTGATAAGATACAGGTGGTTACAGATATGTTTTTTGTAACTGTCGATGTTTGCTTTGTTCCCGAGTATGTCGTCGATTTTTGAGAAGGTTCCATGAGCTGCAGAGAAGAAAGTATATTCTTTCCTATTTGGGTGGAATATTCTATAGATGTCTGTTAAGTCCATTTGATTCATTCCCTCCATTAATTCTCTTATTTCTCTGTTAGGTTTCTGTCTATTTGACCTGTCCATTGGTGAGAGCGGAGTATTAAAGTCTCCTACTATTAATGTGTGTGGTTTGATGGCTGCCTTGAGTTTTAACAATGTTTCTTTTATGTACGTGGGTGCTTTTATATTAGGTGCATAGATATTCAGGATTGAGAATTTATCCTGATGAATTGTTCCTGTTATGAGTAGAAAATGTCCCTCTCCATCTCTTCTGATTGATTTAAGTTTGAAGTCAACTTTGTTAGAATTTAGTATGGCCACACCTGCTTGTTTCTCAGGTACATTTACTTGATAAGCCTTATTCCAACCCTTTATTCTGAGTAGGTGCCTGTCTTTGTGGTTGAGGTGTGTTTCTTGTAAACAGCAGAATGTTGGATCCTGTTTTCATATCCAATCTCTTAGTCTGTGCCTTTTTATAGGTGTGTTGAGTCCATTGACATTAAGTGATATTAATGACCAGTGGTTGTTAACTCCGGTCACTTTTTTAGTAGTAGATTTTATGTGTTTCCCTTCTTTGAGTTGTGCTGGTAAAGGGTCTCTAGATGTCTGAGTTATTGTGGCCATTTTTGGACTCCTTGATTAGGGATTTTCCTTCTATTACTTTCTGTAAGGCTGGATTTGTGGCTACGTATTGTTTAAATTTGTTTTTATCCTGGAAAATTTTGTTTTCTCCATTTATAGTGAATGAAAGCTTGGCTGGGTATAGTAGTCTGGGCTTGCATCCATGGTCTCTTAGTTTTTGCAGTACATCTACCCAGGACCTTCTGGCTTTCATGGTTTCCATAGAGAAGTCAGGTGTAAGTCTGATAGGTTTACCTTTATAAGTAACTTGGTCTTTTTCCTTTGCTGCTCTTAGTATTCTTTCTTTATTCTGTTTGCTTTGTGTTTTGATTATTATATGGTGAGAGGATGTTTGTTTTTGATCCAGCCTATTCGGTGTTCTGTATGCTTCTTGAACCTTCATAGGTATATCTTTCTTTAGGTTTGGAAAGTTTTCTTCTATAATTTTATTAAATATATTTTCTGGACCATTGAGCTGTGCTTATTCTCCTTCTTCTATTCCTATTATTCTTAGGTTTGGTCTTTTTATTGTGTCCCATATTTCCTGAATGTATCGTGATGAGAATTTGTTGGCCTTGCTGGTTTCTTTGATCAGCGTGTTTATTTTCTCTATGGTATCTTCAGAATCTGAGATTCTTTCTTCTATCTCTTGTATTCTATTGGTTATGCTTACTTCTGTAGTCTCTATTCGTTTACCTAGATTTTCCCTGTCCAGCTGGCCTTCTGTTTGTGTTTTCTTCTTTGCCTCCACTTCAGTTTTTAAGTCTTGAACTGTTTCCATTATCTGTTTGATTGTTTTTCCTTGGTTTCCTAGGGTGTCATTCACTGATTTACTCAATTCTTCAAACTTTCTGTTATACTTCTCATCCATTTCTATAAGGGCATTTTTTACATGCTGTTTAAGGGTGTCAATCACTTTCATAAAGTCAATTTTATCTACTTCTTCATCATGATTAAGGTGTTCATGTCCTCCTGTTGTGAGGTCGCTGGGTTCTGGTGGTTTCATATAGTTTTTCAGATTGTTGGGTGAATTCTTGCATTGGCGCCTGCCCATCTCTTTCTCCGAATGCTCCCCTATGGGTCTTCTTTTACCGGATCAGGTCTCCTTGCCTACTTATGTACCTTCCCATTGATGGCACTCTGCAGTGATAGCTTTCCTGGTGCTCCAATGATGTCTCTCCTGGTACCTATATCAGATCTCCGTGCTCAAAAATGGCTTTCCTGGTACTGAGATTAGCTCTCCCACTGATGGCTCTCCTGGTGCCAAGATCAAATCTCCGTGCAGGTTGGGTAGTTCGTAAACAAAGCCCCTACTTTGCTAGTTGTAGGCAGGCCAGTGAAACAAAGGAAGTCTCGTCTGCCTACTTGCCCTGAAGATTTGCCCCCAGTGCCAGACAGACTGAGCTGGATGGTGTTATGTGCCCAAAGAGGAAAGGGGGCAGAAGGAAGAAGGGTTCTGGAGGCAAGCTGGGTGGGACGAGAAGAGAGAGGCAGTATGCGGGGTGTAGAGCCCATGAAGGGAGCCCAGGGAGTATAGGGTGGGGGGTGAGGAACTTCAGAGTTCCCTGTCCAGGGCTGCTTCCGCCCCCGGTCACAAACTCACCCCACTGCTGTCTCTCCTGGTGCCCAGATCAGATATTCGTGCAGGTTGGGTAGTTCGTAAACAAAGCCCCTACCTTGCTTGGTGCAGGTAGGCCAGTGAAACAAAGGAAGTCTCGCCTGCCTACTTGCCCTGAGGATTTGCCCCCTGTGCCAGACAGACAGCTGGATGGTGTTATGTGCCCAAAGAGGAAAGAGGGCAAAAGGAAGAAGGGTTCTGGTTGCAAGTTGGGTGGGACAAGAAGAGAGAGGCAGTATTCGGGGTGTAGAGCCCCTGCAGGGACCCCAGGGAGTATAGGGTGGGGGATGAGGAACTTCAGAGTTCCCTGTCCAGGGCTGCTACCGCTGCCGGTCACAAACTCACCCCACTGCTGTCTCTTTGGTGCCGAGGTCAGATCTCCGTGCAGGTTGGGTAGTTCGTAAAAAAAGCGCCTACTTGTTTGGGGCAGGCAGGCCAGTGAAACAAAGGAAGTCTTGCCTGCCTACTTACCCTGAGGATTTGCCCCCAGCACCAGACAGACTGAGCTGGATGGTGTTATGTGCCCAACGAGGCAGAAGGGAGAAGGGTTCTGGATGCAAGCTGGATGGGACAAGAAGAGAGAGGCAGTTTGCGGGGTGTAGAGCCCCTGTAGGGAGCCCAGGGAGTATCCAGTATAGGCAATATTGAGCAAGAAATATATGCTCAAAATTTCAATGATTATTTTATTCCTAGGAGTCTTAGTCTTGTATTAGAAATGGGTTGGCTAGACCATAAGAGGAAGTTATCTACAACTATCAAGTCTTCAACCTCCATCAAGGCCTGAGAATTGAGATAGAATATTACTTGAGTAGCCAATAAATGCATTCAAGATGTTTCCAAAATGTACAGTAGATTACAGAGACATATGTCTACCTTGGAAATCACCCAGTGTCTCATTTGCAATGTTGAAGCAAACCACTTTGGCTAAGGCCTAGAGTAACTGACAGCTCTTTTATAGAGGCAGGAAGATTTTGAAAACAATCTTACCCTATTTTGGCAAGGTTTGACAGTCATTTTTCTTGTATCTTGCTTGTCCAGTCCAGACACCATGCATTTTATCAGTCAAACAAGTGCAATTCCTTCACCAAAGCCCAGTTTTACAAAGAATAGTACAAACTCCAAGTACAGTATCTTTGATGCTCAACATTCTTTCAGGAATAGATCAGTGCTGCAAAGAGCCATTGTGTCTCACATCAACAAAGACCTAAGTTATTTAAATCCCAGTTTCTGCAGTTCCTTTAAGTGTTTGATGATTACCTATCTGTACAGAATACAGTCTCTATGTATCATAAGAACCTGATTAGTGTTAATATGAGTTTGGAAAACATGGGTGAATATTAACCTATAATACTTACTGCTTTAATATATAACGTAAAGACTATTACTTCATTTTACAATATTAAACAATCTCTGAACATATGTGCAACAAATGATGACAACAGCCTCAAAATGGAAGCAGCTTATAGATACCTTGATCAGAAGTAGAGATGTATGATACATTATAATAGAGGAGTCAACCAACCTTGGAATCCAGTAATTTCAATTTTGCTGAATATATCCAGAGATACCCAATCATACTACAAAAGCATTTGTTCAACTATTTTCATACCAGCACTATTTGTTATAGCCAGAAACTAAAAAAAAACCTAGGTGCCCCTCAATAGAAGAATGGATAAAGAAGGTGCGGCATATATTCACTTTAGAGATGCACTCAGTGCAATAAAAAAATGACATCTTGAATTTTGCATTCAAAGAATGGAAATAGAAAACATTTTACTGAGATAACCTAGATACAAAAAGATGAATAAGTTATGAACTCCATCAGAAGTGGATTCAAACCATAAGCAACGGATATTGGGCCTATAATTCATGATCCTACAGAAGAAAACAAGAAGGAGAACCCAAAGAAAAACATATATTTATCCTCCTAGATACTGGATGTAGACAAGATTGCCAGGTGAAAGTTGGGATCATGGGGGTGGCAGTGGGGAGAGAGAAGGGAGAATGGAAGGATTGGAATAGGGATGAATGAGATTGAGGAAGGATGGATATCGGAGCAGAAAAGAAGATATCACAAGGAAGGGAACCATTTTAGGTTTGGCAAAAGACTTGGCTCTAGAGGGGGTCCCAGGTGCCCTGGAAGATGTCCCTAGCTCTTTCATCTTGCAGCAGATGAGGGGGTCCCTGAACTGGCCTTATTCCATAGCCCTACTTATAAATATCATGCATATCACCTTAGAACCTTCATCTAGCAATGTATGGAGATAGAGACACTGACACACATTGGAGCACTGGACTTAGTTCCCAATGTTCAGATGAAGATCATAAGGAGAGAGAACATGAGTAAGTGAGTTAGGACCTCAAGAATTGCTTCCACACACAGAGACTATGGGACATATATAATAGAAGCTCAGCAAGTCCAGCTGGACTGATACTGAATGAGTATGTGATCAAACAAGATTCTCTGAATGTGCCTGACACTGAAAACTGACTGAGAAGCCAATGATAATGGTACTGGGTTTTGATTCTTCTGCGTGTACTGATTTTTGCGTGCCTAGTCTGTTTGGATTCAGACCTTCCTAGACATGGATGGAGTGGGGAGGGCCTCGGACTTCCCACTGGGTAGGGCACTCTGTTATCTCTGAGGACTCGAGAAGGACAGAGAGGGGGATGGCAGAGTGTGAGTGAAATTTGAAGAAGGGAAGTAGAAATTTTCAATAAATAAATTAAATAAAATAATACCATACCAAGAGATACATTTTTATCAATGCAATTTTCTGCCTACCATTAATGAGATCAAGAGAAATAGGAAAAGATGCTAAAGATATATGTGATAGAGATCTTAGAGAATGAGATGATACATAAGTGATAAAGACAGATGATAATGAAGAGGTCATAGAGAAAGAGATGACATAGAGATTAAAGAGCAAGAGATGATAGAGCAAAGGTTGATAAAAGAAGATATGATAGAGAAAGAGATGCTAGAGAAGAGATGCTAGAAAATGCGATGGTGGAGTACGGGATGATAGTGGAAGAGACGATAGAAGAAAAGATGAGAGAGAATCAGATGATAGAGAAGTGTTAGAGGAAATCATAATGGAGGAAATATGATAGAGTAAGAAATGATAGAGAAAGATATTAGAGAAATAGCAGACAGAAAAGAGATGGCAGAGAAATAATAGAGTAAGAGAAGATAGAGAGATGGTAGAATAGGAGAAGATAGACTGGAGAATGAAATGATGGCAGATAGAGGTAATTGAGAAATGAATAATAGATGATCGAGAACAAGATGATAGAGTAAGTGATGACAGAGGTATTAGAGAAACTGATGATAGAAAATAGACAATACAGAAAGAGATGATAAAGAAAATGTTATCATAGTAAGATACGATAGTAAATGCAATGATAGAGGAAGAGATGATGAGAAAGAGATGAAAGAGGAAGTGATGATAGACAAAGACATGGAGGAAAAAGTGATGATAGAAGAAGTGATGATTGAGCCATGATAGAGAAATAGAAGAGATGATACATGGGATAGAGAAAGGGATGGAAGAGAGACAAGAAAAATAAATGCTGGAGGATAGACATAGAGACAAAAGAGAGATGATAGAAAATGGTATGATAATGAGATGACAGAGTGATGATAGAGATGATAAAAAGATGACAAAGAGATTTTAGAGAGATGATAGACAATGAGATGAACTAGAGATAATACAGGAAAAGATGATAGTATAGAAAAATAAATGATGGAGTATAGAGATGATAGAGAGATGGTGAAAGTTATATGGAAAGAAATCGTGAAATACATACAGAAAGAAGAGCAAATTGTAGATACTGATAGCCCTTTCATTACTTGGTCACGGAGACCCAAGTTTTCACACAGAAACTACATTAATTACAACCTTGTTTGTCCAGTAGCTCACACATATGCCTAGCTAGCTCTTATTACTTAAATTAACCATAGGTCTAATCTAAGATTAGCCTTGTGGTTTGGTAGCTTACTCAGTGTAGCATTCACATCTTGTACCCAATACATCTGGATGGCGATTGCAGAATGAATATTTTCCTCTTCCCAGGATTCTCCTAGTCTGTTTACCCTGCCTATACTACCTGCCTGGATTGTGGCCAATGAACATTTTATTGAACCAACACAAATAACAAATATATACAGGATATTAGAGCATTATTCCACAGTAGTAAACAAAATGTCCCAACACTTCAAGATAACTGAGTTCAAACCTGGCCACTTTTACAATATGGAGCCTTACACTGGAATTCTGGTCTACTAAGTTACACTGTATCAAGACACTTTTCCACAAGGTCAGGGCAATCCCTCAAACTATAAGAGGCACACAGGTAAACTAACTTGGGTGTTCCCTCACTATATACATGATTCAGCAGAAGCCATAGAAACAAATTATTTGATACAGAGTCATTCTAGGTCTAAGCAAATGATTCTAAATATTCTGCTAGAAAATTTTTAGATGACCAATATGTGCAGGACTATCAGCTGTTAGCATGACGAGGGCTCAAGGCTGATGCATAGAGTGTATATATAGGACTGAAATTTCAAAACCCATCTATTCATAATTTGGTCTTCTATACTTCGAGACAAAAAGGATGCTTTTCTTTTAATTTCAGAAAGTTTGGCCAAGCTCTCAAACTCTCCAATCTCTGCCAAACTCCAGATAAAGGAACACATTAAATATGAAAATTCAACTTCCTTGTGACTAACATGATATGCCTTCTCATTGGCTAAGGCCATTCACACCTATAGACTGCAAATTCTACCTTCAATATATATACTAAAGCTAAACAAATGAAATAAAACAGAGCTCTTTCTTTCAAAGAAAAAAAAGGGGAACTACTGTGGGATAACATTCTTGTAGACTATAAAGATTAGTCACTGGAAAGGTACAGACTTTCCTGTAACTAGGCAGGTAATACAGTTGAGGCTACTACACTAAGTGAAATATGGGAAGGGGATGGCAGAGTGACTTATCAGCTATAGGCAGAAAAAAAAATGAGAATGACTTATTGTGAAAAAGGTAATAAGCCATGTTTCTAAACATAGATAAGAATTAAGGGTTAATATAAAATGTAACAGCTAGCCAATAATAAGTGTGAGCTAATCGGCCAAATAGTTCATAATTAATATAAGTCTCTGTGTGCTCTTTAGAAGTAAGTCACTCTGGGAATAGGCAGGATAAACTCATTTGTCAACAAGAAGGTAATATGGAGGATCTTAAGCGATGCATGCATGGATAGCCCTGGGAAGTAGAAACAGAAAAGAGCACCCGAAAAAATTGGGAACAGTGGAGGAAGAAAGGTGGGAGGAAGAGGATGGAGATGGAAGAAGGGGAAGGCAAGGAGAAATGAAAGAATGGGATGGTTGAGATTCAAGAAGGTCAGAGATGGAGAAAAATGAAGAAAATATCTCTTATTTATTTATTTATTTATTTATTTATATGTTTGTTAAAGATTTCTGCCTCCACCCCACCACCACCTACCATTTTCCTCCCCCAATCAAGTACCCATCCCTCGTCAGCCCTAATAGCAATCAGGGTTCCCTGCCCTGTGGGAAGTCCAAAAACCATCCACCTCCATCCCATCTAGTAGGAGGAGTATCCAAACTGCCTAGGCTCCCACAAAGCCAGTATGTGCAGTAGGATCAAAAACCCATTGCCATTGTTCTTGAGTTCTCAGTTGTCCTCATTGTCTGCTATGTTCAGTGAGTCTGGTTTTATCCCATGCTTTTTCTGACCCAGGCCAGCTGGCCTAGGTGAGTTCCCAATAGAACATCCCCATTATCTCAGTGCACCCCTCACAGCCTGAGTTCCTTGCTCGTGCTCTCTCTCCTTCTGCTCCTGATTTGGACCTTAAGATTTCAGTCTGATGCTCCACTGTGGGTCTTTGTATCTGTCTCCTTTGATCGTGTGATGAAGGTTACTATTCAGGAGGATGCCTATATGTTTTTCATTGTGTTTACCTTCTTATTTAGCTTCTCGAGGATCACAAATTCTATGCTCAATGTCCTTTATTTATGGTTAGAAACCAAATATGAGTGAGTACATCCCATGTTCCTCTTTTTGGGTCTGGCTTAACTCACTCAGGATACTGTTTTCTATATCTGTCCATTTGCATGCAAAATTCAAGAAGTCATTGTTTTTTACTGCTGGGTAGGACTCTAATATGTATATATTCCATATTTCTTCATCCATTCTTCCATTGAAGGGCATCAAGGTTGTTTCCAGGTTCTGGTTATTATAAACAATGCTGCTATGCACATAGTTGAGCATATATTTTGTTGTATGATAAGGCATCTCTTGGGTATATTCCCAAGAGTGGTATTGCTGGGTCCAGAGGTAGGTTGATGCCGAATTTCCTGTGGAACCACCACACTGCTTTCCAAAGTGGTTGCACAAGTTTGCATTCCCACCACCAATGGATGAGTGTACCCCTTTCTCCACAACCTTCCAGCAAAGGATATAATTGGTGCTTTTGATTTTAGCCAATCTGACAGGTGTAAGATGGTATCTTAAAGTTGTCTTGATTTGCATTTCCCTGATTGCTAAGGAAGTTGAGCATGACCTTAAGTGTTTTTTGGCCATTTGAAATTCTTCTGTTGGGAATTCTCTGCTCAGCTCAGTGCCCCATTTTATGATTGGGTTGATTAGCCTTTTACGGTCTAGTTTCTTGAGTTCTTTATATATTTTGGAGATCAGACCTTTGTCAGTTGCAGGGTTGGTGAAGATTTTCTCACAGTCAGTGGGTTCCCTTTTTGTCTAGTGACAGTATCCTTTGATTTACAGAAGCTTCTCAATCTCAGGAGGGCCCATTTAATCAATGATGCCCTTAATGTCTGTGCTGCTGTCGTTGTACGTAGGAAGTGGTCTCTTGTGCTCGTGTGTTGTAGAGTACTTCCCACTTTCTCTTCTATCAGGTTCAGTGTGTTCCAACTATTAGTGAGGTCTTTAATCCATTTGGACTTAAGTTTGGTGCATGTTGATAGACATGGATCTATTTTCATTCTTCTACAGATTGACATCCAGTTTTGCCAGCACAATTTGTTGAAGATGCTCTCTTTTTTCCATTGTATACTTTTAGCTCCTTTGTCAAAATCAGGTGTTCATAGGTTTATGGGTTAAAGTCAGGGTCTTCTATTCGATTTCGTTGGTCAACTTCTCTGTTTTTATGCCAGTACCTATCTTTTTTCAATACTATAGCTCTATAATAGAGTTTAAAGTCAGAGAGGGTAATGCCTTCAGACAGTCCTTTATTGTATAAGATTGTTTTGGCTATCCTGGGTTTTTTGCTTTTCCATATGAAGTTGATTATTGTCTTCTCGAGATCTGTGAAGAATTTTGATGGGATTTTGATGGGGATTGCATTGAATCTAAAGATTGCTTTGGGTAAAATTGTCATTTTTACTATGTTGATCCTCCCAATCCAAGAGCAATGGCGATCCTTCCATTTTCTGGTGTCCTCCTCATTTTTTTTTCAAAGACTTAAAGTTCTTGTCAAATAGATCTTTCACATCCTTGGTCAGAGTTACCCCAAGATATTTTATGCTATTTGTGGCTATCGTGAATGGTGATGCTTCACTGATTTCCTTCTCTGTTTCTTTATCCTTAGTGTATAGGAAGTCAACTGATTTTTTTGAGTTGATATTGTATCCTGCAACATTACTAAAGGTATTTATCAGCTGTAGGAGTTCTTTGGTAGAATTTTTGGGGTCGCTTATGTATACTACCATATCATCAGCAAATAATGAATGCTTAACTTCTTCCTTTCCAATACAAATCACCTTGATCCCCTTATGTTGTCTTATTGCTATTGCTAGAACTTCTAGCACTATATTGAAGAGATATGGAGAGAGTGGACATACTTGTCCTGTTCCTGATCTTAGTGGGATGGCTTTGAGTTTTTCTCCATTTAATTTAATGTTAGCTGTTGGCTTGATTTAAATAGCTTTTATTATATTTAGGTATGAACCTTGTATCCCTAATCTCTCCCAGACCTTTATCATAAAGGGGTGTTGAATTTTGTCGAATGCTTTTTCAGCATCTAATGAAATGATCATATTGTTTTTTTCTTTCAGTTTATTTATATGGTGGATTACATTGATAGATTGGCGTATGTTGAACCAGCCCTGCATCTCTGGGATGAAGCCTACTTGATAATAATGGATAATTTTTCTAATGTGTTCTTGGATTTGGTTTGCCAGTATTTTATTGAGAATTTTTGCGTCAATGTTCATGAATGAGATAGGCCTGTAATTCTCTTTCTTGGTTGGGTCTTTTGTGGTTTTGGTATCAGAGTAACTGTAGATTCATAAAAGGAATTAGGCAATGACTCTTCTGTTTCTATATTGTGAAATACATTAAGGAGTATAGGTATTTGCTCTTCTTGGAAGTCAAGTAGAATTCAACATTGAAGTCATCTGCTCCTGGACTTTTTTAGGAAAGACTACTTTTTATAACAATTTCTAATTCTTCACGACTAACAGGTCTACTAGATCTTTTACCTGTTCTTGGTTTAGCTTTGGTATGTGGTACTTATCTAAAAAAATGTCCATTTCTTTGCATTTTCCAGTTTTGTGGCATATAGGTTTTTGTAGTAAGATCTAATGATTCTCTGAATTTCCTCTGTGTCTGTGGTTATGTCCCCCTTTTCATTTCTGATATTATTTATTTGCGTGTTCTCTCTCTGTCGTTTAATTAGTTTGGATAGGGGTTTGTCAATCTTGTTGATTTTCTCCAAGAACCAACTTTTTGTTTCATTGATTCTTTGGACTGTTTTTTGTGTTTCTATTTTGTTGATTTCAACCCTCAGTTTGATCATTTCCAGTCTTCTACTCCTCCTGAGCGAGTCTGTTTCTTTTTTTTTCTAGAGCTTTCCAGTGTGCTGTTAAGTCCCCAATGTATGCTTTCTCCGTTTTCTTTAAGTGGGCACTTAGTGCTATGAACTTTCCTCTTAGCACTGCTTTCATCGTGTCCCATAGGTTTGAGTATGTTGTCTCTTTATTTTCATTAAATTCAAGGAAGACTTTAATTTCTTTCTTAATTTCTTCCTTGACCTTGTGTGGTTCAGTAGATTACTGTTCAGTTTCCATGAGTTTGTTGTCTTTCTTGGGGTAGCATTGTTGTTGCCTTCTAACTTTAATCAATGTTGATCTGATAAGACACAGGTGGACACTGATTTTTTTTGTATCTGTGGAGGTTTCCATTGTTTCCGAGTATGTGGTTAATTTTCGAGAAGGTTCCATGAGCTGCAGAGAAGAAGGTATATTCTTTCCTATTTGGGTGGAGTGTTCTATAGATGTCTGTTAAGCCTTTACCTCCAACAATTCCCTTAATTCTCTATTAGGTTTCTGTCTGATTGACCTGTCCCTTGGTGAGAGAGGTTTGTTGAAGTCTCCTACTACTAGTGTGTGTGGTTTGATGTCTGCCTTAAATTTTAGTAATATTTCTATTAGATACATGGGTGCTTTTAAATTAGGAGCATAGATATTCAGAGTTGAGACTTCACCCTGATGAATTGTTCCTGTTATGATTATAACATGTCCATCTCGATCTCTTCTGATTGATTTTAGTTTGAAGTCTGTTTTGTCAGAAATTAGTATGGCCACACCTTCTTTTTTTTAGAACCATTTGCTTGAAAAAGATTTTCCCAACCCTTTACTCTAAGTAGGTGCCTGTCTTTGTGGTTGAGATGTGTTTCTTGCAAACAGCAGAATGTTGGATCCTGTTTTTTTCTCCAACATCTAAGTCTGTGCCTTTTTATAGGTGAATTGAGACCATTCATATTAAGTGATATTAATGACCAGTGGTTGTTTGCTCCAGTTATTCTTATTGTTTGTGGTAGTAGAGTTTGTGTGTCTCCTTTCTTTGAGTTGTGCTGTTGAAGGGTTGCTAGATGCCTGAGTTATTGGAGGCAGTGTTAGCAATGTTGGATTCCTTGGGTTATGATTTTTCTTCTATTACTTTCTGCAGGGCTGGATTTGTGGCTATGTATTGTTTAAATTTGTTCTTACCTGGAATGTCTTTTTTCTCCATTGATACTGAATGGTAGCTTGGCTGGGTCTAGTAGTTTGGGTTGGCATCCGTGGTCTCTTAGTTTCTGCAGTTCCTCTATCCAGGACCTTCTGGCTTTCATGGTTTCCATAGAGAAGTCAGGTGTAAGTCTGATCGGATTACCTTTATAAGTTACTTGCCCTTTTTCCTTTGCAGCTCTTAATATTCTTTATTTAATCACTATATTTTTGTTTTGAATACTATATGGTGAGGGGATGTTTTTCTTTGATCCAGTCTGTTTGGTGTTTTGGATGCTTCTTGAATATTCAAAGGAATATCTTTCTTTAGGTTGGGAAAGTTTTCTTCCAGAATTTTGTTAAAAATATGTTCTGTGCCTTTGAGTTGTGACTCTTCTCCTTCTTCTATACGTATTATTCTTAGGTTTGGTCTTTTTATTGTGTCCCATAATTCCTGAATGTTTTGTGATGAGAATTTGTTGACTTTGCTGTTTACTTTGATCAGTGCATTTACTTTCTCTATGGTGTCTCAGAATCTGAGATTCTTTCTTCATCTCTTGTATTCTATTGATTATGCTTGATATTTTTTTCTTTTTTTTGCTGATTTTTATTATTAATTAATTAATTTAATTATTAAAGATTTCTGCCTCTTCCCCGCCACCACCTCCCATTCCCTCCCCCTCCCCCAATCAAGTCTTCCTTCCTCCTCAGCCCAAAGAGCAAGCAGGTTTCTCTGCCCTGTGGGAGGTCCAAGGACCACCCACCTCCATCCAGGTCTATTAAGGTGAGCATCCAAACTACCTGGGCTCCCACAAAGCCATTACATGCAATAGGATCAAGAACCCATTGCCATTGTTCTTCAGTTCTCAGTAGTCCTCATTGTCCATTATGTTCAGCGAGACCGGTTTTGTCCCATGCTTTTTCAGTCCCCAGCCAGCTGGCCTTGGTGAGTTCCCAATAGATCATCCCCATTGCCTCAGTGTGTGGGTGCACCCCTCGCGGTCCTGAGTTCCTTGCTCGTGCTCACTCTCCTTCTGCTCCACCTTTGGATCGTGAGACTTCAGTCCAGTGCTCCAATGTTGGTCTCTGTCTCTGTCTTCTTTCATCGCCTGATGAAGGTTAATATTCAGGGGGATGCTTATATGTTTTTCTTTGGGTTCACCTTCTTATTTAGCTTCTCTAGAGTCACGAATTATATTCTCAATGTCCTTTATTTATGGCTAGAAACCAAATATGAGTGAGTACATCCCATGTTCCTCTTTTTGGGTCTGGCTTACCTCACTCAGGATAGTGTTTTCAATTTCTGTCCATTTGTATGCAAAATTCAAGAAGTCATTGTTTTTTACTGCTGAGTAGTACTCTAATATGTATATATTCCATACTTTCTTCATCCATTCTTCCATTGAAGGACATCTAGGTTGTTTCCAGGTTCTGGAAATTACAAACAATGCTGCTATGAACATAGTTGAGCATATACTTTTGTTGTATATTTGGGCATCTCTTGGGTATATTCCCAATAGTGGTATTGCTGGGTCAAAAGGTAGGTTGAACCCGACTTTCCTGAGAAACCGCCACACTGCTTTCCAAAGTGGTTGCACAAGTTTACATTCCCACCAGTCTCTGCTGGTTGACCTAGATTTTCCATACCGAGCTGGTCCTCAGTTTGTGTTTTCTTCCTTACTTCCATTTCAGTTTTCAATTCTTGAACTGTTTCCATTACTTGTTTGATCGTTTTTTCTTGGTTTCCCAGGGTATCATTCACGTATTTACCCATTCCTTCAAACCTTTTGTTATATTTCTCATCCATTTCTCTAAGGGCATTTTTTACATGTAGTTTAAGGGACTCTATTGCTTTCACAAAGTCAATTTTTCCACTAATTCTCTTTTAGGGTGTTCAAGTCCTTCTGATATAAGATCATTGGGTTCTGGTGTTTTCATGTTGTTTTCAGATTGTTGGGTGAATTCTTGCTTTGGTGCCTGCCCATCTCCTCCTATCAATGCTATCTAATGGGTCTATTAAAGCAGGATCAGGTTCCCTGCTGGGCCAGTGGCCTCGCTTACAAAATGCCCTTGCTCCGTTTCCTGTCTCCCACCAAGGGCAAAGATCCTTCTCACCACTCAGAAGTGTCTTCAGGAACAGGGCCAGGCTCCCCGTTTGCCAGGGATCTCACCAACAAAAGGCCTACCACTCTGTGGGCCAGCCACCAAAACAGAGAATCTCCCACTGCCCTTTGTCCTGAGCTCCTGACCCAGAGCCCAAATAGGCTAAACTGGGTAATCCCATGGCCCTGCGTAAGGGAGGGAGAGTGACGTCGTCCCCTGGGCACAAGCTGGGCCAGGGGGAGAGAGGTCACAGCAGAGGAAGAGCAGCCCTAGCAGAGGGTACCAGCAGAGGGGTCAAGGGGGTCTTGGAATGCCCCTGCTACATTTACTGTGGCCCACCGTGGGCCAAGAACACTCTCCCCACCCAGGAGTGTCTTCAGGGCAGGCCAGTGGATCTCGCCAATACAAGGCCTCCCAATCTGCAGGTTAGGCCCCAAGAAACCTACTTGATTTAATAGTAGTGGGGCAATCTGCTCTCAGTGTGGGCTTCACTGTTTCATGCTTAGACTATCCCACCTCTGCTGGTCTCTGCCGCATCTGTGCACCTGTCACTGCCGCTTCTGCCCGCAGGTCTCCACCGTGTCTGCGTGCCAGTCTCCTGCCGGGTCTGCATAGCTGTCTCTGCCGAATCTGCCCGCTGGTCTCCGCCCGCAGCGTGAGTCTGCCCACTGGTCTCCCCCGGCACGTGCATCTGCCCTGAAAATATCTTGATATAGAAAGCAATACTAGGCTTAGAGACAAAACTGCTGCCAGAAAAAGTCTCAGTAATCCATAAAAACAGTCCCAGATAAAAATTCTAGTACTAGTGGAGAGGGTTTTGAACTGGCCTGCATCTGTAATCACATTCTTGACCACTCTAATATCATCATAGAAGTTTTATTCAACCACTGATGGAAAAAGATGCTAAGATCCATAGCTAAACAGTGAGCGAAGCTACTGAGGTCCAGTTGAAGAGAGGCAGAAGAGAGTATACAGGCAATGGAGTCAAGACCACGGTGGGGTAACCCACAGAGACAGCTTACCTGAGCTAGTGGGAGCTTCCAGACTCGGGGATGACATCTGAGAATACTACATTGAACAAAACTAGGTTGTCTGAATGTGACTGACATGTATATGGTTTGGGTAGACTGTGGGTCCACTGGCAGTAAGACTGGTATGTAATCCTATTTCTTGAATTCATTTTTTCAACCCCATTTACTTTGGAGGGATGGCTATCATGCTCACACTAGATAAGGGGAGAGGGACTTGATCCTGCATCAAAGTGATGTATCAGACTTTGCTGACTTTCCATGAGAAGACTTTCCATCTCTGAGCATTGGATGGGAGTTTGGGAGGGTATAAGTTGGGTGGAGTGTACGAAACAGAGGAAGTAAGAACTGGGACTAGTATATAAAATAGATTATTTTAAAGTAATAAATAAATTAAAAATTTGTTTTTCCCTTACATGAGATCTCGGTCTGGCATATGCAGTGTTCTTTTTGTGTAGTGCATGTACACCAAATGAAAAATTTGGGTACAAATTTTACTGATCTTGATACTTAGTGTAAAGCATTTTCTTATAATCTTCTTTCACAGTTATGTGCTCAAGAGTTAAGGTTACATTTCTCTGCATCCCGTTCTGCCCTATCCATAATTTTATGCTTTGTATTGAGTATGCTTCAACATAGAAATGCTTCTCTGCCTTTTAGTTGTCAATTCAAGGCTCACTAGAGTATACTGATATGTTCCAATCAAATGACAATAGAGAACAAGTCTGAATTCATGTAATGAATGACCCTTGCCAAAACAAGCAAGTCACATTATTGTATATTCTTTCATATGCCTTGTTATTTAGATAGGAAAAGAAATAAAGTCAGGAGGTGAGGGCAGTCAGGAAGGAATTTTGTTTGTTTCACTGATCTTCAAGCAGCAAGCTAGTCCTCTTATCTGTGAGTTCCCTGAACAGAAGGTGGTCCTGATTGTGAAGAGTAGATCCAGCAGCAAGTTGAGTGTGTTCCTGAATGGTTGGCCGATGCTAATAATGGAGCACAGACACCCCCAAACGCCCTAAATTTTGTGGTCATTCTGCAGGAGCTTCTCTCCCCAGTTACTTCCTCTCTTATCCGATTCCATCCCAGCTTGCTTCCAGGAACACATTCCCTTCTGTGAGGCCATAAGATACCCCTGCTCAGACTGTTTGAGGGCTGAGGCTCTGGGATGGTGTGGTGAGTGCAACCAGGCAGGATTTTCTTTGTTTCACTCAGTTTGGAAACAGCAAGCTAGTCCATTTTTCTGAGATGTCCCTGGAAAGCAAGTGGCTTTGATTCTGTACCAGAAGATCCATTAGAAGGCAATGGAAGGAAGAAATGAGAAGACAATTTCCTCCACCAACCTGAAAAGCATGATTACACCAGAATCCAATAAACGTACAACAGGAAGACGGGAACACACTTATGCAGAAGAAATAGAAAAAATAGACATTATGAAAATGATAGAGTCCCTTAAACAGGATGTGAAAAACTTCGTTAAAGAAACGGATGAGAAGAATAACAAAAAGTTTGAAGAAATGATTCCGAAAAGATACCCTAGGAAACCAAGAAAAAACAATCAAACAGATAATGGAAACAGGTCAAGACTTGAAAACTAAACTGAAGGTAATGAAGAAAACAAGAAACAAGGGCCACCTGGATATGGAAAATCTAGGTAAACAAACAGAGATTACAGAGAAAACAAGCATAACCAACAGAATACAAAAGATAGAAGAAACTATCTCAGATGCTGAAGACACTATAGAGAAAATAAACACACTGTTCAACGAAAACAGCATATCTAAAAATATCTCATCACAAATCATCCAGAAAATCAGGGACATAATAAAGAGACCCAACATAAAAATAATAGGGGTAGAAGAAGAAGATAAATTGCAGTTCAAAGGCCCAAAAATATATTCAATGAACTTCAAAAAAGGATATTCTTATAATAGTTCAAGAAGCATACAGAATACTGAATAGAATGAATCAAAAAAACCCCTCACATTATAATAATCAAACACAATACATAGAATATAAAGAAAGAATATTAAGAGCTACAAAGGTAACTCTCAAGTAAATTATAAATATAAACCTTTTAGAATTCATCTGACATGTCTATAGAAACAATGAAAGCCAGGAGTTTTTGGATAGATTGCTACAGAAAGTAATAGACCATGGATTCAAGGCCAGACTACTATACCCAGCCAAGGTTTAGTTCACCATCAATGTAAAGTCAAACATTCCAGGACAAAAACAAATTTAAATAATATGTAGCCATAAAGACAGCATAACTAAAAGAAATGGAGGGAATATTACAACCGAAGAAATCCAACAACGCCCAAATAACTCAGACATCTAGCAAATCTTTACAAATACAACACAAAAAGGGAAACAAAATACTCTAACACCAAAATGAAAAAAAAAATAACCAGAGTTAACAACCACCGGTCTTTAATATCACTTATATCAATGTATTCAATTCACCTATAAAAAAGACAGAGGCAAAGAGATTGGATGCAAAGACAGGAACCAACAATCTGCTGTTTACAAGAAGCACACCTTAACCACAAAGACAGACATCTACTCAGAGTAAAGGGTTGGGAAAGGTTTTTCATTCTAATGAACCTAAGAAACAAACAGGTGTGGCTATACTAATATCTAACAAAACTGACGAAAAACTAAAGTCAATCAGATGAGATGGTGATGGAGACTTTTTACTCATAAGAGGAACAATTCATCAGGATGAAGTCACAATCCTGAATGTCTATGTCCCTAATAAAAAAGCACCCACTTCTTTAGAAGAAAAATTACTAGATCTAAAGGCAGATATCAAAACCAAGAACTAATAGAAGGGATTTCAACACTCCTGTCTTACCAGTGGACAGATCAATCAGACAGAAAACAAATCGCGAAAAAATAGAATTAAAGGAGGTAATGAAAAAAATGGCCTTAACAGACATTTATAGAACATTCAACCTAAAGGGGAAAGAATATACCTAATTCTGAACATCTCATGTTATCTTCTTTAGAACTGACCACATACTATGTAACAAAGCAAACTTCCTTAGATATAAAAAAATTAGTATCCTCCTGTGTCTTATCAGATCACCATGGAGTAAAATAAGAATTTAAACATAGTTCTACTCCAAGAAAGCCTAAAACTTATGGAAGCTGAACAGTCAACTATTCACCACAACAGGGTCAGGGAAGAAATAAAGAAAGAAATTAATGTCTTCCTTAAATTCAATGAAAATTAAGACACACCATAAACAATCCTATGGGAAGCAATGAAAGCAGTGCTAAGAAGAATGTTCATAGCTTTTATTGCACACATTAAAAAATGGAGAAAGCTCACATTAGAGCCTTAATAACACAGCTGAAAACTCTAGAAAAAAAGAAGCACACTCACCCAGGAGTAGTAGAAGACCAGAAATAATCAACCAGAAGGCTAAAATCAATAAAATAGGAACACAGTGAACAATTAAAGGAATCAATGAAACAATGAGCAGGTTCTTTTAGAAAGTCAACAAGATTGACAAACAATTTTTCAAACTAAACAAAAGGTACAGATATAATACCCAAATTGACAAGATCAGGAATGAAAAAGGAGACTTAACAACAGACACTGAGGAAATTCAGAGAATCATTAGGTCATTTTACAAAAGCTTGTATGCCATAAAGTTGGAATAATAAAAGAAATTGACATATTTTTCGATAAGTACCATTTACCAAAGTTAAATCAAGAACAGGTGACCAATTTAAATAGACCTATAAGTCATGAGGAAATAGAAGCGGTCATAAAAAAGCTCCCAAGCTAATAAAGCTCAGGAGCAGATGATTTCAATGCTGAATTTTATCAGAACTTCTGGGAAAAGCTGATACCTATACTCCTTAATGTGTTGCACATAATAGAATCAGAGAGTCATTCCCAAACTCTTTTTATGAATTGACAGTCACTCTGATTCCAAAACCACACAATGACCAAAACAGGAAAGAGAATTACAGACCAATACCACTCATTAACATTGATGCAAAAATACTCAATAAAATTTCGTCATACAGAATCCAAGAACACATTTAAAAAATTATGCTTTACAATCAAGTAGGCTTGTTTCCTTTTTTGCCTGCTCATGGGCTACCAGGCATCCCTGTTTAGGTGCTGAGGAGTTCCTTCTGGATGGGTTAGGGTGTGCAATTTAGGTGCTGACTCTCCTGGAAGAGAGCACAAATCACCCTCCCCCAGCTCCTGCTGCAGGGCCCCTTTTTTACACATGACCCAGCCCCCATCTACCCCCCAGAAGCCTGCCTTGCTGTCTCTTAAGTTCTCTCCTCAAGAACAGTTTTCCCGTTGCTACACTAAGGTTACCCACCCAGAGCAGTGAGTGCCTGCCTACCAGGCAGGCCAGAAGGTTCCAAACAAGGGACAACAGGAACATTCAGCTTGGGGCTGCAGGGTCTCCTGTGCTTTATTGAGCACTGCCCTCTCTGTAACATTCTCCCTATAGTCCCTGGCTCATTGGGCTACCAGGCATCCCTGTATAGGTGCTGAGAAATTCCATCTGGATGGGTGAGTGTGTGCTATCCAGGGGCTGACTGTCCTGGAATAGAGGACAAACCCCCTCCCCCAGCTCGTGCTGCAGGACTTTCTTTCCTACCCACGATCAGCCCCAAGCCTGCCTTGTCTGCAAGGTCCTTTGCTGAGGAACAGTTTCATGCTCCTACACTAAGGCTACCCACTCAGAGTGGTGAGTGCCTCCCTGTCAGACAGGCCTCAAGGACCGCCGAAGGGAGCAAATGAACCTTCAGCTTTGGCTGCAGGGTCTCCTGTGTTCCACACTACACCCCACATTCGCCATTTTGTCCACAGGTCATTGGACTATCAGGCGTCCATGTTTTGGTGCTGAGGAATACATCTGGAAAAGAACGGCTCCTGCTCCTACACTCAGATGATACACCCAGGGAGTCAGTCACAGCAAAGACTGGACCAAGACACTAGGCCTCTCCAGGCTCCATCTGAAGGAAGAGATGGGCAGGCACCAATGCAAGAATTCCTCAAAACATCCTGAAAGGCAAAATGACATTGCCAGAATCCAGGAATCCTGAAATAAGAAGAATTGTATACCCTACTCCAGAAGAATTAGAAGAATTCGACTCAAAATTGAATTATATGAAAATAATAGAGGACCTTAAACAAGAGGTGAAAACTGCCATAAAATATTAGATATTACAAACAAAATTGTAGAGGAAATGAATAAATTTCTCAAAATACCCAAGAAAACCAAGAGAAACAAGAAAAAGCAATCAAAGTGGTAAGGGAAACGGTTCAAGACTTGAAGAATGAAATGGAAGTATAGAAGAAAAAAAACAAGGTTAGGATGGAGATGGAATCTGGGTAAACAATCAGGAACTACAGAGACAAGTACTACCAACAGATTACAAGAGATTGAAGAAAGAATCTCAGACACTAAAGACACCATAGAGGAAATAAACACACTGATCAAGCAAAACCAACAAATTCTCATCACAAAACATTCAGGAAATATGGGACACAATAAAAAGACCAAACCTAAGATTAATAAGGATAGAAGAAGGAGAAGAGTACAGCTCAATTGTCAACAAAATATATTTAATAAAATTAAAAAGATAACTTTCCCTTCCTTAAGAAAGATATTCTTTGAAGGTCCAAGAAGCAATCAGAACACCAAATAGACTGGATAAAAAAAAGTCTCCTCATCATATAATAATCAAAACACAAATCATACAGAATAAGGAGTGAATATTAAGAGCTGCAAATGAAAAAGGTCAAGTTACTTATAAAGGTAAACATATCAAAATTACACCTGACTTCTCTATAGAAACCATGAAAGCCAGAAGGTCCTGGATAGATGCACTGCAGAAACTAAGAGACCATGGATGCAAGCCCAGACTGCCATACCCATCCAAGCTTTCATAGAATATAAAGGGAGAAAACAAAATTTTCCAGGATAAAAACAAATTTAAACAATACATAGCCACAAATCCAGACTACAGAAAGTAATTGAAGGAAAATCACAACCCAAGGAGTCCAACAATGCCCACAATAACTCAGATATCTAATGACCCTTCACCAGCACAACTCGAAGAAGGGTAAAAAAAGAAAGAAAGAAAGAAAAAATGGCCAGAGTTAACAACCACTGGTCATTAATATCACTTAATATTAATGGCCTCAACTCACCTATAAAGAGACACAGGCTAAGACATTGGATATGAAAACAGGGTCCAACATTCCTCTGCTTACAAGAAACACACCTCAACCACAAAGACAGACATCAACTCAGGGTAAAGGGCTGGGAAAATGTTTATCAACAAAATGGACCAAGGAAACTAGCAGGTGTGGCTATACTAATACCTAACAAAGTTGACTTCAAACTAAAATCAATCAGAAGAGATAGAGAGGGTCATTTTTTACTCATAACAGGAACAATTTATCAGGACAAAGTCTCAATCCTGAATATCTATGCCCCTAATATAAAAGCACCCACTCATGTAAAAGAAACATAACTGAATCTCAAGGCAGTCATTAAACCATAGATACTAATGTAGGAGATTTTAACACTCCTATCTCACCAATGGACAGGTCAATCAGACAGAAACCTAACAGAGAAATAAGAGGATTGAAGTAGGTAATGAATCAAATGGATTTAATGGACATCTATAGAACATTGCATCCAAATAGGAAAGAATATACCTACTTCTCTGCAGCTCATGGAACCGAAAATTGACCACATACTCATTAATAAAGCAAACATCCACAGTTACAAAAAATATTAGCAACCACCTATCTTAAAGATTACCTTGGATTAAAGTTAGATTTCAACAACAATGCTACCTCCAGAAAGACTACGAACTCATGGAAACTGGACAGTCAACTACTGAACAACTCCTGGATCAAGGAAGAAATAGAGAAATTAAAGTCCTTCTTGAATTCAATGAAAATGAAAACTCTAAATACTCAAACCTATGGGACAGTATGAAAGCAGTGGTAAGAGGAAAGTTCATAGCACTAAGTGCCCACTTAAAGAACATGGAGAAAGCACACATTGGAGACTTAATAGGAGGAGTAGAAGTCTGGAAATAATCAAACTGGAGGCTGAAATTAACAAAACAGAAAAACATAACAGAATCAAAAGAATCAATGAAACAAAATCTTGTTCTTGGAGAAAATCAACAAGATTGAAAAACCCCTATCCAAACTAATCAAATGGTAGAGAGAGAATACGAAAATTAACAACATCAGAAATGAAAAGGGAGACATAACCACAGACACAGAGGAAATAAAGAGAATCATTAGATCTTACTAGAAAAGCCTATTTGCCACAAATTTGGAAAAGGTAAAAGAAATGGACAATTTTTAGATAAGTACCATATACCAGAGTTAAAATATTACCAGGTGAACAATCTAAATAGACCCGTTAGTCGTGAAAAATTAGAAGATGATATTAAAATCCTCCCAACCAAAAAAGCCCAGGTCCAGATGGCTTCAAGTCAGAATTCTACCAGAACTTCAAAGAAGACCTATTACCTATACTCCTTAATGTAATGTATTTCACAATATAGAAACAGAGAAATCATTGCCAAACTCCTTTTATGAAGCTGCAGTTACTCTGATACCAAAACCACACAAACACCCAACCAAGAAAGAGAACTACAGGCCAATCTCACTCATGAACATCGATGTGAAAATCCTCAATAAAATACTGGCAAAACAAATCCAAGAACACATTAGAAAAAATATCCATTATGATCAAGTAGGCTTCATCCACTGATGAAGGGCTCATTCCACATATGAAAATCTATCAATGTAATCCATCATGTAAAGAAACTGAAAGAAAAAAACCACATGATCATTTCACTGGATGATGAAAAAGCATTCAAAAAAATTCAACATCCCTTTATGATAAAGGTCTTAGAGAGAATAGAGA
This sequence comes from Chionomys nivalis, assembly GCF_950005125.1. Lineage (NCBI taxonomy): Eukaryota > Metazoa > Chordata > Mammalia > Rodentia > Cricetidae > Chionomys > Chionomys nivalis. The sequence continues at coordinate 424,427 of NW_026646937.1, read as the reverse complement.
TACAAGGGTCGTACATAACTATAATAAAAGCTATTCATAGCAAGCCGACAGCTAACATCTAATTAAATGGAGAGAAACTCAATGTCATCCCAGTAAAATCAGGAACACAACAAGGTTGCCCACTCTCTCCATACCTCTTTCATATAGTGCTTGAAGTTCTAGAAATAGCAATAAGAAAACATAAGGGGATCAAAGGGATTCAAATTGGAAAGGAAGAAGTTAAACTTTCATTATTTTCAGATGATATGATAGTGTACATAAGCGACCCCCAAAACACCTCCAAAAAACTCCTACAGCTGATAAACACCTTAAGTAGAGTGGCAGTATACAAGATCAAATACAATAAATCAGTTGCCCTCCTATACACGAAGGATAAGGAAGCAGAGAGGAAAATCAGAGAAGCATCACCTTTGACGATAGCCACAGGTAGCATAAAATACCTTGGGGTAAATCTAACCAAGGAAGTGAAGGATCTATTTGACAAGAACTTTAAGTCTTTGAAGAAAGAAATTGAGGAGGATACCAGAAAATGGAAGGATCTCCCTTGCTCTTGGATTGGGAGGATCAACATAGTGAAAATGGCAATTCTACCAAGGGCAATTCCTAGATTTAATGCAATCCCCATCAAAATCCCATCAAAATTCTTCACAAACATTGAGAGGACATTATTCAACATTGTATGGAAAAACAAAAGACCCAGGATAGCCAAAACAATTGAATTCAATAAAGGAACTTCTGAAAGCATTACAGTCCCTGACTTCAAACTCTATTACAGAGCTTCAGTATTGAAAACAGCTTGGTACTGGCATCAAAACAGAGAAGTCGACCAATGGAATCAAGTAGAAGACACTGATATTAACCCACAAACCTATGAACACTGATCTTTGATGAAGTAGCTAAAAGTATTCAATGGAATAAAGAAAGCACCTTCAACAAATGGTGTTGTCAGAACTGGTTGTGAACCTGTAGAAGAATGAAAATAGATCCATATCTATCACCATGCACAAAACTCCAGTCCAAATGGATTAAAGACCTCAATATCAGTCTGAACACACTGAACCTGATAGAAGAAAACGTGGGAAGTAGTCTAAAACACATGGGCACAGCAGAACACTTCCTACGTATAACCCCAGCAGCACAAACACTAAGGACATCATTGAATAAATGGGACCTCCTGACACTGAGAAGCTTCTGTAAAGCAAAGGACACTCTCACTAAGACAAAAAGGCAACCCACTGATTGGGAGAAGATATTCACCAATCCGCAACTGACAAAGGTCTGATCTCCAAAATATATATAGAACTCAAGAAATTAGACCATAAAGGTTATTCAATCCAATTATAAAATGGGGCACTGAGCTGAACGAATACTTTTCAACAGAAGAATTTCAAATGGCCAAAAGACACTTAAGATCATGCCCAAGTTCCTTAGCAATCAGGGAAATGCAAATCAAGACAACCTTAAGATAGCATCTTACACCTGTCAGAATGGCTAAAATAAAAAAAAAACCAATGATAGCCTCTGCTGGAGAGGTTGTGCAGAAAGGGGCACACTCATCCATAGCTGGTTGGGAATGCAAACTTGTGCAACCACTTTGGAAAGCAGTGTGGCGGTTTCTCAGGAAAGTCGGGTTCAACCTACCTCTCGACCCAGCAATACCACTTTTGGGAATATACCTAAGAGATGCCCTAACATACAACAAAAGTATATGCTCAACTATGTTCATAGCAGCATTGTTTGTAATAGCCAGAACCTGGAAACAACCTAGATGCCCTTCAATGGAAGAATGGATTAAGAAGTATGGAATATATACATATTAGAGTACTACTCAGCAGTAAAAAACAATGACTTCTTGAATTTTCATACAAATGGATGGAAATTGAAAACACTATCCTGAGTGAGTTAAGCCAGACTCAAAAAGAGGAACATGGGATGTACTCACTCATATTTGGTTTCTAGCCATAAATAAAGGACATTGAGACTATAATTTGTGATTCTAGAGAAGCTAAATAAGAAGGTGAACCCAAAGAAAAACATATAAGCATCCTCCTGAATATTAACCTTCATCAGGCAATGAAAGAAGACAGAGACAGAGACCAACACTGGAGCACTGGACTGAAGTCTCACGATCCAAAGGAGGAGCAGAAGGAGAGAGAGCACGGGCAAGGAACTCAGGACTGCGAGGGCAATGGGAATGTTCTATCGGAAACACACCAAGGCCAGCTGGGCGGGGTCTGAAAAAGTATGGGACAAAACTGGACTCGCTGAACATAGCAGACAATGAGGACTACTGAGAACTGAAGAACAATGGCAATGGGTTTTTAATCCTATTGCACATAATGGCCTTCTGGGAGCCTAGGTAGTTTGGATGCTCATCTTAATAGACCTGGATGGAGGTGGGTGGTCCTTGGACCTCCCACAGGGCAGGGAAACCTGATTGCTCTTTGGGCTGAGGAGGGAGGAAGACTTGATTGGAAGAGTGGGGGGAAATGGGAGGTGGTTTTGGGGAAGAGGCAGTAATCTTTAATAATTAAATTAATTAATTAATTAATTAATTAATTAAATAAAAGATCTTTAACTTAAAAAAAAAACACCAAACCTAAGATTAATAGGGATATAAGGAGAAGAGTCACAGCTCAAAGGCCCAGAACATATTTTTTAACAAAATTATGGAAGAAAATTTTCACAACATAAAGATATTTTTTAAATATTCAAGAAGCATACAGAACACCAAACAGTCTGGATCAAAAAAAATCCCCTCACCATATAAAAATCAAAACACAAAACATACTGATTAAAGAAATAATAGTAAGAGCTGCAAAGGAAAAAGGGCAAGTAACTTATAAAGGTAAATCAATCAGACTTACACCTGACTTCTCTATGGAAACCATGAAAGCAAGAAGGTCCTGGATAGAGGTACTACAGAAACTAAGAGACCGTGAATGCAAGCCCAAGCTACAATACCCAGACAGGCTATCGTTCACTATGAATGGAAAAAACAAACATGTCAGCATAAGAACAAATTCAAACAAGAAGGAAAATCACAATCAAGGAATCCAACATTGCCAACACTGCCTACAAGGAATTAGGCATCTAGCAAGCCTTCACCAGCCCACTCAAAGAAGGGAGACATAGAAACTCTACTAACAAAAACAATAAGTATAACTGGAGTAAACAGCTACTGGTAATTAATATCACTTACTATTAATGGACTCAATTCACATATAAAAAGGCACAGGCTGAGATATTGGATACGAAAATAGGATCCAACATTCTGCTGTTTTACAAGAAACACATCTCAACCACAAAGACAGTCATCTACTCAGACTAGAGGGTTGGGAAAAAGTTTTTCAAGCAAACGGGCCTAAGAATCAAGCAGGAGTGGCCATACTAATTTCTAACAAAACTGACTTCAAACTAAAATCAATCAGAAGAGGTTGAGACTTTTTATACTCATAACAGGAAAATTCATCAGGATGAAGTCTCAATCCTAAATATCTATGCCCATAATATAAAAGCACCCACTTATGTAAAAGAATTATTACTAAAACTCAAGGCAGACATCAAACCACACACACACTAGTTGTAGGAGACATCAACACACCTCTCTCATCAATGGACAGGTCAATCAGACAGAAACCTAATAGAGAATAAGAGAATTATTGGAGGTAATGAAGTAAATGGACTGAACAGACATCTCTAGATCACTCCACTCACATAGGAAAGACTACACCTTCTTCTCATGGAACCTTCTTGAAATTAAACAAATACTTGGTAACTAAGAAAACCTCCACAGATACAAAAAAAATCAGTGTCCACCCGTGTCTTATCAGATCAGCATGGATTAAAATTAGAAGGCAACAACAATGTTACCCCCAGAAAGCTGACCAACTCATGGAAACTGAATAGTCAACTACTGAACCACACCTGGGTCAAGAAAGAAATTAAGAAAAACATAAAAATCTTCCGTGAATTTAATAAAAAATGAAGAGACAACATACTCAAATCTATGGCAAAGTATGAAAGCAGTGCTAAGAGGAAAGTTCATAGCACTAAGTGCCCACATAAAAAAACAGAGAAACCATTCAATGGGGACTTAACAGCACACCTTAAAGCTCTAGAAAAAAGGCTCTGCCTGCGCCCTACTTCCATTAGTCCCTGGCTCATTGGGGCATCCAGGAGTTCCTGTGTAGGTGCCGAGAAGTTTCATCGGGACGGGTGAGTGCGTGCTATCCTGGGGCGGACTGTCCAGGTAGAGAGCACAAACACCCCTCCCCCAGCTCCTGCTGCAGGGCTTGCTCTCCTACACACCCGCCCCCACCCCCACCCCCAAACCTGCCTTGTCTGCAAGGTCCTTAGCTGTGGAACAGTTTCCTGCCATTTCACTAAGGCTACCAACCCAGAGCAGTGAGTCCCTGACCAGAGGGCAGGCCTCAAGGTCCCCGCCAGGGAAAGCGGGCCCCTGCTGCTGGGGCTGCAGTCTCTGCTGTGATCTGCTGGACCTGCTCTGCCTGCGCCCTACTTCCATTAGTCCCTGGCTCATTGGGGCATCCAGGAGTTCCTGTGTAGGTGCCGAGAAGTTTCATCGGGACGGGTGAGTGTGTGCTATCCTGGGGCGGACTGTCCAGGTAGAGAGCACAAACACCCCTCCCCCAGCTCCTGCTGCAGGGCTTGCTCTCCTACACACCCGCCCCCACCCCCACCCCCAAACCTGCCTTGTCTGCAAGGTCCTTAGCTGTGGAACAGTTTCCTGCCATTTCACTAAGGCTACCAACCCAGAGCAGTGAGTCCCTGACCAGAGGGCAGGCCTCAAGGTCCCCGCCAGGGAAAGCGGGCCCCTGCTGCTGGGGCTGCAGTCTCTGCTGTGATCTGCTGGACCTGCTCTGCCTGCGCCCTACTTCCATTAGTCCCTGGCTCATTGGGGCATCCAGGAGTTCCTGTGTAGGTGCCGAGAAGTTTCATCGGGACGGGTGAGTGTGTGCTATCCTGGGGCGGACTGTCCAGGTAGAGAGCACAAACACCCCTCCCCCAGCTCCTGCTGCAGGGCTTGCTCTCCTACACACCCGCCCCCACCCCCACCCCCAAACCTGCCTTGTCTGCAAGGTCCTTAGCTGTGGAACAGTTTCCTGCCATTTCACTAAGGCTACCAACCCAGAGCAGTGAGTCCCTGACCAGAGGGCAGGCCTCAAGGTCCCCGCCAGGGAAAGCGGGCCCTTGCTGCTGGGGCTGCAGTCTCTGCTGTGATCTGCTGGACCTGCTCTGCCTGTGCCCTACTTCCATTAGTCCCTGGCTCATTGGGGCATCCAGGAGTTCCTGTGTAGGTGCCAAGAAGTTTCATCGGGACGGGTGAGTGTGTACTATCCTGGGGCGGACGGTCCCCGTAGAGAGCACAAACGCCCCTACACTAAGGCTACCCAACGAGAGCAGCGGGCAGGCCTCAGCAACCCCCGAAAGGGAGCGCAGGCACCTCCAGCTTGTACTGCAGTGTCGCCTGTGTTCTACTGGACCCCGCCCGATCCCTTGCATTTGGCCTTCTTTACGCGGGTCATTGGAATACCACGCATCCATGTTTTGGTGTTGAGGAGTTCACCTGGAAGGGAACGGTTCCTGCCCCTACACTGAGGAGATACACCTAGAGAGTTAGTCACAGCAAAGACTGGTCCAAGACATCAGGCCTCTCCTGGCTCCATTTGAAGGAAAAGATGGGCAGGCGCCAATGCAAGAATTCCCCCAACAACTTGAAAGGCAACGTGACATCACCAGGATCCAGGAATCCTGAAATGAGAAGTCTAAACCCTAATAAAGAAGAATTAGAAGAATTCGACTCAAAAGTGAATTTTATGAAAATAATAGAGGACCTTAAACAGGAGGTGAAAAACTGCCACAACCAATTAGAGATTACAAACAAAAAGGTAGAGGAAATGAATAAATATCTCAAAGATACCCAAGAAAACCAAGAGAAACAAGAAAAAGTAATCAAACAGGTAAGGGAAACGGTTCAAGACTTGAAGAACGAAGTGGAAGTAATAAAGAAAACACAAACCGAGGGAAGGATGGAGATGGAAAATTTGAATAAACGAACAGGAACTACAGAGACAAGTTCCACCAACAGATTACAAGAGATAGAAGAAAGAATCTCAGACACTGAAGATACCATAGAGAAAATAAACACTCTCATCAAAGAAAACAGCATAACCAACAAATTCTCATCACAAAACATTCAGGAAATCTGAGACACAATAAAAAACCAAACCTAAGAATAATAGGGATAGAAGAAGGAGAAGAAGTACACCTCAATGGTCCAGAAAATATATTTAATAAAATTATAGAAGAAAACTTTCCCAACCTTAAGAAAGATATTCCTTTGAAGGTCCAAGAAGCATACAGAACACCAAATCGACTGGATCAAAAAAAAACATCTCCTCGTCATATAATAATCAAAACACAAAACATACAGAATAAAGAAAGAATATTAAGAGCTGCAAAGGAAAAAGGTCAAGTTACCTATAAAGGTAAACCTATCAGACTTACACCTGATTTCTCTATGGAAACCATGAAAGCCAGAAGGTCCTGGATAGATATACTTCAGAAACTACGAGACCATGGATGCAAGCCCAGACTACTATACCCAGCCAAGCTTTCGTTCACTATAAATGGAGAAAACAAAGTTTTCCAGGATAAAAACAAATTTAAACAATACGTAGCCACAAATCCAGCCCTTCAGAAAGTAATAGAAGGAAAATCACAAACCATGGAGTCCAACAATGCCCACAATAACTCAGACATCTAAAGACCCTTCACCAGCACAACTTGAAGAAGGGAAACACACAAACTCTACTATCAAAGGAAAGAAAGAAAGAAAGGAAAAATGACCGGAGTTAACAACCACTGGTCATTAATATCACTTAATATCAATGGACTCAACTCACCTATAAAGAGGCACAGGCTAAGAGATTGGATACGAAAACAGGATCCAACATTCTGCTGCTTACAAGAAACACACCTCAACCACAAAGACAGACATCTACTCAGAGTAAAGGGCTGGGAAAAGGTTTATCAAGCAAACGGACCTAAGAAACAAGCAGGTGTGGCCATACTAATTTCTAAGAAAGTTGACTTCAAACTAAAATCAATCAAAAGAGATGGAGATGGACATTTTTTACTCATAACAGGAACAATTCACCAGGATGAAATCTCAATCCTGAATATATATGCCCCTAATATAAAAGCACCCACTTATGTAAAAGAAACGTTACTAAAACTCAAGGCAGTCATCAAACCACACACACTAATAGTAGGAGATTTCAACACTCCTCTCTCACCAATGGACAGGTCAATCAAACAGAAACCTAACAGAGAAATAAGAGGATTAAGGGAGGTAATGAATCAAATGGACTTAACAGACATCTATAGAACATTCCACCCAAATAGGAAAGAATATACCTTCTTCTCTGCAGCTCATGGAACCTTCTCGAAAATAGACCACATACTCGGTAACAAAGCAAACTTACACAGTTACAAAAAAATATCGGTAACCACCTGTGTCTTATCAGATCACCATGGATTAAAGTTAGAATTCAACAACAATGCTATCCCCAGAAAGCCTATGAACTCATGGAAACTAGACAGTCAACTACTGAACCACACCTGGATCAAGGAAGAAATAAAGAAAGAAATTAAAGTCTTTCTTGAATTCAATGAAAACGAAGACTCAACATACTCAAACCTATGGGGCACTATGAAAGCAGTGCTAAGAGGAAAATTCATAGCATTAAGTGCCCACTTAAAGAAAACGGAGAAAGCACACATTGGAGACTTAATAGCCCACCTGAAAGCTTTAGAAAAAAAAGAAGCAGACTCACCTAGGAGAAGTAGAAGACTGGAAATAATCAAATTGAGGGCTGAAATCAACAAAATAGAAACACAGAAAACAATCCAAAGAATCAATGAAACAAAAAGCTGGTTCATGGAGAAAATCAATAAGATTGATAAACCCCTATCCAAACTAATCAAACGGCGGAGAGAGAATACGCAAATTAACAAAATCAGAAACGAAAAGGGAGACATAACCACAGACTCAGAGGAAATTCAGAGAATCATTAGATCTTACTACAAAAATCTGTATGCCACAAAATTGGAAAATGTTATAGAAATGGACACTTTTTTAGATAAGTACCATATACCAAAGTTAAACCAGGACCAGGTGAACAATCTAAATAGACCTGTTAGTCGCGAAGAATTAGAAGTTGTTATAAAAAACCTCCCCACCAAAAAAAGCCCAGGTCCAGATGGCTTCAATGCAGAATTCTACCAGAATTTCCAAGAAGACCTAATACCTATACTCCTTAAGGTATTTCACAATATAGAAACAGAGAAGTCATTGCCAAATTCCTTTTATGAAGCTGCAGTTACTCTGATACCAAAACCACACAAAGATACAACCAAGAAAGAGAACTACAGGCCAATCTCACTCAAGAACATCGACGCAAAAATACTCAATAAAATACTGGCAAACCGAATCCAAGAACACATCAGAAAAATTATCCATTATGATCAAGTAGGCTTCATCCCAGAGATGCAGGGCTGGTTCAACATACGAAAATCTATCAATGTAATACATCATATAAATAAACTGAAAGAAAAAAACCATATGATCATTTCATTAGATGCTGAAAAAGCATTTGACAAAATTCAACATCCCTTTATGATAAAGGTCTTAGAGAGATTAGGAATACAAGGGTCGTTCCTAACTATAATAAAAGCTATTTATAGCAAGCCGTCAGCTAACATCAAATTAAATGGAGAGAAACTCAAAGCTATTCCACTAAAATCAGGAACACGACAAGGTTGTCCACTCTCTCCAAACCTCTTTAATATAGTGCTTGAAATTCTAGCAATAGCAATAAGACAACATAAGGGGATCAAAGGGATTCAAATCGGAAAGGAAGAAGTTAAACTTTCATTATTTGCAGACGATATGATAGTGTACATAAGCGACCCCAAAAACTCCAGCAAAGAACTCCTTCAGCTGATAAACACCTTTAGTCGTTGTGCAGGATACAAGATCAATTCCAAAAAATCAGTTGCCCTCCTATACACAAAGGATAAGGAAGCAGAGATGGAAATCAGAGAAGCATCACCCTTCACGATAGCCACAAATAGCATAAAATATCTTGGGGTAACCCTAACCAAGGAAGTAAAGGATCTATTTGACAAGAACTTTAAGTCAATGAAGAAAGAAATTGAGGAGGATACCAGAAAATGGAAGGATCTCCCTTGCTCTTGGATAGGGAGGATCAACATAATAAAAATGGCAATTCTACCAAGGGAAATTTATAGATTCAATGCAATCCCCATTAAAATCCCATCAAAATTCTTCACAGATCTTGAGAGGACAATAATCAACTTTATATGGAGAAACAAAAAACCCAGGATAGCCAAAACAATCTTATATAATAAAGGATCGTCTGGAGGCATTACCATCCCTGACCTCAAACTCTATTACAGAGCCTCAGTATTGAAAACAGTTTGGTATTGGCATAAAAACAGAGAAGTCGACCAATGGAACCGAGTAGAAGACCCTGATTTTAACCCACAAACTTATGAACACCTAATTTTTGATAAAGGAGCTAAAAGTATTCAATGGAAAAAAGAGAGCATCTTCAACAAATGGTGCTGGCAGAACTGGTTGTCAACGTGTAGAAGAATGAAAATAGATCCATATCTATGATCACATGCAAACTCAAGTCCAAATGGATTAAATAAGACCTCAATATTCGTGAACACATGACAGAAAACTCTAGTCTACAAATGGAGTACAGAGACTCAAGTAGGCAGAACATACAACATATGACAGGAGATCACTTCCTACGTTATCCAGCACAGACATTAAGGGCAACATTGAATAAATGGGACCTCCTGAAACTGAGTAGCTTCTGTAAAGCAAAGGACACTGTCACTAAGACAAAAAGGCAACCCACTGACTGGGAGAAGATCTTCACCAACACTGCAACAGACAAAGGTCTGATCACCAAAATATATAAAGAACTCAAGAAACTAAACTTTAAAATGCTAATGAACCCAATAAAAAAATGGGGCACTGATCTGAACAGAGAATTCTCAACAGAAGAAATTCAAATGGCCAAAAGACACCTAAGGTCATGCTCAACCTCCTTAGCGATAAGGGAAATGCAAATTAAAACAACTTTGAGATACCATCTTACACCTGTCAGAATGGCTAAAATCAAGAACACCAATGATAGCCTTTGCTGGAGAGGTTGTGGAGAAAGAGGCACACTCATTCATTGCTGGTGGGAATGCAAACTTGTGCAACCACTTTGGAAATCAGTGTGGCGATTTCTCAGGAAATTTGGGATCAACCTACCCCAAGATCCAGTAATACCACTATTGGGAATATACCCAAGAGATGCCACATCAAATGACAAAAGTATCTGTTCAACTATGTTCATAGCAGCATTGTTTGTAATAGCCAAAACCTGGAAACAACCTAGATGCCCTTCAATGGAGGAATGGATGAAGAAAGTGTGGAATATATACATATTAGAGTACTACTCAGCAGTAAAAAACAATGACTTCTCGAATTTTGCGTGCAAATGGATGGAAATAGAAAACACTATCCTGAGTGAGGTATCCCAGACTCAAAAAGAGGAACATGGGATGTACTCACTCATAATCGGTTTCTAACCATAAAATAAAAGACATTAAGCATATAATGTGTGATCCTATAGAAGCTAAATAAGAAAGTGAACCCAAAGAAAATCATATAGTCATCCGCATGGAGAGGGGGAAGTAGACAAGATTCCAGGGCAAAAACTGGGAACTTGCGGGTGAGGTGGCATGGGGCAAAGGGGAAATGGGATGAGAAATATGAGAAGGGGAGGATGGGAGGAGCTCGGAGGATTGGGATGGTTGGGATATAGGAAGGATGGATACGGGAGCAGCGAAGTATATATCCTATCTAATGGAGCCATCTTAGGGTTGGCAAGAGACTTGACTCTTGAGGGGTTCGCAGGTGTCCAGGAATATGTCCCCAGCTGGTACCTTGGGCAACTAAGGAGAGGGAACCTGAAATGACCCTATCCTATACTGATGAATATCTTGCATATCACCTTAGAACCTTCATCTGGCGATGGATCGAGGTAGAGACAGAGTCTCAATTTGGAGCAACGGTCTGAGCTCTTAAGGTCCAAATGAGGAGCAGAAGGAGGGAGAACATGAGCAAGGAAATCAGGACCACGAGGGATGCACCCAGCCACTGTGACAGTGGAACTGATTTATTGGGAGCCCACCAAGGCCAGCTGGTCTGGGACTGAATAAGCATGGGTTGATTCCGGACTCTCTGAGCATGGCGGTCAATGAAGACTGATGAGAAGCCAAGGACAATGGCACTAGGTTTCGATCCTAATACATGAACTGGCTTTGTGGGAGCTTAGCCTGTTTGGACGCTCACCTTTCTGGATGTAGATAGAAGGACCTTGGTCTTCCCGCAGGGCAGGGAATTTGGACTGCTCTTCAGTAACGAGAGGGAGGGGGAATGGAGTGGGGGGAGGAGAAGAGGAGTGGGGATAGGGGGAGGGAAGTGGGGGGAGGGCAATATTTGGGAGGAGGGGAGGGAAATGGGAAATGGGGAGCAGGTGGAAATTTTAATTAAAAAAGAATAAAAATAAATAAATAAGTAAAAAAAAAAAAAAAAAAAGCTCTAGAAAAAAAAAAAGAGGCAGACGCACCCAGGAGGAGTAAAAGACTGGAAATAATCAAACTCAGGGCTGAAATCACCAAAATAGAAAGACGGAAAACAATCCAAAGAATCAATGAAGCAAAAAGTTGGTTCTTGGAGAAAATTAACAAGATCGACAAACCCTTATCCAAAGTAACTAAACGACAGAGAGAGAACACTCAAATAAATAAGATCAAAAATGAAAAAGGGGACATAACCAGAGAGGAAATTCAGAGAATCATTAGATCTTAATACAAAAGCCTATATGCCAAAAAACTGGAAATGCAAAAGAAATGGACATTTTTTTAGATAGGTACCATATACCAAAGCTAAACCAATACCAGGCAAACAATCTCAATAGATCTGTTAGTCGCAAAAAATTAGAAGCTGTTATCCAAAACCTCCCTTCCAAAAAAAGCCCAGGACCAGATGGTTTCAATGTGGAATTCTACAAGAACTTCCAAGAAGACCTAATACCTATACTCCTGAAGGTATTTCACAATATAGAAACAGAAGAGTCACTGCCAAATTGCTTTTATGAAGCTACAGTCACCCTGATACCAAAACCTCACAAAGACTTAACCAAGAAAGAGAATTACAGATCAATCTCACTCCTAAACAGTGATGCTAAAATTCTCAATAAAAGACTGGCAAACCAAATCCAAGAATACATGAAAAAAATTATCCATTATGATCAAGTAGGCTTCATTCCAGAGATACAGGGCTCGTTCAACATAGGGAAATCTATCAATGTAATCCATCATATAAATAAACTGAAAGAAAAAAACCATATGATCATTTCATTAGATGCTGAAAAAGCATTCGACAAAATCCAACACCCCTTTATGATAAAGGTCCTGGAGAGATTAGGGATACAAGGGTCATACCTAAATATAATAAAAGCTATTTACAGCAAGCCAACAGCAAACATTAAATTAAAGTGAGAAAAACTCAAAGCCATCACACTAAAATCAGGAACACGACAGGGCTGTCCTTTCTCTCCATACCTCTTCAATATAGTGCTTGAAGTTCTAGCAATAGCAATAAGACAACATAAGGGGATCAAGAGGATACATATTTGAAAGGAAGAAGTGAAAATTTGTTTTTGCAGATGATATGATAGTATACATAAGCGACCACAAAAACGCTACCAAAGAACTCCTATAGCAGATAAACACCTTTAGTAATGTGGCAGGATTCAAGATCAACTTCAAGAAAGAGGTGCCTTCCTATACACTAAGGATAAGGAAGAAGAGAGGGAAATCAGAGAAGCATCACCTGTCACGATAGCCACAAATCTGTCACGATAGCCACAAATAGCATAAGATATCTTGGGGTAACTCTGATCAAGAAAGTGAAAGATCTCTTTGACAAGAACTTTAAGTCTTTTAAGAAAGAAATTGAAGAGGACACCAGAAAATGGAAGGATCACACTTGTTCTTGGATTGGGAGGATCAACATAGTAAAAATGGCAATTTTACCAAAAGCAATATATAGATTCAATGCAATCCCCATCAAAATCCCATCAAAATTCTTCACAGCCCTTGAGAAGAAAATAATCAACTTTATATGGAAAAATAAAAAACTCAGGATAGCCCAAACAATCTTATACAATAAAGGATTGTCTGGAGGCATTACCATCCCTGACTTCAAACTCTATTACAGAGCTACAGTATTGAAAACAGCTTGGTATTGACATAAAAACAGAGAAGTCAACCAACGGAATGTAAAGAAGACCCGGACTTTAACCCACAAACCTATGAACACCTGATTTTCGATAAACGAGCTAAAAGCATACAATGGATAAAAAAGATCATCTTCAACAAATTATGGTGGCAAAACTGGATGTCAATTTGTAGAAGAATGAAAATAGATCCATGTCTATCACCATGCACAAAACTTAAGTCCAAATGGATTAAAGACCTCAATAAGAGTCAGAACACACTGAACCTGATAGAAGAGAAAATGGGAAGTACTCTACAACAGATGGGCACAGGAGACCACTTCCTACGTATAACCACAACAGCACAGTTATTAAGGGCCTCTTTGAAAATATGGGACCTCCTGAGACTGAGAAGCTTCTGTAAAGCAGAGGACACTGTCACTAAGACAGAAAGGCAAACCACATACTGGGAGAAGATCTTCACCAACCCCACAATTGACAAAGGTTTGATCTTCAATATATATAAAGAACTCAATAAATTAGACCGTAAAAGGCTAATCAACCCAATTATAAAATGGGGCAATGAACTGAACAGAGAATTCTCAACAGAAGAAGTTCATATGGCCAAAAGACACTTAAGGTCATGCTCAACTTCCTTAGAGATAAGGAGAATCCAAATCAAGACAACTTTATAATGTCATCTAACACCTGTCAGAATGGCTAAAATCAAAAACACCAATGATAGCCTTTGCTGGAAAAGTTGTAGAAAAAGGGGTATACTCATCCATTGCTGTTGGGAATGCAAACTTGTGCAACCACTTTGGAATGCAGTGTGGCACTTTCTCAGGAAATTCGGGATCAACATACTCCTGACCCAGCAATATCACTCTTGGGAATATACCCAAGAGATGCCCTATCATACAACAAAAGTATATGCTCAACTATTTTCATAGCAGCATTGTGTGTAATAGCCAGAACCTGGAAACAATCGAAATGCCTTTCAATGGAAGAATGGATGAAGAAAGAATGGAATATATTCATATTAGAATACTATTCAGCAGTAAAAACAATGACTTCTTGAATTTTGCATGCAAATGGACAGAAATAGAAATACTATCCTGAGTGAGGTTAGCCAGACCCCCCAAAAAAAGAGGAACATGGGATGTACTCACTCATATTTGGTTTCTAGCCATAAATAAAGGACATTGACTCTATAATTCATGACCCTAGAAAAGCTAAATAAGATGGTGAACACAAAGGAAAACATATAGACATCCTCCTGGATTTTAACCTTCATCAGGCGATGAAAGGTGACAGAGACAGAGTCCCACATTGGAGCACCAGACTACAACCCCAAACCAGGAGCAGAAGGAGAGAGAGCATGAACAAGAAACTCAGGACTACGAGGGGTGCACCCACATACTGAGACAAAGGGGATGTTCTTTTGGAAACTCACCATTGCCAGGTGGACTGGGTCTCAAAAAACATGGGATAGTACTGGACTCAATAAACATAGCGGACAATGAGGACTGCTGAGAAGTCAAGAACAATGGCACTGGGTGTTGATCCTACTGCACATACTGGCTTTGTGGGAGCCTAGGCTGTTTGGATATTCACCTTAATAGACCTGGAAGAAGGTGGGATGTCCTTGGACTTCCCACAGGGCAGGAAACCCCGATTGCTCTTAGGACTGATGGGGGAGGGTGAAGGTTATGGGAGGCAGTGCCGGGGAAGAGACAGAAATATTTAATAAAGAAATAAATTAATAAAAAAAACTGAAAAAATGTCAACTGTGATATTGATCGTGAGTAATTTTGATAACATCAATGCATTGGAAAAACACCTATAACATAAAAGAAAGCCTATACGGCATTCATTTAAAGATTTACCTTTCATGGACATCCATTACTGCTCTGAAAAGTTGTTAGGAAACATATGGCAGAAGTGGTCACTAGCCTTGTCACATATATCCTGTCCCTAGATATACCCCTACTTGGGACTGAATCTTACATGTGTGTGACTAAGTTGAACTTGGCAGTTTGTTTCAAGTAATTCCAATAAAGCTGATAGTTCCACCCACTATCTAATTACACTTACATCAAATAACAAAATGTATTTGAATCACTTAATTCCAAGGGAGCACATGTACAGCAGACAATAATTGTATCCATGGAAGTCATTAGGTACCAGCAACCAGATCTGCCCAGGTCTCTGTCTTGAGAAGGAGAGCAACAGGTATTCAAATCATGTAATGGGTGGGAAGGAAGTGAAGTTGCACAACTCCTGAGAGATGCTGGAAGTATGTAGGTTCAAGATGGCTCATTCCAAGATTGCCTAGATAAAGGTAGAAGTAGTGCCAGGATGCTTATTCTTAATTAGACAAAAATTAAAATATGCTCTAATTGATATTGAAAGTGTAATGTGTTGCAGGAGGTCCTTCTGCTCCTCCAGCCAATAGCCGCCGAGATACCAGCCCATTGGGGCGTGGTCTGTTTCCCTTTAAAAACTAAGTGGCTACTTCCCTCCTCTCTCTCTTTACTTTCTGCTCCGGTTCCGGCGACTAGACTTCTTCCTAATTGTGTGCACAGAGGGCTGTTGTCTGGGACGGTGATCTGTAAGTTTATTCCCCTTTAAATAAATACCACCCTAATAATCACAATTCCAAACTGGTGTGGGATTGTTTATGACTTGCGCCTTCATTTGGCACCCAACGTTTGGTTTTAGGACCCCTCCTTCCCCCCCGCTCGGCTGCCAGCCGCCAGTTCGGCCACGGCCTGTTCCTTGCGGCCTGTGCCTTGTGCGTGGAGCCAGCAGTTTAACATAAATCATCATGCAGTTGCTTTTCTTGCTGCAGTTTTTTATATTTTCCCTTTAGACACCTCAGATTGACTTCAAGTTTCGACGCAGCTTATCGTTTGCCTCGCTACGTGGATTTAAATTTCACAGGCCTGCATAGTCTCTGCCCACGTGGTTTTCTCTTTTCTGAATCACTTTCAAATCTCCTTTGCAAGCGCAGCTCTTAAGCGGAACGAACCAGAGCACGCGGTTACCGGTTGCGGAAAGCTGCAACCCCTTGGGACAACTCTGTCACCTGGAGGCAAACACGGCTTCTGGGTTACTCTTCTCTACCCCTGGATTCTGGGTTTATGGTTCCATGTACGGAATTGATTTAATTACATTTACTTTGTTGAGCAACTGGCATTTCCCAGTTTTTAACAAATACTAGGCGGACACTGAAACAGGACCCTGTTTTCGTCGCGACTTGGGAACAGCGCCACCTGCTGGATAATAGGTAATATGAAAGTTTTCATTTCCAACATGAATTTTACTGTTTTGACTACCAAAACAATGGTTTTTTTCATGCAAGGTTTATATCACTATGGAGATAACTTAATTTACTGGTTACTAGATTTCAGTATTCTTTTGAATATTCTATTACTTAGGAAAAATATGGTCCTAAGAACCATACAATCTTTAACAGAAACTAATACAGGTCAGGAGATTCAGGATTCAAAAGCTTTGAAATCACAGGTGCAGAATGCGGACAAAAAAATTGATACCTCAGTGAAATCACTAGAAATACATGTAGCTCAGGAGATTCAAGATTTAAGAGAGAAAATGATAAGAAGACTTGAAATGATTGAAGAAATTATTGGAGTTGGTGAACAGAGTGAGAAGGCACAAAGACAGGATACAATGCCACCACCAGCTATTAGATCTGGCTTACCCAGGGTATTAGCGACATACCCTGTAATTCATTCTAATAAAGCGTCAACTTCTAAAGGCTCAAAGGGAGTCAGAGAAGCTAGATGGATGCCAATAGCAATGAATGATCTAAAAGAAATTAAGCAAGTTATTGTTACCTTTGGCTTGCACTCTGCATATGTTAAGGAAATGATAAGGACTTGGGCTTCTAATGCTAGAGCTATCCCCCACAATTTCCATCAGTTCGTGTCTGCAGTTTTAGATAATGGACCTTCCTTGATGTTTGGAATCTATTTCAGAGAAGAATCCAAACATATGGAACAGCAAGGAAGAGCAAAAGGTGTGGAGGTTTCCCAAGATCAAATTCTTGGTGTAGGACAATATGCTGATCCACAGGTACAAGCTCTTTATGATGATGAAGTACTGTGTTTATGTCACCAAGCAGCTTTAAATGCTTGGAATAGGCTACAAGATCCAGCAAAAAGGGTTGAATCATATACCAGAATTAGGCAGGGACAGAGAGAACCCTTTATTGACTTTTTGCAAAGATTAATTAAGGCTCTGGACGTAGGGCTAACAGACCCAGAAGCTAGACGACTACTTCTTGAATCTCTAGTTTTTGAGAATGCAAACATAGAATGCAAAAAGATAATTGGGCCTTTAAAGTTTAGATCAGCACCTATGGATGAATGGATTCAGCATACAATGAATGTTGAGACGTTTAGCTATAATGATGAAACTTGGGTAGGAGAAGCGAATTCCCAAGCAATGAGGAGACATCAAACTGCCAGGTGTTTTAATTGTGGTAAATTAGGACATCTGAAAAGGGATTGCAGGCAAAGGATTTCTAGGAATAATATCCCTTCTGGGAATGACAAAAATAGGAGACCTCGGCCTTCAGGTAAATGTAGGAGATGCGGTAAAGGCCGACATTGGTCCAGCGAATGCAGGTCAACAACAGACAGACAAGGCAACCCGATACCACCGGGAAACTCCTTGAGGGGCCTCTCGCAGGCCCCCAAGCCAACAGTGGCCCAGTCATTCCCAGTCACAGTAGAGAACGTGCCTCACCAAGAAAATTAAAAGCTCCAATTTCTGCCCTAAAAAATATTACTGGTCTAAATGATGAATTACGCATGGAGGATGAGTAAAAATAACCCAGTAGGACAGAGTAAACGCATATTTTGGCAGACTTCTATTAATGATCAAAGACCAAAGCTAAGAGTCTGTATAAATGGCACTTTTATTGAAGTCTTATTAGACACAGGTGTGGATGTAAGTATCATTACTCCAGAATCTTGGCATCCGAATTGGCCTCTTCAAGAGGTAGATGTTCAGTTCCTGGGAATTGGAACCCTATCTCGTGTAAAACAATGCACAAGATGGGTTGAATGCATAGGGCCTGAAGGGCAAATAGGAAGACTAAGGCCATATATTGCCAATATCGCAATAAATTTCTGGGGCCGCGACCTGCTACAGCAATGGAATACCCAGATTAACATTCCTGTAGTTCCAGGAACTCATAATTCTGGGAAGGACATGATGAGATATTATGGGAAAACGTCACCAGCCATTCAGGCTGTACAAGAACATACAGCAAATACCGAACCTTTAGAGGTACCAACAGCCCTACCTTTAAAATGGCTAACTGAGAAGCCAATATGGATCAAACAGTGGTCTCTAGCTGAAGATAAATTACAGGCATTGGAACAGCTGGTGCAAGAGCAACTAGATGCTCACCATATTGAAGAATCAACCAGCCCTTGGAATTCTCCTGTGTTTGTTGTAAAAAAGAAATCCGGTAAATGGAGAATGGTGACAGATTTAAGAGCTGTCAACAAGGTAATTCAACCTATGGGCCCACTACAATCTGGAATTTCTTTGCCTTCTCTATTACCAAAAGGATGGCCTCTTATAGTTATTGATTTGAAAGATTGTTTTTTCACCATACCATTACAAGAAAATGATAGAGAAAAATTTGCCTTCACAGTGCCTACTTATAATAATTCTCAGCCTAATAGGAGATATCAATGGACTGTCCTCCCACAGGGTATGCTCAATAGTCCTACATTGAGCCAATATTTTGTAAGTAAGCCATTGGAAATAATTCGTAAACAATTCCCCAAGTCCGTAATTTACCATTACATGGATGACATCTTGTTATCTGATTCAAATAAGGATACTTTTGAAAGGATGTTTGAAGAAGTAAAGAAAGTCTTGCCTAGGTGGGGATTACAAATTGCCCCTGAAAAGATTCAAAGAGGAAATTCTATTAATTACCTAGGTTACAGAATAGGGTTAGAGAAAATTAAAACGCAAAAGGCACAAATTAGGCGAGACCGGTTAAAGACTCTTAATGACTTCCAAAGATTGTTAGGAGACATTTACAGTCTACGACCAGCTGTTGGCATAACACCTGATCTAATAGTTCATTTAAAGAAAACCTTAGATGGTGATAAAGATTTGAATAGTCCAAGAAAACTGACAGCTGAAACAGAAAAGGAACTGACAATGATTGAGGAAAAATTACAGGAGGCACATGTGGATAGGATGAACCCAAATCTTAGCTGCATCCTAGTCATATTACCTTCCAGAATTTCTTCTACAGGGATTCTAATGCAGAGGGAAGATATTATTTTAGAGTGGATATTTATACCTAATAAACCAAGTAAAAAATTAAAAACTTATGTGGAAAAAGTCTCTGAATTAATTATAAAAGGTAAAGTGAGACTTCGTCAACTAGCAGGTATAGATCCAGCAGAAATTATAGTGCCTTTTACTACTGAAGAAATAAAAAAGTTATGGGAAGACAATGAACCATGGCAAAGAGCTTGTGCTAATTTTTTGGGAGAAATTAATAGCAACTATCCCAAAAGTGGTAGACTTAACCTCATAAAGAGAACTTCTTGGATTCTTCCTAGAATTGTACGTGATGCTCCAATAACTGGAGCCTGTACGTTCTATACTGATGCAAATAAATCAGGGAAAGCAGGTTATAAGTCAGATGAATTGAGTAAGGTGGAACAAAGCCCTTATAATTCTGTCCAGAAGGCAGAATTATATGCCATTCTTATGGTGCTAAGGGATTTTAAAGAACCTCTTAATATAGTTACAGATTCACAATATGCAGAAAGAGTTATCTTGCATATTGAAACCACTGAATTTATACCAGATGACACAGAGTTGACTTCATTGTTTATCCAGGTACAAGACATAATCAGGAACAGGCTTTGTCCAATGTATATAACACACATCCAGTCCCATACAGGTCTGCCTGGTCCTCTAACACAAGGCAACGCTGAGATTGATCAATTATTGATTGGAAGCGTGTTGCAGGACTCAGAATTTCATAAGAAGCATCATGTCAATAGTAAAGGCCTAAAGAAAGAATTTTCCATTACATGGGAACAAGCTAAGGACATTATAAAGAGATGTCCTACTTGTTCTTTCTATAATCAAACACCGTTGCCTGAGGGAGTAACCCAAAGGGTACTAAGAGAAATGAAATCTGGCAGATGGATGTGTTCCACTTTATGGAATTTGGTAAATTAAAATATGTACACCACACCATAGACACGTATTCAGGTTTTCAATGGGCTACTTCCCTGAGCTCAGAAAAGGCTGATTCAGTAATCACACATCTATTGGAAGTTATGGCCATC
This sequence comes from Chionomys nivalis, assembly GCF_950005125.1. NCBI lineage: Eukaryota > Metazoa > Chordata > Mammalia > Rodentia > Cricetidae > Chionomys > Chionomys nivalis. The sequence continues at coordinate 403,660 of NW_026646937.1, read as the reverse complement.
ATGGGAATACCTGCACAAATAAAGACAGATAATGGTCCAGCATATGTATCTAAGAAAATGAAATGCTTTTTTGCTTATTATAATCTAAAACACATTACCCACAGGTCAGGCAGTTATAGAAAGATCAAATTGTACTATAAAGGATATGCTGAACAAACAGAAAGGCACCAAAAATACTCCCAGAAATAGATTACATAATGCTTTATTGACCTTGAAATTTCTTAACGCTAATGAGAAAGGAACGACAGCAGCAGAAAGACATTGGATAATGGAAAAGTCTGCTGAATTAAATCAACCAATTTACTTCAAAGATGTCCTGACCTCTCAATGAAAGCCAGGAGATGTGCTACGTTGGAGAAGGGGTTTTGCTCTGGTTTCCACAGGAGAAGAAAAATTGTGGGTACCATCAAAATTAATAAAGGTTTGATTTGAAGAGGAGAAATCTCTTGGAAAGGAGAAATGAGAACTCATCCACAATGATGATATTCCTACAGGTGGTAAGAAAAACATATAGAATGGGGGCAGGGTTCTGTTTTTATCTCCACATGAAAACACTCATCTTTGAAAAATTCAAGGGATCCTGGATGTTTGGATACTGACAGATGGAAAAATACCTGCCCAATAGGAACTATCAAGAAAACTAAATAAGTTGTGTAAGTAAAATATACTAAACCATATTTCTAAATTTATAGAGCTGGTTTTGAAGGTGGACTCTGGCTCAGTCCCTCTCCAATTCCAAGCCTGTTGGTAAGAGAAAAACCCAGAGTTTCTGGAGTTTCTGTCTATTGTCAAGACCCATGATAGGGGACAGAAAGAAATATGAGTTTAGAAAACATCTTTGCTTTTCTTCATATCTATCATACTTTTCATTGAATATATCTATCATTCCTTTCATTGAATATATATGTGTGTGTGTGTGTGTGTGTGTGTGTGTGTGTATGTCTATATGATTATTGTTTAAGTTTTTCACAATGAACAATGAGTTTTTCCTGAAATGACATTTAAATTTTCCAGGAAGAAGATGGGGCCCCATAACAACGACGACACCTGGTTGATATGACGTCATGATACTGATAGAGCTACTACAAGACCTGTTTTGGGTACCAGCTGCACAAGATGATCCCAACTTGGTTAGCTGAAATGGTGCACCTCTTATACAACATTCTGGCCAGACTTGCACAATATGTCAGAGACTACTTGCAATTTTAAAAGACATCGATCTTGAAATTTAACCATCATTTTACTTTCACAGGATCCCCCAGAGAGAACGTCGCCCCCATGACAGCTGGAAGTAACTCTAGAGGACGACGTCCCCTCTCCCAGTAAAGTTTGCCCTTGGGTTTAGGGACATCATTTAGGGGTTGATTATAAATTGGTATATGGTTGAGGGTTGGGGAAAAAATTTTATAAGCTCGGGTATCATTTGGGAAAAAAAAAGAGGGATAATAGATTGGTACTTGTTGGTACTTGTGAGTTATTGTTTTGAGACAAATGTATTGGTATCGATTCTTATATATTGATACAAAGTGAAATTATATTGACTATTTTATGCATGCATGTTTCTACCTCTGTTTAAAAACATTTTTTATGTATTGACACATATTGTATTGATATATATTGTATATATTTACCATATTGCAGTGTACATTTCTACCTCTGATTAAGATACTTACATTTTGCTTGTGTATTGATATATATTTACCATACTGCAATGTATATTTGTACATTGCTTATATTTGGAGGTCATTATCCTCATTTGTTTCACAGTTGTTTTTTGTCTTAGTCTTTAAGTTAGATAGGTATTGAGAATTATATAGATCAATAGTATTCTAAGTTTGTCATTTATAATTAGACTAATCAGGTTCTTTAGATACATAGAGATTATACTCAGTATAGATAGATAATCTTCAACCTCTTCAAAGAGCTGTAGAATATGTCTTTTAATCTAACTCAGAGTTTTGTGGTAGTGAGACACAATTCCTCCTGGCAACACCGCTCTGTTCCCGAGAGAATGTTGAGCACCAAAGACACTCCACATGGAGCCTTTCTTCTTGGCTGAACTGGCCTTTGGGTAAAGAAATGCTCATACCTCAACCACTGACAGAAATACAGTGTATCTGTGAATGGAAAATACAGGACTGTCATATCCTGCCAAGACAGGGTAAGATAGTTTTGACAAGTTTCTTGACTTTGAAAATGGTGTGTCAGTTATGCTAGGCCTTAGCCAAAGTTGGTTGCTTCAACACTGCAAAAGTGACCTTGGGTGATTGCCCAGGTAGCTAGTTGTCTCTGTGATTTGTTGCATGTTTTGGAAGGTGTTTGTTGCACTTCCTAATTACTCAGGAAACATTATTTCCCTTCACAGATCTTCGATGGGGTTGAAGACTATATAAATGTTGTTACTTTCGACTCATGACTTAGCCCAGGTATTTATTATATAAGACCTAAGCTAGTTAGAATAGGATATTTGTACTTATTGTATATAATTTCGTAGTAGGTTTAGAACTCTCTTACTTAAACAAAAGGGGGAGGTGTTGTGGGACGTCTTTCTGCTCCTCCAGCCAATAGCCACCGAGATACCAGCCCATTGGGGTGTGGTCTCTTTCCCTTTAAAAAAACAAGTGGCTACTTTCCTCCTCTCTCTCTTTACTTCCTGCTCTGGTTCTGGCGACTAGACTTCTTCCTAATTGCGTGCGCAGAGGGCTGTTGTCTGGGATGGTGATCTGTAAGTTTATTCCCCTTTAAATAAATACCACCCTATTAATCACAATTCCAAACTGGTGTGGGATTGTTTATGACTTGCGCCTTCAGTAATGAAGTTTCAGAAAAAAAAGATTGAGAATACACAGTGTATATGCCTGAACAATATATCACACATCTCCAACACGAAATGAAACAAAAAATTTCCAAAGTACCAGCAAAATGACCAAGAGCCAAACTGCCTGACAAATTTTTCTTAGCTGTGTGGCTCCTGGCAATGATGGAAAAGAAGGAAATTTGTGTCCAGAAATAGACAAAGAGTTGGGCTTTATTATATAGTATTTTTTTTGCGTGAAGCATTGTACATTAAAAGAGGAAAAGAAATGGCTTTGTCTCTTTGAGTTTTTAGAATTCTCTCTATGTTCTTTCAAGTCAAATTGAAAGAGGCAGGTTTGTTTGGGTTTCTATGATGTCAAAATACAATGAAAATAATAGTTGCTAATTCCAGAATTCATCCTTGTCCTGTCAAATCCCCCTCTCCCTGTCTGTTACACCTGGCCTGTTCCCACTGCTTGAGGGATTATGTCAACTCATGTGTCTCTCGGAGGAGCCCTCTCCGAACACACTTGACTTCCATTTAATCTACTCTGGAAGCCCAAATACTTAGGGAGACTTCGATCAAACAGCCTACTGTGCTGGCACACACTGATCCAATAAAGCTGCTACTGTGGGGCTTGTGCTCATTTCCCATGGAGCTTCACTGACCAGCTCCTCAAACAGCTGATCAAGCTACAGAACATTTTATCCTTTTCCCTGTAATTCAACTTGTCGCCTCTACTTCTCCCACAGACCAGTTTCTTCAAAGAAGGATCCTTACATGGGGTTAAAAGACTTTAAAGTATTAATATTGATTAGACTTTCAATGTTGCATTTTTATCAATCTACCTGATGCCTATATGTTGTGCATGTAGTTATGACAGCTTAAAGTTACAGGAGCCATCTTCAAGTTGTGCATGAGTTAATATTTATCTCTCCCTGAGTATGAGAAGCTGCCCATCATGGGTGATAATAGTTTTCACTGGTTATTTCTGGAAGCTACTGTCATAGAACTTATTGCTGTTTGAGTGAGAAATGTCCCCATAAGCTCCCATATTTGAACATTTTATCGGCAACATGTGCTGCTCTTTAAAGAGGTTGCAAAACCTTTAGGAGGCATAGAATTGCTGGAAGAAGTATGCCACTGAAGATAGGCTCTAAGAATCTATAGAATCACCCAACTTCCTCTTCTCTCTCTGCCTCCTAACTGTTGAGGCAATGTGGCCAGTCAGCCTCACACTCCTGTTACTATGCCATTCCCAAAGCTTTTGAACCAATCCCTCTGAAATGGTGAACCAAATTAAACCTTTTCTCTCCCTTAAGTTGTTTTTCTCATGATGCTTTTTGCTTGCTTGTTTGTCACGATGCTTTGTCACAGCAAACGGAATGAAACCATGACATTTTGCAAGTACACACATGAAATTAACACAAAACCAACCCTCAGAAGGAAAGATGCCCAAGGATTAAAGCACATTTAGGACATTGAAATAGCATTTCATTTCCTTTCTCTCAAATGCATTAAAGATACTATTTAACAAAGGAAAAACAAATCACACAGGGTTACCTAAAATGTAGTGCCTCTTGCCAAGTAACATAGTCTTTGTAATGAGAACATGTGAATACACAGTAGAGTAGGGAACCAGGACATAAAAGAGATATACCCAAGTCCTAGTACCCACTAAGAGCATCACCTTTCACGTAGCCACAAACAGCATAAAATATCTTGGGGTAACTCTAACAAAAGAAAGTGAAAGGTCTCTTTGACAAGAACTTTAAGGAATTGAAGGAAGAAATTGAAGAGGATACCAAAAATGGAAGGATCTCCCTTGGTCTTTGATTGGGAGCATCAACATAGTAAAAATGGCAGTTCTACCAAAGGCAATTTATAGATTCAATGCAATCCCCATCAAAATCCCATCAAAATTCTTATTTTTTTTTTTTTTTTTGGTTTTTCGAGACAGGGTTTCTCTGTGGCTTTGGAGCCTGTCCTGGAACTAGCTCTGTAGACCAGGTTGGTCTTGAACTCACAGAGATCTGCCTGCCTCTGCCTCCCAAGTGCTGGGATTAAAGGCATGCGCCACCATCGCCCGGCCCATCAAAATTCTTGACAGATATTGAGAGGACATTAATCAAATTTATATGGAAAAACAAAAAATCCTGGATAGCCAAAATAATCTTATACAATAAAAAAATGTCTGGAGGCATTACCATTTCTGACTTCAAACACTATTACAGAGCTACAGTAATAAAAACAGCATGGTATTGGCATAAAATCATAGAATTCGACCAATTGAATCATATAAAAGATACTGATTTTAACCCACAAACATCTGAACACCTCATTTTCTATAAAGTGGCTGAAAGTATACAATGGAAGAAAGAAAGCATCTTCAACAAATGGTGCTGGCAGAACTCGATGTCAACCTGTAGAAGAATGAAAATAAAGCCATATCTATCACCATGCACAAAACTCAAGTCCAAATGGATCAAAGACCTCAATATCAATCTGAACACACTGAACCTGAGAAGAGAAAGTGGGAAGTAACCTACAACATATGGGCACAGGAGATTGCTTCCTATGTATAACCCCAGCAACACAGATGATAAAGGCAACATTGAATAATTGGGACCTCCTTAAACTGATAAGCTTCTGTAAACAAAGGACACTGTCACTAAGACAAAATGGCAACCCACTAACTGGGAGAAGATCTTGACCAACCCTGCAACAGACAAAGGTCTGATCTCCAAAATATATAAAGAAATCAAAAAACTAGACTTTAAAATGCTAATTATCTCAATTAAAACATGGGGCACTGAACTAACAGGGAATTCTCAACAGAAGAAGTTTAATTGGCCAAAAGACACTTAAGGTCCTGCTCAACCTCATTAGCGATCAGGGAAATGCAAATCAAAACAATTTTGAGATATAAACTTACACCTGTCAAAATGGCTAAAATCAAAAACACTAATGATAGCCTTTGCTGGAGAGGTTGTGGAGGAAGGGGTACCCTCATCAAATGCTGGTCAGAATGCAAACTTGTCCAACCACATTGGAAATCAGTGTGGCGGTTTCTCAGGAAATTTGGGATCAACCTAAACAAGGACCAAGCAATACCACACTGGGGAATATACCCAAGAGATTCCCTATCATATTACAAAATCATTTGTTCAACTATGTTCATAGCAGCATTATTTGTAATAGCCAGAATCTGGACACAACCTAGATGCCCTTCCATGTAAGAATAGATGAACAAAGTGTGGAAAATATACACAGTAGTGCACTACTCAGTGGTAAAAAACAATGACTTCTTGAATTTTGCATGCAAATGCATGGAAATAGAAAACACTTTTCTGAGTGAGGTTTCCCAGACCCGAAAAGATGAAAATGGGATGTACTCAGTCATAATTGGTTTCTAGCTATAAACAAGGAACATTGCATCTATAATTAGTGATTCCAAAGAAGCTATATAAGAAGGTGATCCCAAAGGAAAACATATAGTTATTTTCCTGGATATGAAAGGTAGACCAGATTGTCAAGCAAAAATTTGGGATCTGGGGGGTGGGGTGGGATAGGATAAGAGGGGATGGGAGGAGAAAAGTAAGAAGGAGAGGATGGGGGGAACTTGGGGAATTGGGATTATTGGGATAAAGTAAGGATGGATATGGGAGCAGGAAAGCATATATCTTAATTAAGGTAGCCATCTGAGGGATTTTATTTAAAAAATGAACTTGGTAAATAGAAGCTTATGATTCTCAAAAATTGGTCATTTCAGGTTAGGATGGTCTTTAAATTCAATGGCAAACCCCTATATCAAAAGAGTCACACAGGAAAACAGTGGTGTGCTCATAAAATAATGAAGACATTAAGAGAAGTGATACAAAATGACGAATATCAAAAGCCAAATTTCCTAGCCCATCTTGAGGAAGTAGGTTCCCCACCAACACATTTATTCCAGATCGTGAGAATTAACATCAACCTCTTTCAAGTACTTCGTTTAATAATAAATTTTTATACCAGTTCTTAGAATTTATACATTGGACAAAGGGTTGGTTTGGGAAGTCCTTCTGTCTATGTTTGTTTTTATTGGTTAATGAATAACATTATTTAAGCCAGGAGCTTAGCAGAATAGACCTAGGTGGTAAAAGTAAACAATGTTGGGAGAAAGGAGGTGGGGTCAGTTAGAAGCCACCTAGACACCACCAGGGAAAAACACCTACTCTGGAGCTACAAAAATTTGTTGGTAAGACATGAACTAGTGGTGATACAGATAAATGCAAATGTGTTAGTTTAGAATGAGGGAGGAATCTAGATATATGGTTAAGCTATTGGCCAAAGAGTATTGTGAATAATATAGGTTTTATGTGATTATTTCAAGTCAACGTGGTCAGAAAACTAACTAAGTAGTGGCTTCCACAAACAAATCAGCTTGTTGAACTGAAGAGTGTTTTTTTTTTTTTAAATCTGTTTGCTCACTTGATCTGGGCTTCATCTAAGCATGTCTATTTGTCTGTGATGATTGCTGGGTTATATATTTACTGCCAATCTATTGTTTGGAGGAAGGGGTCTATTGAATTTGCTCAGTTTAATGGACTCTCTATAATTAATTTGAGTTGGTTACTTTCTATTTTATGTAGTTTCCCTGCAGGATAGTGTTTACCAACCAAGACTACATGTTGGCATTAAAGATCTATAAATGGGGAGGTTGAAGGGTCAGAGTCAGATAAGAAGTTGCAATTGTGGATGCAGACAGGAGAGAAAAAAGAGAAGGAAAGGGAGTATGAGATCACTACCCTATAGTCTTTCAAAATGAGGAGGGGACCTGAGCTAAGAAGGAAACAGCCACAGCTCTTTCCACAGTCACTATTCCTGTCTAGGCCACAATATCTCCAAGCAGCTAGCACAAGCATTGGAAGTTTCTCTTCTGAGAGGGGCAGCCAGAGTGTGCCACATATGACCATTTTCCCTGGAGTTATCGTCATCATGGACAGAAGGAGGCATGTCTCCCTAGAATCTCAACAACAATCTCACAGATGAAAATAAAAAGGCTTATTAAGGACACTTGGAGAAGCATTATAACTAACAGAGTTGGGAGATAATACATCTTCTAGGATGTGATGATGTCAATCTACACAGGCACATCTGCCTCTCTTCTGATCATATGAACAGAATGCCTGCTGGTTTGGGAAGCATCTCATCTGGGATTGTAATACCAGGGCATTAAAATGTCCTCTTTGCTGGTCTTCTACCCCAGAGTGGTCTCTCTCTCAGGTACATTGGGATGAACCATTTGCAGGAATAACAGAAAAATAGGTAGAGCATCCAGAATGAGGTATAACATACATGGCCACAATTACATATGCAGCAACAAGGAAACAGATGAAGAATTCTGAGCATCAATGGAAGTTGAGGACCTAATACCAAAGCTAAGTCATGTAACACCATGGGCAGTTTCAGAGTTTCAGAGAGTAAATTCAGTTACATTCTGGAAAAAGTTAAGACTGCAAAAGATGGCTTTCATAATCAGAAAGTAGAAAAATTGGGACTGCAAAAAGGAGGCACTGAGGGAGTCAAGGGTGGTCACTGAGCAATGAAGAACCCCAAGTCCCTATCCCAACATGATACTGATATCATTTTTAAAAGTTATTGAGCCACAAATCTTGGCAGTCAGAGCTCAGGAGCTGAAATTACATCTCAATCCCATGTAATGAATCTCTGCCTTGAGCATCTACAATGATGCATTTCTGTCTTGAGCATCTGGAGCAATATTTCTTTTCCTTAAGCATCTATAGCAATGCACCTCGTCCTTGAGCATCTGCTGTCATACCCCTCTAAAATGATTATCTACAGAAATTAACATCTGCTTGAAAAAGCGATATACTACTGGGATAGACCTACCATTGCATGTTTCCTTTGGATGTACACTTTTATATAACTACACCCTAAATTTGATATCAAGACCTGAGCACAAACAGATTTCACAGTTCACAGTTTTCCCATGCTGTGATAATTCAGTAGGCCTATGGACACATCCACCAGGAGACTTGAGGGGAGGAAGCAAAGGCATTCACGTTTGAATGTCTCTCATCTCAATCTCGACAGCACTTCTTTTAAAGTTATACGATTCCCTTTTGTGATCCAGAATATTTGCTCACAGCTCAATATTTTTTAACCAACTGTCTTGTTCTTCAGCCATGGCACATTCAGTAAGGTGCATTCCATACAGATGGAGACCATAAATTTGATCCCTTCAAACTTGTGCAAAAATCTCAGCATTAAAGATATCAACTCATCACTCAGTGCTGAGGAGACAGCATCACCTGGGTCTCTAAGACTCACTGTTTGGTCAAGGGGAATTGGTCAGCTCCAGGTTCAAAGAGATGACGTATCTTTTTTTTTTTTTTTTTTTTTTTTTGGTTTTTAGAGACAGGATTTCTCTGTGGTTTTGGAGCCTGTCCTGGAACTAGCTCTTGTAGACCAGGCTGGTCTCGAACTCACAGAGATCCGCCTGCCTCTGCCTCCCGAGTGCTGGGATTAAAGGCGTGCGCCACCACCGCCCGGCTGAGATGATGTATCTTAATCATGACAGAGAGTAATTAATGAAGACACCCAGGGTTAATTCTGGCCTTTGCATGCATGTATACACATCTCCATAAAAAGTTACACTCATATATTAAACAACTGTCATTTGAATTTCTAAATATACACATTTCTGTGGTGAAGTTTTGAGCTTAATTTTGACTGCTCTTTTGAGTTGTAGGAACAGCTGAATGTTTTCTGCCACCAGGTTCCCGCACTGGCTAGCTTTACCCAAAATAATTACATAGAAACTGTATTATTTTAAATAATACTTTGCCCATTAGGTCTAGCCTGTTAGTTGCTAATTCTCACATCTTTATTAACCCATTTCAAATAATCTGTGAAGCACCATGAGCTTATGAAAATCATAAGCTGCTTCTGTCTCAGGGGGTAGGGGGGAATGGCGTCTGTTGACTAGGCTTCTTTCTCCCAACATTCTGTTGTTTACTCTGCATATCTAACCTGCTGTCCTACCAAAAGGGCAATGGCAGTTTCTTTATTAACCTATAGACATTTAACCCTCGTCCATTGCTTTGGCCTTCCTCCCACAATGACATTAGAAGAAATCTTTCTGTAAGAACCCTCTCCACTATCTCATTTGGCCTCTTGAATCCTCCCTCCTCTCTACCAAAGACAAAAGGAAGCTAGTCTCAGACATGTTACACAGTCTAAAAAAGGAAGGATGGAATCAAGATTTGAATTCATTACCAAAGTCTAAAATCTTAACCAAGGAACTCACTGCACGACCATACTTTTTTTTCAACTGAGAATGAACTCACACTCTGAGGAGCTGAAAGGCAAGTTCATACTGCATTAACTTCACATTGCCCCTTAACAGATATGCCGATCATTATGATGGACCCCTCACCACTGATACATTGACATCTTATTCCTTTGTATTTAATGGGCCAGTTGGCAACATACCTTATTCAATCTTCCCTTCAGTGATTTGATTTCCAGAATCCTCCATCCCCTCACTTCAATCCTAATTCACACACTCCCCAAAACCCCTTGATGGGAGTCAGGTATCAATATCTTACTGGTATTTTCGGTCTGATGGGTTTGTGGGGTCTTTTTCACACTCCTCCTACCATCACAGATTTCCTAGGTAACTGATTCTAGGGAGCTCAGTGCATTCATCATATGTGTGCATGTCACACACCAATGTACATCAATGTGTACATGTTTAGCCTGGGTGCAGGTGAGTCTGTTCATGACTTTTATAGCGAACATGATCCATGAAAAGGGTACAGTGTTTTACAGTAATTGCAGGCCAATTGATTAAATGAACTCACAGGCGTTGAATGGCATGCATAAGACCTGTGAGAGTGCAAGACAGAAAGAATCCAGGCATGACAAAATAGGTGGCAGACAGAAGCCTGGCAAAAGTAAGTAGGTAGCCTAAGGTCCAACCCATTGCAGAAGAGCCACTGAGAGGAGACACTTTTCTTTAGGCAGGAGGATCCTGGTCACTCAACATGCTCCAGTGGAGATAATATACCCAGGGACTTCCAGATGGTATGAATTAAACCATTAATCAAATGAAACCTAATTTTCTTTGCTTCTGAGTATACATTTGTGATGCTTCACGAACACTGTGTATCCTCTTAAGTCCCAACACCTCGATGTCACATCTTTCCATATGACACGCTTTTCCCTCATGGATTATCCCTCTCTGAGTTCCTACGTCTTTTTGGCCACTCTCCTCTGTTTGCAAAACAGCCATCTTGTCCTCTTCCACACACTGCATCTCCTTTCTTCCTTTCCTCTCCAATGGGAAAAGACATAGATACGGAAGTCATTATCAAACTTGATGAAATGCACGGAAGGTTTGTTGGGAACTTGGTAAATAATTTTACCTATCTTTTGGGTTCCATCTTTTTCGTTGTGCTGCACGCTTTTGCCTGCCAAGGAATCCCTGCCTAATTCCAAATTCACCCCTATTGGAGGACATCCTGGCTTAATATGAAGGTTGCTTTCAATGTAGTAATCTAGACGGTGGTAAAGATACAAAACTGGATCTTTCTCATAGGTAATGTAGAAACAGTTCTTCATGGTCTACACCCCATCTGGGACCACCCCACTCCACACTTCCATAGAGCCTGGCATGATGTGGAGGTTACCTTCACGGTAGTCAACCAGGAGGTGGCAAATGTACAAGACTGGACCTTTTTTGTAGGTAATATAGAACCAGGTCTTCATGATTGGCACGTCCTCTAGGACCATCCCCTTCCAGTCATCATTAGAGCCATTTGTGCCCTGAAATGTTTGTTTCACTGCTCTGCCAACTATGGTGTTTGAGAGATGAGTGTCTGTCTCCTGAGGAAATGGTACGTTGTTAGGCAGGAACAAAGGGTTTAAAATCCTTTCATCACTGTGAGGTTTCAATCCATAGACAAAGCTATCCCATCATACTTCACCAAATAGAGAGATTCGTTGGCAGTTGATCTAGAATGATGGCTTTCCACTGGGTGACTGGTTCATTGGCTTCCTTCCAGCCGTGAGAAATTCTGTGACAGACAATATTCCCCAGGGCCTCAAAAGGCCTACTCAGTTTTTGCTTCTGGAGAGATGACCCATTCCTCTTCTGGACAGGTGGCATGCATCTCATACTAAGAGGCATCTTCATCATGGCTGTAGACTTGCTGAGATAGGCCACTCACCTCATGGTCAGCTATTTCTTGGCTATCTTTCTGTGCTTGGGCTTCATAGCTGCCCACTCTCTAGGTTGAAAGAAATTTCCCTCTGTTTAATTCAGAAACAAAGTCATGGCATCAATAATGAGTGCCTGCAAGGATAAGAAGGGGAGGCTGTGAGGTCATGGCTCTTTTCTGGAAGAACTTTGGGGCAGGAGACAAAGACAGTGGTGAACAGTTTTGCATACGTAACTGTAATATTCTCTTATGAAATGAATAGGACAATTAGCAAATTTTTCTCTACAGCTTAGTATATCAATCTCAGAGACACATTCCTGCTGCCCAAAGGCAAATGACCTCTGCTGAGAAACCTACTTTCTGACTGACTAAGTCAATGAGAGGAGAAGGTATGCCTATCCCCGAAACGAGTAAGAAAAATCTGAACAGATAACAAAGAATTCGAAGGACATCCACACGTCTCCTTCGACATCAAGCTAATAGGTAGGGGGCTCAATCCAAGACAGCCTGGCCAAGGTCAAGGCACTCCAGTCCACTGGCTCTCAGATTTGTGTCTCCTGATCCAGACCCAGGTATATTACATAAAGCCATTCTGTGTCTTCATTGTGGAAGTGAGTACTGTGAGACCAACTTCAACCTGAAAGACTCATTATTCTAGGCAACAGCAGCAATTGAGAAATAATTAGTATCTTTTAAAACACCTATGGATAAATTGGGCCTTTGCTATTTTAGTGGATTGATGAATATGATATTGTTAGCAAAGATAAAGTGGGAAGAATAGCTGGCATTCACCAACCCACAACTCTCAAATATAGGAGCTGGAAACAACATAAATGGTCGACCCACAGGACATTTGAAAGAAAACTCTTTTGTATTACAGAGGTCTTAGTTGCTTTGTAAACATATTTACCAAAAGAAAATGTCCTAACTCTCCAGATTCCATCTTCCGGAAATGTTCAGGTGCAAAAAGCCTGTTGAACAGTTGTGGAGACCAGGAGCTGAACTGTCCTCTTCAGGCACTCTGAGGATAATAAACCCACCTTCATGGAAGACTAGTGCTTTGAGTGTAACAGAGTTGCTACCACGAACCAAGGCTTTGTGACATCACCAAGGTTCCACTTATGTCAGAAATCCCCACACAAGGCTGCTACTTTCCTGTTTACCCACAGAAACATCCAGCATTCAGCTCCTAAAAAGCTGTATACAGCCAGCAGGAGACCCAAAATAAGCCCCCAGTCATCTTCCTAATTACTCGAGTCACATTCTTGCCCCACCAACTCAATCCCTGTATCTTATTTTTCTGAAAAAGTCTTTGGTGTCTGAGTCAATAACTCATATGAAAGTTTTTTTTTTCTTAACTCGCATCTCTCCGTTGGTTATCTATGATTGATTTTTTCTTCCTTCATAAATAATAAATTACAAATTTCCACTTCCTTTCCTCCTCCCCCTCACTACTCAGGCAACCACCAATCCTCTCCACTCCTAATCCAGTCCTAATAGAGGGCAGGGTACCTTGACTTGTGGGAAGCCCATGCCCCACTCCACCCAGATTGAGGAAGGTATGCATCCACATATAATAGGACCACATAAATTTCTTCTTATCTTGAGAAGAATACTTGCTACAGAAACACTATCACAATAGTATTGAGAGTGTAGGCTGTCTCAGCATGGAGAAATAACTGGAGCAAACCCCTAGTAGTTCAGCTCAGTGGCCCAAGAAAGATGGTCAAGAAAGTCAATGAACTCAGAGATGGAAGTTAAAACTCAGGCTAAATAACATTCCAAATCATTTAGGCAGAACATGAGACACTCGTGCAACAGTCACAAGATGTCTAAAATGCCTGGAACTAGAATCTTAGGGCAGGAGAAGTTGTGGAGCTGAGAGTGCATGGCAAAAACTGACAGAATCTGGCAAAAGACATGTAAGCATAACTAGAAAACATCCATGGAAACGACGAATGGAAGAAAACCCTGAGAAGTCTGCACAAAAACATAACATCTTGACAATTCTGAGATTTAATGACAAAGGAGAGATCTTAAATATGTCACTGTCACATGGTGATGATTAACCCACTCCATTGCAGTGTGACCCCATGACATGTTTAAGATACCTGTCAATTCTGTCTATATATTTACAGAGAAATTCACATTGCTTGCACAGATTAACTAGCAGCATGATTTACCGCTCAATCAAAGGCAAAGCAAAGAAATCATGGACATGTTGTTGAATGCTGATGATGTTGTTGGGAGCGTTTGTGGGTTTTTTCTTAAAGGGAAATCATTGGTCACACAAATGCATTAAGCAGGTCCTGTCTCTCCCATGTACCTGAAAGCATGAACAAAATAAAGTAAAATAGGTTTTTGTCACATACTGGTAAATTTTGCTGCTATGTCCAAATATGTGTGTTGCTGGAGCTCTTTCTGCTCTTTCAGGCTATAGCAACTGAGATAAAGGCCATTGGGGTGTGGTGTCTCTCTCTTTCAAAATGGAGCAACTGCCTTCAGTTTGCTCTCTTGCATCCACCTCCACATCCCGCTACTAGGCTCCTCTCCTCATCCTGCAGAGGGCTGTTGTCTGGCATGGCAATCTGTAAGGTTTGCCCTTAAAAGAAATAACCATTTTATGAATCATAATTCTAAACTGGTGTGGGAGATTGTTTGTGACTTACACCTTCCTATGTGATGAGAGCAACCAGGGTGTGAAGGGGGTTCTCACTGTTCATGTTGCAGAAGCCATGGCAGCAGGAGTAGGAGGCCTCTCATTCCCTGTAAGGAAATCAGTAAACATTGGGGACCAGTGAAAGGATGCCCTGAAACATCAAGGATTGAGCTTTCAGACCGCGATTCCTCCAGCTAGGTTCTGGGTCTCCACAACCTACAAAACCTCCTGAGGACCAAGTATTCAGAACCCGAAGCCTGTGTGGGCCATATCACATAAAATCATAGTGAGTACACCATTCGTTTTTTTTTTTTTAAATGTACATCCTTTTTTCCCTGCAGAAACATTTGTATTTCCAATAAAGATAACTTGCTGCCTCTTTGGTGTCCTGAAATTTCTCTAAGGTGATGGTGGGGCATTCTTACATAACTTGCTGTGTTGTTGTGAGACCTTAACGGGACAGCAATTGTTTCAGAAATCAAAGGCAGTTAGGTTCAAACCTGTGGTTAGCAGTGTGCTGGACACTTGGGTTGCCTATAGCTAATCTATGGAAAGATGGATTTCCTAAGAAGGGTGGCAGCACACATGGAGGCATGTAGTCTTACCTTTGCAAATGACCCATTTTGTGGCCTTACATCAGGCTCCTCTATTCTCCTCATCTTGGTTTCTTTACCAGATTAGGACAAAAATTAAAACTCAATGTCCTGGACGTGAACACTGAATGAGTTATCTATGTGAGATGACAGTGACAGAGCTCATGGGAATCTGACTCATTGTACAGGCTTGCCAGGCATCAATCTGTAATCTGCCTAACTGTACTGCGCAAGTGTTGTCATGGTTGCTCCTCTGTTCCTCCTCATATGGTTTCCATCTACAGAGAACTCAGAAAAATTCACCCCTGAGAGGGCAAGTTCTTTACAAATGAAAGTTTCTAGAACAGAAGAGACATAGTAGATTTATCTTGGCATCCTGTAGACACAAGACATGGGGAAATGGAAGAAGGGATTGAAGAAGATAGAGACATGGAGGAATGGATAAATTCAATCATTCATTGGATAAGTGAGTGATCCAATGAAAGAGATGGCTAATAGGATAAAATGTGCTGCATGCCCTCTGAAAGTCAGTCCAAATTGAGGGTAGATAAGGTTATCCACTAATGAGGAAGCTTAGTCCATTTTGCCTTCTTTGTGCTCTAGACCCACCCAGGAGAGTGATGATGAAGTTGAGGAGAAGAAGAGGCGAGGGTACCAGCATGCCCTGGTACAAGTTTTCACCCACATTGTAGCCAAATCACCTGACCTGGCACAGGTGACCTACATGCTGGGCCCTGAATGGCAGTTTGACACCTACAACCTTACTAACCAAGTTTTTGAAGATGAAGGAACCAAAACTGCCCTGTTAAAGATGTCAGGATCCTTGCATGATGGGAGTCAGGCATCAATAACATACTGGTATCCTCGGGTCTGATGGGTTTCTGGGGTCTTTGCCACACTTCACCTAACATCACTGATTCCCTAGGTAACTGATTTTATGGAGCTCGGTGCATTCATCATATCTGTGCATGTCACACACCAATGTGATTCAATGTACTACTAGTTCAGCCTGGGTGCGGGTGAGTCTGTTTATGAGTTTTATAGCCCAAATCCCACAGAACATGATCAATGACAAGGGAACAGTGTTTTACAGTTAAGGCACGCCAATTGTTTAAATGAACTCACAGGGGTTGAATGGCATGCATAAGACCTGTGAGAGTGCAAGACAGAAAGAATCCAGGCATGACAAAATAGGTAGTAGATAGAAGCCTGGCAAAAGTAAGTAGGTAGCCTGAGGTCCACCCCATTGCAGAAGAGCCACTGAGAGGAGACACTTTTCTTTAGGCAGGAGGATCCGGGTCACTCAACATGCTCCAGTGGAGTTCATATACCCAGTGACTTCCAGATGGTATGAATTAAACCATTAATCAAATGAAACCCAATTTTCTTTGCTTCTGAGTACACATTTGTGACCCTTCATCATCACTCTCTATCCTCTTAAGTCCCAACACCTCGATGTCACATCTTTCCATATGACATGTTTTTCCCTCCCGCATTTTCCCTCTCTGAGATCCTACATATTTTTGGCCACTCTCCTCTGTTTCCTAAACAGCCATCTTGTCCTCTTGCACACACTGCATCTCCTTTTGTCATTCCCTCTCCAGGGGGAAAAGACCATAAGTCCTGTTTTGTTTTGAGGCCTGTTTTTCTGTGATGTCCCATCCACCAGAAACTCCATCATTGACCAAACAACATAACAACTTCACAAATTTTATTTTTAGAGCAGAAAAAAATTCCATTGGGAAAGATACCAGGATTAATAGAAGACCTGAGGTATTTCTGAAAAAAAGAGTTCCCCAAACACAGTTTTAAGTCTGACCCCCAAAATTTGTGGATTTCAATTTAACAAATCTTCATCAAATCATAGACATAGATATGGAAGTCATTATCAAACTTGATGAAATGCACGGAAGGTGTGGTGGGAACTTGGTAAATAATTTCACCTATCTTTTGGGTTCCATCTTTTTCGTTGTGCTGCACGCTTTTGCCTGCCAAGGAATCCCTGGCTAATTCCAAATTCACCCCTATTGGAGGACATCCTGGCATAATGTGGAGGTTGCTTACAATGTAGTCATCTAGATGGTGGTAAAGGTACACAACTGGATCTTTCTTGTAGGTAATGTAGAAACAGGTCTTCATGGTCTGCACCTCATCTTGGACCACCCCAGTCCACTCCTCCATAGAGCCTGGCATGATGTGGAGGTTGCATTCAAGGTAGTCAAACAGGAGGTGGTAAACGTACAAGACCGGATCTTTCTTGTAGGTAATATAGAACCAGGTCTTCATGATTGGCACCTCCTCTAGGACCATCCCCTTCCAGTCATCCTTAGAGCCATTTGTGCCCTCAAATGTATGTTTCACTGCTCTGCCAACTATGGTGTTTGAGAGATGAGTGTCTGTTTCCTGAGGAAATGGTACATTGTTAGGCAGGAACTTAAGGTTTAAAATCCTTTCATCACTGTGAAGCTCCAATCCATAGACACGATCTATCCCATCATACTTCAACAAATAGAGAGAGGGATTTGTTAGCAGTTGATCTAGAATGATGGCTTTCCACTGGGTGACTGGTTCATTGGCTTCCTTCCAGCCGTGAGAAATTCTGCGGCCGACAATATTCTCCAGGGCCTCAAAAGGCTTCCTCAGTTTTTGCTTCTGGAGAGATGACCCATTCCTCTTCTGGACAGGTGGCATGCATCTCATACTAAGAGGCATCTTCATCATGGCTGTAGACTTACTGAGATAGGCCACTGACCTCCTGGTCCACTGTTTCTTGGATATCTTTCTGTGCTTGGGCTTCATAGCTGCCCACTCTCTAGGTTGAAAGAACTTTCCTTCTGTTTAATTCAGAAACCAAGTCGTGGCCTCAACCAGGAGTGCCTGCAAGGACAACAAGGGGAGGCTATGAGGTCAAGGCTCTTTTCTGGAAGAACTGTGGTGCAGGAGACAAAGATATTGATCAACAGGTTTGCATACCTAACTGTAATTTTCTCTTAAGAAATAAATAGGACAATTTGCAAATTTTTCTCTACAGCTCAGTATATCAATCTCAGAGACACATTCCTGCTGCCCAAAGGCAAATGACCTCTGCTGAGAAACCTACTTTCTGACTGACTAGATCAATGAGAGGAGAAGGTATGCCTATCCCCGAAACGAGTAAGAAAAATCTGAACAGATAACAAAGAATTCGAAGGAAATCCACACATCTCCTTCGACATCAAGCTAATAGGTAGGGGACTCAGTCCAAGACAGCCTCCCCAAGGTCATGGCACTCCAATCCACTGGCTCTCTGCATTGGGTCTCCTGATCCAGACCCAGGTCTATTACATAAAGCCATTCTGTGTCTTCATTGTGGAAGTGAGTACTGTGAGACCCACTTCAACCTGAAAGACTCATTATTCTGGGCAACAGCAGCCATTGAGAAATAATTAGTATCTTTTAAAACACCTATGGACAAAGAGGAGCTTTGCCATTTTAGTGGATTGATGAATTTGATATTGTTAGCAAAGATAAAGTGGGAAGAATAGCTGGCATTCACCATCCCCACAGCTATCAAGTACAGGAGCTGGTAACAACAGAAATGGTGGACACGCAGGACATTTGAAGGAAAACGTTTTTGTACTACAGAGGTCTTAGTTGCTTTGGAAACATATTTACCAAAAGAAAATGTCCTACCTCTCCAGATTCCATCTTCCGGAAATGTTCAGGTGCAAAAAGCCTGTTGAACAGTTGTGGAGACCAGGAGCTGAACTGTCCTCCTCAGGCACTGTGAGGATAATAAACCCACCTTCATGGAAGACTAGTGCTTTGAGTGGAACAGAGTTGCTACCCAACGAACCAAGGCTTTGTGACATCACCAAGGCTCTACTTCTGTCAGAAATCCCCTCACAAGCTTGTTACTTCCCTATTTACCCACAGAAACATCCAGCATTCAGCTCCTCAAAAGCTGTATACAGCCACCAGTGGACCCAAAATAAGCCCCCACTCATCTTCCCAATTACTCAAGTCACACTCTTGCCCAAGCAACTCAATCCCTGTATCTTATTTTTCTGAAAAAGTCTTTGGTGTCTGAGTCAACAAATCACATGAAAGTTTTTTTTTTCTTAGATCCCATCTCTCCATTGGTTATCTTCTATTGATTTTTTCTTCCTACATAAATAATAAATTTCAAATTTCCACTTCCTTTCCTCCTCCCCCTAACTACTCACGCAACCACCAATCCTCTCCATACCAATCCATTCCAAATAGTGGCAGGGTACCTTGACCTGTGGGAAGCCCTTGCCCCCCTCCATCCAGATTGAGGAACGTAAGCATCTACATATAATATGATCGATTAAAGCCTGTATGTGCAGTACAGACAAATCTCAGTGCCATTATCATTGGGTTCTCCTTCTGCCCCAATTGTCAGCCACATTCAATGCTTCCAATTTGATCCCAGGCTCTGTCAGTCCCAGCATAGCAGGTTTTGTTGATCTCCCATTAGCTCAGACACAGTGTCTCAGTGGGTGGACCAAGCCCTTGTATTCCTTAGTTCTTTGCTCTTATTCTCTCCCCTTCAGCTCTTCAACTGGAGCTTGGTAGCTCAGTCTAGTTTTCTGATGTGGGTCCCTGTCTTTATCTCCATCCTTTTCCGTACAACAGTTCTATGGTGATATTCAAGATAGTCATCAGTCTGATTATGGGACAAAGCACCCGTAGTGCCTAGGGACATGGCACAGTGCAGGCACCCACAGCTCACATGCCCAAGGTCCTCGTTGGTGTCACCCCATGGCTTTCTGGGAACCCCTCTAGAGAGAAGCCTCTTACTAACCCCAGAACGGCACCCTAAGTTTGAGATATCAACAGTGTGTGTGCATTAACTTATGGGGGTGTGTTTGTGTGTTTAAGACACAATAACAGCAGATGGATTATAATATTGAAATTTCTTCTTATCTTGAGAAGAATACTTGCTACAGAAACAGTATAACAGTAGTACTGAGAGTGTAGGCTGTCTCAGCATGGAGAAGTAACTGGAGCAAACCCCTAGTAGTACATCTCAGTGGCCAAAGAAAGATGGTCAAGGAAAGTCAATGAACTCAGGGATGGAAGTTAAAACTCAGGCTAAATAACATTCCAAATCATTTAGGCGGAACATGAGACACTCGTGCAACAGTCACAAGTGTCTAAAATGCCTGGAACTAGAATCTTAGGGCTGGAGAAGTTGTGGAGCTGAGAGTGCATGGCAAAAACTGACAGAATCTAGCAAAAGACATGTAAGCGTAGCTAGCAAACATCCATGGAAACCATGAATGGGAGAAAACCCTGAGAAGTCTGCACAAAAACATAACATCTTGACAATTCTGAGATTTAATGACAAAGGAGAGATCTTAAATATGTCACTGTCACATGGTGATGATTAACCCACTCCATTGCAGTGTGACCCCCTTACATGTTTAAGATACCTGTCAATTCTGTCTATATAGTTACAGAGAAATTCACATTGCTTGCACAGATTAACTAGCAGCATGATTTACCACTCAATCAAAGGCAAAGCAAAGAAATCATGGACATGTTGTTGAATGCTGATGATGTTGTTGGGAGCATTTGTGGGTTTTTTCATAAAGGGAAATCATTGGTCACACAAATGCATGAAGCAGAGCCTGTCTCTGCCATGTACCTGAAAGCATGAAAAAAATAATCTAAAATAGATTTTTGTCACATACTGGTAAATTTTGCTGCTATGTCCAAATATGTGTGTTGCAGGAGCTCTTTCTGCTCCTTCAGGCAATAGCAACTGAGATAAAGGCCATTGGGGTGTGGTGTCTCTCTCTTTAAAAATGGAGCAACTGCCTTCAGCTTGCTCTCTTGCATCCGTCTCCACCTCCAGCTACTAGGCTCCTCTCCTCATCCTGCAGAGGGCTGTTGTCTGGCATGGCAATCTGTAAGGTTTGCCCCTTAAAAGTAATAACCATTTTATGAATCATAATTCTAAACTAATGTGGGAGATTGTTTGTGACTTACACCTTCCTATGTGATGAGAGCAACCAGGGTGTGAAGGGGGTTCTCACTGTTCATGTTGCAGAAGCCATGGCAGCAGGAGTAGGAGGCCTCTCATTCTCTGTAAGGAAATCAGTAAACATTGGGGACCAGTGAAAGGATGCACTGAAACATCAAGGCTTGAGCTTTCAGACTGCAATTCCTCCAGCTAGGTTCTGGGTCTCCACAACCTACAAAACTTCCTGAGGACTAAGTATTCAGAACCAGAAGCCTGTGTGGGCCATATCACATAAAATCGTAGTGAGTACACCAATCGTTTTTTTTTTTTTTTTTTTTTTTTATGTACAACCTTTTCTCCCTCCAGAAACATTTGTATTTCCAATAAAGATAACTTGCTGGCTCTTTGGTGTCCTGAACATGCTCTAAGCTGATGGTGGGGCATTCTTACATACCTTACTGTGTTGTTGTGAGACCTAACGGGACAGCAATTGTTTCAGAAATCAAAGGCAGTTAGGTTCAAACCTGTGGTTAGCAGTGTGCTGGACACTTGGGTTGCCTATAGCTAATCTATGGAAAGATGGATTTCCTAAGAAGGGTGGCAGCACACATGGAGGCATGAAGTCTTACCTTTTCAAATGACCCATTTTGTGGCCTTACATCAGGCTCCTCTATTCTCCTCATCTTGGTTTCTTTACCAGATTAGGACAAAAATTAAAACTCAATGTCCTGGACGTGAACACTGAATGAGTTATCTATGTGAGATCACAGTGACAGAGCTCAGGGGAATCTGACTCATTGTACAGGCTTGCAAGGCATCAATCTGTAATCTGCCTAACTCTACTGGACAAGTGTTGTCATGGTTGCTCCTCTTTTCCTCCTCATAAGTCTCCATCTACAGAGAACTCATAAAAATTCACCCCTGAGAGGTCAAGTTCTTTACAAATGAAAGTTTCTAGAACAGAAGAGACATAGTAGATTTATCTTGGCAACCTGTAGACACAAGACATGGGGAAATGGAAGAAGGGATTGAAGAAGATAGAGACATGGAGGAATGGATAAATTCAATCATTCATTGGATAAGTGAGTGATCCAATGAAAGAGATGGCTAATAGGATAAAATGTGCTACATGGCCTCTGAAAGTCAGTCCAAATTGAGAGTAGATAAGGTTATCCACTAAGGAGGAAGCTTAGTCCATTTTGCCTTCTTTGTGCTCTAGACCCACCCAGGAGAGTGATGATGATGTTGAGGAGAAGAAGGGGCGAGGGTACCAGCATGCCCTGGTACAAGTTTTCACCCACATTGTAGCCAAATCACCTGACCTGGCACAGGTGACCTACATGCTGGGCCCTGAATGGCAGTTTGACACCTACAACCTTACTAACCAAGTTTTTGGAGATGAAGGAACCAAAACTGCCCTGTTAATGATGTCAGGATCCTTGCAAGATGGGAGTCAGGCATCAATATCATACTGGTATCCTCGGGTCTGATGGGTTTCTGGGGTCTTTGCCACACTTCACCTAACATCACTGATTCCCTCGGTAACTGATTTTATGGAGCTCGGTGCATTCATCATATCTGTGCATGTCACACACCAATGTGATTCAATGTACTACTAGTTTAGCCTGGGTGCGGGTGAGTCTGTTTATGAGTTTTATAGCACAAATCCCACAGAACATGATCAATGACAAGGGAACAGTGTTTTACAGTTAAGGCAGGCCAATTGTTTAAATGAACTCACAGGGGTTGAATGGCATGCATAAGACCTGTGAGAGTGCAAGACAGAAAGAATCCAGGCATGACAAAATAGGTAGTAGATAGAAGCCTGGCAAAAGTAAGTAGGTAGCCTGAGGTCCACCCCATTGCAGAAGAGCCACTGAGAGGAGACACTTTTCTTTAGGCAGGAGGATCCGGGTCACTCAACATGCTCCAGTGGAGTTCATATACCCAGTGACTTCCAGATGGTATGAATTAAACCATTATTCAAATGAAACGCAATTTTCTTTGCTTCTGAGTACACATTTGTGACCCTTCATCATCACTCTCTATTCTCTTACGTCCGAACACCTCGATGTCACATCTTTCCATATGACATGTTTTTCCCTCCCGCATTTTCCCTCTCTGAGATCCTACATATTTTTGGCCACTCTCCTCTGTTTCCTAAACAGCCATCTTGTCCTCTTGCACACACTGCATCTCCTTTCGTCATTCCCTCTCCAGGGGGAAAAGACCATAAGTCCTGTTTTGTTTTGAGGCCTGTCTTTCTGTGATGTCCCATCCACCAGAAACTCCATCATTGACCAAACAACATAACATCTTCACAAATTTTATTTTTAGAGCAAAAAAAAAATTCCATTGGGAAAGATACCAGGATTAATAGAAGACCTGAGGTATTTCTGAAAAAAAGAGTTCCCCAAACACAGTTTTAAGTCTGACCCCCAAAATTTGTGAATTTCACTTTAACAGATCTTCATCAAATCATAGACATAGATATGGAAGTCATTATCAAACTTGATGAAATGCACGGAAGGTTTGGTGGGAACTTGGTAAATAATTTTACCTATCTTTTGGATTCCATCTTTTTCGTTGTGCTGCATGCTTTTGCCTGCCAAGGAATCCCTGCCTAATTCCAAATTCACCCCTATTGGAGGACATCCTGGCATAATGTGGAGGTTGCTTACAATGTAGTCATCTAGATGGTGGTAAAGGTACACAACTGGATCTTTCTTGTAGGTAATGTAGAAACAGGTCTTCATGGTCTGCACCTCATCTTGGACCACCCCAGTCCACTCCTCCATAGAGCCTGGCATGATGTGGAGGTTGCATTCAAGGTAGTCAAACAGGAGGTGGTAAACGTACAAGACCGGATCTTTCTTGTAGGTAATATAGAACCAGGTCTTCATGATTGGCACCTCCTCTAGGACCATCCCCTTCCAGTCATCCTTAGAGCCATTTGTGCCCTCAAATATATGTTTCACTGCTCTGCCAACTATGGTGTTTGAGAGATGAGTTTCTGTTTCCTGAGGAAATGGTACGTTGTTCGGCAGGAACTTAAGGTTTAAAATCCTTTCATCACTGTGAAGCTCCAATCCATAGACACAATCTATCCCATCATACTTCAACAAATAGAGAGAGGGATTTGTTGGCAGTTGATCTAGAATTATGGCTTTCCACTGGGTGATTGGTTCATTGGCTTCCTTCCAGCCGTGAGAAATTCTGCGGCCGACATTATTCTCCAGGGCCTCAAAAGGCCTCCTCAGTTTTTGCTTCTGGAGAGATGACCCATTCCTCTTCTGGACAGGTGGCATGCATCTCATACTAAGAGGCATCTTCATCATGGCTGTAGACTTACTGAGATAGGCCACTGACCTCCTGGTCCGCTGTTTCTTGGCTATCTTTCTGTGCTTGCGCTTCATAGCTGCCCACTCCCTAGTTTGAAAGAAATTTCCTTCTGTTTAATTCAGAAACCAAGTCGTGGCCTCAACCATGAGTTCCTGCAAGGACAACAAGGGGAGGCTATGAGGTCAAGGCTCTTTTCTGGAAGAACTGTGGTGCAGGAGACAAAGATATTGAACAACAGGTTTGCATACCTAACTGTAATTTTCTCTTAAGAAATAAATAGGAAAATTTGCAAATTTTTCTCTACAGCTCAGTATATCAATCTCAGAGACACATTCCTGCTGCCCAAAGGCAAATGACCTCTGATGAGAAACCTACTTTCTGACTGAATAAGTCAATGAGAGGAGAAGGTATGCCTATCCCCGAAATGAGTAAGAAAAATCTGAACAGATAACAAAGAATTCGAAGGACATCCACAAGTCTCCTTCGACATCAAGCTAATAGGTAGGGGGCTCAATCCAAGACAGCCTGCCCAAGGTCATGGCACTCCAATCCACTGGCTCTCTGCATTGGGTCTCCTGATCCAGACCCAGGTCTCTTACATAAAGCCATTCTGTGTCTTCATTGTGGAAGTGAGTACTGTGAGACCCACTTCAACCTGAAAGACTCATTATTCTGGGCAACAGCAGCCATTGAGAAATAATTAGTATCTTTTAAAACACTTATGGACAAAGAGGAGCTTTGCCATTTTAGTGGATTGATGAATTTGATATTGTTAGCAAAGATAAAGTGGGAAGAATAGCTGGCATTCACCATCCTCACAGCTATCAAATATAGGAGCTGGTAACAACAGAAATGGTGGACACGGAGGACATTTGAAGGAAAACTTTTTTGTATGACAGAGGTCTTAGTTGCTTTGGAAACATATTTACCAAAAGAAAATGTCCTACCTCTCCAGATTCCATCTTCCGGAAATGTTCAGGTGCAAAAAGCCTGTTGAACAGTTGTGGAGACCAGGAGCTGAACTGTCCTCCTCAGGCACTGTGAGGATAATAAACCCACCTTCATGGAAGACTAGTGCTTTGAGTGGAACAGAGTTGCTACCCAAAGAACCAAGGCTTTGTGACATCACCAAGGCTCTACTTATGTCAGAAATCCCCTCACAAGCTTGTTACTTCCCTATTTACCCACAGAAACATCCAGCATTCAGCTCCTCAAAAGCTGTATACAGCCACCAGGGGACCCAAAATAAGCCCCCACTCATCTTCCCAATTACTCAAGTCACACTCTTGCCCAAGCAACTCAATCCCTGTATCTTATTTTTCTGAAAAAGTCTTTGGTGTCTGAGTCAACAACTCACATGAAAGTTTTTTTTCTTAGATCCCATCTCTCCATTGGTTATCTTCTATTGATTTTTTCTTCCTTCATAAATAATAAATTTCAAATTTCCACTACCTTTCTTCCTCCCCCTAACTACCATGCAACCACCAATCCTCTCCAATCCAAATCCAGTCCTCATAGAGGGCAGGGTACCTTGACCTGTGGGAAGCCCTTGCCCCCCCTCCATCCAGATTGAGGAAGGTATGCATCTACATATAATATGATCGATTAAAGCCTGTATGTGCAGTACAGACAAATCCCAGTGCCATTATCATTGGGTTCTCCTTCTGCCCCAATTGTCAGTCACATTCAATGCTTCCACTTTGATCCCAGGCACTGTCAGTCCCAGCACAGCTGTTTTGTTGAGCTCCCATTAGCTCAGACACAGTGTCTCAGTGGTCATTACTATCACTTAATATCAATGGGCTCAACTCACCTATAAAGTAGAAATGACTCAACAGCAGTTGGTTCAACAAAGCCCACCCCAGCATGGTTAATAGTTCAGTAAGGCTGAGAACCTGAAATTCACTGTGCAGCCTTGAGGCAGATCAGTGATATGAAGAGTGTTTTTTTTATCTTTGGCTCAGTTGATCTGAGCCTCATCTAAACATTTCTATTTGTCTGTGATGATTGCTCTGTTATATATTTACTGCCATTATACTGTTTGGAGGATGTTGCCTTGTGAATCTGCTCAGGTTATCAAACTCTCTATAGCTAATTTGAGTTGTTTACTTCCTATCTAAGTAGGTTTCCTGCAGGATAGAGTCTATCAACCAAAACTACATATTGGCCTTAAAGAAATTTATATGTGTAGATGGAAGGGTCAGAGTCAGATAAGAAAGTAAAATTATGGGTTCACACAGGAGAGATAAAAGAAAAGGAGAGGGAGTATGAGAGCACTACCCTGTAGGATTTCAAAATGGACAAGGAGACCTGAGCTAAGTAGGAAACAGCCACAGCATTTTCCATATTCACTACTCCTGTCTAGGCCACAAAATCTCCAAGCAGCTAGCCCAAGCATTGGAAGTTTCTACTCTGAAAGGGCCAGCTAGAGTGTGGCACAGATGACCTTTTTCCCTGGAGTTATCCTCACCATTGGCAGAAGGAGGCATATCTCCCTAGAGTCTCAACAAAAAGTCTCAGTGATATAACAAACGGCTTATGAATGACCCTTGGGGAAGATTCAAAACTAACATAATTGGGAAAAAATGCATCTTCCAGGATGTTATGATGTCAGTCTACACTGTCACATCTGCCTTTCTTCTGATCATATAAACAGGATGCTTGCTGCTTGGGGAAGCATCTCATCTGGCGTTGTAATTACAGGGCATCAAAATGTCCTCTTTGCTCGTCTTCTCCCCCAGAGGAGTCTCTATCTCAGGTACAGTGCATTGAACCACTTGCAGGAATAATAAAAACAGATAGAGCATCCAGCTTGAGATATGACATACATGGCCACAATCACATTGGCAGCAACAAGAAACAGATGAAGAAATCTGAGCATCAATGGAAGCTGAGGACGTAATACCAAAGCTAAGACATGTAACACCATGGGGAGTTGCAGAGTTCCAGAGAATATATTCAGTTACATTCTGGAAGAAGCTAAGACTGCAAAAGATGGCTTTTCTAGTCAGAATGTATAAAAAACTGAGAATATGCGAAATGTAGGCAGTGATGAGACAAAGGTGGTAACTGAAAATGAAGAACCCCATGTCCCAGTTCCAGGAAGATAATGAAAGCATTTTTAAAGGTTAATGAGCCACAAATCCTGGCAGTCAAAGTTCAGGAGATGGAATGCCATTTCAATCCCATGTAATGAATCTCTGCCTTAAGCATCTAAAATGATGTATCTCTGCCTTGAGCATCTGGAGCAATATTTCTTTGCCTTAAGCATCTATAACAATGCACCTCTGCCTTGAGCATCTGCTGTCATGCCCCTCTAAAATTAGCATCTACAGAAATTAAGATCTGCTTTGAAATGCAATATACTACTGGGATAGACCAACCATAGCATGCTACTCTGGATGTACACTTTTATATATTTACACCCTAAATTTGATATCAAGACC
This sequence comes from Chionomys nivalis, assembly GCF_950005125.1. Lineage (NCBI taxonomy): Eukaryota > Metazoa > Chordata > Mammalia > Rodentia > Cricetidae > Chionomys > Chionomys nivalis. The sequence goes on along the minus strand of NW_026646937.1, from coordinate 375,622 downwards.
TGAGCCCAAACAGACTTCACAGTTCGCCGTTTTCCCATGCTGTGATAATTCAGTAGCCCTCTGGACACATCCACCAGGAGTCTTGAGGGGAGGAAGCAAAGGCATTCATGTTTGAATGTCTCTCATCTCAACACCCCCCCACATTTCTTTTAAAGTCATATCATTCCCTTTTCTGTTTCAGAATATTAACTCAGAGCTCAATACTTTTTAACCAACTGTCTTGTTCTTCAGCCATGGCTCAGTCATTAAGGTGCTTGCCATACAAATGAAGAACATAAATTTGATCCCTTCAACTTGTGCAAGAATCTCAGAATTAAAGATATAAACCCATCACTCAGTTCTGTGGAGACAGCCACACCTGGGTCTCTGAGTCTCACTCTTTGGTCAAGGGGAATTGGTCAGCTCCAGGTTCAAAGATATGATGTATCTTAAACATGACAGAGAGTAAGTAAGGAAGACACCCACAGTTAATTCTGGCCTCTGCATGCATGCATACACATTTCCATAAAATGTTACACTCATCTTTTTAAACAACTGTGTTTCCAATTTATATTATACACATTTCAGTGGCAGCGCTTTGAGCTTAACTTTGACTGCTCTTTGTTGTTATAGGAATGGCAGGCTGCATCCTGCCACCTGTCTCTAGCTCTGGCTAGCTTTTCCAGAAATAATTTTACAGAAACTGTATTCTTTTAAATACTGCTTGACCCATTATTTCTAGCCTCTTATTAGCTAGTTCTCACATCGTGATTAAGCCATTTCAAATAATCTGTATAGTACCATGAGCTGCTGGCTTACCAGGGAGATTCTTAAGCTGCTTCTGTCTCAGAGAGGAGTGGCATGGTGTCTGTCTTACTCGGCTTCTTTCTCCCAGCATTCTGTTCTGTTTACTCTGCCTATCTAACCTGCTGTCCTATCAAAAGTGCCAGGCAGTTTCTTTATAAACCTATATACATACAGCCCTCCTCCATCACATTGGCCTGCCTCACACAATGACATTAGAAGAAATCTTTCTATAAGAACCCTGTCCACTCTCTCATTTGGCCTTTTGAATCCTGTCTCCTCTCTTCCTAAGACATAAGGAAGCTAGGCTTAGACATGTTACACAGTCTAACAAAGTTCCAACAGAAAGGATGGATGGAATCAAGATCTGAATTCATTGCCAAAGTCTAAAATCTTAACCAAGGAACTCAGTGCATGACCATACTTTTCTTTCAACTGAGAATGAACCCACATCTGAGGAGCTGAAAGGCAAATTCACACTGCATCTACCCCACATTGGTCCTTCACAGATGTGAAGAGCATTATGATGGCCCCTGATACAATGACATTTTATTCCTCTGGAGTTGACTGGCCAGTTGGCCACCTACCTTACTCAATATTTCCTTCTGTGATTGGATTTCCAGAATCCTCCATCCCTTCACATCATTGCTAAGTCACACACTTCCCAATGCCGCTTTCAGATTTTACATAGACAGACTTTGCCACCAGAGTGTTGGGATGAACTGTAGTATGTGTCCCATTATTTTATAAAAGAGGGGCCCTGAATAATAACCTTTCTATATTCCTGCAAAATCTAAACCAGAAAATCAGCATGTAAATGTGACATCCCTGCACCCCTACAAGTTGTTAAACTGGTGGTGTAGATTGCAGTGAACAGGATTGACATTCCAATGAAGGGGCATCTCTGCCCGACTTAAGAAAAGTCTCATAGGAAGTGAAGTAGATCTGTGGCCATACAACCTTGGAGGATTTTATGAGGTAGAAATACAGATTTCTATATGAATAGACAATATATTCATAATGATGGGATGGCTATTCTTAGTTGTCAACTTGACTACATCTAGAGTTAATAAGTATTTTAATGACTGGGAATATTTACGGAGGGGTATTTCTTCTTAATTTCAATTTTGAAGTGGTAAGACACACTCCTAATCTGGATCTTTGAGATAGGACTCTTTTGAGGTAGGAAGAGGCATTTTTGTCTGGGCCACACCATCTGCTTGCAGCTTTTATTAAAAAAAAGATGAAAGGAGGAATCTCTTTCTCGGCCTGCTTGCTCTCAAAGGCAAGGCTATTCCCTCACCAGCCTTAACACAGAATTCTTTATAATTCTGGTGTGTACAAAAGACTAGCTGACACATTCAGAGTCTCGGACTGAATACCTACTTTGCTTTTGGACATTCCTTTCATAGTGGGATTAACAAGGCCACAACCTATAAACCATTCTGTTAAAACTTTTTCTATAAGTTCTGTTACTCTAGAAAACTATGGCTAATAGAAATGTTACTGAATTAAATAATAGTAACATTAATTAACTCATGGGCCAGGAAGTTGCCACAGTACGCAAAACACTTGCCATGAAAGTGAAAGGCACTGTGACTGAATTCTCAGAATCTACTTAAAATCAGGATGTGTACAAGTATCTGCAAGTCCAGTTCTCTTAAGACAAATTGGGAGGTGGAGACAGGAGACTCTCCAGAAGCTAGCTAGTCAACTAGCCTTGAATAAGCAACAAAAACAATAAAGACACCATATCAAACAAAATGGAAAGCAACTACTGATATGCTGGGTTGTCCTCTCCTCTCCTCAAGCCCACATGCTTACTGTGGCAATGCCCACTTACACTCACATTCATGAATACACACACACATATATACACACACACAAAGAATGAAACAGCTTCCATATGTATGAAGTCACACATACACATCCTTAGGCCCTTCTCGGCCAAGTCTGGCACTAAGCTACCTCTCTTTGATCTAGAGTCAACCATATCCATACTTATACACCAATTAGACCACCTGTTCTGGAAAAATCAATAACCATCTGGTTCAATGAGGTAACCCGTCTCAAATATATGGCTGTGTGTGTGTGTGTGTTTGTATGTGTGTTTCCATGTGTGAAGATATGCATTGTCAGTCTGTCTCATATGTACCTATCTCCTAAACTCAGGTTTTTCTTGACTCCTAATATGGAAGCCCTTGCTTTGTTTAATTTGTTTAACCTAACGAGCACAAGGATTGCCAGGAGTTCTAAGGCAAGGCCATATTATAAGTATTAAACCAGCCCAGACCCAGAAAACAAAGACCCAGAGAGTGGAAGGAAGAACATGAGTCTAGACAGCTGTCTTGTAACCTCCACATTAACAGATGAATAATGTAAGTTGGAAAAGCCTAAGACCAGGTCTCATTTCACCTCTCAAAAGAAGCAGATGAGATGTGAAGAGCAGGATCTTTGGGTGAATTTAATTTTCCTACACTATCTGAGCCAATTGGAACTGGGAGCTCTCTGATTGATTCAAATTTAGAACCTGTTTTCTCTGCAGTTTCTGTAAGAAGAGCAATGAGCAACCAATATGCAAAGAAAAGGGGGGGCAACATAAATACTAATTTTAAAGAATTTTGACAGAAAGTAAGGACAATGAAACTTCCAGAAGTTTCTGAAAGAAATTGGAGTCAAAATATTGATCACAAATGAAGAGAATTGGGTAGAAGTATCCCATGTCCAGATAACTCAAATGCAATAAGGGTGTTACTTTGCTGGTATTCAAATTAAGCCAGGATGTGCATGATGAGGCTTTTTATTTTAATAGTCTTTTACTTTAATGTATATTAATAAAATTTTAACTCATCAAGCTCGTGTGTTTTATTATCTTACATTGACCCCAAATTAGTTTTTAAGCCAAAGTAAAGGAGGCTTTAATGGTATGAGACTTCATCCAGATAATGCAGACAGCTGCTGCAGGAAAGTAGGGTACATAAAGAAAGACTACTCAGTAAGTAATTCAACTAGGCATCGCCAGTGGGTAAATCCTGCAATGATGTATCGATTGCCAAAATAAAGGAAGCAGCCCACTTAAGAGAAAGACAGAGAGGAAGGAAGAAGAGGGAAAAGGGAACAGATCATCCGTTGAGACAAAAAACCAGCAAAGGAAACAGAAGCTTCTTTGTTGACAATAATCTCCTCTTCTGTAAGGGCATTTCCATTCCTTCAAATGACAGACATTCAGACAGAACATGCAAGAGAGAAAAGTGTGAACATGGTGGTGGTGAAGGGAGAGAAAAAGCTGTCTTCTGACCTCTACATAAACAGATGTATAATGTAAGTTGGAAAAGCCTAAGACCAGGTCTCCTTTCACCTCTCAAAAGAAGCAGATGAGATCTGAAGAGCAGGATCTTTGGGTGAATTTCCTACACTATCTGAGCCAATTGGAACTGGGAGCTCTCTGATTGATTCAAATTTAGAATCCTTTTTTTCTGTGGATTCTGTTAAAAGAGCAATGAGCAACCAATATGCAAAAAATAGTGGGGACAACATAAATACAAATCTTAAATCTTTCTGACAAAATTAAGGACAATGAAACATCCATAAGGTTCCGAAAAAATTTGGAGCCAAAATATTCATCGATCACTAATAAAGAGAATTCGGGAGAAGTATCCTATTTCCAGATATCTCAACTACAAGCTGGGTGTTCCTTTGCTGGTATTCAAATTAAGCCAGGATGTGCATGATGAGGCTTTTTATTGTTATTTCAATAGCTTTTACTTTAATGTATATTAATAAAATTTTAACACATCAAGCTTGTGTGTTTTATTATCTTACATTGACCCCAAATTAGTTTTTATTTATTTATTTATTTATTTATTTATTTTACCATCCTCGGCACCACTGCTCTTTATTTCACTTCTAAATATACTTAAATCCCAATATACTATCACCAGCTTTACTTTAACAAGCTAATTAGCTTTATAGAATGTAGAACAACATTTTCAATTTCACATCATTTCTTTGCCTTTTAAGACCTAAATTTCCATGCGATGGCATTTTTCCTTTGGCTTGAAACTTTCATTTAGCATCTCTTATAGTGCTGCAACATTATCAGCAAATTCTCTCCGCTGTCATTTAGCTGAAAATGTCTTACATCGCCTTAATTTTCTTTTTTTCTTTTTTTGCAATTCATCTGTTAACTTTTCTTTATTTTTTTATTCTTTTTTAATTAAAATTTCCACATGCTCCTCGTTTCCCATTTACCTCCCCTCCTCCCAAATATTGCCCCTTCCCCAACTCTCTTCCCCCTATCCCTAATCCTCTTCTCCTCCCCCCACACCATTCCCCCTCCCTCTCAATACTGAAGAGCAGTCCAAATTCTCTGCCCTGCGGGAAGACGAAGGTCTTCTATCTACGTCCAGGAAGTTGAGCGTCTAATCAGCATAAGCTCCCACAAAGCCAGTTCATGTATTAGGATCAAAACCTAGTGCCATTGTCCTTGGTTTCTCATCTGTCTTCATTGTCCGCCATGCTAAGAGAGTCCAGAATCAACCCATGCATATTCAGTCCCAGACCAGCTGGGCTTGGTGGGCTCACAATAAATCAGTTCCACTGTCACAGTGGCTGGGTGCATCCCTCGTGGTCCTGATTTCCTTGCTCATGTTCTCCCTCCTTCTGCTCCTCATTCGGACCTTAAGAGCTCAGACCATTGCTCCAAACTGAGACTCTGTCACTACCTCGATCCATTGCCAGATGAGGGTTCTAAGGTGATATGCAAGATATTCATCAGTATAGGAGAGGGTCATTTCAGGTTCCCTCTCCTCAGTTGCCCAAGGTACCAGCTGGGGACATATTCCTGGACACCTGCGAACCCCTCTAGAGTCAAGTCTCTTGCCAACCCTAAGATGGCTCCCTTAGATAGGATATATACTTCGCTGCTCCTGTATCCTCCCTTCCTATATCCCAACCGTCCCAATCCCCCGAGCTCCTCCCATCCTCCCCTTCTCATGTTTCTCATCCCATTTCCCCTTTGCCCCATGCCACCTCACCCGCAAGTTGCCAGTTTTTGCCCTGCAATCTTGTCTACTTCACATCTCCATGCAGATGACTATATGATTTTCTTTGGGTTCACTTTCTTATTTTACTTCTCTAGGATCACAAATTATATGCTTAATGTCTTTTCTTTATGGCTAGAAAACTATTATAAGTGAGTACATCCCATGTTCCTCTTTTTGGGTCTGGGATACCTCACTCATGATAGTGTTTTCTATTTCCATCCATTTGCACACAAAATTCGAGAAGTCATTGTTTTTACTGCTGAGTAGTACTCTAATATGTATATATTCCACACTTTCTTCATCCATTCCTCCATTGAAGGGCATCTAGGTTGTTTCCAGGTTTTGGCTATTACAAACAATGCTGCTATGAACATAGTTGAACAGATACTTTTGTCATTTGATGGGGTATCTCTTGGGTTTATTGCCAATAGTGGTATTACTGGATCTTGGGGTAGGTTGATCCCAAATTTCCTGAGAAATCGCCACACTGATTTCCAAAGTGGTTGCACATGTTTGCATTCCCACCAACAATGAGTGAGTGTGCCTCTTTCTACACAACTTCTCCAGCAAAGGCTATCATTGGTGTTTTTGATTTTAGCCATTCTGACAGGTGTAAGATGGTATCTCAAAGTTGTTTTAATTTGCATTTCCCTTATCGCTAAGGAGGTTGAGCATGACCTTAAGTGTCTTTTGGCCATTTGAATTTCTTCTGTTGAAAATTCTCTGTTCAGATCAGTGCCGCATTTTTTAATTGGGTTAATTAGCGTTTTAAAGTCTAGTTTCTTGTGTTTTTTATATATTTTGGAGATCAGACCTTTGTCTGTTGCAGGGTTGGTGAAGAACTTCTCCCAGTCAGTTGGTTGCCTTTTTGTCTTAGTGACAATGTCCTTTCTTTACAGAAGCTACTCAGTTTCAGGAGGTCCCATTTATTCAATGTTGTCCTTAATGTCTGTGCTGCAGGGGATAAACGTAGGAAGTGATCTCCTGTACCCATATGTTGTAGAGTACTTCCCACTTTTTCTTCTATCAGGTTCAGTATGTTCAGACTAATATTGAAATCTTTAATCCATTTGGACTTGAGTATTGTGCATGGTGATAGATATGGATCTATTTTCATTCTTCTACACGTTGACAACCAGTTCTGCCAGCACCATTTGTTGAAGATGCTCTCTTTTTTTCCATTGAATAATTTTAACCTCTTTATCAAAAATTAGGTGTTCATAAGTTTGTGGGTTAAAATCAGGGTCTTCTACTCGGTTCCATTGGTCGACTTCTCTGTTTTTATGCCAATACCAAATTGTTTTCAATACTGAGGCTCTGTAATAGAGTTTGAGGTCAGGGATGGTAATGCCTCCAGACGATCTTTATTATATAAAATTGTTTTGGCTATCCTGGTTTTTTTGTTTCTCCATATAAAGTTGATTATTGTCCTCTCAAGATCCGTGAAGAATTATTTTGGGATTTTAATGGGGATTGCTTTGAATCTATAAATTGCCCTTGGTAGAATTGCCATTTTTACTATGATGATCCTCCCAATCCAAGAGCAAGGGAGATCCTTCCATTTTCTGGTATCCTCCTCAATTTCTTTCTTCATTGACTTAAAGTTCTTGTCAAATAGATTCTTTACTTCCTTGGTTAGAGTTACCCCAAGATATTTTATACTATTTGTGGCTATCGTGAAGGGTGATGCTTCTCTGATTTCCAGATTCTTTACTTCCTTGGTTAGAGTTACCCCAAGATATTTTATACTATTTGTGGCTATCGTGAAGGGTGATGCTTCTCTGATTTCCATCTCTGCTTCCTTATCCTTTGTAAATAGGAAGGCAACTGATTTTTTGGAATTGATCTTGTATCCTGCAATGCTACTAAAGGTGTTTATCAGCTGAAGGAGTTCTTAGCTGGAGTTTTTGGGGTCGCTTATGTACACTATCATATCGTCTGCAAATAATGAAAGTTTAACTTCTTCCTTTCCAATTTGAATCCCTTTGATCCCCTTATGTTGTCTTATTGCTATTGCTAGAATTTCAAGCACTATATTAAAGAGGTATGGAGAGAGTGGACAACCTTGTCGTGTTCCTGATTTTAGTGGAACAGCTTTGAGTTTCTCTCCATTTAATTTGATGTTAGCAGATGGCTTGCTATAAATAGCTTTTATTATAGTTAGGAACGACCCTTGTATTCTTAATCTCTCTAAGACCTTTATCACAAATGATGTTGAATTTTGTCAAATGCTTTTTCAGCATCTAATGAAATGATCATATGGTTTTTTAACTTTTAGTTTATTTATATAATGGATTACATTGATAGATTTTCGTATGTTGAACCAGCCCTGCATCTCTGGGATGAAGCCTACTTGATCATAATGGATAATTTTTCTAATGTGTTCTTGGATTCTGTTTGCCAGGATTTTATTGAGTATTATTGCGTCGATGTTCATGAGTGAGATTGGCCTGTAGTTCTCTTTCTTGGTTGTGTCTTTGTGTGGTTTTGGTATCAGAGTAACTTCAGCTTCATAAAAGGAATTTGGCATTGACTTCTCTTTTTCAATATTGTGAAATACATTAAGGAGTATAGGTATTACGTCTTCTTGGAAGTTCTGGTAGAATTCTGCATTGAAGCCGTCTGGACCTGGGCTTTTTTTGGTCGGGAGGTTTTTTATAGCAACTTCTAATTCTTCATGACTAACAGGTCTATTTAGATTGTTCACCTGATCCTGGTTTAAATGTAGTATATTGTACTTATCTAAAAAAGTGTCCATTTCTATCACATTTTCCAATTTTGTGGCATACAGGTTTTTGTAGTAAGATCTAATGATTCTCTGAATTTCCTCTGAGTCTGTGGTTATGTCTCCCTTTTCGTTTCTGATTTTGTTAATTTGCATATTCTCTCTCCGCCGTTTGATTAGTTTGGATAGGGGTTTATCAATCTTATTGATTTTCTCCATGAACCAGCTTTTGTTTCATTGATTCTTTGGATTGTTTTCTGTGTTTCTATTTTGTTGATTTCAGCCCTCAATTTGATTATTTCCAGTCTTCTACTTCTCCTAGGTGTGTCTGCTTCTTTTTTTTTCTAAAGCTTTCAGGTATGCTATTAAGTCTCCTATGTGTGCTTTCTCCATGTTCTTTATGTGGGCACTTAATGCTATGAACTTTCCTCTTAGCACTGCTTTCATATTGTCCCATAGGTTTGAGTATGTTGACTCTTTGTTTGCATTGAATTCAAGAAAGACTTTAATTTCTTTATTTCTTCCTTGATCCAGGTGTGGTTCAGTAGTTGACTGTCCAGTTTCCATGAGTTCATAGGCTTTCTGGGGATTGCATTGTTGTTGAATTCTAACTTTAATCCATGGTGATCTGATAAGACACAGGTGGTTACCGATATTTTTTTGTAACTGTGTAAGTTTGCTTTGTTACCGAGTATGTGGTCCTTTTTCGAGAAGGTTCCATGAGCTGCAGAGAAGAAGGTATATTCTTTCTTATTTGAGTGCAATGTTCTATAGATATCTGTTAAGTCCATTTGATTCATTACCTCTCTTAATCCTCTTATTTCTCTATTAGGTTTCTGTCTGATTGACCTGTCCATTGGTGAGAGAGGAGTGTTGAAATCTCCTACTATTAGTGTGTGTGGTTTGATGACTGCCTTGAGTTTTAGTAACGTTTCTTTTACAAAAGTGGGTGCTTTTATATTAGGCGCATATATATTCAGGATTGAGACTTCATCCTGGTGAATTGTCCCTGTTATGAGTAAAAAATGTCCATCTCCATCTCTTTTGATTGATTTTAGTTTGAAGTCAACTTTCTTAGAAATTAGTATGGCCACACCTGCTTGTTTCTTTGGTCCGTTTGCTTGATAAACATTTTTTAGTCCTTTACTCTGAGTAGATGTCTGTCTTTGTGGTTGAGGTGTGTTTCTTGTAAGGAGCAGAATGTTGGATCCTGTTTTTGTATCCAATCTCTTAGCCTGGGCCTCTCTATAGGTGAGTTGAGCCCATTGATATTAAGTGATAGTAATGACCAGTGGTTATTAACTCCGGTCATTTTTCCTTTCTTTCTTTCTTTCTTTTGGTAGTATAGTTTGTGTGTTTCCCTTCTTCAAGTTGTGCTGGTCAAGGGTCATTTGAAGTCTGAGTTAATGTGGGCATTGTTGGACTCCTTGGTTTGTGATTTTCCTTCAATTACTTTCTGAAGGGCTAGATTTGTGGCTATGTATTGTTTAAATTTGTTTTTATCCTGGAAAATTTTGTTTTCTCCATTTATTTTGTTATTTTAATAGCTTTTACTTTAATGTATATTAATAAAATTTTAACGCATCAAGCTTGTGTGTTTTATTATCTTACATTGACCCCAAATTAGTTTTTGAGCAAAAGTAAAGGAGGCTTTATTGGTATGAGACTTCATTTAGATAATGCAGACAGCTGCTGCAGGAAGTAGGGTACATAATGAAAGACTACTCAGTAAATAATTCAACTAGGCATTGCCAGTTGGTCAAACCTGCAATGATGTATCGATTGCCAAAGTAAAGGAAGCAGCCCTCTTATGAGAAAGACAGAGAGGAAGGAAGAAGAGGGAAAAGGGAAGAGATCATTTGTTGAGTCCAAAAACCAGCAAAGGAAACAAAAGCTTCTTTGTTGACAATAATCTCCTCTTCTGTAAGGTCATCTCCAATGATTCAAATGACAGATATTCAGACAGAACATGCATGAGTGAGAAGTGTGAACATGGTGAAGGTGAAGGGAGAGAAAAAGAAAGAAAACATTCTGGAGATTTAAAGACAGAGAGAATGAAACATCAGAGCATGAGTGTTTCTCTGGTACCTTCACAAAATCTTTATCAGGCCAGCAGCATTCCAGATACTCCAAGACATCCAACACAGAATTTTCTTCTTGAACCCTATGATGTTTCCAGTGAGGATGGTGTTGTTCAAGAGTTCTGTGTCCTAAGCAAGAGAGAAAAGGGCACAAGATAGCAAGAAGGTGACAAGAGTGAGAAGGGGAGGGAGGGCGAATGAGTGAGTCACCCACCACCTGGACTCCTGTTAGGACAACAAAATATCCTCCACAGGTTTTGGTGGTTAGGTCTGTTAGTAATTAGGCCTTCCCCTGAAAGGGAACTATCATTCTTGCATGAGAGAGATGGCTCAGCATTTAAGGTCACTTGCTTGTCTTCCAGAAGACCCGGTTTCAATTCCTCCCACCCATACAAACATCTGTAACTCCAGTAATAGAACATCTGACCCTGGCCAACACAAGCACTGAATGCACATGGTGAACACACTAATGTGCAGATAAACTCACACTCATAAAAAAAATTTAATCATTTCTATTAAAAATAGTAGTCACTCTTTTACTTCAAACAAGCACGGAACTGTATTCAAGAGCACAATGCTCTTACAGAGTGGAATTATTCAGTTCTGAGGTAGCATGACTCCCAGTTTCATGAAAAACTGCCACATTGATTTTCCAAGTAGTTTCACTAGTCTGCATTCCCGACAACAAGGGATGGGTGTTCCTCTACTCTACATCCTTTTCAGCATAGTCTATCATTGGTGTTTTTGGTTTTAGCCATTCTGACAGTTGTAACATGGTATAGCAGAGATGTTCTGATGTGCATTTCCCTGATTGCTAAAAAGGCTAAGCATGACATTGTCTTTTGCCCATTTGAAAGTCTTCTGTTGAGAAATCTGTGTTCAGTTAAGTACCCCTTTTTAATTGCAGTAACTTGAGTGTTAATGTCTAGTTTCTGGATTTCTTTACATATTTGGAGATCAGAATTTTGATTACAGACTGGTGAAGATTTTTCACATTCAAAAGGATGCCTTTTTGTCTTAGTGACAATGTCTTTTGCATTACAGAAGCTTCTCACTTTCAGGAGGTGTCACATTTATTCCTTTTTGGTCTCATGGTCTATGCTACTCAGGTTCTACACTGGAAGTGGTCTCCTGGGTCCATGTATTGCAGACTCATTTCAACTTCTCATCTATCAAGTTCAGTGTGGTCAGATTAATATTGAGGTCTTTAATCCATTTGTAGTTGCATTTTGTGCATGCTGAACAATATGGATCTATTTTTCTTCTTCTACAGGTTGACACCCATTTATGCTGTCTGTCTTCACAAGTCTTTCTCCATGCTTTAAAGGAAACAAATTCTTCCCATTACAGCTCCTGTCATGTTCACCTGCTGTATTTCTCATATAGTTCATTCTGCTCTCCCTCTTACTTCCAGGTCTGATAACGATAATGTGAATTTTTCAACTAATGTACCACACACCTGATGAGCTGGCTTCTTTTCCCAACCACTCCAAAGCAGCTACAATATATTTAACAGCCAGTAGCAGTGACACTCTTTGAGACCTTATGGAGATGTTAATAGATGGAGTTCTTAAAATGGGATGGGACCCTGATAGCTGGAAGATTCCAGAATGTTGGGTGGGGTTCTGCCTCACAATGAAGATAATTAAGCCACCCAATAGCTAAAATCTCATTATTTCCATTGGAAGGGGCACTGTTCAACCATCTAATCTTGCACACATGACTGCCACTTGACACAAAAATGATGCCAAGTGTATTAAACAATTAGCATTTGTGCATCTGCAGTTATGTGGTTTGGAAGGTTATTTGGTGGCTTTTCCTCTCTCTCTCTCTCTCTCTCTCTCTCTCTCTCTCTCTCTCTCTCTCTCTCTCTCTGTGTGTGTGTGTGTGTGTGTGTGTGTGTGTGATTTGACCAAAGGACAACTTCAGTGGTCATTCCTCGGAAATCAACTACCATGCTAATTAAGACAGTATCACTTACAGGGACCTAGGATTTCCTGAATAGAAGATGCAGTTGGGCCAGTCAGTACCAGAATCCACTGTGTCTGCCTCCCATGCAGTGACATTACAAGCACACACTCCACCTTGGAAAGCTTTGAATAAGGTCTCTGGAGTCTGAACTCAGGCCTATATACACACAGCTTCTTTATCACTGACAAAGAAACTCTCTATTCAGTATGTTAGTCTTAAATTGAGACTCATATAGAAAGTGATTGCTCATTTTTGAATTCACAGCACAGTGACTACAGAATTCCAATGGTGTTCAAATTAAGAAAACAATATCACAAAGTTAAACAGAGTACTGATTATAAATAAGCACTTGTATACCCCATCTGCCACATGGACCTTCCTGCCCCTTCCCTTTAGTTCTCCCTGAAACTCTCCTCCAAATCCAGGCATGGGTGGCTTTTCCTGCCTTGCCGTGGCAAACTGTTGGACACTGTATGTTCTATCTTCCTCATTTAGCTAGACCAGTCATTTTATGGCATAATGTTTTTGTTAGAGTTACCTCAACTGACCACTTTAGGCTTTGTAAAAACTCAAATGACCTTAAAACAGCCAGATAAAATATCCTAACATTGTGTCCATTATAATGTCAGTAAAAAAAAAATAGAAAGCAAGACCTGCATCCTGGTCAAGATTTTTTAATCACCATTCCAGTCCCATTTGAAGGTTACTCACTGTCTTTTGATGCCTAGATGAATTTCGGCTTTAACTAAACTTTGCCTTTCCCTAAAGCCAGTTTGAATTGTGTTTTATCACTTGGAACTGAAAAGTCTCCTGCGAGACTAGGGGATATGATGGGCTCTGGAGAATGAAGCCAGCTCAATTATCCCTATATGTCCTAGGGGAGCTGTTAAAGAGACACTGAGATTTCTACCAGCTTGAGTTTCAAGGGCAAGGATAAGTATCCTATAGCAAATCAAGGCTGTCCCTGACTCACAACCCTGTTGTATATTTCTCAGTGTCACTGTTTCCGTGTTTCCTCTCTTCCTGCAGTTGCTTAGATTTCTGCTCCTTACCATCATCCATGTATATCTATCACTCCCTTCTCTCAGCAAATTGAAAAAGAAATTGCCATGATCAACATCACAGCACTATCATCCACTGCCAAAGATGCAAGGAAATCATCTGTCGGGGGAAATAACTCCTCATCTCCTGATCTGGGAAGGGTTAGACTTCACACTAATATGGGCAGACAGCCTTTCAGAAGTGTATTTCCATGAGTGTTCAACTGAATGATAACACAGAAGATGGCTGGGTAAGATCACTAGAAAGAAGATTGTATGTCCTTTGAAAGCAACAAAGAAGCTGACAAATACCATGGATAACAATTATTCCAAATGCATATGGGACCCTTTTTTCAAGAATGCAGAATCTGGGCTTTTTAAGCAGAAGGAAACAGAGAACTCAGTGACATTTACCCTAAGATCTCTCCTTGTCTCCAGAGCTACAGTGCTCTTAAACATTGTCATCTTACCTTCACAGGAATGCCTATAGTGTAGACACTACCTAATGGGTGCAGCTGGAGATTTTTCAATATCTCGTCACATTTGGACCTGCTTGGCATACTGTGTGAGATCTGAGTCTAGGTTCAGCAAATGTTAAATCCTTCTACTAAGAGTAGTTTGTCAAGCAGAATTAAGGTCAATAATTTAATACCAGTGTTGTCAGAGGCTTTGGTTAACAGACATTATTGGGAGGTGTGGCCTTGTTGGAGAAAGAGTGTCACCAGAGATACTCTTTGATGTCTGAAGCTCAACATTGGTCCAGTGTCTTATTCTTCCTTCGTGCTCCCCAAGGGTCTGGATGTAGAACTCTTCCCTTCTCCTACACCGTGTCTCCCTGAAGTCTGGTATAATTCTGCCATGATGTTAATGGACAGAACCCAATTAAATGCTTTCCTTTATAAGTCTGATGGTGGTCATGTTATCTCTTCACAGCAGTAGAAACCATAACTAAGACAAGATAAATAGAAAGATAGATAGACAGAGAGACAGAGAGACAGGTGTTAGATATTTGATATACAAATGAGGAATAAATGGATAGATGGAAGGATGGATGGATAGATGAATAATAAGAGAGAGATGATATTAATAGATTAAAAGAAATATAATTAATACATTATTGAAAGTCTCATGGCTTCTAGGACCCAGGAAAAGACAGAGAAGATTCCTCCAGTTGCCTAGTTCTTGATATGCAAAATGAGTAATGTGCCTCCAATGCACAATACTACTAACAGTAGCTGTAAGTAACTTCCTGACACATTGATTATAACTTCTCAGAATAAAGATTCAAATTTACTCTATACACACACACTGAGCCCTGTTTAGATTGTGTCTTTTACAGTCTAGCAGGTGATTTAGCAATAAAACCATATCGGGATACTGAGGAATGAGAGCAACAGCTTTTCCACTAGAAAAGTGAGTCTTAAAATGGAAAGGAGATGCAATGGGAACTCTAAGCACGAAGTAGATCAGGGAGAACAAGTGAGAAAACTCATGTGCTGACCTATAGGTTTTCACGTGTATACAGTAGTGAGTGTACGTGTGTTTATATAAAAGGCTTTTCCTGATGTTAGTTCTCTGAAAGGCCACAGATGCAAACATCAGACTCATTCAGTATTCATCATTCCAAGTGCTGGGGTTTAACTTCTGATATCATTCCCCGAAGAAGAAGATAACAGCACTCCATGGGGAAATGGTGGATTGATAGGCAGAGGGAAGCAGAAGGCAGAAGCCTAAAATATCTCATGCATCCAGGGAGTAACTAAGTTCTCAAACAACACAAATGTAAAAGGAAAACATGAGATGTCATGAAGGTTTGTTGGTTGCCGACCAGGGACAATTTAACATCGCAGAAAACAATAATAGCTGCCATTTTAAATCTTTGGAAGAAAATGTTTGAATCCCAACTGCTTGGACTAAAAAAACAGTGGAGGAGAAAACTGGGTCCTTGGGGTGGCATTCCAACTCATAAATGCAAAGGAATCATGAAATTAGAAATCCACCACCTGGCAGCCACCATATATGCCTTAATTGGCTCAGGTAAGAATCGTTAATGGATTCTGCCGCTGACTGGAAGTCTAAGAAAATGGCTATTTGCAAAGTGTCAGCATCTTGATGCAGAAGAAACAACTTTGAAATGAAGCAACTGCAGCTCATCCTGATGATCAAAGATACCATCACTTGTGAAGAAACAGCCTGAATATTTAAAAGGACCCATTGGAGGTACAAACAGAACTTGGAACAAGGACATGAAATAATACCAGCCAGAGGTTGTTCAACAAAGAGAGAATGGATTGTATAAGCATGTCACAGTCTGAACACAAAGTGTGGGAATGTGCTATGGAATAGGGACAGGTCACATACAGTGTCTTAGACTAAGGCCTCAGTTGGAAAACAATAATTTGGCTGCAATGAACACAATCAGACAAATAATAAAATGATTAGAAAGCATGGAGTTGAAGTAATCATTTCTAGAAATGTCTCTTTGTACAATAGAGAACCCCAGTGAATCCCTGTGGATAAGTTTTCAGGATAAAATCACAGCAGAAAACAACAACAATAATAAAAGTAACATCAATAACAATAGTAATAATAGTAATAATAATAATAATGTCATTTGTTTGTCTTGAGAAAGAACACTAACCATTGTGGGAATTCTGGAGAAGAAATTTGAGAAAGGAATTTTTCAGAATCATGAAAGCAATCAAAAGACCAACAGAGCACAGCAAGGAGAAATAATCAATCAGGACTTGAGGTTGAAGTGCCTGATGAATATAAGTAAACACAGATAATGCTTTCTTAAATATTCGATAAGCAGCAGTTAATATGACAAGTGATATCTGTCATTTATTGAAATCTAATCTAAGAGGGAGTGATGAGGCATATAAGCCATCATGCAGGCAATAAAGAATTAATGGCAGAGATGAGAATTGGGGGCTTCTCAGTCCTTGCTTGCATATGACACCTTCCTCCTCCTCATATGCCAGGATGCACCATGCCCAGCAAAGAATCACCACTTTTGGCTCCTAGTGTTTCCAGTGGGTTTCTGTCACTTGCTGCTCATCACAGTTTGCTTTACCTTTAAACTAGCTATTAACTTTGAGTCATATGGAAAGATGGAACCGTGGCTGTCTGAATGGTATAAGTGAATGTCTATGGGGCTAACAATTACTGCTAATTGATACATGACAGTTATACCACTGTGGGTGTTACCTTAGTGCATCCAGAAGCAAGTGGGCCTAGGCAATATAAGGTATTGCCTGGAAAGCACATCCTCCATGGCAGCCTCAACTGTCAGTAGCCTATAAGTAAAGTGATAGGGAATAATGCACTTCCTTGATTTCAGATTCAGCTGCCAGTACCTCCCCAATAAATGTCTGGGCCTCTTCTGGTAGTGGTTTTTTTTTCTTTCTTTTTTTTTTCTTTTTAGGACAATCTCATTTTACATACCCGAGTTAAATCAATCCGCTGTCCTTCCACTCCTGCCAACTTCTCCCTTCCCCATCCTCCATCTACTCCTCCAATAAGAACTCAGTGTTTGATGAGGCCAGGAAAACATATCTGATGGCAGTTTCAATTGCTAATAGCTCCCCAATAAGAGCTAAGGCCTAGAGGACCTGTCCTCAATGGCCACTTCAACGGGAAAAAGTTCTTGGCTTAGGCATAAGGCCGCGTATGTTGCCAACAACTTAAAAAGAAACAGGAGGGCTGGAAGAGCATCAAATTCATGATAGCTTCATTTGCCAGCTGTCCCAAGTA
Source organism: Chionomys nivalis (assembly GCF_950005125.1). NCBI lineage: Eukaryota > Metazoa > Chordata > Mammalia > Rodentia > Cricetidae > Chionomys > Chionomys nivalis. The sequence goes on along the minus strand of NW_026646937.1, from coordinate 358,221 downwards.
AAAATATGACCTAAAAGATACTTTCCTAAGACAGAATTGCCAGTCTTACTACCATTAGCTCATAAGTAAGGGAGAAAACCTGGAGAGTTACCCACAGTAAATCCTCCTGTCAGCAACTCTTCAGTAAGAAAAAAATCATGGAAGTTTACCACACTCTTGGAATCTTTTTCTCCCAGTAGCTCCCCAGGTTGACGAGAGGCTGTTGCTTTGCACAAGAGGCAGAATGGGCTCTCCTAAGTGTTTCTGGTACCACAAAGTCACACCACACAAGGTCCAGCCTCTCAAAGGCCATTGGCCAAAGGAGTTTCCACATCACCTCCTCTTTTACCTAATAAGAATGTTCAAAACCAATACAGGACTACATATAATAAGAACAGATATCAAGTATAAAAGTTAGATTGATAGCCAGTATAGGCAATATTGAGCAAGAAATATATGCTCAAAGTTTCAATGATTATTTTATTCCCAGGAGTCTTAGTCTTGTATTAGAAATGGGTTGGCTAGACCATAAGAGGTAGTTATCTACAACTATCAAGTCTTCAACCTCCATCAAGGCCTGAGAATTGAGATAGAATATTACTTGAGTAGCCAATAAATGGATTAAAGCTGTTTCCAAAATGTACAGTAGATTACAGAGACATATGTCTACCTGGGAAATCACCCAGTGTCTCATTTGCAATGTTGAAGCAAACCACTTTGGCTAAGGCCTAGAGTAACTGACAGCCCTTTTATAGAGGCAGAAAGATTTTGAAAACAATCTTACCCTATTTTGGCAAGGTTTGACAGTCATTTTTCTTGTATCTTGCTTGTCCAGTCCAGACACCATGCATTTTATCAGTCAAACAAGTGCAATTCATTCATCAAAGCCCAGTTTTACAAAGAATAGTACAAACTCCAAGTACAGTGTCTTGGATGCTCAACAATCTTTCAGGAATAGATCAGTGCTGCAAAGAGCCATTGTGTCTCACATCAAAAAAACCAAAGTTATTTAATTCCCAGTTTCTGCAGTTCCTTTAAGTGTTTGATGATTACCTATCTGTACAGAATACAGTCTCTATGTATCATGAGAACCTGATTAGTGTAAATATAAGTATGGAAAACATGGGTGAATATTAACCTATAATACTTACTACTTTAATATATAACGTAAAGACTATTACTTCATATTACAATATTAAACAATCTTTGAACAAATGTGCAACAAATGATGACAACAGCCTCAAAATGGAAGCAGCTTATAGATACCTTGATCAGAAGTAGAGATGTATGATACATTATAATAGAGGAGTCAACCAACCTTGGAATCCAGTAATTTCAATTTTGGGGAATACATCCAGAGATACCCAATCATACTACAAAAGCATTTGTTCAACTATTTTCATACCAGCACTATTTGTTATAGCCAGAAACTAAAAAAAAACCTAGGTGCCCCTCAATAGAAGAATGGATAAAGAAGGTGTGGCATATATTCACTTTAGAGATGCACTCAGTACAATAAAACAATGACATCTTGAATTTTGCATTCAAAGAATGGAAATAGAAAATATTTTACTGAGATAACCTAGATACAAAAAGATGAATAAGTTATGAACTCCATCAGAAGTGGATTCAAGCCATAAGAAACGGACATTGGGCCTATAATTCATGATCCTACAGAAGAAAACAAGAAGGAGAACCCAAAGAAAAACATATATTTATCCTCCTAGTTACTGGATGTAGACAAGATTGCCAGGTGAAAGTTGGGATCATGGGGGTGGCAGTGGGGAGAGAGAAGGGAGAATGGGAGGATTGGGAATAGGGATGAATGAGATTGAGGAAGGATGGATATCGGAGCAGAAAAGAAGATATCACAAGGAAGGGAACCAGTTTAGGTTTGGCAAAAGACTTGGCTCTAGAGGGGGTCCCAGGTGCCTTGGAAGATGTCCCTAGCTCTTTCATCTTGCAGCGGATGAGGGTGTCCCTGAACTGGCCTTATTCCATAGCCCTACTGATAAAAATCTTGCATATCACCTTAGAACCTTCATCTAGCAATGTATGGAGATAGAGACACTGACACACATTGGAGCACTGGACTTAGTTCCCAATGTTCAGATGAAGATCATAAGGAGAGAGAACATGAGTAAGGGAGTTAGGACCTCAAGAATTGCTTCCACACACAGAGACTATGGGACATATATAATAGAAGCTCAGCAGTCCCGCTGGACTGATACTGAATGAGTATGTGATCAAACAAGATTCTCTGAATGTGCCTGACACTGAAAACTGACTGAGAAGCCAATGATAATGGTACTGGGTTTTGATTCTACTGCGTGTACTGTTTTTTGCACGCCTAGTCTGTTTGGATTCAGACCTTCCTAGACATGGATGGAGTGGGGAAGGCCTCGGACTTCCCACTGGGTAGGGCACTCTGTTATCTCTGAGAACTCCAGAGGGACAGAGAGGGGGATGGCAGAGTGTGAGTGAAATTTGAAGAAGGGAAGTGGAAATTTTCAATAAATAAATTAAATAAAATAATACCATACCAAGAGATACATTTTTATCAGTGGAATTTTCTGCCTACCATTAATAAGATCAAGAGAAATAGGAAAAGATGCTAAAAAAATATGTGATAGAGATCTTAGAGAAGAGATGATACATAAGTGATAAGGACAGATGATAATGAAGAGGTCATAGATAAAGAGATGACACAGAGATTAAAGAGCAAGAGATGATAGAGCAAAAGATGATAGAAGAAGATATGATAGAGAAAGAGATGCTAGAGAAGAGATGCTAGAAAATGTGATGGTAGAGTACGGGATTGTAGTGGAAGAGATGATAGAAGAAAAGATGAGAGAGAATCAGATGATAGAGAAGTGTTAGAGGAAATCATGATAGAGGAAATATGATAGAGGAAGAGATGATAGAAAAAGACATAGTAGAGAAATAGAAGATAGAGAAAGATGACAGAGAAATAATAGAGTAAGAGAAGATAGAGAGATGGTAGAATAGGAGATGATAGACTGGAGAATGAAATGATGGCAGATAGAGGTAATTGAGAAATGAATAATAGATGATTGAGAACAAGATGATAGAGTAAGTGATGACAGACGTATTAGAGAAACTGATGATAGAAAATAGACAATACAGAAAGAGATGATAAAGAAAATGTTATCATAGTAAGATACGATAGTAAATGCAATGATAGAGGAAGAGATGATAGAGAAAGAGATGAAAGAGGTAGTGATGATAGACAAAGACATGGAGGATAAAGTGATGATAGAGGAAGTGATGATTGAGCCATGATAGAGAAATAGAAGAGATGATACATGGGATAGAGAAAAGGATGGAAGAGAGACAAAAAAAATAAATGCTGGAGGATAGACATAGAGACAATATAGAGATGATAGAAAATGAGATGATAAAGAGATGACAGAGTGATGATAGAGATGATAAAGAGATGACAAAGAGATTATAGAGAGATGATAGACAATGAGATGAACTAGAGATAATACAGGAAAAGATGATAGTATAGAAAAAGAAATGATGGAGTATAGAGATGATAGAGACATGGTGAAAGGTATATGGAAAGAAATCGTGAAATACATACTGAAAGAAGAGCAAATTGTAGATACAGATAGCCCTTTCATTACTTGGTCACGGAGACCCAAGTTTTCACACAGAAACTACATTAATTACAACCTTGTTTGTCCAGTAGCTCACACATATACCTAGCTAGCTCTTATACCTTAAATTAACCCATAAGTCTTATCTAAGATTAGCCTTGTGGTTTGGTAGCTTACTCAGTGCAGCATTCACATCTTGTTTCCAATACATCTGGATGGCGATTGTAGAATGAATATTTTCCTCTTCCCAGGATTCTCCTAGTCTCTTTACCCTGCCTATACTACCTGCCTGGATTCTGGCCAATGAACATTTTATTGAACCAACACAAATAACAAATATATACAGGATATAAGAGCTTTATTCCACAGTAGTAAACAAAATGTCCCAACACTTCAAGATAACTGAGTTCAAACCTGGCCACTTTTGCAATATGGAGCCTTACCCTGGAATTCTGGTCTACTAAGTTACACTGTATCAAGACACTTTTCCACAAGGTCAGGGCAATCCCTCAAACTATAGGAGGCACACAGGTAAACTAACTTGGGAGTTCCCTCACTATATACATGAGTCAGCAGAAGCCATAGAAACAAATTACTTGATACAGAGTCATTCTAGGTCTCAGCAAATGACTCTAAATATTCTGCTAGAAAATTTTTAGATGACCAATATGTGCAGGACTATCAGCTGTTAGCATGACGAGGGCTCAAGTCTGATGCATAGAGTGTATATATAGGACTGAAATTTCAAAACCCATCTATTCATAATTTGGTCTTCTATACTTCGAGACAAAAAGGATGCTTTTCTTTTAATTTCAGAAAGTTTGGCCAAGCTCTCAAACTCTCCAATCTCTGCCAAACTCCAGATAAAGGAACACATTAAATATGAAATTTCAACTGCCTTGTGACTAACATGATATGCCTTTTCATTGGCTAAGGCCATTCACACCTATAGACTGCAACTTCTACCTTCAATATATATACTAAAGCTAAACAAATGAAATAAAACAGAGCTCTTTGTATTAAAGAAAAAAGGGGAACTACTGTGGGATAACATTCTTGTAGACTATAAAGATTAGTCACTGGAAAGGTACAGACTTTCCTGTAACTAGGCAGGTAATAGAGTTGAGGCTACTACACTAAGTGAAATATGGGAAGGGGATGGCAGAGTGACTTATCAGCTAGAGGGAGAAAAAAATAATGAGAATGACTTATTGAGAAAAGGTAATAAGCCATGTTTCTAAACATAGATAAGAATTAAGGGTTAATATAAAATGTAACAGTTAGCCAATAATAAGTGTGAGCTAATCGGCCAAATATTTCATAATTAATATAAGCCTCTGTGTGCTCTTTAGAAGTAAGTCACTCTGGGAATAGGCAGGATAAACTCATCTGTCAACTTAGTGCTATGAATTTTCCTCTTAGCACTGCTTTCATACTGTCCCATAGGTTTGAGTATGTTGAGTTTTCATTTTCATTGAATTCAAGAAGGACTTTATTTTTTTTCTTATTTATTTATTTTTATTCTTTTTTAATTAAAATTTCCACCTGCTCCCCATTTCCCATTTCCTTCCCCTCCTCCCAAATATTGCCCTCCCCCCACTTCCCTCCCCCTATCCCCACTCCTCTTCTCCTCCCCCCACTCCATTCCCCTTCCCTCTCGATACTGAAGAGCAGTCCAAATTCCCTGCCATGCGGGAAGACCAAGGTCCTTCTATCTACGTCCAGAAAGGTGACCGTCCAAACAGGCTAAGCTCCCACAAAGCCAGTTCATGTATTAGGATCGAAACCTAGTGCCATTGTCCTTGGCTTCTCATCAGTCTTCATTGACCGCCATGCTCAGAGAGTCCGGAATCAACCCATGCTTATTCAGTCCCAGACCAGCTGGCCTTGGTGGGCTCCCAATAAATCAGTTCCACTGTCACAGTGGGTGGGTGCATCCCTCGTGGTCCTGAATTTTTGCTCATGTTCTCCCTCCTTCTGCTCCTCATTTGGGCCTTAAGAGCTCAGACCATTGCTCCAAATTGAGACTCTGTCTCTACCTCCATCCATCGCCAGATGAAGGTTCTAAGGTGATATGCAAGATATTCATCAGTATAGGAGAGGGTCATTTCAGGTTCCCTCTCCTTAGTTGCCCAAGGTACAAGCTGGGGACATATTCCTGGACACCTGCGAACCCCTCAAGAGTCAAGTCTCTTGCCAACCCTAAGATGGCTCCCTTAGATAGGATATATACTTCGCTGCTCCCGTATCCATCCTTCCTATATCCCAACCATCCCAATCCTCCGAGCTCCTCCCATCCTCCCCTTCTCATATTTCTCATCCCATTTCCCCTTTGCCCCATGCCACCTCACCGGCAAGTTCCCAGTTTTTGCCCTGGAATCTTGTCTACTTCCCCCTCTCCATGCGGATGACTATATGATTTTCTTTGGGTTCACTTTCTTATTTAGCTTCTATAGGATCACACATTATATGCTTAATGTCTTTTATTTTGTGGCTAGAAACTGATTATGAGTGAGTACATCCCATGTTCCTCTTTTTGAGTCTGGGATACCTCACTCAGGATAGTGTTTTCTATTTCCATCCATTTGCATGCAAAATTCGAGAAGTCATTGTTTTTTACTGCTGAGTAGTACTCTAATATGTATATATTCCACACTTTCTTCATCCATTCCTCCATTGAAGGGCATCTAGGTTGTTTCCAGGTTTTGGCTATTACAAACAATGCTGCTATGAACATAGTTGAACAGATACTTTTGTCATTTGATGTGGCATCTCTTGGGTATATTCCAAAGAGTGGTATTACTGGATCTTGGGGTAGGTTGATCCCAAATTTCCTGAGAAATCGCCACACTGATTTCCAAAGTGGTTGCACAAGTTTGCATTCCCACCAGCAATGAATGAGTGTGCCTCTTTCTCCACAACCTCTCCAGCAAAGGCTATCATTGGTGTTCTTTATTTTAGCCATTCTGACAGGTGTAAGATGGTATCTCAAAGTTGTTTTAATTTGCATTTCCCTTATCGCTAAGGAGGTTGAGCATGACCTTAGGTGTCTTTTGGCCATTTGAATTTCTTCTGTTGAGAATTCTCTGTTCAGATCAGTGCCCCATTTTTTTATTGGGTTCATTAGCATTTTAATGTTTAGTTTCTTGAGTTCTTTATATATTTTGGTGATCAGACCTTTGTCTGTTGCAGGGTTGGTGAAGATCTTCTCCCAGTCAGTGGGTTGCCTTTTTGTCTTAGTGACAGTGTCCTTTGCTTTACAGAAGCTACTCAGTTTCAGGAGGTCCCATTTATTCAATGTTGCCCTTAATGTCTGTGCTGCTGGGGATAAACGTAGGAAGTGATCTCCTGTACCCATATGTTGTAGAGTACTTCCAACTTTTTCTTCTATCAGGTTCAGTGTGTTCAGACTAATATTGAGGTCTTTAATCCATTTGGACTTGAGTTTTGTGCATGGTGATAGATATGGATCTATTTTCATTCTTCTACACGTTGACAACCAGTTCTGCCAGCACCATTTGTTGAAGATGCTCTCTTTTTTCCATTGAATACTTTTAGCTCCTTTATCAAAAATTAGGTGTTCATATGTTTGTGGGTTAAAATCAGGGTCTTCTACTCTGTTCCATTGGTCGACTTCTCTGTTTTTATGCCAATACCAAATTGTTTTCAATACTGAGGCTCTGTAATAGAGTTTGAGGTCAGGGATGGTAATGCCTCCAGACGATCCTTTATTATATAAGATTGTTTTGGATATCCTGGGTTTTTTCTTTCTCCATATAAAGTTGATTATTGTCCTCTCAAGATCTGTGAAGAATTTTGATGGGATTTTGATGGGGATTGCATTGAATCTATAAATTGCCCTTGGTAGAATTGCCATTTTTACTATGTTGATCCTCCCTATCCAAGAGCAAGGGAGATCCTTCCATTTTCTGGTATCCTCCTCAATTTCTTTCTTCATTGACTTAAAGTTCTTGTCAAATAGATCCTTTACTTCCTTGGTTAGGGTTACCCCAAGATATTTTATGCTATTTGTGGCTATCGTGAAGGGTGATGCTTCTCTGATTTCCATCTCTGCTTCCTTATCCTTTGTGTATAGGAGGGCAAATGATTTTTTGGAATTGATCTTGTATCCTGCAACGCTACTAAAGGTGCTTATCAGCTGAAGGAGTTCTTTGCTGGAGTTTTTGGGGTCGCTTATGTACACTATCATATCGTCTGCAAATAATGAAAGTTTAACTTCTTCCTTTCCGATTTGAATCCCTTTGATCCCCTTATGTTGTCTTATTGCTATTGCTAGAATTTCAAGCACTATATTAAAGAGGTATGGAGAGAGTGGACAACCTTGTCGTGTTCCTGATTTTAGTGGTATAGCTTTGAGTTTCTCTCCATTTAATTTGATGTTAGCTGACGGCTTGCTATAAATAGCTTTTATTATAGTTAGGAACGACCCTTGTATTCCTAATCTCTCTAAGACCTTTATCATAAAGGGATGTTGAATTTTGTCAAATGCTTTTTCAGCATCTAATGAAATGATCATATGGTTTTTTTCTTTCAGTTTATTTATATGGTGGATTACATTGATAGATTTGCGTATGTTGAACCAGCCCTGCATCTCTGGGATGAAGCCTACTTGATCATAATGGATAATTTTTCTGATGTGTTCTTGGATTCGGTTTGCCAGTATTTTATTGAGTATTTTTGCGTCGATGTTCATGAGTGAGATTGGCCTGTAGTTCTCTTTCTTGGTTGTGTCTTTGTGTGGTTTTGGTATCAGAGTAACTTCAGCTTCATAAAAGGAATTTGGCAATGACTTCTCTGTTTCAATATTGTGAAATACATTAAGGAGTATAGGTATTAGGTCTTCTTGGAAGTTCTGGTAGAATTCTGCATTGAAGCCATCTGGACCTGGGCTTTTTTTGGTGGGGAGGTTTTTTATAACAACTTCTAATTCTTCGCGACTAACAGGTCTATTTAGATTGTTCACCTGGTCCTGGTTTAACTTTGGTATATGGTACTTATCTAAAAAAGTGTCCATTTCTATCACATTTTCCAATTTTGTGGCATACAGGTTTTTGTAGTAAGATCTAATGATTCTCTGAATTTCCTCTGAGTCTGTGGTTATGTCTCCCTTTTCGTTTCTGATTTTGTTAATTTGCGTATTCTCTCTCCGCCGTTTGATTAGTTTGGATAGGGGTTTATCAATCTTATTGATTTTCTCCATGAACCAGCTTTTTGTTTCATTGATTCTTTGGATTGTTTTCTGTGTTTCTATTTTGTTGATTTCAGCCCTCAATTTGATTATTTCCAGTCTTCTACTTCTCCTAGGTGAGTCTGCTTCTTTTTTTTCTAAAGCTTTCAGGTGGGCTATTAAGTCTCCAATGTGTGCTTTCTCCGTTTTCTTTAAGTGGGCACTTAATGCTATGAATTTTCCTCTTAGCACTGCTATTGTCCCATAGGTTTGAGTATGTTGAGTCTTCGTTTTCATTGAATTCAAGAAAGACTTTAATTTCTTTCTTTATTTCTTCCTTGATCCAGGTGAGTTTCAGTAGTTGACTGTCCAGTTTCCATGAGTTCATAGGCTTTCTGGGGATAGCATTGTTGTTGAATTCTAACTTTAATCCATGGTGATCTGATAAGACACAGGTGGTTACCGATATTTTTTTGTAACTGTGTAAGTTTGCTTTGTTACCGAGTATGTGGTCTATTTTCGAGAAGGTTCCATGAGCTGCAGAGAAGAAGGTATATTCTTTCCAATTTGGGTGGAATGTTCTATAGATGTCTGTTAAGTCCATTTGATTCATTACCTCCCTTAATCCTCTTATTTCTCTGTTAGGTTTCTGTTTGATTGACCTGTCCATTGGTGAGAGAGGAGTGTTGAAATCTCCCACTATTAGTGTGTGTGGTTTGATGACTGCCTTGAGTTTTAGTAACGTTTCTTTTACATAAGTGGGTGCTTTTATATTAGGGGCATATATATTCAGGATTGAGATTTCATCCTGGTGAATTGTTCCTGTTATGAGTAAAAAATGTCCATCTCCATCTCTTTTGATTGATTTTAGTTTGAAGTCAACTTTCTTAGAAATTAGTATGGCCACACCTGCTTGTTTCTTACGTCCGTTTGCTTGATAAACCTTTTCCCAGCCCTTTACTCTGAGTAGATGTCTGTCTTTGTGGTTGAGGTGTGTTTCTTGTAAGCAGCAGAATGTTGGATCCTGTTTTCGTATCCAATCTCTTAGCCTGTGCCTCTTTATAGGTGAGTTGAGTCCATTGATATTAAGTGATATTAATGACCAGTGGTTGTTAACTCCGGTCATTTTTCCTTTCTTTCTTTCTTTTCTTTGGTAGTAGAGTTTGTGTGTTTCCCTTCTTCAAGTTGTGCTGGTGAAGGGTCTTTAGATGTCTGAGATATTGTGGGCATTGTTGGACTCCTTGGTTTGTGATTTTCCTTCTATTACTTTCTGAAGGGCTGGATTTGTGGCTACGTATTGTTTAAATTTGGTTTTATCCTGGAAAACTTTGTTTTCTCCATTTATAGTGAACGAAAGCTTGGTTGGGTATAGTAGTCTGGGCTTGCATCCATGGTCTCGTAGTTTCTGCAGTATATCTATCCAGGACCTTCTGGCTTTCATGGTTTCCATAGAGAAATCAGGTGTAAGTCTGATAGGTTTACCTTTATAGGTAACTTGACCTTTTTCCTTTGCAGCTCTTAATATTCTTTCTTTATTCTGTATGTTTTGTGTTTTGATTATTATATGACGAGGAGATGTTTTTTTTTGATCCAGTCGATTTGGTGTTCTGTATGCTTCTTGGACCTTCAAAGGAATATCTTTCTTAAGGTTGGGAAAGTTTTCTTCTATAATTTTATTAAATATATTTTCTGGACCATTGAGCTGTACTTCTTCTCCTTCTTCTATCCCTATTATTCTTAGGTTTGGTCTTTTTATTGTGTCCCAGATTTCCTGAATGTTTTGTGATGAGAATTTGTTGGTTATGCTGTTTTCTTTGATGAGAGTGTTTATTTTCTCTATCTTATCTTCAGTGTCTGAGATTCTTTCTTCTATCTCTTGTAATCTGTTGGTGGAACTTGTCTCTGTAGTTCCTGTTCGTTTATTCAAATTTTCCATCTCCATCCTTCCCTCGGTTTGTGTTTTCTTTATTACTTCCACTTCGTTCTTCAAGTCTTGAACCGTTTCCCTTACCTGTTTGATTACTTTTTCTTGTTTCTCTTGGTTTTCTTGGGTATCTTTGAGATATTTATTCATTTCCTCTACCTTTTTGTTTGTAATCTCTAATTGGTTGTGGCAGTTTTTCACTTCCTGTTTAAGGTCCTCTATTATTTTCATAAAATTCACTTTTGCGTCGAATTCTTCTAATTCTTCTGTATTAGGGTTTAGACTTCTCATTTCGGGATTCCTGGATCCTGGTGATGTCACGTTGCCTTTCAAGTTGTTGGGGGAATTCTTGCATTGGCGCCTGCCCATCTTTTCCTTCAAATGGAGCCAGGAGAGGCCTGATGTCTTGGACCAGTCTTTGCTGTGACTAACTCTCTAGGTGTATCTCCTCAGTGTAGGGGCAGGAACCGTTCCCTTCCAGGTGAACTCCTCAACACCAAAACATGGATGCGTGGTATTCCAATGACCCGCGTAAAGAAGGCCGAATGCAAGGGGTTGGGCGGGGTCCAGTAGAACACAGGCGACACTGCAGTACAAGCTGGAGGTGCCTGCGCTCCCTTTGGGGGGTTGCTGAGGCCTGCCCGCTGCTCTGGTTGGGTAGCCTTAGTGTAGGGGCGTTTGTGCTCTCTACCGGGACCGTCCGCCCCAGGATAGTACACACTCACCCGTCCTGATGAAACTTCTCGGCACCTACACAGGAACTCCTGGATGCCCCAATGAGCCAGGGACTAATGGAAGTAGGGCGCAGGCAGAGCAGGTCCAGCAGATCACAGCAGAGACTGCAGCCCCAGCAGCAGGGGCCCGCTTTCCCTGGCGGGGACCTTGAGGCCTGCCCTCTGGTCAGGGACTCACTGCTCTGGGTTGGTAGCCTTAGTGAAATGGCAGGAAACTGTTCCACAGCTAAGGACCTTGCAGACAAGGCAGGTTTGGGGGTGGGGGTGGGGGCGGGTGTGTAGGAGAGCAAGCCCTGCAGCAGGAGCTGGGGGAGGGGTGTTTGTGCTCTCTACCGGGACAGTCCACCCCAGGATAGCACACACTCACCCGTCCCGATGAAACTTCTCGGCACCTACACAGGAACTCCTGGATGCCCTAATGAGCCAGGGACTAAGGGAAGTAGGGCGCAGACAGAGCAGGTCCAGCAGATCACAGCAGAGACTGCAGCCCCAGCAGCAGGGGCCCGCTTTCCCTGGCGGGGACCTTGAGGCCTGCCCTCTGGTCAGAGACTCACTGCTCTGGGTTGGTAGCCTTAGTGAAATGCTAGGTGTTAGGTCTTATTGGAAGTTCTGGTAGAATTCTGCATTGAGCTGTCTGGACCTGGACTTTTTTTTGGTGGAGAGGCTTTTTATAACAACTTCTAATTCTTTGCGACTAACAGGTCTATTTAGATTGTTCACCTGGTCGTGGTTTAACTTTGGTATATGGTACTTATCTAAAAATGTGTCCATTTCTTTTACATTTTCCAATTTTGTGGCATACAGGTTTTTGTAGTAAAATCTAATAATTCTCTGAATTTCGTCTGTGTCTGTGGTTATGTCTCCCTTTTCATTTCTGATTTTGTTAATTTGCATATTCTCTCTCCGCCGTTTAATTAGTTTGGATAGGGGTTTATCAATTTTATTGATTTTCTCCAAGAACCAGCTTTTTGTTTCATTGATTCTTTGGATTGTTTTCTGTGTTTCTATTTTGTTGATTTCAGCCCTCAATTTGATTATTTCCAGTCTTCTACTTCTCCTAGGTGAGTCTGCTTCTTTTTTTTCTAGAGCTTTCAGGTGGGATATTAAGTCTCCAATGTGTGCTTTCTCCATGTTCTTTATGTGGGCACTTAATGCTATGAACTTTCCTCTTAGCACTGCTTTCATAGTGTCCCATAGGTTTGAGTATGTTGAGGTTTGTTTTCATTGAATTCAAGAAAGACTTTAATTTCTTTCTTTATTTCTTCCTTGATCCAGGAGTGGTTCAGTCGTTGACTGTCTAGTTTCCATGAGTTCATAGGCTTTCTGGGGAGAGCATTGTTGTTGAAATCTAACTTTATTCCATGTTTTTCTGATAAGACAGAGGTGGTTACCGATATTTTTTTTAACTGTGTAAGTTTGCTTTCTTACTGAGTATGTGGACTATTTTTGAGAAGGTTCCATGTGCTGGAGAGAAGAACGTATATTCTTTCCTATTTGAGTGGAATGTTCTATAGATGTCTGTTAAGTCCATTTGATTCATTACCTCCCTTAATCCTCTTATTTCTCTATTAGGTTTCTGTCTGATTGACCTGTCCATTGGTGAGAGAGGAGTGTTGAAATCTCCTACTATTAGAGTGTGTGGTTTGATGACTGCCTTGAGTTTTAGTAACGTTTCTTTTACATAAGTGGGTGCTTTTATATTAGGGGCATATATATTCAGGATTGAGACCTCATCCTGAAGAATTGTTCCTATTATGAGTAAAAAATGTCCCTCTCCATCTCTTTTGATTGATTTTAGTTTGAAGTCAACTTTCTTAGAAATTAGTATGGCCACACCTGCTTGTTTCTTAGGTCCGTTTGCTTAATAAACCTTTTCCAATCCCGTTCCTCTGACTAGATGTCTGTCTTTGTGGTTGAGGTGAGTTTCTTGTAAGCAGCAGAATGTTGGATCCCGTTTTTGTATTCAATCTCTTAGCCTATGCCTCTTTATAGGTGAGTTGAGTCCATTGATATTAAGTGATATTAATGACCAGTGGTTGTTAACTCCGGTCATTTTTCCTTTCTTTCTTTCTTTCTTTCTTTCTTTCTTTCTTTCTTTCTTTCTTTCTTTCCTTCCTTCTTTCTTTTGGTAGTTGAGTTTTTGTGTTTCCCTTCTTCAAGTTGTACTGGTGAAGGGTCATTAGATATCTGAGTTATTGTGGGCATTGTTGGACTCCTTGGATTGTGATTTTCCTTCTATTATTTTCTGTAACGCTGGATTTGTAGCTACGTATTGTTTAAATTTGTTTTTATCGTGGAAATTTTTTTTCTCCATTTATAGTGAACGAAAGCTTGCCTGGGTATAGTAGTCTGGGCTTGAATCCATGGTCTCTTAGTTTCTGCAGTACATCTATCCAGGACCTTCTGGCTTTTATGGTTTCCATATAGAAGTCAGGTGTTAGTCTGATAGGTTTACCTTTATAGGTAACTTGACCTTTTTCCTTTGCAGCTCTTCATATTCGTTCTTTATTCTGTATATTTGTGTTTTGATTATTATATGACGAGGAGATTTTTTTTTTGATCCAGTCCATTTGGTGTTCTGTATGCTTCTTGGACCTTCAAAGGAATATCTTTCTTAAGGTTGGGAAAGTTTTCTTCTATAATTTTATTAAGTATATTTTCTGGACCATTGAGCTGTACTTCTTCTCTTTCTTCTATCCCTATAATTCTTAGGTTTGGTCTTTTTATTGTGTCCCAGATTTCCTGAATGTTTTGCGATGAGAATTTGTTGTTTATGCTTTTTTCTTTGAATATAGTATTTATTTTCTCTGTGGTATCCTCAGTGTCTGAGATTCTTTCTTCTATCTCTTGTAATCTGTTGGTAGTACTTGTCTCTGTAGGTCCTGTTCATTTATTCAAATTTTCCATCTCCATCCTTCCCTCGGTTTGTGTTTTCTTTATTACTTCTACTTTATTCTTCAAGTCTTGAACTGCTTCCCTTACCTGTTTGATTTCTTTCTCTTGTTTCTCTTGGTTTTCTTGGGTATCTTTGAGGGATTTATTCATTTCCTCTACCTTTTTGTTTGTAATCTCTAATTGATTATGGCAGTTTTTCCCCTCCTGTTTAAGGACCTCTATTATTTTCATATAATTCACTTTTGAGTCGAATTCTTCTAATTCTTCTGGATTAGGGTGTACACTTCTTATTTTGGGATTCCTGGATTCTGATGATGTCACGTTGCCTTTCAAGTTGTTGGGGGAATTCTTGCATTGGCGCCTGCCCATCTCTTCCTTCAAATGGAGCCAGGAGAGGCCTGGTGTCTTGGACCAGTCTTTGCTGTGACTAACTCTCTGGGTGTATCTTCTCAGTGTAGGGGCAGGAACTGTTCCCTTCCAGATGAACTCCTCAACACCAAAATAGGGACACCTTGTATTCCAATGACCCACAGAAAAAAAAAGGCAAATGCATGGTTAGGGCAGGGTCAAGTAGAACACAGGCAACACTGCAGTACAAGCTGGAGGTGCCTGTGCTCCCTTTAGGGGGTTGTTGAGGCCTGCCCACTAGGCAGGCACTCACTGCTCTGGTTGGGTAGCCTTAGTGAAGGGGGGTTTGTGCTCTCTACCGGGACAGTGTACTCCAGGATAGCACATACTCACCTGACCAGATGGAATTTCTCAGCACCTACACAGGGACTCCTGGTAGCCCCAATGACCAGGGACCAAGGGAAGTAGGAGGCAGGAGGAGCGGGTCCAGGAGAGCACAGCAGACCCAGCAGCCCCAGCAGCAGGGGCCCGCGTTCCCTGTCGGGGACCTTGAGGCCTGCTTTCTTGTCAGGCACTCACTGCTCTGGGTTGGTAGCCTTAGTGAAAGGGCAGGAAGCTGTTCCACAGCAAAGGACCTTGCAGACAAGGCAGGCTTGGGGGTGGGGGTGGGGGCGTGTGTGAAGGAAAGAAAGCCCTACAGCAGGACCTGGGGGAGGGGTGTTTGTGCTCTCTACTGGGACAGTCTGCCCCAGGATAGCACACACTCACCCGTTCAGATGGAACTTCTCAGCACCTACACAGTGACCCCTGGTAGCCCCAATGAGCCAGGGACCAAGGCAAGTAGGAGGCAGGCAGAGCGGGTCCAGGAGAACACAGCAGACACTGCAGCCCCAGCAGCAGGGGCCCGTCTTCACTGGCGGGGACCTTGAGGCCTGCCCTCTAGTCAGGCACTCACTGCTCTCTAGTTCTATCTTCTTATTGGCTAATTCTCACATCTTGATTAACCCATTTCTAATAATCTGTTTAGCACCACGAGGTTGTGTCTTACCGGGAAAGAATCAGTGTGTCTGTCCTGATGTCTGGTTCCATGGCATCTGGCCCAGAGGGAAGAGGCATGGCGATTGCCTCCCTTCCCTCTTCCTCTCAGCATTCTGTTCTGTCTACACCATCCACCTAAGTGCTGGCCTATCAAATGGCCAAGGCAATTTCTTTATTAACCAATGAAATCAACACAAAACAGAAGACCCTCCAACATCACACACAGAGTCTTGCCCTCTAAGTCATGTTGGACTGAAACACAGTGTGTATGTAGTCTAGGCTGACTTTATAGTCCTGAAGATGCTGCTGCTTCAGGTCCTCCTTAGCTGCACTGAATCACTGTTAGTATTGTGGGTTAATCAAGGACTCATATAGCCCAGGCTGGCCACTCTGTAGCCAGCGATGACCTTGAGCAGGATCCTCATCTTCTCAACTCTAACCGCCCACTGCAGGAATTCCTGCTCTCAAGCCACTCTGCCATGTTAAGTAGGAAAACCTCCAGGGGTGAGTTCCAGGTTGAATGGAAACCTGTCTCCAAAAGAATATGCAAATTCTAAATGTTCTGAAGTATCAAATCTGGAGACCAGGGCTGGCGAGATGGGTGGACGGGACTGTGTGGCAACAGGACATGCCAGCATCCTTGTGTCTTCTTCGCCTGCTGGGGAAGGGAGCAGGTATGGGAACTTGCTAGCCCATATCAGTGAGACACCCTGTCTCCAAGATTAAAGTAGGGAAGCACCCATTTGCCTCAAGATGGGGAGCTAGATGCAGGCAGATCTCTGTGAGTTCAAGGATAGCCTGGTCTAGAGAGCCAGTTCCAGGACAGCCAAGTAAACACAGAGAAACCCTGTCTCAAAAAACAAGCAAAAGGATTTAAGGAATAAAAGCATTTGATGAATATTCCTGGTCTACGTTTGTGCTCAAAGGGTGAGGACACACAGACAGCCACAAATAAAACAACCACACACAGACTTAGGGCCATGCATGTATCATGCACAAACACATATAAAATTTTGTAGAGTTCTTCAACCCTGTCCTTGTCTGTTCCCGTTCACTGCTGACTGTACCTTGTACTCATGGACTTCTTTTTTCTTTGTGAAACCACATGACTCCTAAACCATACAATGACATAACTATTAGTTCCTTATAATAAAGCAATTTTTTGAGGGTGTTCACAACAACATTCCAGGAGGGCGTGGTCTATCATACCATATTGAGATCGCTTAAGATCCGCAGGGTGTCATCGTCCCACCTAGCTCAGTCAGTAGAGCATGAGACTCTTAATCTCAGGGTCGTGGGTTCGAGCCCCACGTTGGGCGCCATTCTGTAGTAGGAGCTGCAGGCTGTGCTCCTGCTGCCACAGTTCCTGGTCGCCTGGCTAGCTTATGTCCCAAAATAACAACACACAAACTGTATTCTTTTAAACACTGCTTAGCCTATTATATCTAGCCTCTCCTCTGCTAACTCGCACCTGGACTAGACCATTTCTAATAATGTGTATAGCACCCCAAGGTGCGCTTACCGGGAAGATTTTAGCCTACTTCCGTCCTGGGTCGGAGCTTCATCGCATCTGCCCCAGAGAGCAGAGCTAAGTTGTATAAGCTCACTTCCTCTTCCTCCCAGCATTCTGTTCTGTTTACTCCAGCACCTATATACTAACCTATGAGGGCCAAGCAGTTTCTTTATTTTTTAACCAATGAACTTCCTCCATCAATTATGTATATAGAATTCTACCTGCATGTAATTTTGCATGCTAGAATGTGGCATGAGATCTCACTAGAGATGGTTGTGAACCACCATGTGGATGCTGGGATTGAACCCATGTCCTCTAGAAGAGCAGTCAGTGCTCTTAACTTCTGAGCAATTTCTCCACCCCTGCATGGCCACGTGGAAAATGCTGTCCTTGAACTTACAGAAATCTGCCTGCCTTTGCTTCTCCAGATGGGATTAAGGCACTTACCAATTATGCCCAGCTGAGTGCTTCTTTAGAGGCTGCGGAATAAAAATACAGCTATACTTCATCCCTTGGCTGAAGAAAGTCAATTATCAGAGAGGGCTATCCTCTTAAGTGCAGATTGAGAAGGTCACACTTAGAACAGAGAGGAAGGAAAAGAACACCTTCCTGGCTAGCCATATCAGCCTGTCAATCTTGTGATCAATGGGGTTATGATGTCACCACCGTATTACCTTCACATCTCAAGTGCTAACATTCTTATTCCAAATAAGTTGTGAACTGTAGCTCTGTTTTTCATTTTTCAAATCACATATCTGTATTTCTAATGTAATTTATCACATTATTTAACTAATAGTCATTTCCGTATTTTGCTTGGTGGGTCAGAGCAATTGGCATTCACTCTAATTGTACTTAAAATTTTGTTTTTAAAATTTTTACCTTGAATAATAAAATACATTGCCATTTAAAAAATAGCTTTATACCCAAGTGTTCATGCATGTATCCCAGCACTTGGTTGGTGACAGCAGGAAGTCAGGGAGATAAGAGAGTCATCATTGGCTACATTGCAAGTTCCAGACCAGCCTGTAGTATATGAAACACTATCTTTCAAAAGTAGCTTTACTGAGATATAATTCATATGATAGCATATGATCTACTTATTGTTTAAAATGTGTAACTGCTTAGGTGGTGGTGATGCACACCTATAATCCCAGCACTCATGAGGCAGAGGCAGGCAGTTAGTCCCCTGTGGGTTCTTTCATAGCCAGGTCTGTTTCACATACAAACCGTGTCTTGAAAAACCAGAAACAAACAAACAAACAAACAAATAAATGTGTAACTGAGTGGCTTGCATTATATTGGTAGAGTTGTGCAGCAATCACCACAGTCTAATTTAGGACTATTTTACCTTCCACAAACAAACACATATTCTTTGAGAAACACTGTTCATTATTTGCCTCTCTTCCATGCCATTCTTCCTTTCCTGTTTTGTTTAGTTTTTTCAAGGCTGTTCTTGAATAACTTTGAGCTCTAGATGTTTTTGCCCCACCTCCTAAATGCTGGAATTACAGTTGTGCACCACCACATTCGGTATCCCACTTGCTGCTTTGGACATCTGGCCATGTTGTGTAAATAAATTTATACAGGAATTATTTTTTTGCTACTGACAGAAATGTTTTCAAGGTTTATCCATATGGCTATGTATCTGAATTTATTTCTTTTTATTGCTGAATAAACTCCATTGTATGAATGTACTTGTATCACATTTTTTTGTTCATGAAGGTGATGCATATTTTGATAATTTCCATTTTGGGATTGTTGAGAACAATGACCTATGTCCTTTTTTTTTTGTTCGTGTGTGTGTGTTGACTCATGTTTTCCTTTCTGGTGATTAGAGCAAGCAGTTGTGATCATTGTGCAGCTTCCCTAAGGCAGTCTCAGAATGTTCCAAATTTCCAGTGGTGTAAGGGTGATTTGGTTGTCTGCTTGACTGACATCCCCTTTGCTGAAGGCACTTAGAGCAAGGGAGTGTTTAGCAGCTGCCAATTAGAAAATCAGATTACTCCATTCTCCAAGATTTTTACTTATTAAAAAATAGACATCAGAAGAATGTTTTATTTTTATCTTTACTTTTTTTAATTAAGATTTTTTAAAACATACAGTCTCCTCCTTTTACATAACTATCCCCGTTCCCACCCCTTCCTCTCCTCCTGCTTCCCTCACCTTCCCCATCCCACTCCCCCATCCAGTCTTCATAAAGGGTAAGGCATCCTGTGGGGAGTCAACAAAGTCTGACACTTCACCTTGAGGCAGGAACAAGGCCCTCCCCTTAGCAACGTTATCGCTCCAAAAAGAATGTGTTCCTAGATGCCAGTTCAAGTACTAGGGATAAAACCTGGTCCTATAGCCTGTGGCCCCACAGACTGCCCAAGCCTTACACTGTCCCCCATATTCAGTGGGCCTAATTTGGTCTTCTGCAGGTTCCCCCGCTGTCAGTCCAGAGTCAGTGAGCTCTCACTAGCTCAGGTCAGCTGTTTCTGTGGGGTACCAGGCGCGACATTAACCCCAACCAGCCAGCTCACTCATGCTACACCCGGGTTTAATTCCCAGCACCCAAATGGCAGCTCGCAGCTGTCTGTAACTCCAGTTCAAGAGAATCTGACATTGTTATACCAATGCACATGAAACAAAGTTAAATAAAGTTAAAAAAAAGATAAGTAATGTAGAAACTATTCTGGCTGGAACATTTATTTCTGACCAAGGAAATAATTTAATTGAAATGTCTGTAACTTATCCTGCTCCAGATGAAGTTTTTTTTTAAGTGTTTAGATAATTCTCAATAAGTGATTAATAAATTTAAGCATGTAATAGATATTTGTACAACTAATTTAGGACTTTAAAATATAAGCTACATATTGAAACATCTAAGCAGTCTAGAACACAGTTGTTAGCGTCAGTGTTATTTGTTTTGTGTTTTGAGACAGAGTTTTGCTATGTAGTCCTTTCTGGCTACGAACTCAAAGGATCTGCCTGTCTCTGCCTCTAGACTATTGAAGGCATGGGATCAGACACCCAGCTTTAGTGGTTTTTGTAATGGTGCATATAGAGTTAGGACTCTGTAAAGTGCTACATAAGGTTATGTCTTGAAGAGTTAACATGCATCTTGCGTTGTACTACATTTGGTTCTTCATTTAGTTATGTGCTTTGAGAATAGATTGGTGATTATGCAAAAGCTAAACCAGTAACAATAGCCACAAATAGTTCTAAGTATTTGGGTATTTATGTATTTAGCTTATTTATTTATTTATTTATTTATTTAATTGTTTGTTTATTTATTTTGATAGTCTTACATAGTCTTCTGTAGTCTAAGCTGGCCTGGAACTCATGAAGTTTAGGATGAATCATTCCTGCTGCCAATTCTACCTTAATGCTGTCGTTATGGGTGCACATCACCGAACCTGGGACATTTGAATGTTTTCATTTTTTGGAGTTTAAGAATCTACGTAATTGTTACATTGTATGTTAGATAAGTAATGATGTTCATTTGTCAAAATGATGTTTAATTAAAGTATTGCTTTATATAAAATTTTAAAATGTTACGTTTTTGTGTGTATGTGTGTGCATATGTTTGTTTGCTTTGATGTGTGTGTAGAATCAGAGTGCAAGTTTGCAGATTCTGTACTCTCTTTCCACCTTTATGTGGATTCTGGTGATTGAATGTAGTTCATTAGGCATGTGCAGAAAGTACTTTTACTTGCTAAGTCATTTTGCTGCCCTCACTTTATGTAGTTTTCTTTTTTGTTGTTGTTGTTAAAATTGCAGAAGAATAGACTTTATAGACCTGGTTTTGTAGGAGGTTTTATTGGCCTGATATGATCTCAAGCATGTTTGTTGTTCTGGTATTACAGAGTAGAATACCAGTTTCTTCATACATATTCCCTGTCTAGTTTCATTCTTTTTATTGGCTGCATCTGTATTATTCTTTTGGGTTTTTTGATGCAGGGTTTCTCTGTGTAGTCCTGCTGTCCTGGAACTTTGTCTGTAGACCAGGCTGTCCTGGAATGGAGAGATCTACCTGCCTCTGACTCCCAATTGCTGGGATTAGAGGCTTGTCTCACCACTCCAGGCAGCATCTGTACTTTTAAAACTTGTATTTTTCTTCTATTTTGAAAGTTGTGTCTTTATTTGTTTCTTTACATTTGTGCTTGCCATTTTTAAAAATTCTTCCTCCTATTTCCTGTAATTTAGAACTTTGAAACACACATTGTTTGGTGAAATAGTCAAGTAAGTGAGCAACCATCATTACTGTGAAAACAATTTGTTTCCTGGGGAAGCTCTGATGTGAGTAAACAGTAAACTTCAAAAGGTTCTGTATGGAATGTGATCTTGTCAAGCAATATGGATGTATAAAAATAACAGACTCTGGACCTGATTGGTTTTCATATGGACTTTGATTTAAGGAGTGGCTTTTATGGAGCACATTTGGTAATAATAGAACCGGCCAAATGTTTGGGTTTGTGTGAGGTGAAGGACTTTATGACATTGGTAAAGAAGGGTGGTCAGTGGAGACCATGAGCCTTGGAGAAACAAAGAAGAAGGTGGGGTGAGAATAGCTCTTGAAGTCCAAAGGAAATATAATTGAAAGCATTCAGATAGTCATGGTGGTGCAAGCCTGTCATCCCAGAACTTGGGAAGTGGAGGCAGGAGAAACTCAAATTTGTATGCAGCCTGGTCTGTGTATCAAGTTCTAAGGTAGTCTGGGGTACACAATGAGAACCGCTGGCAAGAAAACATTTAAAATAGATGTGGATCTGAGTGAATGTATCTTTTAGGATTTGAATCATTTTTAGATGACTATAAATTTGCATGTAGTTGAACAAAATAATACAGGGATTCCTCTGTACTCTTTACTCAGTTTTCCCCATTGATAACATCTTATAAATACTACGATGTCAGGTCCACAGTATTGATATTGTACCTTGATAATTAAATTGACATACTTCATCATCACAAGGAATGCTCAGGGTACCTTTCTTATAGCTTGGCCCATTTCCCTCTGCCTGTATTTTCTCTTCCAACCTGACAACCAGTCATGTGTTTTGTATCAGGTTTTCAAAGAACCATATCTTATATACCCTACCTAACATTCTAGGATTGACTTTTTCCACTTAGCGCTGAGGTTTATCCTTTTGTTATAATGTAGCAACAGTGTACTTTTTTTTAATTGCTGAGTAGTTTGCCACAGTATAACTGTACCACCTTTTATCATTTACTCATGAAGACATCTTGGTTGTCTCTGTGTCTTGGCTATTATAAATAAAGCTCTTATATAAACATATACATAAAGACTTGTCTTTGAACATATGCTTTTCTTTTCTTTTTTTTAAATTTTGTTTTGTTTTGTTCTTTTCGAGACATGGTTTCTCTGTAGCTTTTGGAAACTGTCCTGGAACTACCTCTTGTAGACCAAGCTGGCCTCTAACTCACAGAGATCCGCCTGCCTCTGCCTCATGAGTGGTGGGACTAAAGCTGTGTGCCACCACCGCCTGGCTGACCATCTACTTTTGATTCTTTTAGCTTATCCATGTGTAGAATTGCTAGTGTTATAGTAACTAACTTGATTGCCAAAATGTTCTAATTCCTTCATATCATTACTAGCATTTGGTGAGGCCATCTTTACAAGTTTGGTTAGTCTCTTATATATGTAACAGTTTTAACTGTAGGTGTTTTGTGTTTTGTTTTTTTCCAACTG
Organism: Chionomys nivalis; assembly: GCF_950005125.1. NCBI lineage: Eukaryota > Metazoa > Chordata > Mammalia > Rodentia > Cricetidae > Chionomys > Chionomys nivalis. The sequence continues at coordinate 335,287 of NW_026646937.1, read as the reverse complement.
GTTCTTAGGTAACTGAGGCTGCTCTTGACATTCTGGTGTTCTCCTGCCTCTATTTGAGCTACTGCATCAGGTTTCATTGTAGTTTTCATTTTAATTCTTGTTGTTAATGATGTTTAACATTTTACATGTGCTCATTTGTTTTATATATCACTCAGGGCTTCTTGCAATCAGGTACTTCACCACTGACCTCTACCTACTGCTTTTTTTTCTTTCTTTCTTTCTTTTTGCCATGAGCTAAATTGTTTTTTCCTGAAAGTTCGAGGTATTTTTTTTAAGAAAATGGTTTAATATAAATAAACACACGCATATGTGTGTATGTGTGTGTGTGTTAAGGAAAGGGGCAGTTGTACACACAGTAGTAAGGGTGGGTATAGACTTCTCAAGATAGAGTTGCCAGCAAGACACTGTTCTATGCAATAATGTATCAGGATTAGCTTTTCAACTAGAAAACACCATTGTTTTTATTCTTTTTTAATTAATATTTCCACCTGCTCCCCGTTTCCCATTTCACTCCCCTCCTCCCAAATATTGCCCCCTCCCGCCAACCCCTTCCTTCTATCCCCACTCCTCTTCTCTGCCCCCCCACCATTCCCCCTCCCTTTCGATACTGAAGAGCAGTCCAAAATCTCTGCCCTGCGGGAAGACGATGGTCTTCTATCTACGTCCAGGAAGGTGAGCATCTAAAAAGGCTAGGTCCCACAAAGCAGGTTCATGTATTAGGATCGAAACCTAGTGCCATTGTCCTTGGCTTCTCATCAGCCTTGATTGTCCACCATGCTCAGAGAGTCCAGTTTCAACCCATGCTTATTCAGTCCCAGACGACCTGGGTTTGGTAGGCTCCCAATAAATCAGATCCACTGTCACAGTGGGTGGGTGCATCCCTCGTGGTCCTGATTTCCTTGCTCATGTTCTACCTCCTTCTGCTCCTCATTTGGACCTCAAGAGCTCAGACCATTGCTCCAAAATGAGTCTCTGTCTCTACCTCGATCCATTGCCAGATGAAGGTTCTAAGGTGATATGTAAGACATTCATCAGTATAGGATAGGGTCATTTCAGGTTCCCTCTCCTCAGTTGCCCAAGGTACCAGCTGGGGACATCTCCCTGGACACCTGCGAACCCCTCTAGAGTCAAGTCTCTTGCCAACCCTAAGATGGCTCCCTTAGTTAGGATATATACTTTGCTGCTCCCGTAACCTTCCTTCCTATATCCCAACCATCCCAATCCCCCAAGCTCCTCCCATCCTCCCCTTCTCATGTTTCTCATCCCATTTCCCCTTTGCCCCATGCCAACTCACCGGCAAGTTCCCAGTTTTTGCCCTGCAATCTTGTCTACTTCCCCTCTCCAGGCAGGTGACTATACGATTTTCTTTGGGTTCACTTTCTTATTTAGCTTCTATAGGATCACAAATTATATGCTCAATGTCCTTTATTTATGGCTAGAAACCGATTATGAGTGAGTACATCCCATGTTCCTCTTTTTGGGTCTGGGATACCTCACTCAGGATAGTGTTTTCTATTTCCATCCATTTGCAAGCAAAATTCGAGAAGTCATTGTTTTTACTGCTTAGTAGTACTCTAATATGTATATATTCCACACTTTCTTCATCCATTCCTCCACTAAAGGGCATCTAGGTTGTTTCCCGGTTTTGGCTATTACAAACAATGCTGCTATGAACATAGTTGAACAGATACTTTTGTCATTTGATGGGGCATCTCTTGGGTATATTCCCAATAGTGGTATTACTGGATCTTGGGGTAGGTTGTTTCCAAATTTCCTGAGAAATCGCCACACGGATTTCCAAAGTGGTTGCACAAGTTTGCATTCCCACCAGCAACTAATGAGTGTGCCCCTTTCTCCACAACTTCTCCAGCAAAGGCTATCCTTGGTGTTTTTGATTTTAGCCATTCTGACAGGTGTAAGATGGTATCTCAAAGTTGTTTTAATTTGCATTTCCCTTATCGCTAAGGAGGTTGAGCATGACCTTAAGAGTCTTTTGGCCATTTGAATTTCTTCTGTTGAGAATTCTCTGTTCAGTTCAATGCCCCATTTTTAATGGGTTAATTATCATTTTAACATCTAGTTTCTTGAGTTCTTTATATATTTTGGAGATCAGACCTTTTTCTGTTGCAGGGTTGGTGAAGATCATCTCCAGTCAGTGGGTAGCCTTCTTGTCTTAGTGACAGTGTCCTTCTTTACAGAAGCTACTCAGTTTCAGGAGGTCCCATTTATTCAATGTTGTCCTTAATGTCTGTGCTGCAGGGGATAAACGTAGGAAGTGATCTCCTGTACCCATATGTTGTTGAGTACTTCCCACTTTTTCTTCTATCAGGTTCAGTTTTTTCAGACGAATATTGAAGTCTTTAATCCATTTGAACTTGAGTTTTGTGCATGGTCTATTTTCATTCTTCTACAGGTTGACAACCAGTTCTGCCAGCACAGTTTGTTGAAGATGCTCTCATTTTTCCATTGATACTTTTAGCTCCTTTATCAAGAATTAGGTGTTCATATGTTTGTGAGTTAAAATCAGGGTCTTCTACTCGGTTCCATTGATCGACTTCTCTGTTTTTATGAAAATACCAAGATGTTTTCAATACTGAGGCTCTGTAATAGAGTTTGAGGTCAGGGATGGTAATGCCTCCAGATGATCCTTTATTATGTAAGAATGTTTTGGCTATCCTGGGTTTTTTGTTTCTCCATATAAAGTTGATTATTGTGCTCGTAAGTCTGTGCAGAATTTTAATGGGATTTTAATGGGGATTGCATTGAATCTATAAATTGCCCTGGGTAGAATTGCCATTTTTACTATGTTGATCCTCCCAATCCAAGAACAAGGGAGATCCTTCCATTTTCTGGTATCCTCCTCAATTTCTTTCTTAATAGACTTAAAGTTCTTGACAAATAAATCCTTCACTTCCTTGGTTAGAGTTACCCCAAGATATTTTATGCTATTTGTGGCTATCGTGAAGCGTGATGCTTCTCTGATTTTACTCTCTGCTTCCTTATCCTTTGTTTATAGGAGGGCAACTGATTTTTTGGAATTAATCTTGTATCCTGAAAGGCTACTAAAGGTGTTTATCAGCTAAAGGAGTTCTTTGCTGGAGTTTTTGGGGTCGCTTATGTACACTATCATATCGTCTGCAAATAATGAAAGTTTAACTTCTTCCTTTCCAATTTGAATCCCTTTGATCCCCTTATGTTGTCTTATTGCTATTGCTAGAATTTCAAGCACTATATTAAAGAGGTATGGAGAGAGTGGACAACCTTGTCGTGTTCCTGATTTTAGTGGAATAGCTTTGAGTTTCTCTCCATTTAATTTGATGTTAGCTGATGGCTTGCTATAAATAGCTTTTATTATACTTAGGTATGACCCTTGTATTCCTAATCTCTCAAAGACCTTTATCCTAAAAGGATGTTGGATTTTTTTGAATGCTTTTTCAGCATCTAATGAAATGATCATATGTTTTTTTCTTTTAGTTTATTTATATGATGGAATACATTGATAGATTTCGTATGTTGAACCTGCCCTGCATCTCTGTGATGAAGACTACTTGATCATAATGGATAATATTTATAATGTGTTCTTGGATACGGTTTGGCAGTGTTTTATTGAGTATTTTTGTGTTGATGTTCATGAGTGGGATTGGCCTGTAGTTCTCTTTCTTGGTTGTGTCTTTGTGTGGTTTTGGTATAAGAATAACTGCAGCTTCAAGAAAGGAATTTGGCAATGAGTTCTCTGTTTCTATATTGTGAAATACATTAAGGGGTATAGGTATTAGGTCTTCTTGGAAGTTATGGTAGAATTCTGCATTGAAGCCGTCTGTACCTGGGCTTTTTTTGGAGGAGAGGCTTTTTATAACAACTTCTAATTCTTTGCGACTAACAGGTCTACTTAGATTGTTCACCTGGTCGTGGTTTAACTTTGGTATATGGTACTTATCTAAGAAAGTGTCCATTTCTTTTATATTTTCCAATTTTGTGGCATACAGGTTTTTATAGTAAGATCTAATGATTCTCTGAATTTCCGCTGTGTCTGTTGTTATGTCTCCCTTTTCTTTTCTGATTTTGTTAATTTGCGTATTCTCTCTCCGCCGTTTCATTAGTTTGGATAGGGGTTTATCAATCTTATTGATTTTCTCCATGAACCAGCTTTTGTTTCCGTGATTCATTGGATTGTTTTCTGTGTTTCTATTTTGTTGATTTCAGCCCTTAATTTGATTATTTCCAGTTTTCTACTTCTCCTTGGTGAGTCTGTTTCTTTTTTTCTAAAGCTTTCCGGTGGCCTATTAAGTCTCCAATGTGTGCTTTCTCTGTTTTCTTTAAGTGGGCACTTAATGTTATGAACTTTCCTCTTAGCACTGCTTTCATAGTGTCCCATAGGTTTGAGTATGTTGAGTCTTTGTTTTCAGTGAATTCAAGAAAGACTTGAATTTCTTTATTTCTTCCTTGTCCAGGTGTGGTTCAGTAGTTGACTGTCCAGTTTCCATGAATTCATAGGCTTTCAGGGATAGCATTGTTGTTGAATTCTAACTTTAATCCATGGTGTTCTGATAAGATATTTTTGTGTAGCTGTGAAAGTTTGCTTTGTTACCGAGTATGTGGTCTATTTTTGAGAGGTTCCATGATCTTCAGAGAAGAATGTATATTCTTTCCTATTTGAGTGGAATGTTCTATAGATGTCTGTTAAGTCCATTTGATTCATTACCTCCCTTAATCCTCTTATTTCTCTATTAGGTTTCTGTGTGATTGACCTGACCATTGGTGAGAGAGGAGTGATGAAATCTCCTACTATTAGAGTGTGTGGTTTGATGACTGCCTTGAGTTTTAGTAACGTTTCTTTTACACAAGTGGGTGCTTTTATATTACGGGCATAGATATTCAGTATTGAGACTTCATCCTGGTGAATTGTTCCTGTTATGAGTAAAAAATGTCCATCTCCATCTCTTTTGATTGATTTTAGTTTGAAGTCAACTTTCTTAGAAATTAGTATGGCCACACCTGCTTGTTTCTTAGGTCTGTTTGCCCGATAAACCTTTTCCCAGCCCTTTACTCTGAGTAGGTGTCTGTCTTTGTGTTTGACGTGTGTTTCTTGTAAACAGCAGAATGTTGGATCCTGTTTTCGAATCCAATCTCTTAGCCTGTGCCTCTTTATAGGTGAGTTGAGTCCATTGATATTAAGTGATAGTAATGACCCGTGGTTGTTAACTCCGCTCATTTTTCCTTTCTTTCTTTCTTTCTTTCTTTCTTTCTTTCTTTCTTTCTTTTGGTAGTAGAGTTTGTGTGTTTCCGTTCTTCAAGTTGTGCTGGTGAAGGGTCCTTAGATGTCTGAGTTTTTGTGGGCATTGTTGGGCTCCTTGGTTTGTGATTTTCCTTCTATTACTTTCTGTAAGGCTGGATGTGGGCTACGTATTGTTTAAATTTGTTTTTATCCTAGAAAATTTTGTTTTCTCAATTTATAGTGAACGAAAGCTCGGCTGGGTATAGTAGTCTGGGCTTGCATCCATGGTCTCTTAGTTTCTGCTGTACATAATTTGAATACCAGCATAGGAACACCCATACTGCAGGTGAGATATCTGGACATGGGATACTTCTACCCAATTCTCTTCATTTGTGATCAATATTTTGACTCCAAATTCTTCCAGAAACTTCTGGAAGTTTCATTGTCCTTACTTTCTGTCAAAAATCTTTAAGATTAGTATTTATGTTGCCCCCCCCATTGTTTGCATATTGGTTGCTCATTGCTCTTCTTACAGAAACTGCAGAGAAAAAAGGAAGCACACATTAATATTAGGAGACTTCAACACTCCTCTCTCACCAATGGACAGGTCAATTAGACAGAACCCTAACAGAGAAATAAGGAATTAATGGAGGTAATGTATCAAATGGACGTAACAAATATCTATAGAATATTCCACCCAAATAGGAAACAATATACCTTCTTCTCTGCAGCTCATGGAACCTTCTCGAAAATTGACCACATACTCGGTAACAAAGCAAACATCCACAGTTACAAAAAAATCTGTAACCACCTGTATCTTATCAGATCACCATGGATTAAAGCTAGAATTCAACAACAATGCTACCCCCAGAAAGCCTACAAACTAATGGAAACAGAACAGTCAACTACTGAACCATACCTGGATTAAAGAAGAAATAAAGAAAGAAATTAAAGTCTTCCTTGAATTCAATTAAAATAAAGAAACAACATACTCAAACCTATTGGACACTATGAAAGCAGTCCTGAGAGGAAAGTTCATAGCATGAAGTGCCCACATAAAAAAAACAGAGAGAGCACACATTGGAAACTTAACAGCCCACCAGAAATTTCTAGAAAAAAAGAAGCAGACTCACCTAGAAGTAGTAGAAGACTGGAAATAATCAAACTAAGTGCTGAAATCAACAAAATAGAGACACAGAACAATTGAGAGAATCAGTGAAACAAAAAGCTGGTTCTTGGCGAAAATCAACAAGATTAATAAACCCCTATCCAAACTAATCAAATGGCAGAGAGAGAATTTGGAAATTAATAAGATCAGAAATGAAAAGGGGGACATAACCACAGACACAGAGGAAATTCAGAGAATCAGTAGATCTTACTACTAAAGCCTGTATTCCACAAATTGGAAAATGTTAAAGAAATGGACACTTTTTTAGATTAAAAAAAGTCCAGGACCAGATGGTTTCAATGTGGAATTCTACCAGAACTTCCAAGCAAAGCTAATACCTATACTCCTTAATGTATTTCACAATATAGAAACAGAAGAGTCATTGTCAAATTCCTTTTATCAAGCTACAGTAAATCTGATACCAAAACCACACAAAGATTCAACCAAGAAAGAGAATTACAGGCCAATCTCACTCATGAACATCGACGCAAAAATCCTCAACAAAATACTGGCAAACCGAATCCAAGAACACATTAGAAAAATTATCCATTGCAGGACTGGTTTATCATATACAAATCTATCAATGTAATCCATCATATAAATAAACTGAAAGAAAAAAAACCTATGATAGTTTCATTAGATGCAGAAAAAGCATTTGACAAAATTCAACCTCCCTTTATGATAAAAGTCTTGGAGAGATTAGGGATACAAGGGTCATACCTAAATATAATTAAAGCTATTTACAGCAAGCCGACAGCTAACATCAAATTAAACAGAGAGCAACTTAAAGCCATCCCACTAAAATCAGGAACACCCCAAGGCTGTCCACTCTCCCCATACCTCTTCAATATAGTTCTTGAAGTCTTAGCAATAACAATAAGACAAAGTAAGGGGACAAAGGGATTTTGAATTGGAAAGGAAGAAGTTAAACATGCGTTATTTGCAGATGATATACTAGTGTAGTTAAGCGACCCCAAAAACTCCACCAAAGAACTTATACAGCTTATAAATACCTTTAGTAATGTGGCAGGATACAAGATCAACTCCAAAATATCAGTCACGGTCTTATACACAAAGGATATGGAAGCAGAGAGGGAAATCAGAGAATCTTCACCTTTCACGATAGCCACAAACAGCATAAAATATCTTGGGGTAACTCTAACCAAGGAAGTGAAAGATCTATTTGACAAGAACTTTAAGTCTTTGAAGAAAGAAATTGAAGACGGTACCAGAATATGGAAGGATTTCCCTTGCTCTTGGATTGGGAGGATCATCATAGTAAAAATGGCAATTCTACCAATGGCAATCTATAGATTCAATGCAATCCCCATCAAGGTCCCATCAAAATTCTTCACAGATCTTGAGAGGACAAAAATCAACTTTATATGGAGAAACAAAAAACCCAGGATAGCCAAAACAATCTATTTCAATAAACGAACTTCTGGAGGCATTACCATCCCTGACTTCAAACTCAATTACAGAGCTACAGTAAGGAAAACAACATGGTACTGTCATAAAAACAAAGAAGTCGACCAATGGAATCGTATAGAAGACCCGGATTTTAACGCACAAACCTATGGACACCTCATTTTCGATAAAGGAGCTAAAACTGTACAATGAAAGAAAGAAAGCATCTTAAACAAATGGTGCTGGCTCAACTGGATGTCAAACTGTAGAAGAATGAAAATAGACCCATATCTATCACCATACACAAAACTCAAGTTCAAATGGATCAAAGACATCAATATCAATCTGAACACACTCTACCTTATAGAAGAGAAAATGGGAAGTACCCTACAACATATGGGCACAGGAGATCGCTTCCTATGTATAAGCCCAGCAGCAGAGACATTAAGGGCAACATTGAAGAAATGGGACCTCCTGAAACTGAGAAGCTTCTGTAAACAAAGGACACTGTCACGAAGACAAAAAGACACCCTACTGACTGGGAGAAGATCTTCACCAACCCTGCAACAGACAAAGTTCTGATCTCCAAAATATATAAAGAACTCAAGAAACTAGACATTAAAATGATAATTAACCCAATTAAAATTTGGGGCACTGAACTGAACAGAGAATTCTCAACAGAAGAATTTCAAATGGGCAAAAGATACTTAAGGTTATACTCAACCTCCTTAGCGATCAGAGAAATGCAAATCAAAACAATTTTTAGATACCATCTTACACCTGTCAGAATGGCTAAAATCAAAAACACCAAGGATAGCCTTTGCTGGAGAGGTTGTGGAGAAAGGGGTACCCTTTTCCATTCCTGGTGGGAATGCAAACTTGTGCAACCACTTTGGAAATCAGTGTGGTGGTTTCTCAGAAAAATTGGGATCAACCTACCCCTGGACCCAGCAAAACAACTCTTGGGAATATACCCAAGAGATCCCTTATCATATGACAAAAGCATTTGTTCAACTATGTTCATAGCAGCATTATTTGTAATAGCCAGAACCTGGAAGCATCCTAGATGTCCTTCAATGGAAGAATGGATGAAGAAAGTGTGGTATATATAAACATTAGAGTCTACTCTGCAGTAAAAAACAATGACTTCTCGAATTTTGCATGCAAATGGATGGAAATAGAAAATACTATCCTGAGTGAGGTAACCCAGACCCAAAACGAAGATCATGGGATGTACTCACTCATAATTGGTTTCTAACCATGGATAGGGGCCACTGAGTCTATAATTTGTGGTCCTAAAGAAGCTAAACAAGAGGGCAAACCCAAGGAAAAACATATAGTTATCCTCCTGGCTATGGGAAATAGACAAGATTGCCGGGCAAAAAAATTGTAATCTTGGGGTTAGTGTGGTATGGGGTTAAGGGGAGATGGGGAGAGAAAAGTGTGAAGGAGAGGATGAGGGGAACTTGGGGAAACGGGATGATTGGGGATATCGGAAGTTTGGATAGGGGAGTAGGGAAACTCATATCTTAGTTAAGGGAACCACCTCAGGGTTGGCAAGAGACTTGAACTTGGGGTGGCTACCAGATGACCAGAGCAATGTCCCCAGTTAGTTCCTTGGGCACCTGAGGATAGGGAACCTGAAATAAACCTATCCTATAGCCATACTGATGAATATCTTGCATATCACCATAGAACATTCATCTAACGTTGGATGGAGATAGAGACAGAGACCCACACTGGAGCACCGGACTGAGCTCCCAAGGTCCTAATGAGGAACAGAAGGTGGGAGAACATGTACAACGAAGTCAGGACCACGAGGGGTGCACCCACCCACTGAGACAGTTGGGCCGATTTATTGGGAGCTCACCAAGGCCAGCTGGACTGTGACTGAAAAAGCATGGGATAAAACCGGACTCTCTGAAAATGGCAGACAATGAGAGCTGACGAGAGCCCAAGGACAATGGCATGGGGTTTTGATCCTACTTCATGTTCTGGCTTTGTGGGAGCCTAGAGAGTTTGGATGTTCAACTTCCTAGATCTGGATGGAGGGGGGAGGACCTTGGACTTTCCACAGAGCAGCGAACCCTGACTGCTCCTGGGACAGGAGAGGGTGGAGACGAGGGGTGGGGGGAGAGGGAGAGGAGTGGAAGGAGGAGGAGGGAAATGGGAAGCGGGGAGGAGGCAGAAATTTTTTTGTCAATAAAAAAATGGTCATATACCTATGGACATCTGATTTCCAACAAAGAAGCAAAAATTATACTTTGGAAAAATAAAGCATCTTGAACTGGATGTCAGCATGTAGAAGAATGCAAAGAGATCCATTTTTATCACTCTGCACAAAACTCAAGTCCAAGTGATCAAAGACCTCAATATGAAATAAGTATACTGAACCTGATAGAAAATTGGGAAATAATTTCTATTGCATGGTACATGCGGCAACTCCCAGAACAGAATAACAACAGCACAATGTACAACACACAATTAATAAATGGGTCCTCATGAAACTGAAGTTTCTGTAAGGCAAAGGACACCATCAATAGGTCAAAATGGCAGTGTATAGAATGGGACAAGATCTTTACCAAACCAACATCCGACAGAGGCCTGATGTCCAAAATATATAGAGAACTCAAGAAACTAGGTATCACCCAACCAAATAGTCCAAGTAAAAAAAAATGGGGTGCAGATATAAGCAGAAAATTCTCAACAGAAGAATCTCAAATGACTGAAAAACACTTGAGATGTTTAACATTCTTAGTCATCAGAGAAACACAAATCAAACTGACTCTGAGATTCAATCTTATACCTGTCAGAATGGCTGAGAATAAAAACACAAGGGGCAAGCTGAAGAGGACTTGGAACAAGGGGAACACTCCTACATTGCTGGTGGGAGTGAAAACTTTTCCAGCCACTTTGGAAGTCAGTGTGGTGATTCCTCAGAAAACTGGGGATCAACCTACCACAAGCCTCAGCTGTACTGCTCTCGGGCATATACCCAGAGGATGCTCAATCATACCACAAGGACACTTGTTTAATTATGTTCATGGCAGTTTTATCTGTAATATTGAAAACCTGGAAACAATCTTCATGTCCCTCTACTGAGGAATGGATGAAGAAAAAGTGGTTCATTTAGACACTGGGATTATTACTCAGCTGTTAAAAACAAGGATACAAGGAAATTTGAAAGCAAGTAGATGGAACTAGAAAAAAAATCATCGGGAGTGAGGTAACCCAGGCAGATAAAGACACACATGGCATGTACTCACACATAGTGAATATTAGCTGTAAAATAAAGGCTAACTATACTAGAGCCACAGACCCATAGAGATGAGTTAACAAGAGAGCTCATGGCGGGTGGAGGGGCTACGGGGGCACATGAATCTCCATGGGAAGGGGAAACAGAAGAGATTTCTTGAGTGCACTGAGAGCAGGTGAAGATGGGAACTTGAGCAATCAGGTTGGGGGAGGTATGAGGAGGGAGAGTGCTGAGGGGGTTGGGTAGGGGTGGCATTTTGGGGTTGGCGCTGATGACTCTTCCAGGAGTCTATGTGGAGGATCCCATCATAGACTCCTAGCAACAGTGGATAAGTAGCCTGAACTGGCTGTCTCCAGTAACCAGATTAGTGCTTGGCCCAACTGTCATCAGAGAGGTGTTATCAACAACTTATGGAGGCAGGTGCAGAGACCCACAGCCAAATATTAGATGGAGTCTGGGAATCCTGCAGAGGAGGAGGAGGAGGAGAAAGATGTGTAGGAGCCAGCGTGATCAAGGACACCATGGGATTGCTCACCCAGTCAACTAATTTGGGTTCATAAGGGTTCGCAGAGACTGAACTGACAACCAGGGAGCCTGCATGGGACCTACATTGGCACTCTGCATATTCTACAGTTGTGGGACTCCTAATAGCGGGAACAGGGTCTGTCTCTGACTCTTATACTGGCTTCTGGGATCCAACTTCTCATACTGGGTCGCCCTGCCCACCCTTAATACAGGGGAGGTGCCCAGTCGTACTGCAACTTGATATGTCATGATTTATTGATAATGCTAGGAGACCCGCTCTTTCCTGGATGGAGACTGAAGAGGAGGGGATTCAGGGGTGGAATGAGGGGTGGAATGAGAGAGAGGACTATGGGGAGAAGGTCAGGATGTAAAATAAATAGATAAAAAAAAGAGGTCGAGGCAGAAACTGTCATCCCCTCAAACATAATACATGTTACATTTTGCAAACTGAACACGTTATATTTAGGAATATATATATATGCATGTGATAGCAGTGAAAAGAGAGATCATTTTTTGAAGGAGACGGGGGAGGGGTATATGGGAGGCTTTGAAGGGAGGGAAGGGAAGGGAGAAAACTTGTAATTATATTATAATTTCAAAGGAAAAAAAAGAGGTGGAGGCAGGAGGATCTTGAGTTCCAGGGCAACTTGGGCCTCATATTTAGGGGCTGTGGAGAAGCATCAGTTGATAAGAGCATTTATATCCCTTCCAGATGATTGGAGTTCCATTCCCTGCACCACATGGCGCCTCACAATCATTTGTAGCTCCAATTCCAGGTGATCTGACACCATTTTCTAGCTTCCTTGGGTACCAAGCAAACTTGTAGGGCAAAATACCCATACACATTAAAAAACTGTGAAGAGTTATTATCACTGTCTGATTTAATGTCACTGTATACAGGTGTCGTAAAGTGCTTTGTCTATATTAAAGTCGCAGCAATTGGCACAGATCCAACGATTGAAAGGATAGAACCCAGCTTGGCGTCACTGAGCAAACTACCAATCCCATGCAGCAGTGCAGGATTCTCGAACTCAGAGTGACGACTGGGGGCAGGTCCTCAGAGGGCGGGGTCGCTCTGCAGGGTGGTGGGCCAGCAGCCGCGGAACCTAGGCTCAGGGAGCTGGGGGTCCCTGGTGAGCGAGGGCCATGCGGCCTTGCCGTGCAATGGAACAGGCAAAGATGGCGGAGGAGAGCCTGGAGACCGCCGGGGAGCACCAGCAGATCCTGAGGGAGATCGAGAGCACAGACATAGCCTGTATCTGGCCCACGCTCAGGTACCGGTGCGGGGCCAGGGCCAGCGGGAGCGGGCGGAGTGCAGTGGCTGGCAGAGGGGAGAGCCCCAGGTGTCCCGCATCCTGGGCAAGGCTCTGCTGGGAGCCTGTCTGGAGAGAGGGTGAGGCTTGGCTCTGTTGGGCCGCAGCTCCTTTCGGGCAGTAGATCTTCAGTCAGGAGCGGACACCATCTCTGCATGCAGGGATGAGAGCATCCTGGTGATGTCATTCCTGGGGGAGAGTTCTCCCACCTTCTTTCACCTGAGAGCTCGGTTCGTGAGGACAACCTCACCCAACTGCAGCCCCGGGATCTTGCCAGCTCCTGGACCTGCTCCTTCTCCCTGCCCTGCCTCCTTCTCTGAGAGCTTCCACCAGCATTGCCTGTGGACCCATCAGAATGGACCCGGTTAATGACATTGCACTTGTTACACAGAGCGCAAGGCATTGTGCGAATTGCTGTGCTAATACCACTATGGAAGCCATTGAGCAGTCCTACCGCTGGGACACAGTTACTGTTGTCCAGTAGCAGAGGGCTTGGGGAAGTGAAGTGAATTGTCCAAGGTCACGGGGGAAGGAAACCGGGTTTCTAGTTCCCATCCCAGACTCTGCCTCCCTGGTTCTAGTCCTTGTCCTCCTCCTAATCTTCCTAGTCCTCCTTGTCCTTGTCCTCCTCCTCCTCCTTTTTTTTGTGGCGCTGGGAATGGAACCCAGTGTGCCAGGCAAGCTCTTTTTCGTTGAACTGTGCCCAGCCCACATATTCTTCACTACTTTGGTTCTGCCTTAGTTGGGGATTACCATATGCTATACTTCCTGTTGAAAATTGTCCACCAAGACCAATTTTGAATCCCCGCAGTTTCCTGGTGTCCTAGTACCAGTTCCTCCTGGTCCTTTCCTGTGGTGCTTTCTGGTCTCCATTCAGTCTGAATGGAAAATCGCTTTACCAGTCCTTGCACAGCATTGGGTCCACGTTCCTCCCTCCAGAAGGCATCACTAATCATTTCATGGGGAGACTTGTCCCAGGAAAGAGTGACCTAAGGCCTGGGACCTTTGCTTTTAGCTTTACTTGAATAGCTTTCTTCTCCAGGCTCCATTGTTAGTTTCAAGCAAGTTTTCTCAGTGTCCTATCTCCTGGAAATAACTGTCCTTAGTCATCTGTACCTCGATCTCCTTTTCCTTTTTTTTTCTTTTCCGGTGCTAAAGTTTGAACTAGATAAAACAACAATGCTTTACCACTGAGTTGAATCCCCAGTGGCCTTTTAGCTCTCCATCCCGCCCCTTTTTCTGCCAGTTCTTTCACACAATTGCTCCCCTGTCCTCTTTGTATCATAATCATGCTCCTCTCATTCCCTGTTTTCTTGTGTTGTGGAAGGCCAGTGATTTTCATTTCATAGTCCTTTATAAAAGCCCAGGGCCCCTCACTAATCCTCTCCTAAATGCGTGGCTATTACTATTTGGCTTTCAGTGACTGGAAATGTTCTGTTCTCATCTGTTAGGAAATCTGGCTGCTGAATTGAGTATTTAGGACCAAAGTTTAGGCAGGATTCCTTATCAGAGCAGCATCTGTGTTGTCTTGAGTTGCTTGTGGTTTTCAGTTGCTGTTGTTTTATACAATAAATAACTTAGGTAGTACCATAAATTTAGTTTACTGTGATTAATATGTTAATCCTCGGTGTAAAGCATTTTAATTTTTTACATGGGAGATATAGTTTCCTGTATCCCAGGCTGTGATCATACTTGCCGGCTAGTTGAGAAAACCCTTGAACTTCTCATCCTCATCAAACCCACACTTCCTAAGTGCTGGGATTACCGTCTAGGACCACTGTGCTTAGTCTTATGCCATGCTCGGGATTGACCCTACGGCTTGCTGCCTATTAGGTGAACATCCCATTAATTGAGCCACGTGTCTAGCACTAGTAATGTATTTGTAGCAACTGGATTTTGGTGGTTAATTTTCTGGCCTCTTGGCTTTAGTAATGTATATGTTATAATTTAAACATGTTATGCATTCTCCCCATTTTCTCATTATTATTACTGAACTCTTTTTTTCTGGTTCTGTGTTTGTGCATGAATTACGAAGCCTTTTACTTTATGGGAACATTGTTAAGTAGCAACATAAAAGAAAGTTCAGGAACTATCACATGACCCTATATGTTTTAGTTGTTTTGCCTGACTATATTGTTAGTGGATTTGGATTAAATTTTTTATAATTTATTTCATTTTCATTGGTGTTTTGTCTGCATGTATGTTTGTGTGAGAGTGTCATAAGCCCTGGAACTGGAGTTACAGAAAGGCTTGGGTGCTGGGAATTGAACCTGGGTTCTCTGAAAGAGCAGCCAGTACTCTTTTAAATATTTATTTATTTATTATGTGTAGTAGGAGCTGTGGGCTGTTTTCCTGCCACCCCAGCTCCTGGTCGCCTGGCTAGCTTATGCCCCGAAATAACAACACACAAACTGTATTCTTTTAAACACTGCTTGGCCCATTATATCTAGCCTCTTCTCGGCTAACTCTCGCACATGGACTAGCCCATTTCTAATAATGTGTGTGGCACCCCAAGGTGCGCTTAACGGCAAGATTCTGGCCTACGTCCATCCTGGGTCGGAGCTAACTCGCATCTGCCCCAGAGAGCAGAGCCAAGGTGTATGAGCTCACTTCCTCTTCCTACCAGCATTCTGTTCTGTTTACTCCACCCACCTATGTTGTAACCTATGAGGGCCAAGCAGTTTCTTTGTTTTTAACCAATGACCTTACTCCATAATTTCCCCTTTTTCTGTTTAAACACAAAAAAAGGAAGGCTTTAACTTTAACATAGCAAAATTACATATAACAAAACAGTTATCAAGTAAGAATTACAATATTTACATCTATTTTATCTTTATCATAACTAACGAAAACTATAACTATAACTAACTATTCTTCAACTCCATCAAAGACTCCAGAAAGATACAATATTACCTAAGCAAACAAGAAATAAGCAGCTTTCAAACTCATGAAATGACAGAGACATCTCGCTGCCTTGACAGTCACCCAAAGATTCTCTGTACCATTGGGGCATCCATCTTTGGCCTACAGGCCCATAGCTTCCAGCAGACATTTCCATGAAGCAGGAAATTTCAAAGGCAGTTCAGTCACTATCTGATATGTCCTACAAGATGTCTCGCAGACTCTTTCATGAATCAGGAACCCTGAGCTCATCTCACCTTTAGGCAAGTTCAGCAGGAATCTCTCTGTGGGTTATTTGTGTCCAGTTTATGCAACAGTCCAGGCAAGAGCAGTTTCTTGCCCGAATGGCTATCAAACTCCATAAGGATCCTCTTCGATGCCCATTCTCTTCTTGAAGTCGATTGGTGCTGCCAGGAGCAGAGTGTCTCATTGTCATTAAAAGTCCTAAGTTATTTAAACATTAAATAGCATATTCTGTAGTCTTTGAAATATATGATGAATGTCTATCTAAAATATATCTATGGACATCTAGAAAATCTAACATGACTACAAACTTTACTATTATAGATAACTATTCATTAACAGCTTATATACATAATATTTTACATGAGCTACACAATCACAATATATTAATCAATATCAGAAATACATATACATATAACAAATTGACCTTAAATTCAAATCACTGAAGCAAAATCTATATCAATGCAAATTATTCATACCTATATTGTATCCCCCTTTAAATGTAAAAGAACATTTATAAACAATATTTGGGAATATGGACGCAGTTATTTCTCTCCAAACTGCTTCCTGCTGAATGGGGCCGCTGTCATTCAGGTCTTTTATGGGATAACCTGTCTGCTAGTTTCATCTCAGTTGGCAGTTGAGCAAAGCAATTTTTTGAGGGTGTTCACAGCAACCCTTCAGGAGGGCATGGTCTATCATACCATGTTGGGGTCGAAATAGCAATCCACAGGGTTTCATCGTCCCGGCTAGCTCAGTTAGTAGAGCATGAGACTCTTAATCTCAGGGTACTGGGTTCGAGCCCCACGTTGGGCGCCATTCAGTGTTGGGACTGCGGGCTGTGTTCCTGCCGCCCCAGTTCCTGGTCGCCTGGCTAGCTTATTCCCCGAAATAACAACACACAAACTGTATTCTTTTAAACACTGCTTGGCCTATTATATCTAGCCTCTTCTTGGCTAACTCACACCTGGACTAGACCATTTCTAATAATGTGTATAGCAGCCCAAGGTGCACTTACTGAGAAGATTTTAGCCTACTTCCATCCTGGGTCGGATCTTCATCTCATCTGTCCCAGAGAGCAGAGCTAAGTTGTATGAGCTCACATCCTCTTCCTCCCAGCATTCTGTTCTCTTTACATCACCCACCTATACTAACCTATGAGCGCCCAGCAGTTTTTTTTTAACCAATCATCTTCCTCCATCAATTATGTATATAGAATTCTGCCTGCATGTATTTTTGCATGCTAGAAGGTGGCATGAGATCTCAGTAGAGATGGTTGTGAACCACCATGTGGATGCTGGGATTGAACCCAGGTCCTCTAGAAGAGCAGTCAGTGCTCTTATCTTCTGAGCCATTTCTCCTCCCCTGCGTGGCCACATGGATCATGCTGTCCTTGAACTTACAGAAATCTGCCTGCCTTTGCTTCTCCAGATGGGATTAAGGCCTGTACCAATTATTGCTGGCTGAGAGCTTCTTTTGAGGCTGTGGCATAAAAATACAGCTATACTTCAACCCTTGGCTGAAGAAAGTCAATTATCATAGAGGGCCATCCTCTTCAGTGCAGCTTGAGAAGGTCACACTTAGAACAGTGAGGAGGGAAGGGAAAACCTTCCTAGCTAGCCATATCAGCCTGTCAATCTGGTGATCAATGGGGTTATGATGTCTCTGCCGATTTACCCTCACATCTCAAGTACTAACATTCTTATTCCAAGTAAGTTGTGAACTGTAGCTCTGTTTTTCATTTTTCAACTCCCATGTCTGTATTTCTACACTTATTTATCACATTATTTAACTAATAATCATTTCCGTATTTTGCTTGGTAGGTCAGAGAAATTGGCATTCACTCCAATTGTACTTAAAATTTTGTTTTTAAAATTTTTACCTTGAATAATAAAATACATTGCCATTTAAAAAATAGCTTTATAGCCAAGTGTTCATGCATGTATCCCAGCACTTGGTTGGTGACAGCAGGAAGGCAGGGAGATAAGAGAGTCATCTTTGGCTACATAGCAAGTTCCAGACTAGCCTGGAGTATATGAAACCCTATCTTTAAGAAGTAGCTTTGCTGAGATCTAAATCATATGATAGCATATGATCTACATATTGTTTAAAATGTGTAACTGCATAGGTGGTGGTGATGCACACCTTTAATGCCAGCAATCAGGAGGCAGAGGCAGGCAGTTAGTTCCCTGTGGATTCTTTTATAGCCAGGACTTTTTCACAGAAAAACTGTGTCTTGAAAAACCAGAAATAAATAAATAAACAAACAAAGAAAAAAACAAATAAATGTGTAACTGAGTGGCTTGTAGTATATTTGTAGAGTTGTGCAGCTATCTCCACAGTCTAATTTAGGACTATTTTACCTTCCCCAAACAAACACATATTCTTTGAGAATCACTGTTCATTATTTGCCTCTCTTCCATGCCATTCTTCCTTTCCTGTTTTGTTTGGTTTTCTCAAGGCTGTTCTTGAATAACTTTGAGCTCTAGATCTTTTTGCCCCACCTCCTAAATGCTGGAATTACAGTTGTGCACCACCACATTCAGCTTCCCATTTGCTGCTTTGGACATCTGGACATTTTGTGTAAATAGATTTATACAGGAATTATTTTTTTGCTACTTACAGAAATGTTTTCAAGGTTTATCCATATGGCTATGTATCTGACATTATTTCTTTTTATTGCTGAATAAAACTCCATTGTATTAATGTACTTGTATCACATTTTATTTGTTCATGAAGGTGGTGCATATTTTGATCATTTCCATTTAGGATTGTTAAGAACAATGTCCTATGTCCTGTTTGTTTGTGTTTGTGTATGTGTGTGGACTCATGTTTTCCTTTCTGGAGAATAGAGCAAGCAGTTGTGATCATTGTGCAGCTTCCCTAAGGCAGTCCCAGAATGTTCCAAATTTCCAGTGGTGTAAGGGTGATTTGGTTGTCTGCTTGACTGACATCCCCTTTGCTGAAGGCACTTAGAGCAAGGGATTGTATAGCAGCTGCCAATTAGGAAATCAGATTGCTCCATTCTCCAAGATTTTTACTTATTAAAAAATAGACATCAGAAGAATGTTTCATTTTTATCTTTATTTTTTTAATTAAGATTTTTTAAAACATACAGTCTCCTCCTTTTACATAACTATCCCCGTTCCCACCCCTTCCTCTCCTCCTGCTTCCCTCACCTTCCCCATCCCACTCCCCCATCCACTCTTCATAAAGGGTAAGGCATCCTGTGGGGAGTCAACAAAGTCTGACACTTCACCTTGAGGCAGGAACAAGGCCCTCCCCTTAGCAACGTTATCGCTCCAAAAAGAATGTGCTCCTAGATGCCAGTTCAAGTACTAGGGATAAAACCTGGTCCTATAGCCTGTGGCCCCACAGACTGTCCAAGCCCATATTCAGTGGGCCTAATTTGGTCTTCTGCAGGTTCCCCCGCTGTTAGTCCAGTGTCAGTGAGCTCTCACTAGCTCAGGTCAGCTGTTTCTGTGGGGTACCGGGCACGACATTAACCCCAACCAATCGGACCCCTCATGCTACACCCAGGTTCAATTCCCAGCACCCACATGGCAATTCGCAGCTGTCTGTAACTGCAGTTCAAGAGAATCTGACATCGTTATACCAATGCACATGAAATAAAGTTAAATAAAGCTAAAAAAAGATAAGTAATGTAGAAACTATTCTGGCTGGAACATTTATTTCTGATTAAGGATATAATTTAATTGAAATGTTTGTAACTTATCCTGCACCAGATGAAGTTTTTTTAAGGGTTTAGATAATTCTCAATAAGTGAGTAATAAATTTAAGCATGTAATAGATATTTGTACAACCAATCCCCCGAACTCGTCCCATCCTCCCCTGCTCATGTTTCTCATCCCATTTCCCCTTGCAACCTCACCCACAAGTTCCCATTTTTTGCCCTGCAATCTTGTCTACTTCCCCTCTCCAGGCGGATGACTATACGATTTTCTTTGGGTACACTTTCTTATTTAGTTTCTCTAGGATCACAAATTATATGCCCAATGTCATTTATTTATGGCTAGAAACCAATTATGAGTGAGTACATACCATGTTCCTCTTTTTGGGTCTCGGATACCTCACTCAGGATAGTGTTTTCTATTTCCATCCATTTGCAAGCAAAATTCGAGAAGTCATTGTTTTTTAACGCTGAGTAGTACTCTAATATGTGTATATCCCACACTTTCTTCATCCATTCCTCCATTGAAAAGCATCTAGGTTGTTTCCAGGTTTTGGCTATTACAAACAATGCTGCTATGAACATAGTTGAACAGATACTTTTGTCATTTGATGTGGCATCTCTTGGGTATATTCCCAATAGTGGTATTACTGGATCTTGGGGTAGGTTGATCCCAGGTTTCCTGAGAAATCGCCACACTGATTTCCAAAGTGCTTGCACAAGTTTGCATTCCCACCAGTAATGAATGAGTGTTCCCCTTTCTCCACAACCTCTCCAGCAAAGGCTGTCATTGCTGTTTTTGATTTTAGCCATTCTGACAGGTTAAAGATGGTATCTCAAAGTTGTTTTAATTTGCATTTCCCTTATCGCTAAGGAGGTTGAGCATGACCTTAAGTGTCTTTTGGCCATTTGAATTTCTTCTTTTGAGAATTCTCTGTTTAGATCAGTGCCCCATTTTTTATTGTGTTCATTAGCATTTTAAAGTCTAGTTTCTTGAGTTCTTTATATATTTTGGAGATCAGACCTTTTTCTGTTGCAGGGTTGGTGAAGATCTTATACCAGTCAGTGGGTTGCCTTTTTGTCTTAGTGACAGTGTCCTTTGCTGTACAGAAGCTACTCAGTTTCAGGAGGTCCCATTTATTCAATGTTGTTCTTAATGTCTGTGCTGCTGGGGATAAACGTAGGAAGTGATCTCCTGTACCCATATGTTCTAGAGTACTTCCCACTTTTTCTTCCATCAGGTTCAGTGTGTTCAGACTAATATTGAGGTCTTTAATCCATTTGGACTTGAGTTTTGTGCATGGTGATATATATGGATCTATTTTCATTCTTCTACACGTTGACAACCAGTTCTGCCATCACCATTTGTTGAAGATGCTCTCTTTTTTCCATTGAATACTTTTGTTCCTTTATCAAAAATTAGGTGTTCATATGTTTGTGGGTTAAAATCAGGGTCTTGTACTCGGTTCTATTGATTGACTTCTCTGTTTTTATGCGAATACCAAGCTGTTTTCAATACTGAGGCTCTGTAATAGAGTTTGAGGTCAGGGATGGTAATGCCTCCAGACGATCCTTTATTATATAAGATTGTTTTGGCTATCCTGGGTTTTTTGTTTCTCCATATAAAGTTGATTATTGTCCTCACAAGATCTGTGAAGAAAATTGATGGGATTTTAATGGGGATTGCATTGAATCTATAAAGTGCCCTTGGTAGAATTGCCATTTTTACTATGATGATCCTCCCAATCCAAGAGCAAGGGAGATCCCTACATTTTCTGGTATCCTCCTCAATTTCTTTCTTCATAGACTTAAAGTTCTTGTCAAATAGATCCTTTACTTCCTTGGTTAGAGTTACGCCAAGATATTTTATGCTATTTGTGGCTATCGTGAAGGGTGATGCTTCTCTGATTTCCTTCTCTGCTTCCTTATCCTTTGTGTATAGGAGGGCAACTGATTTTTTGGAATTGACCTTGTATCGTGAAATGCTACTAAAGGTGTTTATCAGCTGAAGGAGTTCTTTGCTGGAGTTTGTGTGTCGCTTATGTACACTATCATATCGTCTGCAAATAATGAAAGTTTAACTTCTTCCTTTCCAATTTGAATCCCTTTGATCCCCTTATGTTGTCTTATTGCTATTGCTAGAATTTCAAGCACTATATTGAAGAGGTATGGAGAGAGTGGACAACCTTGTCATGTTCCTGATTTTAGTGGAATAGCTTTGAGTTTCTCTCCATTTAATTTGATGTTAGCTGATGGCTTGCTATAAATAGCTTTTATTATATTTAGGAACGACCCTTGTATTCCTAATCTCTCTAAGACCTTTATCATAAAGGGATGTTGAATTTTGTAAAATGCTTTTTCCGCATCTAATGAAATGATCATATGGTTTTTTCTTTCAGATTATTTATATGATGGATTACATTGATTGATTATCGTATGTTGAACCAGCCCTGCATCTCTGGGATGAAGCCTACTTGATCATAATGGATAATTTTTCTAATGTGTTCTTGGATTCGGTTTTCCAGTATTTTATTGGGTATTTTTGCATCGATGTTCATGAGTGAGATTGGCCTGTAGTTTTCTTTCTTGGCTGTGTCTTTGTGTTGTTTTGATGTCAGAGTAACTTCAGCCTCATAAAAGGAATTTGGCAATGACTTCTCTTTTTCAATATTGTGAAATACATTAAGGAGTATAGATAGGTATTAGGTTTTCTTGGAAGTTCTGGTAGAATTCTGCATTGAAGCCGTCTGGACCTGGGCTTTTTTTGTGGGGAGGTTTTTTATAACACCTTCTAATTCTTCGCGAATAACAGGTGTATTTAGATTTTTCATCTGGTCGTGGTTTAACTTTGGTATATGGTACTTATCTAAAAAAGTGTCCATTTCTTTTACATTTTCCAATTTTGTGGCATACAGGTTTTTTTAGTAAAATCTAAAGATTCTCTGAATTTCGTCTGTGTCTGTGGTTATGTCTCCCTTTTTATTTCTGATTTTGTTAATTTGCGTATTATCTCTCCGCCGTTTGATTAGTTTGGATACGGGTTTATCAATCTTATTGATTTTCCAAGAACCAGCTTTTTGTTTCCTTGATTCTTTGGATTGTTTTCTGTGTTTCTATTTTGTTGATTTCAGCCCTCAATTTGATTATTTCCAGTCTTCTACTTCTCCTAGGTGAGTCTGCTTTTTTTTTCTAAAGCTTTCATGTGGGCTCTTAAGTCTCCAATGTGTTCTTTCTCAGTGTTCTTTAAAGTGGGCACTTAATGCTATGAACTTTCCTCTTAGCACTGCTTTCAGAGTGTCCCATAGGTTTGAGTATGTTGAGTTTTCGTTTTCATTGAATTCAAGAAAGACTTTAATTTCTTTCTTTATTTCTTCCTTGATCCAGGTGTGGTTCAGTAGTTGACTGTCCAGTTTCCATGAGTTCATAGGCTTTCTGGGGATAGCATTGTTGTTGAATTCTAACTTTAATCCATGGTGATCTAATAAGACACAGGTGGTTACCGATATTTTTTTGTAACTGTGTAAGTTTGCTTTGTTACCGAGTATGTGGTCAATTTTCGAGTAGGTTCCATGAGCTGCAGAGAAGAAGGTATATTCTTTCTTATTCGAGTGGAATGTTCTATAGATGTCTGTTAATTCCATTTGATTCATTACCTCTCTTAATCCTCTTATATCTCTGCTATGTTTCTTTCTGATTGACCTGTCCATTGCTGATAGAGGAGTGTTGAAATCTCCTACTATTAGAGTGTGTGGTTTGATGACTGCCTTGAGTTTAGTAACGTTTCTTTTACATAAGTGGATGCTTTTATATTAGGGGCATATATATTCAGGATTGAGACTTCATCCTGGTGAATTGTTCCTGTTACGAGTAAAAAATGTCCCTCTCCATCTCTTTTGATTGATTTTAGTTTGAAGTCAACATTCTTAGAAATTAGTATGGCCACACCTGCTTGTTTCTTTGGTCCCTTTGCTTGATAAACCTTTTCCCAGCCCTTTACTCTGAGTAGATGTCTGTCTGTGTGGTTGAGGTGTGTTACTTGTAAGCAGCAGAATGTTGGATCCTGTTTTCGAATCCAATCTCTTAGCCTGTGCCTCTTTATAGGTGAGTTGAGTCCATTGATATTAAGTGATATTAATAACCAGTGGTTTTATCTCCGGTCATTTTTCCCTTTCTCTCTTTCTTTATTTTGGTAGTAGAGTTTGTGTGTTTTCCTTCTTCAAGTTGTGCTGGTGAAGGGTCATTAGATGTCTGAGTTATTGTGGGCATTGTTGGACTTCTTGGTTTGTGATTTTCCTTCTATTACTTTCTGTAGGGCTTGATTTGTGGCTACGTATTGTTTAAATTTGTTTCAATCCTGGAAAATTTTTTTCTCCATTTATAGTGAATGAATGCTTGCCTGGGTATAGTAGTCTGGGCTTGCATCCACGGTCTCTTCGTTTCTGCAACACATCTATCCAGGACCTTCTGGCTTTCATGTTTTCCATAGAGAAATCAGGTGTAAGTCTGATAGGTTTACCTTTATAGGTAACTTGACCTTTTTCCTTTGCAGCTCTTAATATTCTTTCTTTATTCTGAATGTTTTGTGTTTTAATTATTATATGACGAGGAGATGTTTTTTTTTTTTTTTTTTTTTTGATCCAGTCGATTCGGTGTTCTGTATGCTTCTTGGAAACTCAAAGGAATATCTTTCTTAAGGTCGGGAAAGTTTTCTTCTATAATTTTATTAAATATATTTTCTGGACCATTGAGCTGTACTTCTTCTCCTTCTTCGATCCCTATTATTCTTAGGTTTGGTCTTTTTATTGTGTCCCAGATCTCCTGAATGTTTTGTGATGAAAATTTGTTGGTTATGCTGTTTTCTTTGATCAGAGAGTTTATTTTCTCTATGGTATCTTTAGTGTCTGAGATTCTTTCTTCTGTCTCTGGTAATCTGTTGGTGGTACTTGTCTTTGTAGTTCCTGTTCCTTTATCCAAATTTTCAATCTCCATCCTTCCCTCGGTTTGTGTTTTCTTTATTACTTCCACTTCAAGTCTTGAACTGTTTCCCTTACCTGTTTGATTTCTTTCTCTTGTTTCTCTTGGTTTTCTTGGGTATCTTTGAGGGATTTATTCATTTCCTCTACGTTTTTGTTGGTAATCTCTAATTGATTATTGCAGTTTTTCACCTCCTGTTTAAGGTCGTCTATTATTTTCATATAATTCACTTTTGAGTCGAATTCTTCTAATTCTTCTGTTTTAGGTTGTACACTTCTCATTTCGGGGTTCCTGGATTCTGGTGATGTCACGTTGCTTTTCAAGTTGGTGGGGGTATTCTTACATTGGCGCCTGCCCATCTTTTCCTTCAAATGGAGCCAGGAGAGGCCTGGTGTCTTGGACCAGTGAATATTTCCATTCTTTTGGAGTTTAAGACTCCATGTAATTGTTACATTGTATGTTAGATAAGTAATGATGTTTGTTTTCAAAAAGGATGACTTTAATTAAAGTATTGCTTTATATAAAATTTTAAAAAGTTACTTTTTTGTGTGTATGTGTGTGCATACTTTTGTATGCTTTGTTGTGTGTGTAGAGTCAGAGTGCAAGTTTGCGGAGTATGTTCTCCCGCTCTATCTTCATGTGGATTCTGGTGATTGAATGTAGTTCATTAGGCATGTGCAGCAAGTACTTTTACTTGCTGCCCTCACTTTACATATTTTTTGTTGTTGTTGTTGTTAAAATTGCAGAAAAATAGACTTTATATACCTGGTTTTGTAGGAGGTTTTATTGACCTGATATGATCTCAAGCATGTTTGTTTTTCTGGTATTACAGAGTAGAATACCAGTTTCTTCATACATATTGCCTGTCTAGTTTCATTCTTTTTATTGGCAGCATCTGTATTATTGTTATTCTTTTGGGTGTCTTTGATGCAGGGTTTCTCTGTATAGTCCTGGCTGTCCTGGAACTTGCTCTGTAGACCAGGCTGTCCTGGAATGCAGAGATCCACCTGCCTCTGACTCCCAATTGCTGGGATTAGAGGCTTGTCTCACCACTCCAGGCAGCATCTGTACTTTTAAAATTTGTATTTTTTTCTATTTTGAAAGTTGTATCTTTTCTTGTTTCTTTACATTTGTGCTTGCCATTTTTAAAAATTCTTCCTCCTATTTCCTGTAATTTAGAACTTTAAACACACATTGTTTGGTGAAATAGTCAAGTAAGTGAGCAAGCATCCTTGCTGTGAAAACAATGTGTTTCCTGGGGAAGCTCTGATGTGAGTAAACAGTAAACTTCAAAAGGTTCTGTATGGAATGTGATCTTGTCAAGCAATATGGATGTATAAAAATAACAGACTCTGGGCCTGATTGGTTTTCATATGGACTTTGATTTAAGAAGTGGCTTTTATGGAGCACATTTGGTAATAATAGAGCTGGCTGAATGTTTGGGTTTGTTTGAGGTGAAGGACTTTATGAGATTGGTAAAGAAGGGTGGTCAGTGGAGACCATGAGCCTTGGAGAAACAAAGAAGAAGATGGGGTGAGAACAGCTCTTGAAGTCCAAAGGAAATATAATTGAAAGCATTCAGATATTCATGGTGGTGCAAATCTGTCATCCCAGAACTTGGGAAGTGGAAGCAGGAGAAACTCAAATTTGTATGCAGCCTGGTCTGTGTATCAAGTTCTAAGGTAGTCTGGGGTACACAATGAGACCCGCTGGCAAGAAAAAACATTTAAAATAGATGTGGATCTGAGTGAATGTATCTTTTAGGATTTGAATCATTTTTAGATGACTATAAATTTGCATGTAGTTGAACAAAATAATATAGGGATTCCTCTGTACTCTTTACTCAGTTTTCCCCATTGATAACATCTTATAAAAACTACAATGTAAGGTCCACAGTATTGATATTGTACCCTGATAATCAAATTGACATACTTCATGCTCACAAGGAATGCTCAGGGTACCTTTTTTATAGCTTGGCCCATTTCCCTCTGCCTGTATTTTCTCTTTCAACCTGACAACCAGTCATGAGTTTTTGTATCACGTTTTCAAAGAACCATATCTTATATACCCTACCTAACATTCTAGGATTGACTTTTTCCACTTAGCGCTGAGGTTTATCCTTTTGTTATAATGTAGCAACAGTGTACTTTTTTTAATTGCCAAGTAGCTTGCCACAGTATAACTGTACCACCTTTTATCATTTACTCATGAAGATATCTTGGTTGTCTCTGTGTCTTGGCTATTATAAATAAAGCTCTTATATAAACATATACATATAGATGTGTCTTTGAACATATGCTTTTCTTTTCTTTTTTTAAATTTGTTTTTTTTGTTCTTTTTGAGACATGGTTTCTCTGTAGCTTTTGGAAAATGTCCTGGAACTACCTCTTGTAGACCAAGCTGGCCTCTAACTCACAGAGATCCGCCTGCCTCTGCCTCATGAGTGGTGGGACTAAAGCTGTGTGCCACCACCGCCTGGCTGAACATCTGTTTTTGATTCTTTTAGCTTATCCATGTGTAGAATTGCTAGTGTTATAGTAACCAACTTGCTTGCCAAAAAGTTCTAATTCTTTCATATCATTACTAGCATTTGGTGTTGCCATCTTATAAATTTGGTTAGTCTTTTATATATGTGACAGTTTTTCATTGTACCTGTTTTGTGTTTTGTTTTTTCCATCTGGTTCTTAGGTAACTGAGGCTGCTCTTGAACTCCTGATGTTCTCCTGCCTCTATTTGAGCTACTGCATCAGGCTTCATTGTAGTTTTCATTTTAGTTCTTGTTGTTAATGATGTTGAACATTTTTCATGTGCTCATTTGTTTCATATATCACTCAGGGCTTCTTGCACTCAGGTACTTCACCACTGACCTCTACCTACTACTTTTTTTTCTTCATTTCTTTTTAAATTAAGGATGAGCAGAATTGTTTTTTCCTGAAAGGTTGGGGTTTTTTTATTTTTTTATTTTTTGAGGAAATGGTTCAATATCAATAAACACACGCATGTGTGTGTGTGTTTGTGTGTGTTAAGGAAAGGAGCAGTTGTACACACAGTAGTAAGGGTGGGTATAGACTTCTCAAGATAGAGTTGCCTGCAAGACACTGTTCTTTGCAATCATGTATCAGGATTATTTTTTCAACTAGAAAACACCATTTGTATGGAGCAGGGAATTGCCAAATGTTTCTTGCATAATTCTAGAGGAAGAACATCTTTCTAAGTAAGGGCTTTATTTTGTTTGAAATTTTTAAGTCAGTTTTAAACTATAAGTACTTATATGTGATACTAGTAATGAATCAGAAAGTGTCTTCTTTTTAAATTCTATGAAAAAATACTTGATATCACTAATCATTAGAGTAATGAAAGCAAAACCACAGTGAGATATCATGTTATTGCCTCTTCTATGTTCAGAGGGTCATTGTGGAAAAGACAAAAGAAGTAAAGCTTGTGGTGCACACCTTAATCCCAGCTCTTGGAAGGCTGAAGTGGGAGAACTAGGAGTTAAGCCTAGGTAAGTGTAACATTGCCTAAATAGTGCATAGTTAGCTCAAGATCACCTTGCAGTATTAACCCCCCCCCCAAAAAAAAGAAGAATAAAAGAAAAGAAAAAAAAGACAAAGTCATTTTGGTAAAGACATAATAACAATCTCTATAGGCTGTTGGTGGAATTATGGCTTGGTACAGTCATTATGGAAAATAGTATGGAGATCCCTTAGAAAGTTAAAAGTAGAAACAAGATGATCAGCAATAGATAACGATAGCATGGTGTTTACAAGCATGCATGTATACACACAGTGGAAGACAACTCATACTTAATGAAGGGAATCCCATCATTTTATGTGATCTAATCTGGAAGACATTATAATAAATGAAATAAGCCTAGAACTGAAAGACATGGAAATACTGATTGTTTTAACTTATAAATATAATATAAAAAGTTGAACTCAGAGACAGAGGCTAAAATGGTGGTTATCAGAGGCTGCCTGGGAGAGGAGATAGAAAGACATTATTCCTAGGGTACAAAGTTTTAGTTAGGCTGAGTATGTTCTAGAGGTCTATTATACATCACAATTGCTATAAACAATAATGTAGCTCTTTAGAAAGGCTCAGTGATTGATGTACCATCACAGTTTGTACAAACTGCCTCTGACAAAACTATGCTGTAATAGATTGGAATAGAAAACCCTTGTAATAGAATTGTTTACTTTCATACAAAGAAGATTGAGAAAACACCAAAATCTGCATGCGGTGTGTGCCCATTTCATCTTTAAGGGGTTTGTGTGGTGAGATTCATGACACCATATAAATCAGAATGGTTCAGCAGGGCCTATATTGCATCCATGTATGCTAAATATGTTCATGACAAGATCCAGGATACTTTCCTTATTGAAGATCAGAAATCACTGTAAAAGTATTGTAGCCGAGAATTATAAAGCTGAAAAATGTAGTCTTTTTAAGGAATAAGAGAAACACATACTTGAAAATTGCAAAGAGTGTGGATCTTAAATGTCAGCAATAAAATGTGATAGGTAAGTGAGATGATAGTTGGTTACTTCATCTTAGACATTTTGTAATGTTTATCTGCATTAAGACTTTACCCTGTAAATTTATCTGTTGGTTATACTTTAATAAAGCTGAGTAAAATTGAAAAAAATGAAAGTATGCACTATCATCATTAGAACAAAAAAAGACATTGACCTCTTTCTATAAGTTAAATTCTGGCAGATTGCTAGGGTAGGAAAATTAAGCCTTCAGTGTTTTATCAGCTGTCAGCTGTCATGCTTTGGACATCATGGCCTAGAATCTGTTCTTGTTATAGGCTTATTAAAGTAAGCTAGGGGTTTATTATTAAAGTTAATTCTGAAAAGAATCTCTTGGGCCATCTTTGTATTTTTTTATTAAATATCCTACCCTCGACTTGTTAAGGAATTTTATTTTTTTTACACTACAGTAAACTGGGTCCTGGAAGCTCAGTTTTCTTGCTGCTCAATTTTTTTTTATTTTACAAATTTTTTAATTTACAAAGTTTGTTGATAAGAGGGGAGAAATTGTCTGGATATATGAGACAGAGTCTCAGAGGGTTCTCATTTCCTTCTTTTTCTTCTGTTTACATTTTTATTGATTATTTGGGAATCTCACATTATAAGCCTCCATGGTGCTCACCTCCCAGTCTTCCCATGTCTATTTCCTGTCCACCATGATCTCCCCACTTCAAAAAAGACAAATCTATTTTGTATTGACTGTATATTCACTGAAATGGTAAAATTCTTTGTGGCCAAGTTCTCAAAGGAAATGAGTCTTTCTCAGCCTATATCCATGCCAGAAACCATCCATCAGCTGAGGAAACTTTGCAGTGGCTGGGATGGGGCGGGACTAGATGTCCTGCACCCATTCTACTGCCTGTATTGCCTGCACAGAAGGGCAGAGCAGGCTCTCCCATACTCACGGACATTAACATGGCTTCAGACATCAACTCTGACCATGGGCTTCCTCATGGACTTTGGTGGTAACTTGGACCACAGACATCAACCTGGCTGTTGGCCATATCAGAACCCTAGGGACTGCATGGACCGTGTCCCTCACACATGGTCTCAGGTGGTTACACATGCCACTCACACGGGCTTGGTGAACCAAGACAGCAGAGGCTGAGGACATCACCAAGGCATTGGAAAGTAGCACAGACTGTGTAGGTCCATGTGGATCTCAGGCTTCATCTCTGTCTGGGAAAGCAGCATGAACCTCTAACACCAACATAGCCTCTTGTGCTATCGTGGACAACACTGGTCCTTCAAGGAGGTCCAATCCAGAAGATGAATGTTGCCTCACGTCAGGTCTCCATTGGTGCCCAGAGCCAGGAGGAACTGCTGCCTGCCAACAGCCTGAAGGCTGTTGTATATCATGCTGTACTTGAACCTTTTGTGCATACCCTGCCTCCAAACTAAGCATCCCCTGTCTCAGCCTCTCAAATGTTAGGATTATAGATATGACCCTCTATGTCCAACAAAGCAGACTGGATATTTTTATTCATTTTTAGGGTAGAACCTCGATCTTATACATACTAGACAAATTCTTAGCTTCATCTTCAGACCAGAGAACTTGGTTTATTTTATAGATTGATTTTATTTTTATTTTATGTGTGACTGTTTTACCTGGATGTATATTCTGGGTGAAGTGCCCAAAGTGCAGAAGAGGGTACTGGAGCCTCTGGAACTGGAGTGATGATTGCTAGCCTCCATTTGGGTGCTGGGAGCCAAACCAGGGTCCTCTGGAAACGCCATTATGTACTCTTAACCTCTGAGCCATCTCTCCGGCTTCGAAGAAAGGTTCTTTTAATTGAATTTTCTGTGTTTAGTTCATTCACAGGTTAGCAACTCCAAAGTCTTAGAAATGAAAAACTTGCTTTCAGTAGATGACTGTACAGTTTCCATGAGTTTGTAGGCATTCTGGGGGTAGCATTGTTCTTGAATTCTAGCTTTAATCCATGGTGATCTGATAAGATACAGGTGGTTACAGTTATTTTTTTGTAACTGTGGATGTTTGCTTTGTTACCGAGTATGTGGTCAATTTTCGAGAAGGTTCCTTGAGCTGCAGAAAAGAAGGTATATTATTTCCTATTTTGGGTGGAATATTCTATAGATGTCTGTTAAGTCCATTTGATTTATTACCTCCATTAATTCTCTTATTTCTCTCTTAGTTTTCTGTCTAACTGACCTGTCCATTGGTGAGAGAGGAGTGTTAAAGTCTCCTACGATTAATGTGTTCTGTTTGATTGCTGCCTTGAGTTTTAGCAATGTTTCTTTTACATACATGGGTGCTTTTATATTAGGGGCATAGATATTCAGGATTGAGACTTCATCCTGATGAATTGTTTCTGTTAGGAGTAGAAAATGTACCTCTCCATCTCTTCTGATTGATTTAAGTTTGAAGTCAACTTTGTTAGAAATTAGTATGGCCACACCTGCTTGTTTGTTAGGTCAATTTCCTTGATAAGCCTTATCCCAACCCTTTACTCTGAGTAGGTGTCTGTCTTTGTGGTTGAAGTGTGTTTCTTGTAAACAGCAGAATGTTCGATCCTGTTTTCGTATCCAATCTCTTAGTCTGTGCCTTTTTATAGGTGAGTTGAGTCCATTGACATTAAGTGATATAAATGACCAGTGGTTGTTAACTCCGTTCATCTTTTAGTAGTAAATTTTCTGTGTTTGCCTTCTTCGAGTTGCGCTGGTGAAAGGTCTCTAGTTGTCAGAGATATTGTGGTCATTGTTGGACTCCTTGGTTAGGTTTTTTCGGTTCCTCCCTGCCTCCCATTTCTCTCCCCCTCCCCCATCCCCCTCCCCCTCCCACCACTTCTCTTCTCCTCCCTCTCCAGTCCCAAGAGCAGTCAGGGTTCCCTGCCCTGTGGAAATTCCAAGGTCCTCCCCACTCCATCCAGGTCTAGAAAGGTGATCATCCAAACTGTCTATGCTCCTACAAAGCCAAAACATAAAGTAGGATCAAAACTCCGTGCCACTGTCCTTGGCCTCTAGCATCAACTCTCATTGTCCGCCATGTTCAGAGAGTCCTGTTTTATCCCATGCTTTTTCAGTCACAGTCCAGCTGGCCTTGGTGAGCTCCCAATAGATCGGCCCCACTGATTCAGTGGGTGGGTGCACCCCTCGTGGTACTGACTTCCTTGCTCATGTTCTTCCTTTTTCTGCTTCTCATTAGGACCTTGGGAGCTCAGTCCAGTGCTCCAGTGTGGGTCTCTGTCTCTCTCTCGATCCATTGCTAGATGAAGTTTCTATGGTGATATGCAAGATATTCACCACTATGGCTATAGGATAGGTTCATTTCAGATTCCCTATCCTCTGGTGCCCAAGGAACTAACTGGGGACATTGCCCTGGGCACCTGGTTGCCACTCCAAGCTCAAGTCTCTTGCCAACCCTTATGTGGTTCCCTTAACTAAGATATGAGTTCCCTGTTCCCCTATCCAACCTTCCTATATCCCCAATCATTCCGTTTCCTCAAGTTCCCCTCATCCTCTCCTTCACACTTTTCTCTCCCCATCTCCCCTTAACCCCATCCAACCCCACCCTCAAGATTCCAAATTTTTGCCCAGCAATCCTGTCTATTTCCCATAGCCAGGAGGATAACTATATGTTTTTCCTTGGGTTTACCCTCTTGTTAGCTTCTTTAGGATCATAAATTATAGACTCAGTGGCCCCTATCCATGGCTAGAAAGCAATTATGAGTGAGTACATCCCATGATCTTCTTTTTGAGTCTGGGTTACCTCACTCTGGATAGTATTTTCTATTTCCATCCATTTGCATGCAAAATTAGAGAAGTCACTGTTTTTTACCGCTGAGTAATACTTTAATGTATATATATTCCAAACTTTCTTCATCCATTCTTCCATTGAAAGACATCTAGGATGCTTCCAGGTTCTGGCTATTACAAATAATGCTGCTATGAACATAGTTGAACAAATGCTTTTGTCATATGATAGGGCATCTTTTGTGTATATTGCCAAGAGTGGTATTGCTGGGTCCAGGGGTAAGTTAATAACAATTTTTCTGAGAAACTGCCACACTGATTTCCAAAGTGGTGGCAAAAGTTTGCAGTCCCACCAGCAATGGATGAGGGTACCCCTTTCTCCACAATCACTCCACCAAGGCTATCCTTGGTGTTTTTGATATTAGCCATTCTGACTGGTGTAAAATGATATCTCAAAGTTGTTTTGATTTGCATTTCTCTGATCACTAAGGAGGTTGAGCATGACCTTAAGTATCTTTTGGCCATTTAAACTTCTGTTGAGAATTCTCTGTTCAGTTCAGTGCCCCATTTTTTAATTGGGTTAATTATGATTTTAACTTCTACTTTCTTGAGTTCTTTATATATTTTGGAGATCAGACATTTGTCTGTTGCTGGGTTGGTGAAGATCTTCTCCCAGTCAGTAGGCTGCCTTTTTGTCTTAATGACAGTGTCCTTTGCTTTACAGAAGCTTCTCAGTTTCAGGAGGTCCCATTTATTCAGTGTGCCCTCAATGTCTGTGCTGCTGGGGTTATACATCTTGTTGATATTTCTATAATAATGTTAAGAATTTTATTTGTTCTTTTGAGTCACACTAGGTAGGATGCTTACTTTTCATAACTTGTACTATTTGGAGTTGTTTCCATAATTAGATTGGGATTATTATTTGTTCTTTTTGAGTCACACTAGGTGGGACTGTTATTTATGATATTTTAAGTATTTATCTCTTTTAACTATTATCAGCAAACAGTACATTATTAGGACTTGGCTTTCATTTTTGTACTACTAATAGTACCAAGAAGTGTTTAATAGACCTTTTTTTCCTATATGATGCAGTGTAGATCCAGGCTGTGTGCTGACATAAGCATTTTGTTTACAGCTAATCACTTTGAAAGGGGAGGTCATCAGGTTTTGTGTTTGTTTTAAAAAGTGGTTTTTTAGCTTTACTTATATCCATTTGTAGGGCTACATCTCTGATTTGACCCAATAGATTCTACTTCAGTATACCTGTGCTATAGCCACAACTTGTTATTTCTGTTTTCTGTAAGTTTATTCCACACAGCATCACTTGAAAGGGAAGTCAGTTGGTTAAGTGAGTTAAGGCGTGGTGGCATGACTAAGACCCTAAGCAATAGAGGTGAGGCGGCCAGATCTTGAGTTGCCCTCTATCCAGACTCATGATTATCATAAATATCACCATAGAACCTTCATCCAGCAACTAATGGCAAAAGAGGCAGAGATCCACATTGGAGCACTGGACTGAGCTCCCAAAGTCCAGTTGAAGAGTTTAAAGTTGTTTTCTTCTACTTCTTTTGGGTTAGGATTATCAAGTCTTCCTGTTGTGTGACCCCTGGGTTCTGGTGTTACCATGTTGATTTTTAGGTTGTTGGAGGGATTCTTACTTTGGCGCCTACCCATCTAGTCCTTCAAATGAGGCCTGCAGTGTTTTTGTGTCTTGGTCCAGAAATTGAAGTGGCTGTCTGAGTGTTTGGGAGTTTTTCTTGATATGCTTTACTGTCACTGTCTGTCTCAGAAGCTTCTGAGGTCTCTATACGCCTGCTCTCTAGGTCTTCTTTCCTGGTTTGCTCTCTTGGTGCTCTCTTAATCCCCTCAGTGTTGTAGCAAGCTCTTGTTCCCCTCAGTATTATAGCAAGCTTTCAGCTCTTAGGCAGCGTGTGGCTAGTACCTTGGGGGTTGTCCCATGGGTGGGATTGGGTTTGAGGGGATCCTAGCCACAGCAAACTCCCTGCTGGCTGGCTAGAAAAGCCGAGTGAGTTGGGGAGGGGCCTGGAGTTTTGTCCCACTTGGGAGGTCCTAGAGAGTGGGGCATCCTGCCATGTGAATGTTCACTCACCTCTTAAGTCCCCTCAGTATTGGAACAAGCTGTGTTTTAAAGTCCAACACAAGTTTCAGAAGAATAGCCTTTATTATTTTTTAAAAAGATTATTTTAAAAAGGATTTATTTTATTTGTATGTGTGTCTTGAGTATGTACCAGGTATGTGCTGGTGTCTTTTGGCATGGTGAGAAGAGTTCAGATATCCTGGAACTGGAGTGACATGTCCATGAACTTACTCATGGGGCTGCTGTGATCCAAACCCAGGTCTCCCAGAAGAGCAGCAAGTACTCAGTGCAAAGCTATCTTCTCAGCCCCACGTTGAGTACATTGTTTTACAAAAAGGTAAACTGTAATCTTTACTATGTTGATTATAAATTAAAGAACTAGAAGTTTTTTACATTTATTTCCACACACGTGGTGGAGGGAGAGAAAGAGAGAGAGAGAGAGAAACAGAGAGAGAGAGAGAGAGCACGATACCAAGCTAATTTATAAAAGAAAGCATTTTACAGTTTCAGAGGGTTAGTGCATCACTGTGACTCTGGAATCTCCAACATCTTGGATCGTTAGTACAAATCCAAGCATCATGTTCTCAGCTTTATATGATGGCGTCTATGGGCCTGCATGCCACATGCCATCAGGGCTGTAACATTTTTCTCTGAACTAATGAGGAAGATTTCACAACCTCTTAACTCCAGTATTTTGGATTCTAAAGTCAGGCAAGTATTGTTGTACATTTTGGATGGAATATGGCTCTCTCTTTGGATTCCATTTGTATAAACTTTGAACTCTTGGTGTTTTCCTTTGTTGAATAAGCTTTTCTTTGTTTTTGGAGTTGATTCTCTAGGGATTTTCTTTTTGCAGGTTTCATGGTTAGCTAGGTGGGATCTTTACCTTCATTCCATTTATCTGTACCTCTTTCAGCACAAACCTAGGTGTAGGTATTTTATATCCTGGTCTTCCTTTTTCTCCTCAGATTGTGCATTTGTATTTCTCTTTGCCCTGTTTGCACCTTTCTTTCTTTCTTTCTTTCTTTCTTTCTTTCTTTCTTTCTTCCTCACTTCCTTTTTTTTGGGGGGGGGACATTGTTTCTTTGTAGCTTTGGAACCAGTAGTTGGGGTTTTAGGTCAGTGGTAGAACACTTGCTTAGCACTTTTTCATTTTAGAGCTGCATTAAGAATGATTACTTATAACCATGAGTCAATACTGTCTTGAATGAAATCTCTGCCAATAATATTGTTCCAAAACTCTTCAATTTAGCCTCAAACAGGTTCTTAGGACAAGGGCCAAAAGCAGCCACATTGTTGGCTAAAACATTACAAAAATTGTTTTTATTCCAGTTTCTTTTTAAATATTTTTTTATTTTTTTAAAAATAATACCATTCAAAATTTGCACTTCCTCCCCTCCTCCCATTTCCCTCCTACTTCCCCACTCACTATACCCCCCTCTCCCCCACACCTAAGAAGGCAGGGTACCCTGCCCTTTGGGAAGGCCCTCCCCCCCTCCATCCAGGCCTAGGAATGTGTGCATTCAAACAGACTAGGATCCCCAAAAGCCAGTATATGCAGTAGAGACAAATTTCAGTGCCATTATCATTGGCTTCTCAGTCAGCCCCCATGCCTCCAGCTGGATTTAGCTCAGGCACACTGTCTCAGTGGGTGGACCAACCCCGCCTGGTCCTGATGTCCTTCCTCATCTTCTCCCTCCTTCTGCTCTTCAACTGGATCTTAGGAGCTCAGTCTAATGCTCTGATGTGGGTCTCTGTCTCTATCTCCATGCATCGCTGGATGAAGGTTCTATGGTGATATTCAAGATAATCATCAGTGTGAGTATGGGACAAGGCCAGTTCCGGCACCCTCTCATCTACTGCCCAAGGACCTAGCTGGAGATATCCCCGTGGACACCTGAGAATCCTTCTAGAGCCAAGTTTCTTGCCAACCCTAAAATGGCTCCCTTAATTAAGATATCGTCTTCTCTGCTCCCATATCCACCCTTCCTCCATTGCAACCATCCCACTCTCCCAAGCTCTCCCTAATTCTTACCTTCTCCCTTCTCTCTCCAGCCTCCCCTTCCTCCCACCCTATCCCCACCTTCACAACTTTTTCCCAGTGCTCTTGTCTGCTTCCAGTTTCCAGGAGGATCTATATGTTTTTCTTTGGGTTCACTTTATTCCAGTTTCTAATACTGTTTCACCCTGAAACTACTTGAACTGGGCCTCTATATTCCACAATGCTCTCAGTACTACTGTCTTCAAAGCTCTTATAGCATTTTTACAGCCCCACTTAAAACATTCAATCACTTTCCTCATGCAGAGTTCCCAAGTCAACATTCCTCTAACAAGCAGCTTGACCAGTCCTGTCACAGCAATACCATGTAACAACTTTATCATAGTTACTTTCTATTGTAAAGAGACACCATAATGAAGGCAGCTTATAAAAGAAAACATTTAATTGGGCCTTGCTCATGGTCAGAGAGTGAGTACATGACAATCACGTCATGGGGCATGGCAGCACACAGGCATGACACTGGAGAGTAGCTGGGAGTTTTAACCTGATTTACAAGTTGGTAGCAGAGGTGGTGGAGGGTGGGGCTGGACCTGTCTTAGGCTTCTGAAATCTCAAAGTCCACCTCCTGTGAAACACCTGTCCAACGAGCACAAGTTTAATTTGTTTAACCTAACGAGCACAAGGATTGCCAGGAGTTCTAAGGCAAGGCCATATTATAAGTATTAAACCAGCCCAGACCCAGAAAACAAAGACCCAGAGAGTGGAAGGAAGAACATGAGTCTAGACAGCTGTCTTGTAACCTCCACATTAACAGATGAATAATGTAAGTTGGAAAAGCCTAAGACCAGGTCTCATTTCACCTCTCAAAAGAAGCAGATGAGATGTGAAGAGCAGGATCTTTGGGTGAATTTAATTTTCCTACACTATCTGAGCCAATTGGAACTGGGAGCTCTCTGATTGATTAAAATTTAGAACCTTTTTTCTCTGCAGTTTCTGTAAGAAGAGAAATGAGCAACCAATATGCAAAGAAAAGGGGGGCAACATAAATACTAATTTTAAAGAATTTTGACAGAAAGTAAGGACAATGAAACTTCCAGAAGTTTCTGAAAGAAATTGGAGTCAAAATATTGATCACAAATGAAGAGAATTGGGTAGAAGTATCCCATGTCCAGATAACTCAAATGCAATAAGGGTGTTACTTTGCTGGTATTCAAATTAAGCCAGGATGTGCATGATGAGGCTTTTTATTTTAATAGTCTTTTACTTTAATGTATATTAATAAAATTTTAACTCATCAAGCTCGTGTGTTTTATTATCTTACATTGACCCCAAATTAGTTTTTAAGCCAAAGTAAAGGAGGCTTTAATGGTATGAGACTTCATCCAGATAATGCAGACAGCTGCTGCAGGAAAGTAGGGTACATAAAGAAAGACTACTCAGTAAGTAATTCAACTAGGCATCGCCAGTGGGTAAATCCTGCAATGATGTATCGATTGCCAAAATAAAGGAAGCAGCCCACTTAAGAGAAAGACAGAGAGGAAGGAAGAAGAGGGAAAAGGGAACAGATCATCCGTTGAGACAAAAAACCAGCAAAGGAAACAGAAGCTTCTTTGTTGACAATAATCTCCTCTTCTGTAAGGGCATTTCCATTCCTTCAAATGACAGACATTCAGACAGAACATGCAAGAGAGAAAAGTGTGAACATGGTGGTGGTGAAGGGAGAGAAAAAGCTGTCTTCTGACCTCTACATAAACAGATGTATAATGTAAGTTGGAAAAGCCTAAGACCAGGTCTCCTTTCACCTCTCAAAAGAAGCAGATGAGATCTGAAGAGCAGGATCTGTGGGTGAATTTCCTACACTATCTGAGCCAATTGGAACTGGGAGCTCTCTGATTGATTCAAATTTAGAATCCTTTTTCTCTGTGGATTCTGTTAGAAGAGCAATGAGCAACCAATATGCAAAAAATAGTGGGGACAACATAAATACAAATCTTAAATCTTTCTGACAAAATTAAGGACAATGAAACATCCATAAGGTTCCGAAAAAATTTGGAGCCAAAATATTCATCGATCACTAATAAAGAGAATTCGGGAGAAGTATCCCATTTCCAGATATCTCAACTACAAGCTGGGTGTTCCTTTGCTGGTATTCAAATTAAGCCAGGATGTGCATGATGAGGCTTTTTATTGTTATTTCAATAGCTTTTACTTTAATGTATATTAATAAAATTTTAACACATCAAGCTTGTGTGTTTTATTATCTTACATTGACCCCAAATTAGTTTTTATTTATTTATTTATTTATTTATTTATTTATTTATTTATTTTACCATCCTCGGCACCACTGCTCTTTATTTCACTTCTAAATATACTTAAATCCCAATATACTATCACCAGCTTTACTTTAACAAGCTAATTAGCTTTATAGAATGTAGAACAACATTTTCAATTTCACATCATTTCTTTGCCTTTTAAGACCTAAATTTCCATGCGATGGCATTTTTCCTTTGGCTTGAAACTTTCATTTAGCATCTCTTATAGTGCTGCAACATTATCAGCAAATTCTCTCCGCTGTCATTTAGCTGAAAATGTCTTACATCGCCTTAATTTTCTTTTTTTCTTTTTTTGCAATTCATCTGTTAACTTTTCTTTATTTTTTTATTCTTTTTTAATTAAAATTTCCACATGCTCCTCGTTTCCCATTTACCTCCCCTCCTCCCAAATATTGCCCCTTCCCCAACTCTCTTCCCCCTATCCCTAATCCTCTTCTCCTCCCCCCACACCATTCCCCCTCCCTCTCAATACTGAAGAGCAGTCCAAATTCTCTGCCCTGCGGGAAGACGAAGGTCTTCTATCTACGTCCAGGAAGTTGAGCGTCTAATCAGCATAAGCTCCCACAAAGCCAGTTCATGTATTAGGATCAAAACCTAGTGCCATTGTCCTTGGGTTCTCATCTGTCTTCATTGTCCGCCATGCTAAGAGAGTCCAGAATCAACCCATGCATATTCAGTCCCAGACCAGCTGGGCTTGGTGGGCTCACAATAAATCAGTTCCACTGTCACAGTGGCTGGGTGCATCCCTCGTGGTCCTGATTTCCTTGCTCATGTTCTCCCTCCTTCTGCTCCTCATTCGGACCTTAAGAGCTCAGACCATTGCTCCAAACTGAGACTCTGTCACTACCTCGATCCATTGCCAGATGAGGGTTCTAAGGTGATATGCAAGATATTCATCAGTATAGGAGAGGGTCATTTCAGGTTCCCTCTCCTCAGTTGCCCAAGGTACCAGCTGGGGACATATTCCTGGACACCTGCGAACCCCTCTAGAGTCAAGTCTCTTGCCAACCCTAAGATGGCTCCCTTAGATAGGATATATACTTCGCTGCTCCTGTATCCTCCCTTCCTATATCCCAACCGTCCCAATCCCCCGAGCTCCTCCCATCCTCCCCTTCTCATGTTTCTCATCCCATTTCCCCTTTGCCCCATGCCACCTCACCCGCAAGTTGCCAGTTTTTGCCCTGCAATCTTGTCTACTTCACATCTCCATGCAGATGACTATATGATTTTCTTTGGGTTCACTTTCTTATTTTACTTCTCTAGGATCACAAATTATATGCTTAATGTCTTTTCTTTATGGCTAGAAAACTATTATAAGTGAGTACATCCCATGTTCCTCTTTTTGGGTCTGGGATACCTCACTCATGATAGTGTTTTCTATTTCCATCCATTTGCACACAAAATTCGAGAAGTCATTGTTTTTACTGCTGAGTAGTACTCTAATATGTATATATTCCACACTTTCTTCATCCATTCCTCCATTGAAGGGCATCTAGGTTGTTTCCAGGTTTTGGCTATTACAAACAATGCTGCTATGAACATAGTTGAACAGATACTTTTGTCATTTGATGGGGTATCTCTTGGGTTTATTCCCAATAGTGGTATTACTGGATCTTGGGGTAGGTTGATCCCAAATTTCCTGAGAAATCGCCACACTGATTTCCAAAGTGGTTGCACATGTTTGCATTCCCACCAACAATGAGTGAGTGTGCCTCTTTCTCCACAACTTCTCCAGCAAAGGCTATCATTGGTGTTTTTGATTTTAGCCATTCTGACAGGTGTAAGATGGTATCTCAAAGTTGTTTTAATTTGCATTTCCCTTATCGCTAAGGAGGTTGAGCATGACCTTAAGTGTCTTTTGGCCATTTGAATTTCTTCTGTTGAAAATTCTCTGTTCAGATCAGTGCCGCATTTTTTAATTGGGTTAATTAGCGTTTTAAAGTCTAGTTTCTTGTGTTTTTTATATATTTTGGAGATCAGACCTTTGTCTGTTGCAGGGTTGGTGAAGAACTTCTCCCAGTCAGTTGGTTGCCTTTTTGTCTTAGTGACAATGTCCTTTCTTTACAGAAGCTACTCAGTTTCAGGAGGTCCCATTTATTCAATGTTGTCCTTAATGTCTGTGCTGCAGGGGATAAACGTAGGAAGTGATCTCCTGTACCCATATGTTGTAGAGTACTTCCCACTTTTTCTTCTATCAGGTTCAGTATGTTCAGACTAATATTGAAATCTTTAATCCATTTGGACTTGAGTATTGTGCATGGTGATAGATATGGATCTATTTTCATTCTTCTACACTTTGACAACCAGTTCTGCCAGCACCATTTGTTGAAGATGCTCTCTTTTTTTCCATTGAATAATTTTACCTCTTTATCAAAAATTAGGTGTTCATAAGTTTGTGGGTTAAAATCAGGGTCTTCTACTCGGTTCCATTGGTCGACTTCTCTGTTTTTATGCCAATACCAAATTGTTTTCAATACTGAGGCTCTGTAATAGAGTTTGAGGTCAGGGATGGTAATGCCTCCAGACGATCTTTATTATATAAAATTGTTTTGGCTATCCTGGGTTTTTTGTTTCTCCATATAAAGTTGATTATTGTCCTCTCAAGATCTGTGAAGAATTATTTTGGGATTTTAATGGGGATTGCTTTGAATCTATAAATTGCCCTTGGTAGAATTGCCATTTTTACTATGATGATCCTCCCAATCCAAGAGCAAGGGAGATCCTTCCATTTTCTGGTATCCTCCTCAATTTCTTTCTTCATTGACTTAAAGTTCTTGTCAAATAGATTCTTTACTTCCTTGGTTAGAGTTACCCCAAGATATTTTATACTATTTGTGGCTATCGTGAAGGGTGATGCTTCTCTGATTTCCAGATTCTTTACTTCCTTGGTTAGAGTTACCCCAAGATATTTTATACTATTTGTGGCTATCGTGAAGGGTGATGCTTCTCTGATTTCCATCTCTGCTTCCTTATCCTTTGTAAATAGGAAGGCAACTGATTTTTTGGAATTGATCTTGTATCCTGCAATGCTACTAAAGGTGTTTATCAGCTGAAGGAGTTCTTAGCTGGAGTTTTTGGGGTCGCTTATGTACACTATCATATCGTCTGCAAATAATAAAAGTTTAACTTCTTCCTTTCCAATTTGAATCCCTTTGATCCCCTTATGTTGTCTTATTGCTATTGCTAGAATTTCAAGCACTATATTAAAGAGGTATGGAGAGAGTGGACAACCTTGTCGTGTTCCTGATTTTAGTGGAACAGCTTTGAGTTTCTCTCCATTTAATTTGATGTTAGCAGATGGCTTGCTATAAATAGCTTTTATTATACTTAGGAACGACCCTTGTATTCTTAATCTCTCTAAGACCTTTATCACAAATGATGTTGAATTTTGTCAAATGCTTTTTCAGCATCTAATGAAATGATCATATGGTTTTTTAACTTTTAGTTTATTTATATAATGGATTACATTGAAAGATTTTCGTATGTTGAACCAGCCCTGCATCTCTGGGATGAAGCCTACTTGATCATAATGGATAATTTTTCTAATGTGTTCTTGGATTCTGTTTGCCAGGATTTTATTGAGTATTATTGCGTCGATGTTCATGAGTGAGATTGGCCTGTAGTTCTCTTTCTTGGTTGTGTCTTTGTGTGGTTTTGGTATCAGAGTAACTTCAGCTTCATAAAAGGAATTTGGCATTGACTTCTCTTTTTCAATATTGTGAAATACATTAAGGAGTATAGGTATTACGTCTTCTTGGAAGTTCTGGTAGAATTCTGCATTGAAGCCGTCTGGACCTGGGCTTTTTTTGGTCGGGAGGTTTTTTATAGCAACTTCTAATTCTTCATGACTAACAGGTCTATTTAGATTGTTCACCTGATCCTGGTTTAAATGTAGTATATTGTACTTATCTAAAAAAGTGTCCATTTCTATCACATTTTCCAATTTTGTGGCATACAGGTTTTTGTAGTAAGATCTAATGATTCTCTGAATTTCCTCTGAGTCTGTGGTTATGTCTCCCTTTTCGTTTCTGATTTTGTTAATTTGCATATTCTCTCTCCGCCGTTTGATTAGTTTGGATAGGGGTTTATCAATCTTATTGATTTTCTCCATGAACCAGCTTTTGTTTCATTGATTCTTTGGATTGTTTTCTGTGTTTCTATTTTGTTGATTTCAGCCCTCAATTTGATTATTTCCAGTCTTCTACTTCTCCTAGGTGTGTCTGCTTCTTTTTTTTTCTAAAGCTTTCAGGTGTGCTATTAAGTCTCCTATGTGTGCTTTCTCCATGTTCTTTATGTGGGCACTTAATGCTATGAACTTTCCTCTTAGCACTGCTTTCATATTGTCCCATAGGTTTGAGTATGTTGACTCTTTGTTTTCATTGAATTCAAGAAAGACTTTAATTTCTTTATTTCTTCCTTGATCCAGGTGTGGTTCAGTAGTTGACTGTCCAGTTTCCATGAGTTCATAGGCTTTCTGGGGATTGCATTGTTGTTGAATTCTAACTTTAATCCATGGTGATCTGATAAGACACAGGTGGTTACCGATATTTTTTTGTAACTGTGTAAGTTTGCTTTGTTACCGAGTATGTGGTCCTTTTTCGAGAAGGTTCCATGAGCTGCAGAGAAGAAGGTATATTCTTTCTTATTTGAGTGCAATGTTCTATAGATATCTGTTAAGTCCATTTGATTCATTACCTCTCTTAATCCTCTTATTTCTCTATTAGGTTTCTGTCTGATTGACCTGTCCATTGGTGAGAGAGGAGTGTTGAAATCTCCTACTATTAGTGTGTGTGGTTTGATGACTGCCTTGAGTTTTAGTAAC
This sequence comes from Chionomys nivalis, assembly GCF_950005125.1. Taxonomy (NCBI): domain Eukaryota; kingdom Metazoa; phylum Chordata; class Mammalia; order Rodentia; family Cricetidae; genus Chionomys; species Chionomys nivalis. The sequence goes on along the minus strand of NW_026646937.1, from coordinate 291,096 downwards.
GTTTCTTTTACAAAAGTGGGTGCTTTTATATTAGGCGCATATATATTCAGGATTGAGACTTCATCCTGGTGAATTGTCCCTGTTATGAGTAAAAAATGTCCATCTCCATCTCTTTTGATTGATTTTAGTTTGAAGTCAACTTGGTTAGAAATTAGTATGGCCACACCTGCTTGTTTCTTTGGTCCGTTTGCTTGATAAACATTTTTTAGTCCTTTACTCTGAGTAGATGTCTGTCTTTGTGGTTGAGGTGTGTTTCTTGTAAGGAGCAGAATGTTGGATCCTGTTTTTGTATCCAATCTCTTAGCCTGGGCCTCTCTATAGGTGAGTTGAGTCCATTGATATTAAGTGATAGTAATGACCAGTGGTTATTAACTCCGGTCATTTTTCCTTTCTTTCTTTCTTTCTTTTGGTAGTATAGTTTGTTTGTTTCCCTTCTTCAAGTTGTGCTGGTCAAGGGTCATTTGAAGTCTGAGTTAATGTGGGCATTGTTGGACTCCTTGGTTTGTGATTTTCCTTCAATTACTTTCTGAAGGGCTAGATTTGTGGCTATGTATTGTTTAAATTTGTTTTTATCCTGGAAAATTTTGTTTTCTCCATTTATTTTGTTATTTTAATAGCTTTTACTTTAATGTATATTAATAAAATTTTAACGCATCAAGCTTGTGTGTTTTATTATCTTACATTGACCCCAAATTAGTTTTTGAGCAAAAGTAAAGGAGGCTTTATTGGTATGAGACTTCATTTAGATAATGCAGACAGCTGCTGCAGGAAGTAGGGTACATAATGAAAGACTACTCAGTAAATAATTCAACTAGGCATTGCCAGTTGGTCAAACCTGCAATGATGTATCGATTGCCAAAGTAAAGGAAGCAGCCCTCTTATGAGAAAGACAGAGAGGAAGGAAGAAGAGGGAAAAGGGAAGAGATCATTTGTTGAGTCCAAAAACCAGCAAAGGAAACAAAAGCTTCTTTGTTGACAATAATCTCCTCTTCTGTAAGGTCATCTCCAATGATTCAAATGACAGATATTCAGACAAAACATGCATGAGTGAGAAGTGTGAACATGGTGAAGGTGAAGGGAGAGAAAAAGAAAGAAAACATTCTGGAGATTTAAAGACAGAGAGAATGAAACATCAGAGCATGAGTGTTTCTCTGGTACCTTCACAAAATCTTTATCAGGCCAGCAGCATTCCAGATACTCCAAGACATCCAACACAGAATTTTCTTCTTGAACCCTATGATGTTTCCAGTGAGGATGGTGTTGTTCAAGAGTTCTGTGTCCTAAGCAAGAGAGAAAAGGGCACAAGATAGCAAGAAGGTGACAAGAGTGAGAAGGGGAGGGAGGGCGAATGAGTGAGTCACCCACCACCTGGACTCCTGTTAGGACAACAAAATATCCTCCACAGGTTTTGGTGGTTAGGTCTGTTAGTAATTAGGCCTTCCCCTGAAAGGGAACTATCATTCTTGCATGAGAGAGATGGCTCAGCATTTAAGGTCACTTGCTTGTCTTCCAGAAGACCCGGTTTCAATTCCTCCCACCCATACAAACATCTGTAACTCCAGTAATAGAACATCTGACCCTGGCCAACACAAGCACTGAATGCACATGGTGAACACACTAATGTGCAGATAAACTCACACTCATAAAAAAAATTTAATCATTTCTATTAAAAATAGTAGTCACTCTTTTACTTCAAACAAGCACGGAACTGTATTCAAGAGCACAATGCTCTTACAGAGTGGAATTATTCAGTTCTGAGGTAGCATGACTCCCAGTTTCATGAAAAACTGCCACATTGATTTTCCAAGTAGTTTCACTAGTCTGCATTCCCGACAACAAGGGATGGGTGTTCCTCTACTCTACATCCTTTTCAGCATAGTCTATCATTGGTGTTTTTGGTTTTAGCCATTCTGACAGTTGTAACATGGTATAGCAGAGATGTTCTGATGTGCATTTCCCTGATTGCTAAAAAGGCTAAGCATGACATTGTCTTTTGCCCATTTGAAAGTCTTCTGTTGAGAAATCTGTGTTCAGTTAAGTACCCCTTTTTAATTGCAGTAACTTGAGTGTTAATGTCTAGTTTCTGGATTTCTTTACATATTTGGAGATCAGAATTTTGATTACAGACTGGTGAAGATTTTTCACATTCAAAAGGATGCCTTTTTGTCTTAGTGACAATGTCTTTTGCATTACAGAAGCTTCTCACTTTCAGGAGGTGTCACATTTATTCCTTTTTGGTCTCATGGTCTATGCTACTCAGGTTCTACACTGGAAGTGGTCTCCTGGGTCCATGTATTGCAGACTCATTTCAACTTCTCATCTATCAAGTTCAGTGTGGTCAGATTAATATTGAGGTCTTTAATCCATTTGTAGTTGCATTTTGTGCATGCTGAACAATATGGATCTATTTTTCTTCTTCTACAGGTTGACACCCATTTATGCTGTCTGTCTTCACAAGTCTTTCTCCATGCTTTAAAGGAAACAAATTCTTCCCATTACAGCTCCTGTCATGTTCACCTGCTGTATTTCTCATATAGTTCATTCTGCTCTCCCTCTTACTTCCAGGTCTGATAACGATAATGTGAATTTTTCAACTAATGTACCACACACCTGATGAGCTGGCTTCTTTTCCCAACCACTCCAAAGCAGCTACAATATATTTAACAGCCAGTAGCAGTGACACTCTTTGAGACCTTATGGAGATGTTAATAGATGGAGTTCTTAAAATGGGATGGGACCCTGATAGCTGGAAGATTCCAGAATGTTGGGTGGGGTTCTGCCTCACAATGAAGATAATTAAGCCACCCAATAGCTAAAATCTCATTATTTCCATTGGAAGGGGCACTGTTCAACCATCTAATCTTGCACACATGACTGCCACTTGACACAAAAATGATGCCAAGTGTATTAAACAATTAGCATTTGTGCATCTGCAGTTATGTGGTTTGGAAGGTTATTTGGTGGCTTTTCCTCTCTCTCTCTCTCTCTCTCTCTCTCTCTCTCTCTCTCTCTCTCTCTCTCTCTGTGTGTGTGTGTGTGTGTGTGTGTGTGTGATTTGACCAAAGGACAACTTCAGTGGTCATTCCTCGGAAATCAACTACCATGCTAATTAAGACAGTATCACTTACAGGGACCTAGGATTTCCTGAATAGAAGATGCAGTTGGGCCAGTCAGTACCAGAATCCACTGTGTCTGCCTCCCATGCAGTGACATTACAAGCACACACTCCACCTTGGAAAGCTTTGAATAAGGTCTCTGGAGTCTGAACTCAGGCCTATATACACACAGCTTCTTTATCACTGACAAAGAAACTCTCTATTCAGTATGTTAGTCTTAAATTGAGACTCATATAGAAAGTGATTGCTCATTTTTGAATTCACAGCACAGTGACTACAGAATTCCAATGGTGTTCAAATTAAGAAAACAATATCACAAAGTTAAACAGAGTACTGATTATAAATAAGCACTTGTATACCCCATCTGCCACATGGACCTTCCTGCCCCTTCCCTTTAGTTCTCCCTGAAACTCTCCTCCAAATCCAGGCATGGGTGGCTTTTCCTGCCTTGCCGTGGCAAACTGTTGGACACTGTATGTTCTATCTTCCTCATTTAGCTAGACCAGTCATTTTATGGCATAATGTTTTTGTTAGAGTTACCTCAACTGACCACTTTAGGCTTTGTAAAAACTCAAATGACCTTAAAACAGCCAGATAAAATATCCTAACATTGTGTCCATTATAATGTCAGTAAAAAAAAAATAGAAAGCAAGACCTGCATCCTGGTCAAGATTTTTTAATCACCATTCCAGTCCCATTTGAAGGTTACTCACTGTCTTTTGATGCCTAGATGAATTTCGGCTTTAACTAAACTTTGCCTTTCCCTAAAGCCAGTTTGAATTGTGTTTTATCACTTGGAACTGAAAAGTCTCCTGCGAGACTAGGGGATATGATGGGCTCTGGAGAATGAAGCCAGCTCAATTATCCCTATATGTCCTAGGGGAGCTGTTAAAGAGATACTGAGATTTCTACCAGCTTGAGTTTCAAGGGCAAGGATAAGTATCCTATAGCAAATCAAGGCTGTCCCTGACTCACAACCCTGTTGTATATTTCTCAGTGTCACTGTTTCCGTGTTTCCTCTCTTCCTGCAGTTGCTTAGATTTCTGCTCCTTACCATCATCCATGTATATCTATCACTCCCTTCTCTCAGCAAATTGAAAAAGAAATTGCCATGATCAACATCACAGCACTATCATCCACTGCCAAAGATGCAAGGAAATCATCTGTCGGGGGAAATAACTCCTCATCTCCTGATCTGGGAAGGGTTAGACTTCACACTAATATGGGCAGACAGCCTTTCAGAAGTGTATTTCCATGAGTGTTCAACTGAATGATAACACAGAAGATGGCTGGGTAAGATCACTAGAAAGAAGATTGTATGTCCTTTGAAAGCAACAAAGAAGCTGACAAATACCATGGATAACAATTATTCCAAATGCATATGGGACCCTTTTTTCAAGAATGCAGAATCTGGGCTTTTTAAGCAGAAGGAAACAGAGAACTCAGTGACATTTACCCTAAGATCTCTCCTTGTCTCCAGAGCTACAGTGCTCTTAAACATTGTCATCTTACCTTCACAGGAATGCCTATAGTGTAGACACTACCTAATGGGTGCAGCTGGAGATTTTTCAATATCTCGTCACATTTGGACCTGCTTGGCATACTGTGTGAGATCTGAGTCTAGGTTCAGCAAATGTTAAATCCTTCTACTAAGAGTAGTTTGTCAAGCAGAATTAAGGTCAATAATTTAATACCAGTGTTGTCAGAGGCTTTGGTTAACAGACATTATTGGGAGGTGTGGCCTTGTTGGAGAAAGAGTGTCACCAGAGATACTCTTTGATGTCTGAAGCTCAACATTGGTCCAGTGTCTTATTCTTCCTTCGTGCTCCCCAAGGGTCTGGATGTAGAACTCTTCCCTTCTCCTACACCGTGTCTCCCTGAAGTCTGGTATAATTCTGCCATGATGTTAATGGACAGAACCCAATTAAATGCTTTCCTTTATAAGTCTGATGGTGGTCATGTTATCTCTTCACAGCAGTAGAAACCATAACTAAGACAAGATAAATAGAAAGATAGATAGACAGAGAGACAGAGAGACAGGTGTTAGATATTTGATATACAAATGAGGAATAAATGGATAGATGGAAGGATGGATGGATAGATGAATAATAAGAGAGAGATGATATTAATAGATTAAAAGAAATATAATTAATACATTATTGAAAGTCTCATGGCTTCTAGGACCCAGGAAAAGACAGAGAAGATTCCTCCAGTTGCCTAGTTCTTGATATGCAAAATGAGTAATGTGCCTCCAATGCACAATACTACTAACAGTAGCTGTAAGTAACTTCCTGACACATTGATTATAACTTCTCAGAATAAAGATTCAAATTTACTCTATACACACACACTGAGCCCTGTTTAGATTGTGTCTTTTACAGTCTAGCAGGTGATTTAGCAATAAAACCATATCGGGATACTGAGGAATGAGAGCAACAGCTTTTCCACTAGAAAAGTGAGTCTTAAAATGGAAAGGAGATGCAATGGGAACTCTAAGCACGAAGTAGATCAGGGAGAACAAGTGAGAAAACTCATGTGCTGACCTATAGGTTTTCACGTGTATACAGTAGTGAGTGTACGTGTGTTTATATAAAAGGCTTTTCCTGATGTTAGTTCTCTGAAAGGCCACAGATGCAAACATCAGACTCATTCAGTATTCATCATTCCAAGTGCTGGGGTTTAACTTCTGATATCATTCCCCGAAGAAGAAGATAACAGCACTCCATGGGGAAATGGTGGATTGATAGGCAGAGGGAAGCAGAAGGCAGAAGCCTAAAATATCTCATGCATCCAGGGAGTAACTAAGTTCTCAAACAACACAAATGTAAAAGGAAAACATGAGATGTCATGAAGGTTTGTTGGTTGCCGACCAGGGACAATTTAACATCGCAGAAAACAATAATAGCTGCCATTTTAAATCTTTGGAAGAAAATGTTTGAATCCCAACTGCTTGGACTAAAAAAACAGTGGAGGAGAAAACTGGGTCCTTGGGGTGGCATTCCAACTCATAAATGCAAAGGAATCATGAAATTAGAAATCCACCACCTGGCAGCCACCATATATGCCTTAATTGGCTCAGGTAAGAATCGTTAATGGATTCTGCCGCTGACTGGAAGTCTAAGAAAATGGCTATTTGCAAAGTGTCAGCATCTTGATGCAGAAGAAACAACTTTGAAATGAAGCAACTGCAGCTCATCCTGATGATCAAAGATACCATCACTTGTGAAGAAACAGCCTGAATATTTAAAAGGACCCATTGGAGGTACAAACAGAACTTGGAACAAGGACATGAAATAATACCAGCCAGAGGTTGTTCAACAAAGAGAGAATGGATTGTATAAGCATGTCACAGTCTGAACACAAAGTGTGGGAATGTGCTATGGAATAGGGACAGGTCACATACAGTGTCTTAGACTAAGGCCTCAGTTGGAAAACAATAATTTGGCTGCAATGAACACAATCAGACAAATAATAAAATGATTAGAAAGCATGGAGTTGAAGTAATCATTTCTAGAAATGTCTCTTTGTACAATAGAGAACCCCAGTGAATCCCTGTGGATAAGTTTTCAGGATAAAATCACAGCAGAAAACAACAACAATAATAAAAGTAACATCAATAACAATAGTAATAATAGTAATAATAATAATAATGTCATTTGTTTGTCTTGAGAAAGAACACTAACCATTGTGGGAATTCTGGAGAAGAAATTTGAGAAAGGAATTTTTCAGAATCATGAAAGCAATCAAAAGACCAACAGAGCACAGCAAGGAGAAATAATCAATCAGGACTTGAGGTTGAAGTGCCTGATGAATATAAGTAAACACAGATAATGCTTTCTTAAATATTCGATAAGCAGCAGTTAATATGACAAGTGATATCTGTCATTTATTGAAATCTAATCTAAGAGGGAGTGATGAGGCATATAAGCCATCATGCAGGCAATAAAGAATTAATGGCAGAGATGAGAATTGGGGGCTTCTCAGTCCTTGCTTGCATATGACACCTTCCTCCTCCTCATATGCCAGGATGCACCATGCCCAGCAAAGAATCACCACTTTTGGCTCCTAGTGTTTCCAGTGGGTTTCTGTCACTTGCTGCTCATCACAGTTTGCTTTACCTTTAAACTAGCTATTAACTTTGAGTCATATGGAAAGATGGAACCGTGGCTGTCTGAATGGTATAAGTGAATGTCTATGGGGCTAACAATTACTGCTAATTGATACATGACAGTTATACCACTGTGGGTGTTACCTTAGTGCATCCAGAAGCAAGTGGGCCTAGGCAATATAAGGTATTGCCTGGAAAGCACATCCTCCATGGCAGCCTCAACTGTCAGTAGCCTATAAGTAAAGTGATAGGGAATAATGCACTTCCTTGATTTCAGATTCAGCTGCCAGTACCTCCCCAATAAATGTCTGGGCCTCTTCTGGTAGTGGTTTTTTTTCTTTCTTTTTTTTTTCTTTTTAGGACAATCTCATTTTACATACCCGAGTTAAATCAATCCGCTGTCCTTCCACTCCTGCCAACTTCTCCCTTCCCCATCCTCCATCTACTCCTCCAATAAGAACTCAGTGTTTGATGAGGCCAGGAAAACATATCTGATGGCAGTTTCAATTGCTAATAGCTCCCCAATAAGAGCTAAGGCCTAGAGGACCTGTCCTCAATGGCCACTTCAACGGGAAAAAGTTCTTGGCTTAGGCATAAGGCCGCGTATGTTGCCAACAACTTAAAAAGAAACAGGAGGGCTGGAAGAGCATCAAATTCATGATAGCTTCATTTGCCAGCTGTCCCAAGTAAAAATATGACCTAAAAGATACTTTCCTAAGACAGAATTGCCAGTCTTACTACCATTAGCTCATAAGTAAGGGAGAAAACCTGGAGAGTTACCCACAGTAAATCCTCCTGTCAGCAACTCTTCAGTAAGAAAAAAATCATGGAAGTTTACCACACTCTTGGAATCTTTTTCTCCCAGTAGCTCCCCAGGTTGACGAGAGGCTGTTGCTTTGCACAAGAGGCAGAATGGGCTCTCCTAAGTGTTTCTAGTACCACAAAGTCACACCACACAAGGTCCAGCCTCTCAAAGGCCATTGGCCAAAGGAGTTTCCACATCACCTCCTCTTTTACCTAATAAGAATGTTCAAAACCAATACAGGACTACATATAATAAGAACAGATATCAAGTATAAAAGTTAGATTGATAGCCAGTATAGGCAATATTGAGCAAGAAATATATGCTCAAAGTTTCAATGATTATTTTATTCCCAGGAGTCTTAGTCTTGTATTAGAAATGGGTTGGCTAGACCATAAGAGGTAGTTATCTACAACTATCAAGTCTTCAACCTCCATCAAGGCCTGAGAATTGAGATAGAATATTACTTGAGTAGCCAATAAATGGATTAAAGCTGTTTCCAAAATGTACAGTAGATTACAGAGACATATGTCTACCTGGGAAATCACCCAGTGTCTCATTTGCAATGTTGAAGCAAACCACTTTGGCTAAGGCCTAGAGTAACTGACAGCCCTTTTATAGAGGCAGAAAGATTTTGAAAACAATCTTACCCTATTTTGGCAAGGTTTGACAGTCATTTTTCTTGTATCTTGCTTGTCCAGTCCAGACACCATGCATTTTATCAGTCAAACAAGTGCAATTCATTCATCAAAGCCCAGTTTTACAAAGAATAGTACAAACTCCAAGTACAGTGTCTTGGATGCTCAACAATCTTTCAGGAATAGATCAGTGCTGCAAAGAGCCATTGTGTCTCACATCAAAAAAACCTAAGTTATTTAATTCCCAGTTTCTGCAGTTCCTTTAAGTGTTTGATGATTACCTATCTGTACAGAATACAGTCTCTATGTATCATGAGAACCTGATTAGTGTAAATATAAGTATGGAAAACATGGGTGAATATTAACCTATAATACTTACTACTTTAATATATAACGTAAAGACTATTACTTCATATTACAATATTAAACAATCTTTGAACAAATGTGCAACAAATGATGACAACAGCCTCAAAATGGAAGCAGCTTATAGATACCTTGATCAGAAGTAGAGATGTATGATACATTATAATAGAGGAGTCAACCAACCTTGGAATCCAGTAATTTCAATTTTGGGGAATACATCCAGAGATACCCAATCATACTACAAAAGCATTTGTTCAACTATTTTCATACCAGCACTATTTGTTATAGCCAGAAACTAAAAAAAAACCTAGGTGCCCCTCAATAGAAGAATGGATAAAGAAGGTGTGGCATATATTCACTTTAGAGATGCACTCAGTACAATAAAACAATGACATCTTGAATTTTGCATTCAAAGAATGGAAATAGAAAATATTTTACTGAGATAACCTAGATACAAAAAGATGAATAAGTTATGAACTCCATCAGAAGTGGATTCAAGCCATAAGAAACGGACATTGGGCCTATAATTCATGATCCTACAGAAGAAAACAAGAAGGAGAACCCAAAGAAAAACATATATTTATCCTCCTAGTTACTGGATGTAGACAAGATTGCCAGGTGAAAGTTGGGATCATGGGGGTGGCAGTGGGGAGAGAGAAGGGAGAATGGGAGGATTGGGAATAGGGATGAATGAGATTGAGGAAGGATGGATATCGGAGCAGAAAAGAAGATATCACAAGGAAGGGAACCAGTTTAGGTTTGGCAAAAGACTTGGCTCTAGAGGGGGTCCCAGGTGCCTTGGAAGATGTCCCTAGCTCTTTCATCTTGCAGCGGATGAGGGTGTCCCTGAACTGGCCTTATTCCATAGCCCTACTGATAAAAATCTTGCATATCACCTTAGAACCTTCATCTAGCAATGTATGGAGATAGAGACACTGACACACATTGGAGCACTGGACTTAGTTCCCAATGTTCAGATGAAGATCATAAGGAGAGAGAACATGAGTAAGGGAGTTAGGACCTCAAGAATTGCTTCCACACACAGAGACTATGGGACATATATAATAGAAGCTCAGCAGTCCCGCTGGACTGATACTGAATGAGTATGTGATCAAACAAGATTCTCTGAATGTGCCTGACACTGAAAACTGACTGAGAAGCCAATGATAATGGTACTGGGTTTTGATTCTACTGCGTGTACTGTTTTTTGCACGCCTAGTCTGTTTGGATTCAGACCTTCCTAGACATGGATGGAGTGGGGAAGGCCTCGGACTTCCCACTGGGTAGGGCACTCTGTTATCTCTGAGAACTCCAGAGGGACAGAGAGGGGGATGGCAGAGTGTGAGTGAAATTTGAAGAAGGGAAGTGGAAATTTTCAATAAATAAATTAAATAAAATAATACCATACCAAGAGATACATTTTTATCAGTGGAATTTTCTGCCTACCATTAATAAGATCAAGAGAAATAGGAAAAGATGCTAAAAAAATATGTGATAGAGATCTTAGAGAAGAGATGATACATAAGTGATAAGGACAGATGATAATGAAGAGGTCATAGATAAAGAGATGACACAGAGATTAAAGAGCAAGAGATGATAGAGCAAAAGATGATAGAAGAAGATATGATAGAGAAAGAGATGCTAGAGAAGAGATGCTAGAAAATGTGATGGTAGAGTACGGGATTGTAGTGGAAGAGATGATAGAAGAAAAGATGAGAGAGAATCAGATGATAGAGAAGTGTTAGAGGAAATCATGATAGAGGAAATATGATAGAGGAAGAGATGATAGAAAAAGACATAGTAGAGAAATAGAAGATAGAGAAAGATGACAGAGAAATAATAGAGTAAGAGAAGATAGAGAGATGGTAGAATAGGAGATGATAGACTGGAGAATGAAATGATGGCAGATAGAGGTAATTGAGAAATGAATAATAGATGATTGAGAACAAGATGATAGAGTAAGTGATGACAGACGTATTAGAGAAACTGATGATAGAAAATAGACAATACAGAAAGAGATGATAAAGAAAATGTTATCATAGTAAGATACGATAGTAAATGCAATGATAGAGGAAGAGATGATAGAGAAAGAGATGAAAGAGGTAGTGATGATAGACAAAGACATGGAGGATAAAGTGATGATAGAGGAAGTGATGATTGAGCCATGATAGAGAAATAGAAGAGATGATACATGGGATAGAGAAAAGGATGGAAGAGAGACAAAAAAAATAAATGCTGGAGGATAGACATAGAGACAATATAGAGATGATAGAAAATGAGATGATAAAGAGATGACAGAGTGATGATAGAGATGATAAAGAGATGACAAAGAGATTATAGAGAGATGATAGACAATGAGATGAACTAGAGATAATACAGGAAAAGATGATAGTATAGAAAAAGAAATGATGGAGTATAGAGATGATAGAGACATGGTGAAAGGTATATGGAAAGAAATCGTGAAATACATACTGAAAGAAGAGCAAATTGTAGATACAGATAGCCCTTTCATTACTTGGTCACGGAGACCCAAGTTTTCACACAGAAACTACATTAATTACAACCTTGTTTGTCCAGTAGCTCACACATATACCTAGCTAGCTCTTATACCTTAAATTAACCCATAAGTCTTATCTAAGATTAGCCTTGTGGTTTGGTAGCTTACTCAGTGCAGCATTCACATCTTGTTTCCAATACATCTGGATGGCGATTGTAGAATGAATATTTTCCTCTTCCCAGGATTCTCCTAGTCTGTTTACCCTGCCTATACTACCTGCCTGGATTCTGGCCAATGAACATTTTATTGAACCAACACAAATAACAAATATATACAGGATATAAGAGCTTTATTCCACAGTAGTAAACAAAATGTCCCAACACTTCAAGATAACTGAGTTCAAACCTGGCCACTTTTGCAATATGGAGCCTTACCCTGGAATTCTGGTCTACTAAGTTACACTGTATCAAGACACTTTTCCACAAGGTCAGGGCAATCCCTCAAACTATAGGAGGCACACAGGTAAACTAACTTGGGAGTTCCCTCACTATATACATGAGTCAGCAGAAGCCATAGAAACAAATTACTTGATACAGAGTCATTCTAGGTCTCAGCAAATGACTCTAAATATTCTGCTAGAAAATTTTTAGATGACCAATATGTGCAGGACTATCAGCTGTTAGCATGACGAGGGCTCAAGTCTGATGCATAGAGTGTATATATAGGACTGAAATTTCAAAACCCATCTATTCATAATTTGGTCTTCTATACTTCGAGACAAAAAGGATGCTTTTCTTTTAATTTCAGAAAGTTTGGCCAAGCTCTCAAACTCTCCAATCTCTGCCAAACTCCAGATAAAGGAACACATTAAATATGAAATTTCAACTGCCTTGTGACTAACATGATATGCCTTTTCATTGGCTAAGGCCATTCACACCTATAGACTGCAACTTCTACCTTCAATATATATACTAAAGCTAAACAAATGAAATAAAACAGAGCTCTTTGTATTAAAGAAAAAAGGGGAACTACTGTGGGATAACATTCTTGTAGACTATAAAGATTAGTCACTGGAAAGGTACAGACTTTCCTGTAACTAGGCAGGTAATAGAGTTGAGGCTACTACACTAAGTGAAATATGGGAAGGGGACGGCAGAGTGACTTATCAGCTAGAGGGAGAAAAAAATAATGAGAATGACTTATTGAGAAAAGGTAATAAGCCATGTTTCTAAACATAGATAAGAATTAAGGGTTAATATAAAATGTAACAGTTAGCCAATAATAAGTATGAGCTAATCGGCCAAATATTTCATAATTAATATAAGCCTCTGTGTGCTCTTTAGAAGTAAGTCACTCTGGGAATAGGCAGGATAAACTCATCTGTCAACTTAGTGCTATGAACTTTCCTCTTAGCACTGCTTTCATACTGTCCCATAGGTTTGAGTATGTTGAGTTTTCATTTTCATTGAATTCAAGAAGGACTTTATTTTTTTTCTTATTTATTTATTTTTATTCTTTTTTAATTAAAATTTCCACCTGCTCCCCATTTCCCATTTCCTTCCCCTCCTCCCAAATATTGCCCTCCCCCCACTTCCCTCCCCCTATCCCCACTCCTCTTCTCCTCCCCCCACTCCATTCCCCCTCCCTCTCGATACTGAAGAGCAGTCCAAATTCCCTGCCATGCGGGAAGACCAAGGTCCTTCTATCTACGTCCAGAAAGGTGACCGTCCAAACAGGCTAAGCTCCCACAAAGCCAGTTCATGTATTAGGATCGAAACCTAGTGCCATTGTCCTTGGCTTCTCATCAGTCTTCATTGACCGCCATGCTCAGAGAGTCCGGAATCAACCCATGCTTATTCAGTCCCAGACCAGCTGGCCTTGGTGGGCTCCCAATAAATCAGTTCCACTGTCACAGTGGGTGGGTGCATCCCTCGTGGTCCTGAATTTTTGCTCATGTTCTCCCTCCTTCTGCTCCTCATTTGGGCCTTAAGAGCTCAGACCATTGCTCCAAATTGAGACTCTGTCTCTACCTCCATCCATCGCCAGATGAAGGTTCTAAGGTGATATGCAAGATATTCATCAGTATAGGAGAGGGTCATTTCAGGTTCCCTCTCCTTAGTTGCCCAAGGTACAAGCTGGGGACATATTCCTGGACACCTGCGAACCCCTCAAGAGTCAAGTCTCTTGCCAACCCTAAGATGGCTCCCTTAGATAGGATATATACTTCGCTGCTCCCGTATCCATCCTTCCTATATCCCAACCATCCCAATCCTCCGAGCTCCTCCCATCCTCCCCTTCTCATATTTCTCATCCCATTTCCCCTTTGCCCCATGCCACCTCACCGGCAAGTTCCCAGTTTTTGCCCTTCTGGAATCTTGTCTACTTCCCCCTCTCCATGCGGATGACTATATGATTTTCTTTGGGTTCACTTTCTTATTTAGCTTCTATAGGATCACACATTATATGCTTAATGTCTTTTATTTTGTGGCTAGAAACCGATTATGAGTGAGTACATCCCATGTTCCTCTTTTTGAGTCTGGGATACCTCACTCAGGATAGTGTTTTCTATTTCCATCCATTTGCATGCAAAATTCGAGAAGTCATTGTTTTTTACTGCTGAGTAGTACTCTAATATGTATATATTCCACACTTTCTTCATCCATTCCTCCATTGAAGGGCATCTAGGTTGTTTCCAGGTTTTGGCTATTACAAACAATGCTGCTATGAACATAGTTGAACAGATACTTTTGTCATTTGATGTGGCATCTCTTGGGTATATTCCAAAGAGTGGTATTACTGGATCTTGGGGTAGGTTGATCCCAAATTTCCTGAGAAATCGCCACACTGATTTCCAAAGTGGTTGCACAAGTTTGCATTCCCACCAGCAATGAATGAGTGTGCCTCTTTCTCCACAACCTCTCCAGCAAAGGCTATCATTGGTGTTCTTGATTTTAGCCATTCTGACAGGTGTAAGATGGTATCTCAAAGTTGTTTTAATTTGCATTTCCCTTATCGCTAAGGAGGTTGAGCATGACCTTAGGTGTCTTTTGGCCATTTGAATTTCTTCTGTTGAGAATTCTCTGTTCAGATCAGTGCCCCATTTTTTTATTGGGTTCATTAGCATTTTAATGTTTAGTTTCTTGAGTTCTTTATATATTTTGGTGATCAGACCTTTGTCTGTTGCAGGGTTGGTGAAGATCTTCTCCCAGTCAGTGGGTTGCCTTTTTGTCTTAGTGACAGTGTCCTTTGCTTTACAGAAGCTACTCAGTTTCAGGAGGTCCCATTTATTCAATGTTGCCCTTAATGTCTGTGCTGCTGGGGATAAACGTAGGAAGTGATCTCCTGTACCCATATGTTGTAGAGTACTTCCAACTTTTTCTTCTATCAGGTTCAGTGTGTTCAGACTAATATTGAGGTCTTTAATCCATTTGGACTTGAGTTTTGTGCATGGTGATAGATATGGATCTATTTTCATTCTTCTACACGTTGACAACCAGTTCTGCCAGCACCATTTGTTGAAGATGCTCTCTTTTTTCCATTGAATACTTTTAGCTCCTTTATCAAAAATTAGGTGTTCATATGTTTGTGGGTTAAAATCAGGGTCTTCTACTCTGTTCCATTGGTCGACTTCTCTGTTTTTATGCCAATACCAAATTGTTTTCAATACTGAGGCTCTGTAATAGAGTTTGAGGTCAGGGATGGTAATGCCTCCAGACGATCCTTTATTATATAAGATTGTTTTGGATATCCTGGGTTTTTTCTTTCTCCATATAAAGTTGATTATTGTCCTCTCAAGATCTGTGAAGAATTTTGATGGGATTTTGATGGGGATTGCATTGAATCTATAAATTGCCCTTGGTAGAATTGCCATTTTTACTATGTTGATCCTCCCTATCCAAGAGCAAGGGAGATCCTTCCATTTTCTGGTATCCTCCTCAATTTCTTTCTTCATTGACTTAAAGTTCTTGTCAAATAGATCCTTTACTTCCTTGGTTAGGGTTACCCCAAGATATTTTATGCTATTTGTGGCTATCGTGAAGGGTGATGCTTCTCTGATTTCCATCTCTGCTTCCTTATCCTTTGTGTATAGGAGGGCAAATGATTTTTTGGAATTGATCTTGTATCCTGCAACGCTACTAAAGGTGCTTATCAGCTGAAGGAGTTCTTTGCTGGAGTTATTGGGGTCGCTTATGTACACTATCATATCGTCTGCAAATAATGAAAGTTTAACTTCTTCCTTTCCGATTTGAATCCCTTTGATCCCCTTATGTTGTCTTATTGCTATTGCTAGAATTTCAAGCACTATATTAAAGAGGTATGGAGAGAGTGGACAACCTTGTCGTGTTCCTGATTTTAGTGGAATAGGTTTGAGTTTCTCTCCATTTAATTTGATGTTAGCTGACGGCTTGCTATAAATAGCTTTTATTATAGTTAGGAACGACCCTTGTATTCCTAATCTCTCTAAGACCTTTATCATAAAGGGATGTTGAATTTTGTCAAATGCTTTTTCAGCATCTAATGAAATGATCATATGGTTTTTTTCTTTCAGTTTATTTATATGATAGATTTTCGTATGTTGAACCAGCCCTGCATCTCTGTGATGAAGCCTACTTGATCATAATGGATAATTTTTCTGATGTGTTCTTGGATTCGGTTTGCCAGTATTTTATTGAGTATTTTTGCGTCGATGTTCATGAGTGAGATTGGCCTGTAGTTCTCTTTCTTGGTTGTGTCTTTGTGTGGTTTTGGTATCAGAGTAACTTCAGCTTCATAAAAGGAATTTGGCAATGACTTCTCTGTTTCAATATTGTGAAATACATTAAGGAGTATAGGTATTAGGTCTTCTTGGAAGTTCTGGTAGAATTCTGCATTGAAGCCATCTGGACCTGGGCTTTTTTTGGTGGGGAGGTTTTTTATAACAACTTCTAATTCTTCGCGACTAACAGGTCTATTTAGATTGTTCACCTGGTCCTGGTTTAACTTTGGTATATGGTACTTATCTAAAAAAGTGTCCATTTCTATCACATTTTCCAATTTTGTGGCATACAGGTTTTTGTAGTAAGATCTAATGATTCTCTGAATTTCCTCTGAGTCTGTGGTTATGTCTCCCTTTTCGTTTCTGATTTTGTTAATTTGCGTATTCTCTCTCCGCCGTTTGATTAGTTTGGATAGGGGTTTATCAATCTTATTGATTTTCTCCATGAACCAGCTTTTTGTTTCATTGATTCTTTGGATTGTTTTCTGTGTTTCTATTTTGTTGATTTCAGCCCTCAATTTGATTATTTCCAGTCTTCTACTTCTCCTAGGTGAGTCTGCTTCTTTTTTTTCTAAAGCTTTCAGGTGGGCTATTAAGTCTCCAATGTGTGCTTTCTCCGTTTTCTTTAAGTGGGCACTTAATGCTATGAATTTTCCTCTTAGCACTGCTTTCATATTGTCCCATAGGTTTGAGTATGTTGAGTCTTCGTTTTCATTGAATTCAAGAAAGACTTTAATTTCTTTCTTTATTTCTTCCTTGATCCAGGTGAGGTTCAGTAGTTGACTGTCCAGTTTCCATGAGTTCATAGGCTTTCTGGGGATAGCATTGTTGTTGAATTCTAACTTTAATCCATGGTGATCTGATAAGACACAGGTGGTTACCGATATTTTTTTGTAACTGTGTAAGTTTGCTTTGTTACCGAGTATGTGGTCTATTTTCGAGAAGGTTCCATGAGCTGCAGAGAAGAAGGTATATTCTTTCCAATTTGGGTGGAATGTTCTATAGATGTCTGTTAAGTCCATTTGATTCATTACCTCCCTTAATCCTCTTATTTCTCTGTTAGGTTTCTGTTTGATTGACCTGTCCATTGGTGAGAGAGGAGTGTTGAAATCTCCCACTATTAGTGTGTGTGGTTTGATGACTGCCTTGAGTTTTAGTAACGTTTCTTTTACATAAGTGGGTGCTTTTATATTAGGGGCATATATATTCAGGATTGAGATTTCATCCTGGTGAATTGTTCCTGTTATGAGTAAAAAATGTCCATCTCCATCTCTTTTGATTGATTTTAGTTTGAAGTCAACTTTCTTAGAAATTAGTATGGCCACACCTGCTTGTTTCTTACGTCCGTTTGCTTGATAAACCTTTTCCCAGCCCTTTACTCTGAGTAGATGTCTGTCTTTGTGGTTGAGGTGTGTTTCTTGTAAGCAGCAGAATGTTGGATCCTGTTTTCGTATCCAATCTCTTAGCCTGTGCCTCTTTATAGGTGAGTTGAGTCCATTGATATTAAGTGATATTAATGACCAGTGGTTGTTAACTCCGGTCATTTTTCCTTTCTTTCTTTCTTTTCTTTGGTAGTAGAGTTTGTGTGTTTCCCTTCTTCAAGTTGTGCTGGTGAAGGGTCTTTAGATGTCTGAGATATTGTGGGCATTGTTGGACTCCTTGGTTTGTGATTTTCCTTCAATTACTTTCTGAAGGGCTGGATTTGTGGCTACGTATTGTTTAAATTTGTTTTTATCCTGGAAAACTTTGTTTTCTCCATTTATAGTGAACGAAAGCTTGGTTGGGTATAGTAGTCTGGGCTTGCATCCATGGTCTCGTAGTTTCTGCAGTATATCTATCCAGGACCTTCTGGCTTTCATGGTTTCCATAGAGAAATCAGGTGTAAGTCTGATAGGTTTACCTTTATAGGTAACTTGACCTTTTTCCTTTGCAGCTCTTAATATTCTTTCTTTATTCTGTATGTTTTGTGTTTTGATTATTATATGACGAGGAGATGTTTTTTTTTGATCCAGTCGATTTGGTGTTCTGTATGCTTCTTGGACCTTCAAAGGAATATCTTTCTTAAGGTTGGGAAAGTTTTCTTCTATAATTTTATTAAATATATTTTCTGGACCATTGAGCTGTACTTCTTCTCCTTCTTCTATCCCTATTATTCTTAGGTTTGGTCTTTTTATTGTGTCCCAGATTTCCTGAATGTTTTGTGATGAGAATTTGTTGGTTATGCTGTTTTCTTTGATGAGAGTGTTTATTTTCTCTATCTTATCTTCAGTGTCTGAGATTCTTTCTTCTATCTCTTGTAATCTGTTGGTGGAACTTGTCTCTGTAGTTCCTGTTCGTTTATTCAAATTTTCCATCTCCATCCTTCCCTCGGTTTGTGTTTTCTTTATTACTTCCACTTCGTTCTTCAAGTCTTGAACCGTTTCCCTTACCTGTTTGATTACTTTTTCTTGTTTCTCTTGGTTTTCTTGGGTATCTTTGAGATATTTATTCATTTCCTCTACCTTTTTGTTTGTAATCTCTAATTGGTTGTGGCAGTTTTTCACTTCCTGTTTAAGGTCCTCTATTATTTTCATAAAATTCACTTTTGCGTCGAATTCTTCTAATTCTTCTGTATTAGGGTTTAGACTTCTCATTTCGGGATTCCTGGATCCTGGTGATGTCACGTTGCCTTTCAAGTTGTTGGGGGAATTCTTGCATTGGCGCCTGCCCATCTTTTCCTTCAAATGGAGCCAGGAGAGGCCTGATGTCTTGGACCAGTCTTTGCTGTGACTAACTCTCTAGGTGTATCTCCTCAGTGTAGGGGCAGGAACCGTTCCCTTCCAGGTGAACTCCTCAACACCAAAACATGGATGCGTGGTATTCCAATGACCCGCGTAAAGAAGGCCGAATGCAAGGGGTTGGGCGGGGTCCAGTAGAACACAGGCGACACTGCAGTACAAGCTGGAGGTGCCTGCGCTCCCTTTGGGGGGTTGCTGAGGCCTGCCCGCTGCTCTGGTTGGGTAGCCTTAGTGTAGGGGCGTTTGTGCTCTCTACCGGGACCGTCCGCCCCAGGATAGTACACACTCACCCGTCCTGATGAAACTTCTTGGCACCTACACAGGAACTCCTGGATGCCCCAATGAGCCAGGGACTAATGGAAGTAGGGCGCAGGCAGAGCAGGTCCAGCAGATCACAGCAGAGACTGCAGCCCCAGCAGCAGGGGCCCGCTTTCCCTGGCGGGGACCTTGAGGCCTGCCCTCTGGTCAGGGACTCACTGCTCTGGGTTGGTAGCCTTAGTGAAATGGCAGGAAACTGTTCCACAGCTAAGGACCTTGCAGACAAGGCAGGTTTGGGGGTGGGGGTGGGGGCGGGTGTGTAGGAGAGCAAGCCCTGCAGCAGGAGCTGGGGGAGGGGTGTTTGTGCTCTCTACCGGGACAGTCCACCCCAGGATAGCACACACTCACCCGTCCCGATGAAACTTCTCGGCACCTACACAGGAACTCCTGGATGCCCCAATGAGCCAGGGACTAAGGGAAGTAGGGCGCAGACAGAGCAGGTCCAGCAGATCACAGCAGAGACTGCAGCCCCAGCAGCAGGGGCCCGCTTTCCCTGGCGGGGACCTTGAGGCCTGCCCTCTGGTCAGAGACTCACTGCTCTGGGTTGGTAGCCTTAGTGAAATGCTAGGTGTTAGGTCTTATTGGAAGTTCTGGTAGAATTCTGCATTGAGCTGTCTGGACCTGGACTTTTTTTTGGTGGAGAGGCTTTTTATAACAACTTCTAATTCTTTGCGACTAACAGGTCTATTTAGATTGTTCACCTGGTCGTGGTTTAACTTTGGTATATGGTACTTATCTAAAAATGTGTCCATTTCTTTTACATTTTCCAATTTTGTGGCATACAGGTTTTTGTAGTAAAATCTAATAATTCTCTGAATTTCGTCTGTGTCTGTGGTTATGTCTCCCTTTTCATTTCTGATTTTGTTAATTTGCATATTCTCTCTCCGCCGTTTAATTAGTTTGGATAGGGGTTTATCAATTTTATTGATTTTCTCCATGAACCAGCTTTTTGTTTCATTGATTCTTTGGATTGTTTTCTGTGTTTCTATTTTGTTGATTTCAGCCCTCAATTTGATTATTTCCAGTCTTCTACTTCTCCTAGGTGAGTCTGCTTCTTTTTTTTCTAAAGCTTTCAGGTGGGATATTAAGTCTCCAATGTGTGCTTTCTCCATGTTCTTTATGTGGGCACTTAATGCTATGAACTTTCCTCTTAGCACTGCTTTCATAGTGTCCCATAGGTTTGAGTATGTTGAGGTTTGTTTTCATTGAATTCAAGAAAGACTTTAATTTCTTTCTTTATTTCTTCCTTGATCCAGGAGTGGTTCAGTCGTTGACTGTCTAGTTTCCATGAGTTCATAGGCTTTCTGGGGAGAGCATTGTTGTTGAAATCTAACTTTATTCCATGTTGTTCTGATAAGACAGAGGTGGTTACCGATATTTTTTTTAACTGTGTAAGTTTGCTTTCTTACTGAGTATGTGGACTATTTTTGAGAAGGTTCCATGTGCTGGAGAGAAGAACGTATATTCTTTCCTATTTGAGTGGAATGTTCTATAGATGTCTGTTAAGTCCATTTGATTCATTACCTCCCTTAATCCTCTTATTTCTCTATTAGGTTTCTGTCTGATTGACCTGTCCATTGGTGAGAGAGGAGTGTTGAAATCTCCTACTATTAGAGTGTGTGGTTTGATGACTGCCTTGAGTTTTAGTAACGTTTCTTTTACATAAGTGGGTGCTTTTATATTAGGGGCATATATATTCAGGATTGAGACCTCATCCTGAAGAATTGTTCCTGTTATGAGTAAAAAATGTCCCTCTCCATCTCTTTTGATTGATTTTAGTTTGAAGTCAACTTTCTTAGAAATTAGTATGGCCACACCTGCTTGTTTCTTAGGTCCGTTTGCTTAATAAACCTTTTCCAATCCCGTTCCTCTGACTAGATGTCTGTCTTTGTGGTTGAGGTGAGTTTCTTGTAAGCAGCAGAATGTTGGATCCCGTTTTTGTATTCAATCTCTTAGCCTATGCCTCTTTATAGGTGAGTTGAGTCCATTGATATTAAGTGATATTAATGACCAGTGGTTGTTAACTCCGGTCATTTTTCCTTTCTTTCTTTCTTTCTTTCTTTCTTTCTTTCTTTCTTTCTTTCCTTCCTTCTTTCTTTTGGTAGTTGAGTTTTTGTGTTTCCCTTCTTCAAGTTGTACTGGTGAAGGGTCATTAGATATCTGAGTTATTGTGGGCATTGTTGGACTCCTTGGATTGTGATTTTCCTTCTATTATTTTCTGTAACGCTGGATTTGTAGCTACGTATTGTTTAAATTTGTTTTTATCGTGGAAATTTTTTTTCTCCATTTATAGTGAACGAAAGCTTGCCTGGGTATAGTAGTCTGGGCTTGAATCCATGGTCTCTTAGTTTCTGCAGTACATCTATCCAGGACCTTCTGGCTTTTATGGTTTCCATATAGAAGTCAGGTGTTAGTCTGATAGGTTTACCTTTATAGGTAACTTGACCTTTTTCCTTTGCAGCTCTTCATATTCGTTCTTTATTCTGTATATTTGTGTTTTGATTATTATATGACGAGGAGATTTTTTTTTTTGATCCAGTCCATTTGGTGTTCTGTATGCTTCTTGGACCTTCAAAGGAATATCTTTCTTAAGGTTGGGAAAGTTTTCTTCTATAATTTTATTAAGTATATTTTCTGGACCATTGAGCTGCACTTCTTCTCTTTCTTCTATCCCTATAATTCTTAGGTTTGGTCTTTTTATTGTGTCCCAGATTTCCTGAATGTTTTGCGATGAGAATTTGTTGTTTATGCTTTTTTCTTTGAATATAGTATTTATTTTCTCTGTGGTATCCTCAGTGTCTGAGATTCTTTCTTCTATCTCTTGTAATCTGTTGGTAGTACTTGTCTCTGTAGGTCCTGTTCATTTATTCAAATTTTCCATCTCCATCCTTCCCTCGGTTTGTGTTTTCTTTATTACTTCTACTTTATTCTTCAAGTCTTGAACTGCTTCCCTTACCTGTTTGATTTCTTTCTCTTGTTTCTCTTGGTTTTCTTGGGTATCTTTGAGGGATTTATTCATTTCCTCTACCTTTTTGTTTGTAATCTCTAATTGATTATGGCAGTTTTTCCCCTCCTGTTTAAGGACCTCTATTATTTTCATATAATTCACTTTTGAGTCGAATTCTTCTAATTCTTCTGGATTAGGGTGTACACTTCTTATTTTGGGATTCCTGGATTCTGATGATGTCACGTTGCCTTTCAAGTTGTTGGGGGAATTCTTGCATTGGCGCCTGCCCATCTCTTCCTTCAAATGGAGCCAGGAGAGGCCTGGTGTCTTGGACCAGTCTTTGCTGTTACTAACTCTCTGGGTGTATCTTCTCAGTGTAGGGGCAGGAACTGTTCCCTTCCAGATGAACTCCTCAACACCAAAATAGGGACACCTTGTATTCCAATGACCCACGGAAAAAAAAGGCAAATGCATGGTTAGGGCAGGGTCAAGTAGAACACAGGCAACACTGCAGTACAAGCTGGAGGTGCCTGCGCTCCCTTTAGGGGGTTGTTGAGGCCTGCCCACTAGGCAGGCACTCACTGCTCTGGTTGGGTAGCCTTAGTGAAGGGGGGTTTGTGCTCTCTACCGGGACAGTGTACTCCAGGATAGCACATACTCACCTGACCAGATGGAATTTCTCAGCACCTACACAGGGACTCCTGGTAGCCCCAATGACCAGGGACCAAGGGAAGTAGGAGGCAGGAGGAGCGGGTCCAGGAGAGCACAGCAGACCCAGCAGCCCCAGCAGCAGGGGCCCGCGTTCCCTGTCGGGGACCTTGAGGCCTGCTTTCTTGTCAGGCACTCACTGCTCTGGGTTGGTAGCCTTAGTGAAAGGGCAGGAAGCTGTTCCACAGCAAAGGACCTTGCAGACAAGGCAGGCTTGGGGGTGGGGGTGGGGGCGTGTGTGAAGGAAAGAAAGCCCTACAGCAGGACCTGGGGGAGGGGTGTTTGTGCTCTCTACTGGGACAGTCTGCCCCAGGATAGCACACACTCACCCGTTCAGATGGAACTTCTCAGCACCTACACAGTGACCCCTGGTAGCCCCAATGAGCCAGGGACCAAGGCAAGTAGGAGGCAGGCAGAGCGGGTCCAGGAGAACACAGCAGACACTGCAGCCCCAGCAGCAGGGGCCCGTCTTCACTGGCGGGGACCTTGAGGCCTGCCCTCTAGTCAGGCACTCACTGCTCTCTAGTTCTATCTTCTTATTGGCTAATTCTCACATCTTGATTAACCCATTTCTAATAATCTGTTTAGCACCACGAGGTTGTGTCTTACCGGGAAAGAATCAGTGTGTCTGTCCTGATGTCTGGTTCCATGGCATCTGGCCCAGAGGGAAGAGGCATGGCGATTGCCTCCCTTCCCTCTTCCTCTCAGCATTCTGTTCTGTCTACACCATCCACCTAAGTGCTGGCCTATCAAATGGCCAAGGCAATTTCTTTATTAACCAATGAAATCAACACAAAACAGAAGACCCTCCAACATCACACACAGAGTCTTGCCCTCTAAGTCATGCTGGACTGAAACACAGTGTGTATGTAGTCTAGGCTGACTTTATAGTCCTGAAGATGCTGCTGCTTCAGGTCCTCCTTAGCTGCACTGAATCACTGTTAGTATTGTGGGTTAATCAAGGACTCATATAGCCCAGGCTGGCCACTCTGTAGCCAGCGATGACCTTGAGCAGGATCCTCATCTTCTCAACTCTAACCGCCCACTGCAGGAATTCCTGCTCTCAAGCCACTCTGCCATGTTAAGTAGGAAAACCTCCAGGGGTGAGTTCCAGGTTGAATGGAAACCTGTCTCCAAAAGAATATGCAAATTCTAAATGTTCTGAAGTATCAAATCTGGAGACCAGGGCTGGCGAGATGGGTGGACGGGACTGTGTGGCAACAGGACATGCCAGCATCCTTGTGTCTTCTTCGCCTGCTGGGGAAGGGAGCAGGTATGGGAACTTGCTAGCCCATATCAGTGAGACACCCTGTCTCCAAGATTAAAGTAGGGAAGCACCCATTTGCCTCAAGATGGGGAGCTAGATGCAGGCAGATCTCTGTGAGTTCAAGGATAGCCTGGTCTAGAGAGCCAGTTCCAGGACAGCCAAGTAAACACAGAGAAACCCTGTCTCAAAAAACAAGCAAAAGGATTTAAGGAATAAAAGCATTTGATGAATATTCCTGGTCTACGTTTGTGCTCAAAGGGTGAGGACACACAGACAGCCACAAAAAAAACAACCACACACAGACTTAGGGCCATGCATGTATCATGCACAAACACATATAAAATTTTGTAGAGTTCTTCAACCCTGTCCTTGTCTGTTCCCGTTCACTGCTGACTGTACCTTGTACTCATGGACTTCTTTTTTCTTTGTGAAACCACATGACTCCTAAACCATACAATGACATAACTATTAGTTCCTTATAATAAAGCAATTTTTTGAGGGTGTTCACAACAACATTCCAGGAGGGCGTGGTCTATCATACCATATTGAGATCGCTTAAGATCCGCAGGGTGTCATCGTCCCACCTAGCTCAGTCAGTAGAGCATGAGACTCTTAATCTCAGGGTCGTGGGTTCGAGCCCCACGTTGGGCGCCATTCTGTAGTAGGAGCTGCAGGCTGTGCTCCTGCTGCCACAGTTCCTGGTCGCCTGGCTAGCTTATGTCCCAAAATAACAACACACAAACTGTATTCTTTTAAACACTGCTTAGCTTATTATATCTAGCCTCTCCTCTGCTAACTCGCACCTGGACTAGACCATTTCTAATAATGTGTATAGCACCCCAAGGTGCGCTTACCGGGAAGATTTTAGCCTACTTCCGTCCTGGGTCGGAGCTTCATCGCATCTGCCCCAGAGAGCAGAGCTAAGTTGTATAAGCTCACTTCCTCTTCCTCCCAGCATTCTGTTCTGTTTACTCCAGCACCTATATACTAACCTATGAGGGCCAAGCAGTTTCTTTATTTTTTAACCAATGAACTTCCTCCATCAATTATGTATATAGAATTCTACCTGCATGTAATTTTGCATGCTAGAAGGTGGCATGAGATCTCACTAGAGATAGTTGTGAACCACCATGTGGATGCTGGGATTGAACCCATGTCCTCTAGAAGAGCAGTCAGTGCTCTTAACTTCTGAGCAATTTCTCCACCCCTGCATGGCCACGTGGAAAATGCTGTCCTTGAACTTACAGAAATCTGCCTGCCTTTGCTTCTCCAGATGGGATTAAGGCACTTACCAATTATGCCCAGCTGAGTGCTTCTTTAGAGGCTGCGGAATAAAAATACAGCTATACTTCATCCCTTGGCTGAAGAAAGTCAATTATCAGAGAGGGCTATCCTCTTAAGTGCAGATTGAGAAGGTCACACTTAGAACAGAGAGGAAGGAAAAGAACACCTTCCTGGCTAGCCATATCAGCCTGTCAATCTTGTGATCAATGGGGTTATGATGTCACCACCGTATTACCTTCACATCTCAAGTGCTAACATTCTTATTCCAAATAAGTTGTGAACTGTAGCTCTGTTTTTCATTTTTCAAATCACATATCTGTATTTCTAATGTAATTTATCACATTATTTAACTAATAGTCATTTCCGTATTTTGCTTGGTGGGTCAGAGCAATTGGCATTCACTCTAATTGTACTTAAAATTTTGTTTTTAAAATTTTTACCTTGAATAATAAAATACATTGCCATTTAAAAAATAGCTTTATACCCAAGTGTTCATGCATGTATCCCAGCACTTGGTTGGTGACAGCAGGAAGTCAGGGAGATAAGAGAGTCATCATTGGCTACATTGCAAGTTCCAGACCAGCCTGTAGTATATGAAACACTATCTTTCAAAAGTAGCTTTACTGAGATATAATTCATATGATAGCATATGATCTACTTATTGTTTAAAATGTGTAACTGCTTAGGTGGTGGTGATGCACACCTATAATCCCAGCACTCATGAGGCAGAGGCAGGCAGTTAGTCCCCTGTGGGTTCTTTCATAGCCAGGTCTGTTTCACATACAAACCGTGTCTTGAAAAACCAGAAACAAACAAACAAACAAACAAATAAATGTGTAACTGAGTGGCTTGCATTATATTGGTAGAGTTGTGCAGCAATCACCACAGTCTAATTTAGGACTATTTTACCTTCCACAAACAAACACATATTCTTTGAGAAACACTGTTCATTATTTGCCTCTCTTCCATGCCATTCTTCCTTTCCTGTTTTGTTTAGTTTTTTCAAGGCTGTTCTTGAATAACTTTGAGCTCTAGATGTTTTTGCCCCACCTCCTAAATGCTGGAATTACAGTTGTGCACCACCACATTCGGTATCCCACTTGCTGCTTTGGACATCTGGCCATGTTGTGTAAATAAATTTATACAGGAATTATTTTTTTGCTACTGACAGAAATGTTTTCAAGGTTTATCCATATGGCTATGTATCTGAATTTATTTCTTTTTATTGCTGAATAAACTCCATTGTATGAATGTACTTGTATCACATTTTTTTGTTCATGAAGGTGATGCATATTTTGATAATTTCCATTTTGGGATTGTTGAGAACAATGACCTATGTCCTTTTTTTTTGTGTGTGTGTGTGTGTTGACTCATGTTTTCCTTTCTGGTGATTAGAGCAAGCAGTTGTGATCATTGTGCAGCTTCCCTAAGGCAGTCTCAGAATGTTCCAAATTTCCAGTGGTGTAAGGGTGATTTGGTTGTCTGCTTGACTGACATCCCCTTTGCTGAAGGCACTTAGAGCAAGGGATTGTATAGCAGCTGCCAATTAGAAAATCAGATTACTCCATTCTCCAAGATTTTTACTTATTAAAAAATAGACATCAGAAGAATGTTTTATTTTTATCTTTACTTTTTTTAATTAAGATTTTTTAAAACATACAGTCTCCTCCTTTTACATAACTATCCCCGTTCCCACCCCTTCCTCTCCTCCTGCTTCCCTCACCTTCCCCATCCCACTCCCCCATCCAGTCTTCATAAAGGGTAAGGCATCCTGTGGGGAGTCAACAAAGTCTGACACTTCACCTTGAGGCAGGAACAAGGCCCTCCCCTTAGCAACGTTATCGCTCCAAAAAGAATGTGTTCCTAGATGCCAGTTCAAGTACTAGGGATAAAACCTGGTCCTATAGCCTGTGGCCCCACAGACTGCCCAAGCCTTACACTGTCCCCTATATTCAGTGGGCCTAATTTGGTCTTCTGCAGGTTCCCCCGCTGTCAGTCCAGAGTCAGTGAGCTCTCACTAGCTCAGGTCAGCTGTTTCTGTGGGGTACCAGGCGCGACATTAACCCCAACCAGCCAGCTCACTCATGCTACACCCGGGTTTAATTCCCAGCACCCAAATGGCAGCTCGCAGCTGTCTGTAACTCCAGTTCAAGAGAATCTGACATCGTTATACCAATGCACATGAAACAAAGTTAAATAAAGTTAAAAAAAAGATAAGTAATGTAGAAACTATTCTGGCTGGAACATTTATTTCTGACCAAGGAAATAATTTAATTGAAATGTCTGTAACTTATCCTGCTCCAGATGAAGTTTTTTTTTAAGTGTTTAGATAATTCTCAATAAGTGATTAATAAATTTAAGCATGTAATAGATATTTGTACAACTAATTTAGGACTTTAAAATATAAGCTACATATTGAAACATCTAAGCAGTCTAGAACACAGTTGTTAGCGTCAGTGTTATTTGTTTTGTGTTTTGAGACAGAGTTTTGCTATGTAGTCCTTTCTGGCTACGAACTCAAAGGATCTGCCTGTCTCTGCCTCTAGACTATTGAAGGCATGGGATCAGACACCCAGCTTTAGTGGTTTTTGTAATGGTGCATATAGAGTTAGGACTCTGTAAAGTGCTACATAAGGTTATGTCTTGAAGAGTTAACATGCATCTTGCGTTGTACTACATTTGGTTCTTCATTTAGTTATGTGCTTTGAGAATAGATTGGTGATTATGCAAAAGCTAAACCAGTAACAATAGCCACAAATAGTTCTAAGTATTTGGGTATTTATGTATTTAGCTTATTTATTTATTTATTTATTTATTTAATTGTTTGTTTATTTATTTTGATAGTCTTACATAGTCTTCTGTAGTCTAAGCTGGCCTGGAACTCATGAAGTTTAGGATGAATCATTCCTGCTGCCAATTCTACCTTAATGCTGTCGTTATGGGTGCACATCACCGAACCTGGGACATTTGAATGTTTTCATTTTTTGGAGTTTAAGAATCTACGTAATTGTTACATTGTATGTTAGATAAGTAATGATGTTCATTTGTCAAAATGATGTTTAATTAAAGTATTGCTTTATATAAAATTTTAAAATGTTACGTTTTTGTGTGTATGTGTGTGCATATGTTTGTTTGCTTTGATGTGTGTGTAGAATCAGAGTGCAAGTTTGCAGATTCTGTACTCTCTTTCCACCTTTATGTGGATTCTGGTGATTGAATGTAGTTCATTAGGCATGTGCAGAAAGTACTTTTACTTGCTAAGTCATTTTGCTGCCCTCACTTTATGTAGTTTTCTTTTTTGTTGTTGTTGTTAAAATTGCAGAAGAATAGACTTTATAGACCTGGTTTTGTAGGAGGTTTTATTGGCCTGATATGATCTCAAGCATGTTTGTTGTTCTGGTATTACAGAGTAGAATACCAGTTTCTTCATACATATTCCCTGTCTAGTTTCATTCTTTTTATTGGCTGCATCTGTATTATTCTTTTGGGTTTTTTGATGCAGGGTTTCTCTGTGTAGTCCTGCTGTCCTGGAACTTTGTCTGTAGACCAGGCTGTCCTGGAATGGAGAGATCTACCTGCCTCTGACTCCCAATTGCTGGGATTAGAGGCTTGTCTCACCACTCCAGGCAGCATCTGTACTTTTAAAACTTGTATTTTTCTTCTATTTTGAAAGTTGTGTCTTTATTTGTTTCTTTACATTTGTGCTTGCCATTTTTAAAAATTCTTCCTCCTATTTCCTGTAATTTAGAACTTTGAAACACACATTGTTTGGTGAAATAGTCAAGTAAGTGAGCAACCATCATTACTGTGAAAACAATTTGTTTCCTGGGGAAGCTCTGATGTGAGTAAACAGTAAACTTCAAAAGGTTCTGTATGGAATGTGATCTTGTCAAGCAATATGGATGTATAAAAATAACAGACTCTGGACCTGATTGGTTTTCATATGGACTTTGATTTAAGGAGTGGCTTTTATGGAGCACATTTGGTAATAATAGAGCTGGCTGAATGTTTGGGTTTGTGTGAGGTGAAGGACTTTATGACATTGGTAAAGAAGGGTGGTCAGTGGAGACCATGAGCCTTGGAGAAACAAAGAAGAAGGTGGGGTGAGAATAGCTCTTGAAGTCCAAAGGAAATATAATTGAAAGCATTCAGATAGTCATGGTGGTGCAAGCCTGTCATCCCAGAACTTGGGAAGTGGAGGCAGGAGAAACTCAAATTTGTATGCAGCCTGGTCTGTGTATCAAGTTCTAAGGTAGTCTGGGGTACACAATGAGAACCGCTGGCAAGAAAACATTTAAAATAGATGTGGATCTGAGTGAATGTATCTTTTAGGATTTGAATCATTTTTAGATGACTATAAATTTGCATGTAGTTGAACAAAATAATACAGGGATTCCTCTGTACTCTTTACTCAGTTTTCCCCATTGATAACATCTTATAAATACTACGATGTCAGGTCCACAGTATTGATATTGTACCTTGATAATTAAATTGACATACTTCATCATCACAAGGAATGCTCAGGGTACCTTTCTTATAGCTTGGCCCATTTCCCTCTGCCTGTATTTTCTCTTCCAACCTGACAACCAGTCATGTGTTTTGTATCAGGTTTTCAAAGAACCATATCTTATATACCCTACCTAACATTCTAGGATTGACTTTTTCCACTTAGCGCTGAGGTTTATCCTTTTGTTATAATGTAGCAACAGTGTACTTTTTTTTAATTGCTGAGTAGTTTGCCACAGTATAACTGTACCACCTTTTATCATTTACTCATGAAGACATCTTGGTTGTCTCTGTGTCTTGGCTATTATAAATAAAGCTCTTATATAAACATATACATAAAGACTTGTCTTTGAACATATGCTTTTCTTTTCTTTTTTTTAAATTTTGTTTTGTTTTGTTCTTTTCGAGACATGGTTTCTCTGTAGCTTTTGGAAACTGTCCTGGAACTAACTCTTGTAGACCAAGCTGGCCTCTAACTCACAGAGATCCGCCTGCCTCTGCCTCATGAGTGGTGGGACTAAAGCTGTGTGCCACCACCGCCTGGCTGACCATCTACTTTTGATTCTTTTAGCTTATCCATGTGTAGAATTGCTAGTGTTATAGTAACTAACTTGATTGCCAAAATGTTCTAATTCCTTCATATCATTACTAGCATTTGGTGAGGCCATCTTTACAAGTTTGGTTAGTCTCTTATATATGTAACAGTTTTAACTGTAGGTGTTTTGTGTTTTGTTTTTTTCCAACTGGTTCTTAGGTAACTGAGGCTGCTCTTGACATTCTGGTGTTCTCCTGCCTCTATGTGAGCTACTGCATCAGGTTTCATTGTAGTTTTCATTTTAATTCTTGTTGTTAATGATGTTTAACATTTTACATGTGCTCATTTGTTTTATATATCACTCAGGGCTTCTTGCAATCAGGTACTTCACCACTGACCTCTACCTACTGCTTTTTTTTCTTTCTTTCTTTCTTTTTGCCATGAGCTAAATTGTCTTTTCCTGAAAGTTCGAGGTATTTTTTTTAAGAAAATGGTTTAATATAAATAAACACACGCATATGTGTGTATGTGTGTGTGTGTTAAGGAAAGGGGCAGTTGTACACACAGTAGTAAGGGTGGGTATAGACTTCTCAAGATAGAGTTGCCAGCAAGACACTGTTCTATGCAATAATGTATCAGGATTAGCTTTTCAACTAGAAAACACCATTGTTTTTATTCTTTTTTAATTAATATTTCCACCTGCTCCCCGTTTCCCATTTCACTCCCCTCCTCCCAAATATTGCCCCCTCCCGCCAACCCCTTCCTTCTATCCCCACTCCTCTTCTCTGCCCCCCCACCATTCCCCCTCCCTTTCGATACTGAAGAGCAGTCCAAAATCTCTGCCCTGCGGGAAGACGATGGTCTTCTATCTACGTCCAGGAAGGTGAGCATCTAAAAAGGCTAGGTCCCACAAAGCAGGTTCATGTATAGGATCGAAACCTAGTGCCATTGTCCTTGGCTTCTCATCAGCCTTGATTGTCCACCATGCTCAGAGAGTCCAGTTTCAACCCATGCTTATTCAGTCCCAGACGACCTGGGTTTGGTAGGCTCCCAATAAATCAGATCCACTGTCACAGTGGGTGGGTGCATCCCTCGTGGTCCTGATTTCCTTGCTCATGTTCTACCTCCTTCTGCTCCTCATTTGGACCTCAAGAGCTCAGACCATTGCTCCAAAATGAGTCTCTGTCTCTACCTCGATCCATTGCCAGATGAAGGTTCTAAGGTGATATGTAAGACATTCATCAGTATAGGATAGGGTCATTTCAGGTTCCCTCTCCTCAGTTGCCCAAGGTACCAGCTGGGGACATCTCCCTGGACACCTGCGAACCCCTCTAGAGTCAAGTCTCTTGCCAACCCTAAGATGGCTCCCTTAGTTAGGATATATACTTTGCTGCTCCCGTAACCTTCCTTCCTATATCCCAACCATCCCAATCCCCCAAGCTCCTCCCATCCTCCCCTTCTCATGTTTCTCATCCCATTTCCCCTTTGCCCCATGCCAACTCACCGGCAAGTTCCCAGTTTTTGCCCTGCAATCTTGTCTACTTCCCCTCTCCAGGCAGGTGACTATACGATTTTCTTTGGGTTCACTTTCTTATTTAGCTTCTATAGGATCACAAATTATATGCTCAATGTCCTTTATTTATGGCTAGAAACCGATTATGAGTGAGTACATCCCATGTTCCTCTTTTTGGGTCTGGGATACCTCACTCAGGATAGTGTTTTCTATTTCCATCCATTTGCACGGAAAATTCGAGAAGTCATTGTTTTTACTGCTTAGTAGTACTCTAATATGTATATATTCCACACTTTCTTCATCCATTCCTCCACTAAAGGGCATCTAGGTTGTTTCCCGGTTTTGGCTATTACAAACAATGCTGCTATGAACATAGTTGAACAGATACTTTTGTCATTTGATGGGGCATCTCTTGGGTATATTCCCAATAGTGGTATTACTGGATCTTGGGGTAGGTTGTTTCCAAATTTCCTGAGAAATCGCCACACGGATTTCCAAAGTGGTTGCACAAGTTTGCATTCCCACCAGCAACTAATGAGTGTGCCCCTTTCTCCACAACCTCTCCAGCAAAGGCTATCCTTGGTGTTTTTGATTTTAGCCATTCTGACAGGTGTAAGATGGTATCTCAAAGTTGTTTTAATTTGCATTTCCCTTATCGCTAAGGAGGTTGAGCATGACCTTAAGAGTCTTTTGGCCATTTGAATTTCTTCTGTTGAGAATTCTCTGTTCAGTTCAATGCCCCATTTTTAATGGGTTAATTATCATTTTAACATCTAGTTTCTTGAGTTCTTTATATATTTTGGAGATCAGACCTTTTTCTGTTGCAGGGTTGGTGAAGATCATCTCCAGTCAGTGGGTTGCCTTTTTGTCTTAGTGACAGTGTCCTTCTTTACAGAAGCTACTCAGTTTCAGGAGGTCCCATTTATTCAATGTTGTCCTTAATGTCTGTGCTGCAGGGGATAAACGTAGGAAGTGATCTCCTGTACCCATATGTTGTTGAGTACTTCCCACTTTTTCTTCTATCAGGTTCAGTTTTTTCAGACGAATATTGAAGTCTTTAATCCATTTGAACTTGAGTTTTGTGCATGGTCTATTTTCATTCTTCTACAGGTTGACAACCAGTTCTGCCAGCACAGTTTGTTGAAGATGCTCTCATTTTTCCATTGATACTTTTAGCTCCTTTATCAAGAATTAGGTGTTCATATGTTTGTGAGTTAAAATCAGGGTCTTCTACTCGGTTCCATTGATCGACTTCTCTGTTTTTATGAAAATACCAAGATGTTTTCAATACTGAGGCTCTGTAATAGAGTTTGAGGTCAGGGATGGTAATGCCTCCAGATGATCCTTTATTACGTAAGAATGTTTTGGCTATCCTGGGTTTTTTGTTTCTCCATATAAAGTTGATTATTGTGCTCGTAAGGTCTGTGCAGAATTTTAATGGGATTTTAATGGGGATTGCATTGAATCTATAAATTGCCCTGGGTAGAATTGCCATTTTTACTATGTTGATCCTCCCAATCCAAGAACAAGGGAGATCCTTCCATTTTCTGGTATCCTCCTCAATTTCTTTCTTAATAGACTTAAAGTTCTTGACAAATAAATCCTTCACTTCCTTGGTTAGAGTTACCCCAAGATATTTTATGCTATTTGTGGCTATCGTGAAGCGTGATGCTTCTCTGATTTTACTCTCTGCTTCCTTATCCTTTGTTTATAGGAGGGCAACTGATTTTTTGGAATTAATCTTGTATCCTGAAAGGCTACTAAAGGTGTTTATCAGCTAAAGGAGTTCTTTGCTGGAGTTTTTGGGGTCGCTTATGTACACTATCATATCGTCTGCAAATAATGAAAGTTTAACTTCTTCCTTTCCAATTTGAATCCCTTTGATCCCCTTATGTTGTCTTATTGCTATTGCTAGAATTTCAAGCACTATATTAAAGAGGTATGGAGAGAGTGGACAACCTTGTCGTGTTCCTGATTTTAGTGGAATAGCTTTGAGTTTCTCTCCATTTAATTTGATGTTAGCTGATGGCTTGCTATAAATAGCTTTTATTATACTTAGGTATGACCCTTGTATTCCTAATCTCTCAAAGACCTTTATCCTAAAAGGATGTTGGATTTTTTTGAATGCTTTTTCAGCATCTAATGAAATGATCATATGTTTTTTTCTATAGTTTATTTATATGATGGAATACATTGATAGATTTCGTATGTTGAACCTGCCCTGCATCTCTGTGATGAAGACTACTTGATCATAATGGATAATTTTTATAATGTGTTCTTGGATACGGTTTGCCAGTGTTTTATTGAGTATTTTTGTGTTGATGTTCATGAGTGGGATTGGCCTGTAGTTCTCTTTCTTGGTTGTGTCTTTGTGTGGTTTTGGTATAAGAATAACTGCAGCTTCAAGAAAGGAATTTGGCAATGAGTTCTCTGTTTCTATATTGTGAAATACATTAAGGGGTATAGGTATTAGGTCTTCTTGGAAGTTATGGTAGAATTCTGCATTGAAGCCGTCTGTACCTGGGCTTTTTTTGGAGGAGAGGCTTTTTATAACAACTTCTAATTCTTTGGGACTAACAGGTCTACTTAGATTGTTCACCTGGTCGTGGTTTAACTTTGGTATATGGTACTTATCTAAGAAAGTGTCCATTTCTTTTATATTTTCCAATTTTGTGGCATACAAGTTTTTATAGTAAGATCTAATGATTCTCTGAATTTCCGCTGTGTCTGTTGTTATGTCTCCCTTTTCTTTTCTGATTTTGTTAATTTGCGTATTCTCTCTCCGCCGTTTCATTAGTTTGGATAGGGGTTTATCAATCTTATTGATTTTCTCCATGAACCAGCTTTTGTTTCCGTGATTCATTGGATTGTTTTCTGTGTTTCTATTTTGTTGATTTCAGCCCTTAATTTGATTATTTCCAGTTTTCTACTTCTCCTTGGTGAGTCTGTTTCTTTTTTTCTAAAGCTTTCCGGTGGCCTATTAAGTCTCCAATGTGTGCTTTCTCTGTTTTCTTTAAGTGGGCACTTAATGTTATGAACTTTCCTCTTAGCACTGCTTTCATAGTGTCCCATAGGTTTGAGTATGTTGAGTCTTTGTTTTCAGTGAATTCAAGAAAGACTTGAATTTCTTTATTTCTTCCTTGTCCAGGTGTGGTTCAGTAGTTGACTGTCCAGTTTCCATGAACTCATAGGCTTTCAGGGATAGCATTGTTGTTGAATTCTAACTTTAATCCATGGTGTTCTGATAAGATATTTTTGTGTAGCTGTGAAAGTTTGCTTTGTTACCGAGTATGTGGTCTATTTTTGAGAGGTTCCATGATCTTCAGAGAAGAATGTATATTCTTTCCTATTTGAGTGGAATGTTCTATAGATGTCTGTTAAGTCCATTTGATTCATTACCTCCCTTAATCCTCTTATTTCTCTATTAGGTTTCTGTGTGATTGACCTGACCATTGGTGAGAGAGGAGTGATGAAATCTCCTACTATTAGAGTGTGTGGTTTGATGACTGCCTTGAGTTTTAGTAACGTTTCTTTTACACAAGTGGGTGCTTTTATATTACGGGCATAGATATTCAGTATTGAGACTTCATCCTGGTGAATTGTTCCTGTTATGAGTAAAAAATGTCCATCTCCATCTCTTTTGATTGATTTTAGTTTGAAGTCAACTTTCTTAGAAATTAGTATGGCCACACCTGCTTGTTTCTTAGGTCTGTTTGCCCGATAAACCTTTTCCCAGCCCTTTACTCTGAGTAGGTGTCTGTCTTTGTGTTTGACGTGTGTTTCTTGTAAACAGCAGAATGTTGGATCCTGTTTTCGAATCCAATCTCTTAGCCTGTGCCTCTTTATAGGTGAGTTGAGTCCATTGATATTAAGTGATAGTAATGACCCGTGGTTGTTAACTCCGCTCATTTTTCCTTTCTTTCTTTCTTTCTTTCTTTCTTTCTTTCTTTCTTTCTTTCTTTTGGTAGTAGAGTTTGTGTGTTTCCGTTCTTCAAGTTGTGCTGGTGAAGGGTCCTTAGATGTCTGAGTTTTTGTGGGCATTGTTGGGCTCCTTGGTTTGTGATTTTCCTTCTATTACTTTCTGTAAGGCTGGATGTGGGCTACGTATTGTTTAAATTTGTTTTTATCCTAGAAAATTTTGTTTTCTCAATTTATAGTGAACGAAAGCTCGGCTGGGTATAGTAGTCTGGGCTTGCATCCATGGTCTCTTAGTTTCTGCTGTACATAATTTGAATACCAGCATAGGAACACCCATACTGCAGGTGAGATATCTGGACATGGGATACTTCTACCCAATTCTCTTCATTTGTGATCAATATTTTGACTCCAAATTCTTCCAGAAACTTCTGGAAGTTTCATTGTCCTTACTTTCTGTCAAAAATCTTTAAGATTAGTATTTATGTTGCCCCCCCCATTGTTTGCATATTGGTTGCTCATTGCTCTTCTTACAGAAACTGCAGAGAAAAAAGGAAGCACACATTAATATTAGGAGACTTCAACACTCCTCTCTCACCAATGGACAGGTCAATTAGACAGAACCCTAACAGAGAAATAAGGAATTAATGGAGGTAATGTATCAAATGGACGTAACAAATATCTATAGAATATTCCACCCAAATAGGAAACAATATACCTTCTTCTCTGCAGCTCATGGAACCTTCTCGAAAATTGACCACATACTCGGTAACAAAGCAAACATCCACAGTTACAAAAAAATCTGTAACCACCTGTATCTTATCAGATCACCATGGATTAAAGCTAGAATTCAACAACAATGCTACCCCCAGAAAGCCTACAAACTAATGGAAACAGAACAGTCAACTACTGAACCATACCTGGATTAAAGAAGAAATAAAGAAAGAAATTAAAGTCTTCCTTGAATTCAATTAAAATAAAGAAACAACATACTCAAACCTATTGGACACTATGAAAGCAGTCCTGAGAGGAAAGTTCATAGCATGAAGTGCCCACATAAAAAAAACAGAGAGAGCACACATTGGAAACTTAACAGCCCACCAGAAATTTCTAGAAAAAAAGAAGCAGACTCACCTAGAAGTAGTAGAAGACTGGAAATAATCAAACTAAGTGCTGAAATCAACAAAATAGAGACACAGAACAATTGAGAGAATCAATGAAACAAAAAGCTGGTTCTTGGCGAAAATCAACAAGATTAATAAACCCCTATCCAAACTAATCAAATGGCAGAGAGAGAATTTGGAAATTAATAAGATCAGAAATGAAAAGGAAGACATAACCACAGACACAGAGGAAATTCAGAGAATCAGTAGATCTTACTACTAAAGCCTGTATTCCACAAATTGGAAAATGTTAAAGAAATGGACACTTTTTTAGATTAAAAAAAGTCCAGGACCAGATGGTTTCAATGTGGAATTCTACCAGAACTTCCAAGCAAAGCTAATACCTATACTCCTTAATGTATTTCACAATATAGAAACAGAAGAGTCATTGTCAAATTCCTTTTATCAAGCTACAGTAAATCTGATACCAAAACCACACAAAGATTCAACCAAGAAAGAGAATTACAGGCCAATCTCACTCATGAACATCGACGCAAAAATCCTCAACAAAATACTGGCAAACCGAATCCAAGAACACATTAGAAAAATTATCCATTGCAGGACTGGTTTATCATATACAAATCTATCAATGTAATCCATCATATAAATAAACTGAAAGAAAAAAAACCTATGATAGTTTCATTAGATGCAGAAAAAGCATTTGACAAAATTCAACCTCCCTTTATGATAAAAGTCTTGGAGAGATTAGGGATACAAGGGTCATACCTAAATATAATTAAAGCTATTTACAGCAAGCCGACAGCTAACATCAAATTAAACAGAGAGCAACTTAAAGCCATCCCACTAAAATCAGGAACACCCCAAGGCTGTCCACTCTCCCCATACCTCTTCAATATAGTTCTTGAAGTCTTAGCAATAACAATAAGACAAAGTAAGGGGATAAAGGGATTTTGAATTGGAAAGGAAGAAGTTAAACATGCGTTAT
This sequence comes from Chionomys nivalis, assembly GCF_950005125.1. Lineage (NCBI taxonomy): Eukaryota > Metazoa > Chordata > Mammalia > Rodentia > Cricetidae > Chionomys > Chionomys nivalis. Next base: position 252,937 of record NW_026646937.1, on the reverse strand, counting down.
TTGCAGATGATATACTAGTGTAGTTAAGCGACCCCAAAAACTCCACCAAAGAACTTATACAGCTTATAAATACCTTTAGTAATGTGGCAGGATACAAGATCAACTCCAAAATATCAGTCACGGTCTTATACACAAAGGATATGGAAGCAGAGAGGGAAATCAGAGAATCTTCACCTTTCACGATAGCCACAAACCGCATAAAATATCTTGGGGTAACTCTAACCAAGGAAGTGAAAGATCTATTTGACAAGAACTTTAAGTCTTTGAAGAAAGAAATTGAAGACGATACCAGAATATGGAAGGATTTCCCTTGCTCTTGGATTGGGAGGATCATCATAGTAAAAATGGCAATTCTACCAATGGCAATCTATAGATTCAATGCAATCCCCATCAAGGTCCCATCAAAATTCTTCACAGATCTTGAGAGGACAAAAATCAACTTTATATGGAGAAACAAAAAACCCAGGATAGCCAAAACAATCTATTTCAATAAACGAACTTCTGGAGGCATTACCATCCCTGACTTCAAACTCAATTACAGAGCTACAGTAAGGAAAACAACATGGTACTGTCATAAAAACAAAGAAGTCGACCAATGGAATCGTATAGAAGACCCGGATTTTAACGCACAAACCTATGGACACCTCATTTTCGATAAAGGAGCTAAAACTGTACAATGAAAGAAAGAAAGCATCTTAAACAAATGGTGCTGGCTCAACTGGATGTCAAACTGTAGAAGAATGAAAATAGACCCATATCTATCACCATACACAAAACTCAAGTTCAAATGGATCAAAGACATCAAGAGAAAATGGGAAGTACCCTACAACATATGGGCACAGGAGATCGCTTCCTATGTATAAGCCCAGCAGCAGAGACATTAAGGGCAACATTGAAGAAATGGGACCTCCTGAAACTGAGAAGCTTCTGTAAACAAAGGACACTGTCACGAAGACAAAAAGACACCCTACTGACTGGGAGAAGATCTTCACCAACCCTGCAACAGACAAAGTTCTGATCTCCAAAATATATAAAGAACTCAAGAAACTAGACATTAAAATGATAATTAACCCAATTAAAATTTGGGGCACTGAACTGAACAGAGAATTCTCAACAGAAGAATTTCAAATGGGCAAAAGATACTTAAGGTTATACTCAACCTCCTTAGCGATCAGAGAAATGCAAATCAAAACAATTTTTAGATACCATCTTACACCTGTCAGAATGGCTAAAATCAAAAACACCAAGGATAGCCTTTGCTGGAGAGGTTGTGGAGAAAGGGGTACCCTTTTCCATTCCTGGTGGGAATGCAAACTTGTGCAACCACTTTGGAAATCAGTGTGGTGGTTTCTCAGAAAAATTGGGATCAACCTACCCCTGGACCCAGCAAAACAACTCTTGGGAATATACCCAAGAGATCCCTTATCATATGACAAAAGCATTTGTTCAACTATGTTCATAGCAGCATTATTTGTAATAGCCAGAACCTGGAAGCATCCTAGATGTCCTTCAATGGAAGAATGGATGAAGAAAGTGTGGTATATATAAACATTAGAGTCTACTCTGCAGTAAAAAACAATGACTTCTCGAATTTTGCATGCAAATGGATGGAAATAGAAAATACTATCCTGAGTGAGGTAACCCAGACCCAAAACGAAGATCATGGGATGTACTCACTCATAATTGGTTTCTAACCATGGATAGGGGCCACTGAGTCTATAATTTGTGGTCCTAAAGAAGCTAAACAAGAGGGCAAACCCAAGGAAAAACATATAGTTATCCTCCTGGCTATGGGAAATAGACAAGATTGCCGGGCAAAAAAATTGTAATCTTGGGGTTAGTGTGGTATGGGGTTAAGGGGAGATGGGGAGAGAAAAGTGTGAAGGAGAGGATGAGGGGAACTTGGGGAAACGGGATGATTGGGGATATCGGAAGTTTGGATAGGGGAGTAGGGAAACTCATATCTTAGTTAAGGGAACCACCTCAGGGTTGGCAAGAGACTTGAACTTGGGGTGGCTACCAGATGACCAGAGCAATGTCCCCAGTTAGTTCCTTGGGCACCTGAGGATAGGGAACCTGAAATAAACCTATCCTATAGCCATACTGATGAATATCTTGCATATCACCATAGAACATTCATCTAACGTTGGATGGAGATAGAGACAGAGACCCACACTGGAGCACCGGACTGAGCTCCCAAGGTCCTAATGAGGAACAGAAGGTGGGAGAACATGTACAACGAAGTCAGGACCACGAGGGGTGCACCCACCCACTGAGACAGTTGGGCCGATTTATTGGGAGCTCACCAAGGCCAGCTGGACTGTGACTGAAAAAGCATGGGATAAAACCGGACTCTCTGAAAATGGCAGACAATGAGAGCTGACGAGAGCCCAAGGACAATGGCATGGGGTTTTGATCCTACTTCATGTTCTGGCTTTGTGGGAGCCTAGAGAGTTTGGATGTTCAACTTCCTAGATCTGGATGGAGGGGGGAGGACCTTGGACTTTCCACAGAGCAGCGAACCCTGACTGCTCCTGGGACAGGAGAGGGTGGAGACGAGGGGTGGGGGGAGAGGGAGAGGAGTGGAAGGAGGAGGAGGGAAATGGGAAGCGGGGAGGAGGCAGAAATTTTTTTGTCAATAAAAAAATGGTCATATACCTATGGACATCTGATTTCCAACAAAGAAGCAAAAATTATACTTTGGAAAAATAAAGCATCTTGAACTGGATGTCAGCATGTAGAAGAATGCAAAGAGATCCATTTTTATCACTCTGCACAAAACTCAAGTCCAAGTGATCAAAGACCTCAATATGAAATAAGTATACTGAACCTGATAGAAAATTGGGAAATAATTTCTATTGCATGGTACATGCGGCAACTCCCAGAACAGAATAACAACAGCACAATGTACAACACACAATTAATAAATGGGTCCTCATGAAACTGAAGTTTCTGTAAGGCAAAGGACACCATCAATAGGTCAAAATGGCAGTGTATAGAATGGGACAAGATCTTTACCAAACCAACATCCGACAGAGGCCTGATGTCCAAAATATATAGAGAACTCAAGAAACTAGGTATCACCCAACCAAATAGTCCAAGTAAAAAAAAATGGGGTGCAGATATAAGCAGAAAATTCTCAACAGAAGAATCTCAAATGACTGAAAAACACTTGAGATGTTTAACATTCTTAGTCATCAGAGAAACACAAATCAAACTGACTCTGAGATTCAATCTTATACCTGTCAGAATGGCTGAGAATAAAAACACAAGGGGCAAGCTGAAGAGGACTTGGAACAAGGGGAACACTCCTACATTGCTGGTGGGAGTGAAAACTTTTCCAGCCACTTTGGAAGTCAGTGTGGTGATTCCTCAGAAAACTGGGGATCAACCTACCACAAGCCTCAGCTGTACTGCTCTCGGGCATATACCCAGAGGATGCTCAATCATACCACAAGGACACTTGTTTAATTATGTTCATGGCAGTTTTATCTGTAATATTGAAAACCTGGAAACAATCTTCATGTCCCTCTACTGAGGAATGGATGAAGAAAAAGTGGTTCATTTAGACACTGGGATTATTACTCAGCTGTTAAAAACAAGGATACAAGGAAATTTGAAAGCAAGTAGATGGAACTAGAAAAAAAATCATCGGGAGTGAGGTAACCCAGGCAGATAAAGACACACATGGCATGTACTCACACATAGTGAATATTAGCTGTAAAATAAAGGCTAACTATACTAGAGCCACAGACCCATAGAGATGAGTTAACAAGAGAGCTCATGGCGGGTGGAGGGGCTACGGGGGCACATGAATCTCCATGGGAAGGGGAAACAGAAGAGATTTCTTGAGTGCACTGAGAGCAGGTGAAGATGGGAACTTGAGCAATCAGGTTGGGGGAGGTATGAGGAGGGAGAGTGCTGAGGGGGTTGGGTAGGGGTGGCATTTTGGGGTTGGCGCTGATGACTCTTCCAGGAGTCTATGTGGAGGATCCCATCATAGACTCCTAGCAACAGTGGATAAGTAGCCTGAACTGGCTGTCTCCAGTAACCAGATTAGTGCTTGGCCCAACTGTCATCAGAGAGGTGTTATCAACAACTTATGGAGGCAGGTGCAGAGACCCACAGCCAAATATTAGATGGAGTCTGGGAATCCTGCAGAGGAGGAGGAGGAGGAGAAAGATGTGTAGGAGCCAGCGTGATCAAGGACACCATGGGATTGCTCACCCAGTCAACTAATTTGGGTTCATAAGGGTTCGCAGAGACTGAACTGACAACCAGGGAGCCTGCATGGGACCTACATTGGCACTCTGCATATTCTACAGTTGTGGGACTCCTAATAGCGGGAACAGGGTCTGTCTCTGACTCTTATACTGGCTTCTGGGATCCAACTTCTCATACTGGGTCGCCCTGCCCACCCTTAATACAGGGGAGGTGCCCAGTCGTACTGCAACTTGATATGTCATGATTTATTGATAATGCTAGGAGACCCGCTCTTTCCTGGATGGAGACTGAAGAGGAGGGGATTCAGGGGTGGAATGAGGGGTGGAATGAGAGAGAGGACTATGGGGAGAAGGTCAGGATGTAAAATAAATAGATAAAAAAAGAGGTCGAGGCAGAAACTGTCATCCCCTCAAACATAATACATGTTACATTTTGCAAACTGAACACGTTATATTTAGGAATATATATATATGCATGTGATAGCAGTGAAAAGAGAGATCATTTTTTGAAGGAGACGGGGGAGGGGTATATGGGAGGCTTTGAAGGGAGGGAAGGGAAGGGAGAAAACTTGTAATTATATTATAATTTCAAAGGAAAAAAAAGAGGTGGAGGCAGGAGGATCTTGAGTTCCAGGGCAACTTGGGCCTCATATTTAGGGGCTGTGGAGAAGCATCAGTTGATAAGAGCATTTATATCCCTTCCAGATGATTGGAGTTCCATTCCCTGCACCACATGGCGCCTCACAATCATTTGTAGCTCCAATTCCAGGTGATCTGACACCATTTTCTAGCTTCCTTGGGTACCAAGCAAACTTGTAGGGCAAAATACCCATACACATTAAAAAACTGTGAAGAGTTATTATCACTGTCTGATTTAATGTCACTGTATACAGGTGTCGTAAAGTGCTTTGTCTATATTAAAGTCGCAGCAATTGGCACAGATCCAACGATTGAAAGGATAGAACCCAGCTTGGCGTCACTGAGCAAACTACCAATCCCATGCAGCAGTGCAGGATTCTCAAACTCAGAGTGACGACTGGGGGCAGGTCCTCAGAGGGCGGGGTCGCTCTGCAGGGTGGTGGGCCAGCAGCCGCGGAACCTAGGCTCAGGGAGCTGGGGGTCCCTGGTGAGCGAGGGCCATGCGGCCTTGCCGTGCAATGGAACAGGCAAAGATGGCGGAGGAGAGCCTGGAGACCGCCGGGGAGCACCAGCAGATCCTGAGGGAGATCGAGAGCACAGACATAGCCTGTATCTGGCCCACGCTCAGGTACCGGTGCGGGGCCAGGGCCAGCGGGAGCGGGCGGAGTGCAGTGGCTGGCAGAGGGGAGAGCCCCAGGTGTCCCGCATCCTGGGCAAGGCTCTGCTGGGAGCCTGTCTGGAGAGAGGGTGAGGCTTGGCTCTGTTGGGCCGCAGCTCCTTTCGGGCAGTAGATCTTCAGTCAGGAGCGGACACCATCTCTGCATGCAGGGATGAGAGCATCCTGGTGATGTCATTCCTGGGGGAGAGTTCTCCCACCTTCTTTCACCTGAGAGCTCGGTTCGTGAGGACAACCTCACCCAACTGCAGCCCCGGGATCTTGCCAGCTCCTGGACCTGCTCCTTCTCCCTGCCCTGCCTCCTTCTCTGAGAGCTTCCACCAGCATTGCCTGTGGACCCATCAGAATGGACCCGGTTAATGACATTGCACTTGTTACACAGAGCGCAAGGCATTGTGCGAATTGCTGTGCTAATACCACTATGGAAGCCATTGAGCAGTCCTACCGCTGGGACACAGTTACTGTTGTCCAGTAGCAGAGGGCTTGGGGAAGTGAAGTGAATTGTCCAAGGTCACGGGGGAAGGAAACCGGGTTTCTAGTTCCCATCCCAGACTCTGCCTCCCTGGTTCTAGTCCTTGTCCTCCTCCTAATCTTCCTAGTCCTCCTTGTCCTTGTCCTCCTCCTCCTCCTTTTTTTTGTGGCGCTGGGAATGGAACCCAGTGTGCCAGGCAAGCTCTTTTTCGTTGAACTGTGCCCAGCCCACATATTCTTCACTACTTTGGTTCTGCCTTAGTTGGGGATTACCATATGCTATACTTCCTGTTGAAAATTGTCCACCAAGACCAATTTTGAATCCCCGCAGTTTCCTGGTGTCCTAGTACCAGTTCCTCCTGGTCCTTTCCTGTGGTGCTTTCTGGTCTCCATTCAGTCTGAATGGAAAATCGCTTTACCAGTCCTTGCACAGCATTGGGTCCACGTTCCTCCCTCCAGAAGGCATCACTAATCATTTCATGGGGAGACTTGTCCCAGGAAAGAGTGACCTAAGGCCTGGGACCTTTGCTTTTAGCTTTACTTGAATAGCTTTCTTCTCCAGGCTCCATTGTTAGTTTCAAGCAAGTTTTCTCAGTGTCCTATCTCCTGGAAATAACTGTCCTTAGTCATCTGTACCTCGATCTCCTTTTCCTTTTTTTTTCTTTTCCGGTGCTAAAGTTTGAACTAGATAAAACAACAATGCTTTACCACTGAGTTGAATCCCCAGTGGCCTTTTAGCTCTCCATCCCGCCCCTTTTTCTGCCAGTTCTTTCACACAATTGCTCCCCTGTCCTCTTTGTATCATAATCATGCTCCTCTCATTCCCTGTTTTCTTGTGTTGTGGAAGGCCAGTGATTTTCATTTCATAGTCCTTTATAAAAGCCCAGGGCCCCTCACTAATCCTCTCCTAAATGCGTGGCTATTACTATTTGGCTTTCAGTGACTGGAAATGTTCTGTTCTCATCTGTTAGGAAATCTGGCTGCTGAATTGAGTATTTAGGACCAAAGTTTAGGCAGGATTCCTTATCAGAGCAGCATCTGTGTTGTCTTGAGTTGCTTGTGGTTTTCAGTTGCTGTTGTTTTATACAATAAATAACTTAGGTAGTACCATAAATTTAGTTTACTGTGATTAATATGTTAATCCTCGGTGTAAAGCATTTTAATTTTTTACATGGGAGATATAGTTTCCTGTATCCCAGGCTGTGATCATACTTGCCGGCTAGTTGAGAAAACCCTTGAACTTCTCATCCTCATCAAACCCACACTTCCTAAGTGCTGGGATTACCGTCTAGGACCACTGTGCTTAGTCTTATGCCATGCTCGGGATTGACCCTACGGCTTGCTGCCTATTAGGTGAACATCCCATTAATTGAGCCACGTGTCTAGCACTAGTAATGTATTTGTAGCAACTGGATTTTGGTGGTTAATTTTCTGGCCTCTTGGCTTTAGTAATGTATATGTTATAATTTAAACATGTTATGCATTCTCCCCATTTTCTCATTATTATTACTGAACTCTTTTTTTCTGGTTCTGTGTTTGTGCATGAATTACGAAGCCTTTTACTTTATGGGAACATTGTTAAGTAGCAACATAAAAGAAAGTTCAGGAACTATCACATGACCCTATATGTTTTAGTTGTTTTGCCTGACTATATTGTTAGTGGATTTGGATTAAATTTTTTATAATTTATTTCATTTTCATTGGTGTTTTGTCTGCATGTATGTTTGTGTGAGAGTGTCATAAGCCCTGGAACTGGAGTTACAGAAAGGCTTGGGTGCTGGGAATTGAACCTGGGTTCTCTGAAAGAGCAGCCAGTACTCTTTTAAATATTTATTTATTTATTATGTGTAGTAGGAGCTGTGGGCTGTTTTCCTGCCACCCCAGCTCCTGGTCGCCTGGCTAGCTTATGCCCCGAAATAACAACACACAAACTGTATTCTTTTAAACACTGCTTGGCCCATTATATCTAGCCTCTTCTCGGCTAACTCTCGCACATGGACTAGCCCATTTCTAATAATGTGTGTGGCACCCCAAGGTGCGCTTAACGGCAAGATTCTGGCCTACGTCCATCCTGGGTCGGAGCTAACTCGCATCTGCCCCAGAGAGCAGAGCTAAGGTGTATGAGCTCACTTCCTCTTCCTACCAGCATTCTGTTCTGTTTACTCCACCCACCTATGTTCTAACCTATGAGGGCCAAGCAGTTTCTTTGTTTTTAACCAATGACCTTACTCCATAATTTCCCCTTTTTCTGTTTAAACACAAAAAAAGGAAGGCTTTAACTTTAACATAGCAAAATTACATATAACAAAACAGTTATCAAGTAAGAATTACAATATTTACATCTATTTTATCTTTATCATAACTAACGAAAACTATAACTATAACTAACTATTCTTCAACTCCATCAAAGACTCCAGAAAGATACAATATTACCTAAGCAAACAAGAAATAAGCAGCTTTCAAACTCATGAAATGACAGAGACATCTCGCTGCCTTGACAGTCACCCAAAGATTCTCTGTACCATTGGGGCATCCATCTTTGGCCTACAGGCCCATAGCTTCCAGCAGACATTTCCATGAAGCAGGAAATTTCAAAGGCAGTTCAGTCACTATCTGATATGTCCTACAAGATGTCTCGCAGACTCTTTCATGAATCAGGAACCCTGAGCTCATCTCACCTTTAGGCAAGTTCAGCAGGAATCTCTCTGTGGGTTATTTGTGTCCAGTTTATGCAACAGTCCAGGCAAGAGCAGTTTCTTGCCCGAATGGCTATCAAACTCCATAAGGATCCTCTTCGATGCCCATTCTCTTCTTGAAGTCGATTGGTGCTGCCAGGAGCAGAGTGTCTCATTGTCATTAAAAGTCCTAAGTTATTTAAACATTAAATAGCATATTCTGTAGTCTTTGAAATATATGATGAATGTCTATCTAAAATATATCTATGGACATCTAGAAAATCTAACATGACTACAAACTTTACTATTATAGATAACTATTCATTAACAGCTTATATACATAATATTTTACATGAGCTACACAATCACAATATATTAATCAATATCAGAAATACATATACATATAACAAATTGACCTTAAATTCAAATCACTGAAGCAAAATCTATATCAATGCAAATTATTCATACCTATATTGTATCCCCCTTTAAATGTAAAAGAACATTTATAAACAATATTTGGGAATATGGACGCAGTTATTTCTCTCCAAACTGCTTCCTGCTGAATGGGGCCGCTGTCATTCAGGTCTTTTATGGGATAACCTGTCTGCTAGTTTCATCTCAGTTGGCAGTTGAGCAAAGCAATTTTTTGAGGGTGTTCACAGCAACCCTTCAGGAGGGCATGGTCTATCATACCATGTTGGGGTCGAAATAGCAATCCACAGGGTTTCATCGTCCCGGCTAGCTCAGTTAGTAGAGCATGAGACTCTTAATCTCAGGGTACTGGGTTCGAGCCCCACGTTGGGCGCCATTCAGTGTTGGGACTGCGGGCTGTGTTCCTGCCGCCCCAGTTCCTGGTCGCCTGGCTAGCTTATTCCCCGAAATAACAACACACAAAATGTATTCTTTTAAACACTGCTTGGCCTATTATATCTAGCCTCTTCTTGGCTAACTCACACCTGGACTAGACCATTTCTAATAATGTGTATAGCAGCCCAAGGTGCACTTACTGAGAAGATTTTAGCCTACTTCCATCCTGGGTCGGATCTTCATCTCATCTGTCCCAGAGAGCAGAGCTAAGTTGTATGAGCTCACATCCTCTTCCTCCCAGCATTCTGTTCTCTTTACATCACCCACCTATACTAACCTATGAGCGCCCAGCAGTTTTTTTTAACCAATCATCTTCCTCCATCAATTATGTATATAGAATTCTGCCTGCATGTATTTTTGCATGCTAGAAGGTGGCATGAGATCTCAGTAGAGATGGTTGTGAACCACCATGTGGATGCTGGGATTGAACCCAGGTCCTCTAGAAGAGCAGTCAGTGCTCTTATCTTCTGAGCCATTTCTCCTCCCCTGCGTGGCCACATGGATCATGCTGTCCTTGAACTTACAGAAATCTGCCTGCCTTTGCTTCTCCAGATGGGATTAAGGCCTGTACCAATTATTGCTGGCTGAGAGCTTCTTTTGAGGCTGTGGCATAAAAATACAGCTATACTTCAACCCTTGGCTGAAGAAAGTCAATTATCATAGAGGGCCATCCTCTTCAGTGCAGCTTGAGAAGGTCACACTTAGAACAGTGAGGAGGGAAGGGAAAACCTTCCTAGCTAGCCATATCAGCCTGTCAATCTGGTGATCAATGGGGTTATGATGTCTCTGCCGATTTACCCTCACATCTCAAGTACTAACATTCTTATTCCAAGTAAGTTGTGAACTGTAGCTCTGTTTTTCATTTTTCAACTCCCATGTCTGTATTTCTACACTTATTTATCACATTATTTAACTAATAATCATTTCTGTATTTTTCTTGGTGGGTCAGAGAAATTGGCATTCACTCCAATTGTACTTAAAATTTTGTTTTTAAAATTTTTACCTTGAATAATAAAATACATTGCCATTTAAAAAATAGCTTTATAGCCAAGTGTTCATGCATGTATCCCAGCACTTGGTTGGTGACAGCAGGAAGGCAGGGAGATAAGAGAGTCATCTTTGGCTACATAGCAAGTTCCAGACTAGCCTGGAGTATATGAAACCCTATCTTTAAGAAGTAGCTTTGCTGAGATCTAAATCATATGATAGCATATGATCTACATATTGTTTAAAATGTGTAACTGCATAGGTGGTGGTGATGCACACCTTTAATGCCAGCAATCAGGAGGCAGAGGCAGGCAGTTAGTTCCCTGTGGATTCTTTTATAGCCAGGACTTTTTCACAGAAAAACTGTGTCTTGAAAAACCAGAAATAAATAAATAAACAAACAAAGAAAAAAACAAATAAATGTGTAACTGAGTGGCTTGTAGTATATTTGTAGAGTTGTGCAGCTATCTCCACAGTCTAATTTAGGACTATTTTACCTTCCCCAAACAAACACATATTCTTTGAGAATCACTGTTCATTATTTGCCTCTCTTCCATGCCATTCTTCCTTTCCTGTTTTGTTTGGTTTTCTCAAGGCTGTTCTTGAATAACTTTGAGCTCTAGATCTTTTTGCCCCACCTCCTAAATGCTGGAATTACAGTTGTGCACCACCACATTCAGCTTCCCATTTGCTGCTTTGGACATCTGGACATTTTGTGTAAATAGATTTATACAGGAATTATTTTTTTGCTACTTACAGAAATGTTTTCAAGGTTTATCCATATGGCTATGTATCTGACATTATTTCTTTTTATTGCTGAATAAAACTCCATTGTATTAATGTACTTGTATCACATTTTATTTGTTCATGAAGGTGGTGCATATTTTGATCATTTCCATTTAGGATTGTTAAGAACAATGTCCTATGTCCTGTTTGTTTGTGTTTGTGTATGTGTGTGGACTCATGTTTTCCTTTCTGGAGAATAGAGCAAGCAGTTGTGATCATTGTGCAGCTTCCCTAAGGCAGTCCCAGAATGTTCCAAATTTCCAGTGGTGTAAGGGTGATTTGGTTGTCTGCTTGACTGACATCCCCTTTGCTGAAGGCACTTAGAGCAAGGGATTGTATAGCAGCTGCCAATTAGGAAATCAGATTGCTCCATTCTCCAAGATTTTTACTTATTAAAAAATAGACATCAGAAGAATGTTTCATTTTTATCTTTATTTTTTTAATTAAGATTTTTTAAAACATACAGTCTCCTCCTTTTACATAACTATCCCCGTTCCCACCCCTTCCTCTCCTCCTGCTTCCCTCACCTTCCCCATCCCACTCCCCCATCCACTCTTCATAAAGGGTAAGGCATCCTGTGGGGAGTCAACAAAGTCTGACACTTCACCTTGAGGCAGGAACAAGGCCCTCCCCTTAGCAACGTTATCGCTCCAAAAAGAATGTGCTCCTAGATGCCAGTTCAAGTACTAGGGATAAAACCTGGTCCTATAGCCTGTGGCCCCACAGACTGTCCAAGCCCATATTCAGTGGGCCTAATTTGGTCTTCTGCAGGTTCCCCCGCTGTTAGTCCAGTGTCAGTGAGCTCTCACTAGCTCAGGTCAGCTGTTTCTGTGGGGTACCGGGCACGACATTAACCCCAACCAATCGGACCCCTCATGCTACACCCAGGTTCAATTCCCAGCACCCACATGGCAATTCGCAGCTGTCTGTAACTGCAGTTCAAGAGAATCTGACATCGTTATACCAATGCACATGAAATAAAGTTAAATAAAGCTAAAAAAAGATAAGTAATGTAGAAACTATTCTGGCTGGAACATTTATTTCTGATTAAGGATATAATTTAATTGAAATGTTTGTAACTTATCCTGCACCAGATGAAGTTTTTTTAAGGGTTTAGATAATTCTCAATAAGTGAGTAATAAATTTAAGCATGTAATAGATATTTGTACAACCAATCCCCCGAACTCGTCCCATCCTCCCCTGCTCATGTTTCTCATCCCATTTCCCCTTGCAACCTCACCCACAAGTTCCCATTTTTTGCCCTGCAATCTTGTCTACTTCCCCTCTCCAGGCGGATGACTATACGATTTTCTTTGGGTACACTTTCTTATTTAGTTTCTCTAGGATCACAAATTATATGCCCAATGTCATTTATTTATGGCTAGAAACCAATTATGAGTGAGTACATACCATGTTCCTCTTTTTGGGTCTCGGATACCTCACTCAGGATAGTGTTTTCTATTTCCATCCATTTGCAAGCAAAATTCGAGAAGTCATTGTTTTTTAACGCTGAGTAGTACTCTAATATGTGTATATCCCACACTTTCTTCATCCATTCCTCCATTGAAAAGCATCTAGGTTGTTTCCAGGTTTTGGCTATTACAAACAATGCTGCTATGAACATAGTTGAACAGATACTTTTGTCATTTGATGTGGCATCTCTTGGGTATATTCCCAATAGTGGTATTACTGGATCTTGGGGTAGGTTGATCCCAGGTTTCCTGAGAAATCGCCACACTGATTTCCAAAGTGCTTGCACAAGTTTGCATTCCCACCAGTAATGAATGAGTGTTCCCCTTTCTCCACAACCTCTCCAGCAAAGGCTGTCATTGCTGTTTTTGATTTTAGCCATTCTGACAGGTTAAAGATGGTATCTCAAAGTTGTTTTAATTTGCATTTCCCTTATCGCTAAGGAGGTTGAGCATGACCTTAAGTGTCTTTTGGCCATTTGAATTTCTTCTTTTGAGAATTCTCTGTTTAGATCAGTGCCCCATTTTTTATTGTGTTCATTAGCATTTTAAAGTCTAGTTTCTTGAGTTCTTTATATATTTTGGAGATCAGACCTTTTTCTGTTGCAGGGTTGGTGAAGATCTTATACCAGTCAGTGGGTTGCCTTTTTGTCTTAGTGACAGTGTCCTTTGCTGTACAGAAGCTACTCAGTTTCAGGAGGTCCCATTTATTCAATGTTGTTCTTAATGTCTGTGCTGCTGGGGATAAACGTAGGAAGTGATCTCCTGTACCCATATGTTCTAGAGTACTTCCCACTTTTTCTTCCATCAGGTTCAGTGTGTTCAGACTAATATTGAGGTCTTTAATCCATTTGGACTTGAGTTTTGTGCATGGTGATATATATGGATCTATTTTCATTCTTCTACACGTTGACAACCAGTTCTGCCATCACCATTTGTTGAAGATGCTCTCTTTTTTCCATTGAATACTTTTGTTCCTTTATCAAAAATTAGGTGTTCATATGTTTGTGGGTTAAAATCAGGGTCTTGTACTCGGTTCTATTGATTGACTTCTCTGTTTTTATGCGAATACCAAGCTGTTTTCAATACTGAGGCTCTGTAATAGAGTTTGAGGTCAGGGATGGTAATGCCTCCAGACGATCCTTTATTATATAAGATTGTTTTGGCTATCCTGGGTTTTTTGTTTCTCCATATAAAGTTGATTATTGTCCTCACAAGATCTGTGAAGAAAATTGATGGGATTTTAATGGGGATTGCATTGAATCTATAAAGTGCCCTTGGTAGAATTGCCATTTTTACTATGATGATCCTCCCAATCCAAGAGCAAGGGAGATCCCTACATTTTCTGGTATCCTCCTCAATTTCTTTCTTCATAGACTTAAAGTTCTTGTCAAATAGATCCTTTACTTCCTTGGTTAGAGTTACGCCAAGATATTTTATGCTATTTGTGGCTATCGTGAAGGGTGATGCTTCTCTGATTTCCTTCTCTGCTTCCTTATCCTTTGTGTATAGGAGGGCAACTGATTTTTTGGAATTGACCTTGTATCGTGAAATGCTACTAAAGGTGTTTATCAGCTGAAGGAGTTCTTTGCTGGAGTTTGTGTGTCGCTTATGTACACTATCATATCGTCTGCAAATAATGAAAGTTTAACTTCTTCCTTTCCAATTTGAATCCCTTTGATCCCCTTATGTTGTCTTATTGCTATTGCTAGAATTTCAAGCACTATATTGAAGAGGTATGGAGAGAGTGGACAACCTTGTCATGTTCCTGATTTTAGTGGAATAGCTTTGAGTTTCTCTCCATTTAATTTGATGTTAGCTGATGGCTTGCTATAAATAGCTTTTATTATATTTAGGAACGACCCTTGTATTCCTAATCTCTCTAAGACCTTTATCATAAAGGGATGTTGAATTTTGTAAAATGCTTTTTCCGCATCTAATGAAATGATCATATGGTTTTTTCTTTCAGATTATTTATATGATGGATTACATTGATTGATTATCGTATGTTGAACCAGCCCTGCATCTCTGGGATGAAGCCTACTTGATCATAATGGATAATTTTTCTAATGTGTTCTTGGATTCGGTTTTCCAGTATTTTATTGGGTATTTTTGCATCGATGTTCATGAGTGAGATTGGCCTGTAGTTTTCTTTCTTGGCTGTGTCTTTGTGTTGTTTTGATGTCAGAGTAACTTCAGCCTCATAAAAGGAATTTGGCAATGACTTCTCTTTTTCAATATTGTGAAATACATTAAGGAGTATAGATAGGTATTAGGTTTTCTTGGAAGTTCTGGTAGAATTCTGCATTGAAGCCGTCTGGACCTGGGCTTTTTTTGTGGGGAGGTTTTTTATAACACCTTCTAATTCTTCGCGAATAACAGGTGTATTTAGATTTTTCATCTGGTCGTGGTTTAACTTTGGTATATGGTACTTATCTAAAAAAGTGTCCATTTCTTTTACATTTTCCAATTTTGTGGCATACAGGTTTTTTTAGTAAAATCTAAAGATTCTCTGAATTTCGTCTGTGTCTGTGGTTATGTCTCCCTTTTTATTTCTGATTTTGTTAATTTGCGTATTATCTCTCCGCCGTTTGATTAGTTTGGATACGGGTTTATCAATCTTATTGATTTTCCAAGAACCAGCTTTTTGTTTCCTTGATTCTTTGGATTGTTTTCTGTGTTTCTATTTTGTTGATTTCAGCCCTCAATTTGATTATTTCCAGTCTTCTACTTCTCCTAGGTGAGTCTGCTTTTTTTTTCTAAAGCTTTCATGTGGGCTCTTAAGTCTCCAATGTGTTCTTTCTCAGTGTTCTTTAAAGTGGGCACTTAATGCTATGAACTTTCCTCTTAGCACTGCTTTCAGAGTGTCCCATAGGTTTGAGTATGTTGAGTTTTCGTTTTCATTGAATTCAAGAAAGACTTTAATTTCTTTCTTTATTTCTTCCTTGATCCAGGTGTGGTTCAGTAGTTGACTGTCCAGTTTCCATGAGTTCATAGGCTTTCTGGGGATAGCATTGTTGTTGAATTCTAACTTTAATCCATGGTGATCTAATAAGACACAGGTGGTTACCGATATTTTTTTGTAACTGTGTAAGTTTGCTTTGTTACCGAGTATGTGGTCAATTTTCGAGTAGGTTCCATGAGCTGCAGAGAAGAAGGTATATTCTTTCTTATTCGAGTGGAATGTTCTATAGATGTCTGTTAATTCCATTTGATTCATTACCTCTCTTAATCCTCTTATATCTCTGCTATGTTTCTTTCTGATTGACCTGTCCATTGCTGATAGAGGAGTGTTGAAATCTCCTACTATTAGAGTGTGTGGTTTGATGACTGCCTTGAGTTTAGTAACGTTTCTTTTACATAAGTGGATGCTTTTATATTAGGGGCATATATATTCAGGATTGAGACTTCATCCTGGTGAATTGTTCCTGTTACGAGTAAAAAATGTCCCTCTCCATCTCTTTTGATTGATTTTAGTTTGAAGTCAACATTCTTAGAAATTAGTATGGCCACACCTGCTTGTTTCTTTGGTCCCTTTGCTTGATAAACCTTTTCCCAGCCCTTTACTCTGAGTAGATGTCTGTCTGTGTGGTTGAGGTGTGTTACTTGTAAGCAGCAGAATGTTGGATCCTGTTTTCGAATCCAATCTCTTAGCCTGTGCCTCTTTATAGGTGAGTTGAGTCCATTGATATTAAGTGATATTAATAACCAGTGGTTTTATCTCCGGTCATTTTTCCCTTTCTCTCTTTCTTTATTTTGGTAGTAGAGTTTGTGTGTTTTCCTTCTTCAAGTTGTGCTGGTGAAGGGTCATTAGATGTCTGAGTTATTGTGGGCATTGTTGGACTTCTTGGTTTGTGATTTTCCTTCTATTACTTTCTGTAGGGCTTGATTTGTGGCTACGTATTGTTTAAATTTGTTTCAATCCTGGAAAATTTTTTTCTCCATTTATAGTGAATGAATGCTTGCCTGGGTATAGTAGTCTGGGCTTGCATCCACGGTCTCTTCGTTTCTGCAACACATCTATCCAGGACCTTCTGGCTTTCATGTTTTCCATAGAGAAATCAGGTGTAAGTCTGATAGGTTTACCTTTATAGGTAACTTGACCTTTTTCCTTTGCAGCTCTTAATATTCTTTCTTTATTCTGAATGTTTTGTGTTTTAATTATTATATGACGAGGAGATGTTTTTTTTTTTTTTTTTTTTTTGATCCAGTCGATTCGGTGTTCTGTATGCTTCTTGGAAACTCAAAGGAATATCTTTCTTAAGGTCGGGAAAGTTTTCTTCTATAATTTTATTAAATATATTTTCTGGACCATTGAGCTGTACTTCTTCTCCTTCTTCGATCCCTATTATTCTTAGGTTTGGTCTTTTTATTGTGTCCCAGATCTCCTGAATGTTTTGTGATGAAAATTTGTTGGTTATGCTGTTTTCTTTGATCAGAGAGTTTATTTTCTCTATGGTATCTTTAGTGTCTGAGATTCTTTCTTCTGTCTCTGGTAATCTGTTGGTGGTACTTGTCTTTGTAGTTCCTGTTCCTTTATCCAAATTTTCAATCTCCATCCTTCCCTCGGTTTGTGTTTTCTTTATTACTTCCACTTCAAGTCTTGAACTGTTTCCCTTACCTGTTTGATTTCTTTCTCTTGTTTCTCTTGGTTTTCTTGGGTATCTTTGAGGGATTTATTCATTTCCTCTACGTTTTTGTTGGTAATCTCTAATTGATTATTGCAGTTTTTCACCTCCTGTTTAAGGTCGTCTATTATTTTCATATAATTCACTTTTGAGTCGAATTCTTCTAATTCTTCTGTTTTAGGTTGTACACTTCTCATTTCGGGGTTCCTGGATTCTGGTGATGTCACGTTGCTTTTCAAGTTGGTGGGGGTATTCTTACATTGGCGCCTGCCCATCTTTTCCTTCAAATGGAGCCAGGAGAGGCCTGGTGTCTTGGACCAGTGAATATTTCCATTCTTTTGGAGTTTAAGACTCCATGTAATTGTTACATTGTATGTTAGATAAGTAATGATGTTTGTTTTCAAAAAGGATGACTTTAATTAAAGTATTGCTTTATATAAAATTTTAAAAAGTTACTTTTTTGTGTGTATGTGTGTGCATACTTTTGTATGCTTTGTTGTGTGTGTAGAGTCAGAGTGCAAGTTTGCGGAGTATGTTCTCCCGCTCTATCTTCATGTGGATTCTGGTGATTGAATGTAGTTCATTAGGCATGTGCAGCAAGTACTTTTACTTGCTGCCCTCACTTTACATATTTTTTGTTGTTGTTGTTGTTAAAATTGCAGAAAAATAGACTTTATATACCTGGTTTTGTAGGAGGTTTTATTGACCTGATATGATCTCAAGCATGTTTGTTTTTCTGGTATTACAGAGTAGAATACCAGTTTCTTCATACATATTGCCTGTCTAGTTTCATTCTTTTTATTGGCAGCATCTGTATTATTGTTATTCTTTTGGGTGTCTTTGATGCAGGGTTTCTCTGTATAGTCCTGGCTGTCCTGGAACTTGCTCTGTAGACCAGGCTGTCCTGGAATGCAGAGATCCACCTGCCTCTGACTCCCAATTGCTGGGATTAGAGGCTTGTCTCACCACTCCAGGCAGCATCTGTACTTTTAAAATTTGTATTTTTTTCTATTTTGAAAGTTGTATCTTTTCTTGTTTCTTTACATTTGTGCTTGCCATTTTTAAAAATTCTTCCTCCTATTTCCTGTAATTTAGAACTTTAAACACACATTGTTTGGTGAAATAGTCAAGTAAGTGAGCAAGCATCCTTGCTGTGAAAACAATGTGTTTCCTGGGGAAGCTCTGATGTGAGTAAACAGTAAACTTCAAAAGGTTCTGTATGGAATGTGATCTTGTCAAGCAATATGGATGTATAAAAATAACAGACTCTGGGCCTGATTGGTTTTCATATGGACTTTGATTTAAGAAGTGGCTTTTATGGAGCACATTTGGTAATAATAGAGCTGGCTGAATGTTTGGGTTTGTTTGAGGTGAAGGACTTTATGAGATTGGTAAAGAAGGGTGGTCAGTGGAGACCATGAGCCTTGGAGAAACAAAGAAGAAGATGGGGTGAGAACAGCTCTTGAAGTCCAAAGGAAATATAATTGAAAGCATTCAGATATTCATGGTGGTGCAAATCTGTCATCCCAGAACTTGGGAAGTGGAAGCAGGAGAAACTCAAATTTGTATGCAGCCTGGTCTGTGTATCAAGTTCTAAGGTAGTCTGGGGTACACAATGAGACCCGCTGGCAAGAAAAAACATTTAAAATAGATGTGGATCTGAGTGAATGTATCTTTTAGGATTTGAATCATTTTTAGATGACTATAAATTTGCATGTAGTTGAACAAAATAATATAGGGATTCCTCTGTACTCTTTACTCAGTTTTCCCCATTGATAACATCTTATAAAAACTACAATGTAAGGTCCACAGTATTGATATTGTACCCTGATAATCAAATTGACATACTTCATGCTCACAAGGAATGCTCAGGGTACCTTTTTTATAGCTTGGCCCATTTCCCTCTGCCTGTATTTTCTCTTTCAACCTGACAACCAGTCATGAGTTTTTGTATCACGTTTTCAAAGAACCATATCTTATATACCCTACCTAACATTCTAGGATTGACTTTTTCCACTTAGCGCTGAGGTTTATCCTTTTGTTATAATGTAGCAACAGTGTACTTTTTTTAATTGCCAAGTAGCTTGCCACAGTATAACTGTACCACCTTTTATCATTTACTCATGAAGATATCTTGGTTGTCTCTGTGTCTTGGCTATTATAAATAAAGCTCTTATATAAACATATACATATAGATGTGTCTTTGAACATATGCTTTTCTTTTCTTTTTTTAAATTTGTTTTTTTTTGTTCTTTTTGAGACATGGTTTCTCTGTAGCTTTTGGAAAATGTCCTGGAACTACCTCTTGTAGACCAAGCTGGCCTCTAACTCACAGAGATCCGCCTGCCTCTGCCTCATGAGTGGTGGGACTAAAGCTGTGTGCCACCACCGCCTGGCTGAACATCTGTTTTTGATTCTTTTAGCTTATCCATGTGTAGAATTGCTAGTGTTATAGTAACCAACTTGCTTGCCAAAAAGTTCTAATTCTTTCATATCATTACTAGCATTTGGCGTTGCCATCTTATAAATTTGGTTAGTCTTTTATATATGTGACAGTTTTTCATTGTACCTGTTTTGTGTTTTGTTTTTTCCAACTGGTTCTTAGGTAACTGAGGCTGCTCTTGAACTCCTGATGTTCTCCTGCCTCTATTTGAGCTACTGCATCAGGCTTCATTGTAGTTTTCATTTTAGTTCTTGTTGTTAATGATGTTGAACATTTTTCATGTGCTCATTTGTTTCATATATCACTCAGGGCTTCTTGCACTCAGGTACTTCACCACTGACCTCTACCTACTACTTTTTTTTCTTCATTTCTTTTTAAATTAAGGATGAGCAGAATTGTTTTTTCCTGAAAGGTTGGGGTTTTTTTTATTTTTTTATTTTTTGAGGAAATGGTTCAATATCAATAAACACACGCATGTGTGTGTGTGTTTGTGTGTGTTAAGGAAAGGAGCAGTTGTACACACAGTAGTAAGGGTGGGTATAGACTTCTCAAGATAGAGTTGCCTGCAAGACACTGTTCTTTGCAATCATGTATCAGGATTATTTTTTCAACTAGAAAACACCATTTGTATGGAGCAGGGAATTGCCAAATGTTTCTTGCATAATTCTAGAGGAAGAACATCTTTCTAAGTAAGGGCTTTATTTTGTTTGAAATTTTTAAGTCAGTTTTAAACTATAAGTACTTATATGTGATACTAGTAATGAATCAGAAAGTGGCTTCTTTTTAAAAGTTCTATGAAAAAATACTTGATATCACTAATCATTAGAGTAATGAAAGCAAAACCACAGTGAGATATCATGTTATTGCCTCTTCTATGTTCAGAGGGTCATTGTGGAAAAGACAAAAGAAGTAAAGCTTGTGGTGCACACCTTAATCCCAGCTCTTGGAAGGCTGAAGTGGGAGAACTAGGAGTTAAGCCTAGGTAAGTGTAACATTGCCTAAATAGTGCATAGTTAGCTCAAGATCACCTTGCAGTATTAACCCCCCCCCCAAAAAAAAGAAGAATAAAAGAAAAGAAAAAAAAAGACAAAGTCATTTTGGTAAAGACATAATAACAATCTCTATAGGCTGTTGGTGGAATTATGGCTTGGTACAGTCATTATGGAAAATAGTATGGAGATCCCTTAGAAAGTTAAAAGGAGAAACAAGATGATCAGCAATAGATAACGATATCATGGTGTTTACAAGCATGCATGTATACACACAGTGGAAGACAACTCATACTTAATGAAGGGAATCCCATCATTTTATGTGATCTAATCTGGAAGACATTATAATAAATGAAATAAGCCTAGAACTGAAAGACATGGAAATACTGATTGTTTTAACTTATAAATATAATATAAAAAGTTGAACTCAGAGACAGAGGCTAAAATGGTGGTTATCAGAGGCTGCCTGGGAGAGGAGATAGAAAGACATTATTCCTAGGGTACAAAGTTTTAGTTAGGCTGAGTATGTTCTAGAGGTCTATTATACATCACAATTGCTATAAACAATAATGTAGCTCTTTAGAAAGGCTCAGTGATTGATGTACCATCACAGTTTGTACAAACTGCCTCTGACAAAACTATGCTGTAATAGATTGGAATAGAAAACCCTTGTAATAGAATTGTTTACTTTCATACAAAGAAGATTGAGAAAACACCAAAATCTGCATGCGGTGTGTGCCCATTTCATCTTTAAGGGGTTTGTGTGGTGAGATTCATGACACCATATAAATCAGAATGGTTCAGCAGGGCCTATATTGCATCCATGTATGCTAAATATGTTCATGACAAGATCCAGGATACTTTCCTTATTGAAGATCAGAAATCACTGTAAAAGTATTGTAGCCGAGAATTATAAAGCTGAAAAATGTAGTCTTTTTAAGGAATAAGAGAAACACATACTTGAAAATTGCAAAGAGTGTGGATCTTAAATGTCAGCAATAAAATGTGATAGGTAAGTGAGATGATAGTTGGTTACTTCATCTTAGACATTTTGTAATGTTTATCTGCATTAAGACTTTACCCTGTAAATTTATCTGTTGGTTATACTTTAATAAAGCTGAGTAAAATTGAAAAAAATGAAAGTATGCACTATCATCATTAGAACAAAAAAAGACATTGACCTCTTTCTATAAGTTAAATTCTGGCAGATTGCTAGGGTAGGAAAATTAAGCCTTCAGTGTTTTATCAGCTGTCAGCTGTCATGCTTTGGACATCATGGCCTAGAATCTGTTCTTGTTATAGGCTTATTAAAGTAAGCTAGGGGTTTATTATTAAAGTTAATTCTGAAAAGAATCTCTTGGGCCATCTTTGTATTTTTTTATTAAATATCCTACCCTCGACTTGTTAAGGAATTTTATTTTTTTTACACTACAGTAAACTGGGTCCTGGAAGCTCAGTTTTCTTGCTGCTCAATTTTTTTTTATTTTACAAATTTTTTAATTTACAAAGTTTGTTGATAAGAGGGGAGAAATTGTCTGGATATATGAGACAGAGTCTCAGAGGGTTCTCATTTCCTTCTTTTTCTTCTGTTTACATTTTTATTGATTATTTGGGAATCTCACATTATAAGCCTCCATGGTGCTCACCTCCCAGTCTTCCCATGTCTATTTCCTGTCCACCATGATCTCCCCACTTCAAAAAAGACAAATCTATTTTGTATTGACTGTATATTCACTGAAATGGTAAAATTCTTTGTGGCCAAGTTCTCAAAGGAAATGAGTCTTTCTCAGCCTATATCCATGCCAGAAACCATCCATCAGCTGAGGAAACTTTGCAGTGGCTGGGATGGGGCGGGACTAGATGTCCTGCACCCATTCTACTGCCTGTATTGCCTGCACAGAAGGGCAGAGCAGGCTCTCCCATACTCACGGACATTAACATGGCTTCAGACATCAACTCTGACCATGGGCTTCCTCATGGACTTTGGTGGTAACTTGGACCACAGACATCAACCTGGCTGTTGGCCATATCAGAACCCTAGGGACTGCATGGACCGTGTCCCTCACACATGGTCTCAGGTGGTTACACATGCCACTCACACGGGCTTGGTGAACCAAGACAGCAGAGGCTGAGGACATCACCAAGGCATTGGAAAGTAGCACAGACTGTGTAGGTCCATGTGGATCTCAGGCTTCATCTCTGTCTGGGAAAGCAGCATGAACCTCTAACACCAACATAGCCTCTTGTGCTATCGTGGACAACACTGGTCCTTCAAGGAGGTCCAATCCAGAAGATGAATGTTGCCTCACGTCAGGTCTCCATTGGTGCCCAGAGCCAGGAGGAACTGCTGCCTGCCAACAGCCTGAAGGCTGTTGTATATCATGCTGTACTTGAACCTTTTGTGCATACCCTGCCTCCAAACTAAGCATCCCCTGTCTCAGCCTCTCAAATGTTAGGATTATAGATATGACCCTCTATGTCCAACAAAGCAGACTGGATATTTTTATTCATTTTTAGGGTAGAACCTCGATCTTATACATACTAGACAAATTCTTAGCTTCATCTTCAGACCAGAGAACTTGGTTTATTTTATAGATTGATTTTATTTTTATTTTATGTGTGACTGTTTTACCTGGATGTATATTCTGGGTGAAGTGCCCAAAGTGCAGAAGAGGGTACTGGAGCCTCTGGAACTGGAGTGATGATTGCTAGCCTCCATTTGGGTGCTGGGAGCCAAACCAGGGTCCTCTGGAAACGCCATTATGTACTCTTAACCTCTGAGCCATCTCTCCGGCTTCGAAGAAAGGTTCTTTTAATTGAATTTTCTGTGTTTAGTTCATTCACAGGTTAGCAACTCCAAAGTCTTAGAAATGAAAAACTTGCTTTCAGTAGATGACTGTACAGTTTCCATGAGTTTGTAGGCATTCTGGGGGTAGCATTGTTCTTGAATTCTAGCTTTAATCCATGGTGATCTGATAAGATACAGGTGGTTACAGTTATTTTTTTGTAACTGTGGATGTTTGCTTTGTTACCGAGTATGTGGTCAATTTTCGAGAAGGTTCCTTGAGCTGCAGAAAAGAAGGTATATTATTTCCTATTTTGGGTGGAATATTCTATAGATGTCTGTTAAGTCCATTTGATTTATTACCTCCATTAATTCTCTTATTTCTCTCTTAGTTTTCTGTCTAACTGACCTGTCCATTGGTGAGAGAGGAGTGTTAAAGTCTCCTACGATTAATGTGTTCTGTTTGATTGCTGCCTTGAGTTTTAGCAATGTTTCTTTTACATACATGGGTGCTTTTATATTAGGGGCATAGATATTCAGGATTGAGACTTCATCCTGATGAATTGTTTCTGTTAGGAGTAGAAAATGTACCTCTCCATCTCTTCTGATTGATTTAAGTTTGAAGTCAACTTTGTTAGAAATTAGTATGGCCACACCTGCTTGTTTGTTAGGTCAATTTCCTTGATAAGCCTTATCCCAACCCTTTACTCTGAGTAGGTGTCTGTCTTTGTGGTTGAAGTGTGTTTCTTGTAAACAGCAGAATGTTCGATCCTGTTTTCGTATCCAATCTCTTAGTCTGTGCCTTTTTATAGGTGAGTTGAGTCCATTGACATTAAGTGATATAAATGACCAGTGGTTGTTAACTCCGTTCATCTTTTAGTAGTAAATTTTCTGTGTTTGCCTTCTTCGAGTTGCGCTGGTGAAAGGTCTCTAGTTGTCAGAGATATTGTGGTCATTGTTGGACTCCTTGGTTAGGTTTTTTCGGTTCCTCCCTGCCTCCCATTTCTCTCCCCCTCCCCCATCCCCCTCCCCCTCCCACCACTTCTCTTCTCCTCCCTCTCCAGTCCCAAGAGCAGTCAGGGTTCCCTGCCCTGTGGAAATTCCAAGGTCCTCCCCACTCCATCCAGGTCTAGAAAGGTGATCATCCAAACTGTCTATGCTCCTACAAAGCCAAAACATAAAGTAGGATCAAAACTCCGTGCCACTGTCCTTGGCCTCTAGCATCAACTCTCATTGTCCGCCATGTTCAGAGAGTCCTGTTTTATCCCATGCTTTTTCAGTCACAGTCCAGCTGGCCTTGGTGAGCTCCCAATAGATCGGCCCCACTGATTCAGTGGGTGGGTGCACCCCTCGTGGTACTGACTTCCTTGCTCATGTTCTTCCTTTTTCTGCTTCTCATTAGGACCTTGGGAGCTCAGTCCAGTGCTCCAGTGTGGGTCTCTGTCTCTCTCTCGATCCATTGCTAGATGAAGTTTCTATGGTGATATGCAAGATATTCACCACTATGGCTATAGGATAGGTTCATTTCAGATTCCCTATCCTCTGGTGCCCAAGGAACTAACTGGGGACATTGCCCTGGGCACCTGGTTGCCACTCCAAGCTCAAGTCTCTTGCCAACCCTTATGTGGTTCCCTTAACTAAGATATGAGTTCCCTGTTCCCCTATCCAACCTTCCTATATCCCCAATCATTCCGTTTCCTCAAGTTCCCCTCATCCTCTCCTTCACACTTTTCTCTCCCCATCTCCCCTTAACCCCATCCAACCCCACCCTCAAGATTCCAAATTTTTGCCCAGCAATCCTGTCTATTTCCCATAGCCAGGAGGATAACTATATGTTTTTCCTTGGGTTTACCCTCTTGTTAGCTTCTTTAGGATCATAAATTATAGACTCAGTGGCCCCTATCCATGGCTAGAAAGCAATTATGAGTGAGTACATCCCATGATCTTCTTTTTGAGTCTGGGTTACCTCACTCTGGATAGTATTTTCTATTTCCATCCATTTGCATGCAAAATTAGAGAAGTCACTGTTTTTTACCGCTGAGTAATACTTTAATGTATATATATTCCAAACTTTCTTCATCCATTCTTCCATTGAAAGACATCTAGGATGCTTCCAGGTTCTGGCTATTACAAATAATGCTGCTATGAACATAGTTGAACAAATGCTTTTGTCATATGATAGGGCATCTTTTGTGTATATTGCCAAGAGTGGTATTGCTGGGTCCAGGGGTAAGTTAATAACAATTTTTCTGAGAAACTGCCACACTGATTTCCAAAGTGGTGGCAAAAGTTTGCAGTCCCACCAGCAATGGATGAGGGTACCCCTTTCTCCACAATCACTCCACCAAGGCTATCCTTGGTGTTTTTGATATTAGCCATTCTGACTGGTGTAAAATGATATCTCAAAGTTGTTTTGATTTGCATTTCTCTGATCACTAAGGAGGTTGAGCATGACCTTAAGTATCTTTTGGCCATTTAAACTTCTGTTGAGAATTCTCTGTTCAGTTCAGTGCCCCATTTTTTAATTGGGTTAATTATGATTTTAACTTCTACTTTCTTGAGTTCTTTATATATTTTGGAGATCAGACATTTGTCTGTTGCTGGGTTGGTGAAGATCTTCTCCCAGTCAGTAGGCTGCCTTTTTGTCTTAATGACAGTGTCCTTTGCTTTACAGAAGCTTCTCAGTTTCAGGAGGTCCCATTTATTCAGTGTGCCCTCAATGTCTGTGCTGCTGGGGTTATACATCTTGTTGATATTTCTATAATAATGTTAAGAATTTTATTTGTTCTTTTGAGTCACACTAGGTAGGATGCTTACTTTTCATAACTTGTACTATTTGGAGTTGTTTCCATAATTAGATTGGGATTATTATTTGTTCTTTTTGAGTCACACTAGGTGGGACTGTTATTTATGATATTTTAAGTATTTATCTCTTTTAACTATTATCAGCAAACAGTACATTATTAGGACTTGGCTTTCATTTTTGTACTACTAATAGTACCAAGAAGTGTTTAATAGACCTTTTTTTCCTATATGATGCAGTGTAGATCCAGGCTGTGTGCTGACATAAGCATTTTGTTTACAGCTAATCACTTTGAAAGGGGAGGTCATCAGGTTTTGTGTTTGTTTTAAAAAGTGGTTTTTTAGCTTTACTTATATCCATTTGTAGGGCTACATCTCTGATTTGACCCAATAGATTCTACTTCAGTATACCTGTGCTATAGCCACAACTTGTTATTTCTGTTTTCTGTAAGTTTATTCCACACAGCATCACTTGAAAGGGAAGTCAGTTGGTTAAGTGAGTTAAGGCGTGGTGGCATGACTAAGACCCTAAGCAATAGAGGTGAGGCGGCCAGATCTTGAGTTGCCCTCTATCCAGACTCATGATTATCATAAATATCACCATAGAACCTTCATCCAGCAACTAATGGCAAAAGAGGCAGAGATCCACATTGGAGCACTGGACTGAGCTCCCAAAGTCCAGTTGAAGAGTTTAAAGTTGTTTTCTTCTACTTCTTTTGGGTTAGGATTATCAAGTCTTCCTGTTGTGTGACCCCTGGGTTCTGGTGTTACCATGTTGATTTTTAGGTTGTTGGAGGGATTCTTACTTTGGCGCCTACCCATCTAGTCCTTCAAATGAGGCCTGCAGTGTTTTTGTGTCTTGGTCCAGAAATTGAAGTGGCTGTCTGAGTGTTTGGGAGTTTTTCTTGATATGCTTTACTGTCACTGTCTGTCTCAGAAGCTTCTGAGGTCTCTATACGCCTGCTCTCTAGGTCTTCTTTCCTGGTTTGCTCTCTTGGTGCTCTCTTAATCCCCTCAGTGTTGTAGCAAGCTCTTGTTCCCCTCAGTATTATAGCAAGCTTTCAGCTCTTAGGCAGCGTGTGGCTAGTACCTTGGGGGTTGTCCCATGGGTGGGATTGGGTTTGAGGGGATCCTAGCCACAGCAAACTCCCTGCTGGCTGGCTAGAAAAGCCGAGTGAGTTGGGGAGGGGCCTGGAGTTTTGTCCCACTTGGGAGGTCCTAGAGAGTGGGGCATCCTGCCATGTGAATGTTCACTCACCTCTTAAGTCCCCTCAGTATTGGAACAAGCTGTGTTTTAAAGTCCAACACAAGTTTCAGAAGAATAGCCTTTATTATTTTTTAAAAAGATTATTTTAAAAAGGATTTATTTTATTTGTATGTGTGTCTTGAGTATGTACCAGGTATGTGCTGGTGTCTTTTGGCATGGTGAGAAGAGTTCAGATATCCTGGAACTGGAGTGACATGTCCATGAACTTACTCATGGGGCTGCTGTGATCCAAACCCAGGTCTCCCAGAAGAGCAGCAAGTACTCAGTGCAAAGCTATCTTCTCAGCCCCACGTTGAGTACATTGTTTTACAAAAAGGTAAACTGTAATCTTTACTATGTTGATTATAAATTAAAGAACTAGAAGTTTTTTACATTTATTTCCACACACGTGGTGGAGGGAGAGAAAGAGAGAGAGAGAGAGAAACAGAGAGAGAGAGAGAGAGCACGATACCAAGCTAATTTATAAAAGAAAGCATTTTACAGTTTCAGAGGGTTAGTGCATCACTGTGACTCTGGAATCTCCAACATCTTGGATCGTTAGTACAAATCCAAGCATCATGTTCTCAGCTTTATATGATGGCGTCTATGGGCCTGCATGCCACATGCCATCAGGGCTGTAACATTTTTCTCTGAACTAATGAGGAAGATTTCACAACCTCTTAACTCCAGTATTTTGGATTCTAAAGTCAGGCAAGTATTGTTGTACATTTTGGATGGAATATGGCTCTCTCTTTGGATTCCATTTGTATAAACTTTGAACTCTTGGTGTTTTCCTTTGTTGAATAAGCTTTTCTTTGTTTTTGGAGTTGATTCTCTAGGGATTTTCTTTTTGCAGGTTTCATGGTTAGCTAGGTGGGATCTTTACCTTCATTCCATTTATCTGTACCTCTTTCAGCACAAACCTAGGTGTAGGTATTTTATATCCTGGTCTTCCTTTTTCTCCTCAGATTGTGCATTTGTATTTCTCTTTGCCCTGTTTGCACCTTTCTTTCTTTCTTTCTTTCTTTCTTTCTTTCTTTCTTTCTTCCTCACTTCCTTTTTTTTGGGGGGGGGACATTGTTTCTTTGTAGCTTTGGAACCAGTAGTTGGGGTTTTAGGTCAGTGGTAGAACACTTGCTTAGCACTTTTTCATTTTAGAGCTGCATTAAGAATGATTACTTATAACCATGAGTCAATACTGTCTTGAATGAAATCTCTGCCAATAATATTGTTCCAAAACTCTTCAATTTAGCCTCAAACAGGTTCTTAGGACAAGGGCCAAAAGCAGCCACATTGTTGGCTAAAACATTACAAAAATTGTTTTTATTCCAGTTTCTTTTTAAATATTTTTTTATTTTTTTAAAAATAATACCATTCAAAATTTGCACTTCCTCCCCTCCTCCCATTTCCCTCCTACTTCCCCACTCACTATACCCCCCTCTCCCCCACACCTAAGAAGGCAGGGTACCCTGCCCTTTGGGAAGGCCCTCCCCCCCTCCATCCAGGCCTAGGAATGTGTGCATTCAAACAGACTAGGATCCCCAAAAGCCAGTATATGCAGTAGAGACAAATTTCAGTGCCATTATCATTGGCTTCTCAGTCAGCCCCCATGCCTCCAGCTGGATTTAGCTCAGGCACACTGTCTCAGTGGGTGGACCAACCCCGCCTGGTCCTGATGTCCTTCCTCATCTTCTCCCTCCTTCTGCTCTTCAACTGGATCTTAGGAGCTCAGTCTAATGCTCTGATGTGGGTCTCTGTCTCTATCTCCATGCATCGCTGGATGAAGGTTCTATGGTGATATTCAAGATAATCATCAGTGTGAGTATGGGACAAGGCCAGTTCCGGCACCCTCTCATCTACTGCCCAAGGACCTAGCTGGAGATATCCCCGTGGACACCTGAGAATCCTTCTAGAGCCAAGTTTCTTGCCAACCCTAAAATGGCTCCCTTAATTAAGATATCGTCTTCTCTGCTCCCATATCCACCCTTCCTCCATTGCAACCATCCCACTCTCCCAAGCTCTCCCTAATTCTTACCTTCTCCCTTCTCTCTCCAGCCTCCCCTTCCTCCCACCCTATCCCCACCTTCACAACTTTTTCCCAGTGCTCTTGTCTGCTTCCAGTTTCCAGGAGGATCTATATGTTTTTCTTTGGGTTCACTTTATTCCAGTTTCTAATACTGTTTCACCCTGAAACTACTTGAACTGGGCCTCTATATTCCACAATGCTCTCAGTACTACTGTCTTCAAAGCTCTTATAGCATTTTTACAGCCCCACTTAAAACATTCAATCACTTTCCTCATGCAGAGTTCCCAAGTCAACATTCCTCTAACAAGCAGCTTGACCAGTCCTGTCACAGCAATACCATGTAACAACTTTATCATAGTTACTTTCTATTGTAAAGAGACACCATAATGAAGGCAGCTTATAAAAGAAAACATTTAATTGGGCCTTGCTCATGGTCAGAGAGTGAGTACATGACAATCACGTCATGGGGCATGGCAGCACACAGGCATGACACTGGAGAGTAGCTGGGAGTTTTAACCTGATTTACAAGTTGGTAGCAGAGGTGGTGGAGGGTGGGGCTGGACCTGTCTTAGGCTTCTGAAATCTCAAAGTCCACCTCCTGTGAAACACCTGTCCAACGAGCACAAGTTTAATTTGTTTAACCTAACGAGCACAAGGATTGCCAGGAGTTCTAAGGCAAGGCCATATTATAAGTATTAAACCAGCCCAGACCCAGAAAACAAAGACCCAGAGAGTGGAAGGAAGAACATGAGTCTAGACAGCTGTCTTGTAACCTCCACATTAACAGATGAATAATGTAAGTTGGAAAAGCCTAAGACCAGGTCTCATTTCACCTCTCAAAAGAAGCAGATGAGATGTGAAGAGCAGGATCTTTGGGTGAATTTAATTTTCCTACACTATCTGAGCCAATTGGAACTGGGAGCTCTCTGATTGATTAAAATTTAGAACCTTTTTTCTCTGCAGTTTCTGTAAGAAGAGAAATGAGCAACCAATATGCAAAGAAAAGGGGGGCAACATAAATACTAATTTTAAAGAATTTTGACAGAAAGTAAGGACAATGAAACTTCCAGAAGTTTCTGAAAGAAATTGGAGTCAAAATATTGATCACAAATGAAGAGAATTGGGTAGAAGTATCCCATGTCCAGATAACTCAAATGCAATAAGGGTGTTACTTTGCTGGTATTCAAATTAAGCCAGGATGTGCATGATGAGGCTTTTTATTTTAATAGTCTTTTACTTTAATGTATATTAATAAAATTTTAACTCATCAAGCTCGTGTGTTTTATTATCTTACATTGACCCCAAATTAGTTTTTAAGCCAAAGTAAAGGAGGCTTTAATGGTATGAGACTTCATCCAGATAATGCAGACAGCTGCTGCAGGAAAGTAGGGTACATAAAGAAAGACTACTCAGTAAGTAATTCAACTAGGCATCGCCAGTGGGTAAATCCTGCAATGATGTATCGATTGCCAAAATAAAGGAAGCAGCCCACTTAAGAGAAAGACAGAGAGGAAGGAAGAAGAGGGAAAAGGGAACAGATCATCCGTTGAGACAAAAAACCAGCAAAGGAAACAGAAGCTTCTTTGTTGACAATAATCTCCTCTTCTGTAAGGGCATTTCCATTCCTTCAAATGACAGACATTCAGACAGAACATGCAAGAGAGAAAAGTGTGAACATGGTGGTGGTGAAGGGAGAGAAAAAGCTGTCTTCTGACCTCTACATAAACAGATGTATAATGTAAGTTGGAAAAGCCTAAGACCAGGTCTCCTTTCACCTCTCAAAAGAAGCAGATGAGATCTGAAAAGCAGGATCTGTGGGTGAATTTCCTACACTATCTGAGCCAATTGGAACTGGGAGCTCTCTGATTGATTCAAATTTAGAATCCTTTTTCTCTGTGGATTCTGTTAGAAGAGCAATGAGCAACCAATATGCAAAAAATAGTGGGGACAACATAAATACAAATCTTAAATCTTTCTGACAAAATTAAGGACAATGAAACATCCATAAGGTTCCGAAAAAATTTGGAGCCAAAATATTCATCGATCACTAATAAAGAGAATTCGGGAGAAGTATCCCATTTCCAGATATCTCAACTACAAGCTGGGTGTTCCTTTGCTGGTATTCAAATTAAGCCAGGATGTGCATGATGAGGCTTTTTATTGTTATTTCAATAGCTTTTACTTTAATGTATATTAATAAAATTTTAACACATCAAGCTTGTGTGTTTTATTATCTTACATTGACCCCAAATTAGTTTTTATTTATTTATTTATTTATTTATTTATTTATTTATTTATTTTACCATCCTCGGCACCACTGCTCTTTATTTCACTTCTAAATATACTTAAATCCCAATATACTATCACCAGCTTTACTTTAACAAGCTAATTAGCTTTATAGAATGTAGAACAACATTTTCAATTTCACATCATTTCTTTGCCTTTTAAGACCTAAATTTCCATGCGATGGCATTTTTCCTTTGGCTTGAAACTTTCATTTAGCATCTCTTATAGTGCTGCAACATTATCAGCAAATTCTCTCCGCTGTCATTTAGCTGAAAATGTCTTACATCGCCTTAATTTTCTTTTTTTCTTTTTTTGCAATTCATCTGTTAACTTTTCTTTATTTTTTTATTCTTTTTTAATTAAAATTTCCACATGCTCCTCGTTTCCCATTTACCTCCCCTCCTCCCAAATATTGCCCCTTCCCCAACTCTCTTCCCCCTATCCCTAATCCTCTTCTCCTCCCCCCACACCATTCCCCCTCCCTCTCAATACTGAAGAGCAGTCCAAATTCTCTGCCCTGCGGGAAGACGAAGGTCTTCTATCTACGTCCAGGAAGTTGAGCGTCTAATCAGCATAAGCTCCCACAAAGCCAGTTCATGTATTAGGATCAAAACCTAGTGCCATTGTCCTTGGGTTCTCATCTGTCTTCATTGTCCGCCATGCTAAGAGAGTCCAGAATCAACCCATGCATATTCAGTCCCAGACCAGCTGGGCTTGGTGGGCTCACAATAAATCAGTTCCACTGTCACAGTGGCTGGGTGCATCCCTCGTGGTCCTGATTTCCTTGCTCATGTTCTCCCTCCTTCTGCTCCTCATTCGGACCTTAAGAGCTCAGACCATTGCTCCAAACTGAGACTCTGTCACTACCTCGATCCATTGCCAGATGAGGGTTCTAAGGTGATATGCAAGATATTCATCAGTATAGGAGAGGGTCATTTCAGGTTCCCTCTCCTCAGTTGCCCAAGGTACCAGCTGGGGACATATTCCTGGACACCTGCGAACCCCTCTAGAGTCAAGTCTCTTGCCAACCCTAAGATGGCTCCCTTAGATAGGATATATACTTCGCTGCTCCTGTATCCTCCCTTCCTATATCCCAACCGTCCCAATCCCCCGAGCTCCTCCCATCCTCCCCTTCTCATGTTTCTCATCCCATTTCCCCTTTGCCCCATGCCACCTCACCCGCAAGTTGCCAGTTTTTGCCCTGCAATCTTGTCTACTTCACATCTCCATGCAGATGACTATATGATTTTCTTTGGGTTCACTTTCTTATTTTACTTCTCTAGGATCACAAATTATATGCTTAATGTCTTTTCTTTATGGCTAGAAAACTATTATAAGTGAGTACATCCCATGTTCCTCTTTTTGGGTCTGGGATACCTCACTCATGATAGTGTTTTCTATTTCCATCCATTTGCACACAAAATTCGAGAAGTCATTGTTTTTACTGCTGAGTAGTACTCTAATATGTATATATTCCACACTTTCTTCATCCATTCCTCCATTGAAGGGCATCTAGGTTGTTTCCAGGTTTTGGCTATTACAAACAATGCTGCTATGAACATAGTTGAACAGATACTTTTGTCATTTGATGGGGTATCTCTTGGGTTTATTCCCAATAGTGGTATTACTGGATCTTGGGGTAGGTTGATCCCAAATTTCCTGAGAAATCGCCACACTGATTTCCAAAGTGGTTGCACATGTTTGCATTCCCACCAACAATGAGTGAGTGTGCCTCTTTCTCCACAACTTCTCCAGCAAAGGCTATCATTGGTGTTTTTGATTTTAGCCATTCTGACAGGTGTAAGATGGTATCTCAAAGTTGTTTTAATTTGCATTTCCCTTATCGCTAAGGAGGTTGAGCATGACCTTAAGTGTCTTTTGGCCATTTGAATTTCTTCTGTTGAAAATTCTCTGTTCAGATCAGTGCCGCATTTTTTAATTGGGTTAATTAGCGTTTTAAAGTCTAGTTTCTTGTGTTTTTTATATATTTTGGAGATCAGACCTTTGTCTGTTGCAGGGTTGGTGAAGAACTTCTCCCAGTCAGTTGGTTGCCTTTTTGTCTTAGTGACAATGTCCTTTCTTTACAGAAGCTACTCAGTTTCAGGAGGTCCCATTTATTCAATGTTGTCCTTAATGTCTGTGCTGCAGGGGATAAACGTAGGAAGTGATCTCCTGTACCCATATGTTGTAGAGTACTTCCCACTTTTTCTTCTATCAGGTTCAGTATGTTCAGACTAATATTGAAATCTTTAATCCATTTGGACTTGAGTATTGTGCATGGTGATAGATATGGATCTATTTTCATTCTTCTACACTTTGACAACCAGTTCTGCCAGCACCATTTGTTGAAGATGCTCTCTTTTTTTCCATTGAATAATTTTACCTCTTTATCAAAAATTAGGTGTTCATAAGTTTGTGGGTTAAAATCAGGGTCTTCTACTCGGTTCCATTGGTCGACTTCTCTGTTTTTATGCCAATACCAAATTGTTTTCAATACTGAGGCTCTGTAATAGAGTTTGAGGTCAGGGATGGTAATGCCTCCAGACGATCTTTATTATATAAAATTGTTTTGGCTATCCTGGGTTTTTTGTTTCTCCATATAAAGTTGATTATTGTCCTCTCAAGATCTGTGAAGAATTATTTTGGGATTTTAATGGGGATTGCTTTGAATCTATAAATTGCCCTTGGTAGAATTGCCATTTTTACTATGATGATCCTCCCAATCCAAGAGCAAGGGAGATCCTTCCATTTTCTGGTATCCTCCTCAATTTCTTTCTTCATTGACTTAAAGTTCTTGTCAAATAGATTCTTTACTTCCTTGGTTAGAGTTACCCCAAGATATTTTATACTATTTGTGGCTATCGTGAAGGGTGATGCTTCTCTGATTTCCAGATTCTTTACTTCCTTGGTTAGAGTTACCCCAAGATATTTTATACTATTTGTGGCTATCGTGAAGGGTGATGCTTCTCTGATTTCCATCTCTGCTTCCTTATCCTTTGTAAATAGGAAGGCAACTGATTTTTTGGAATTGATCTTGTATCCTGCAATGCTACTAAAGGTGTTTATCAGCTGAAGGAGTTCTTAGCTGGAGTTTTTGGGGTCGCTTATGTACACTATCATATCGTCTGCAAATAATAAAAGTTTAACTTCTTCCTTTCCAATTTGAATCCCTTTGATCCCCTTATGTTGTCTTATTGCTATTGCTAGAATTTCAAGCACTATATTAAAGAGGTATGGAGAGAGTGGACAACCTTGTCGTGTTCCTGATTTTAGTGGAACAGCTTTGAGTTTCTCTCCATTTAATTTGATGTTAGCAGATGGCTTGCTATAAATAGCTTTTATTATACTTAGGAACGACCCTTGTATTCTTAATCTCTCTAAGACCTTTATCACAAATGATGTTGAATTTTGTCAAATGCTTTTTCAGCATCTAATGAAATGATCATATGGTTTTTTAACTTTTAGTTTATTTATATAATGGATTACATTGAAAGATTTTCGTATGTTGAACCAGCCCTGCATCTCTGGGATGAAGCCTACTTGATCATAATGGATAATTTTTCTAATGTGTTCTTGGATTCTGTTTGCCAGGATTTTATTGAGTATTATTGCGTCGATGTTCATGAGTGAGATTGGCCTGTAGTTCTCTTTCTTGGTTGTGTCTTTGTGTGGTTTTGGTATCAGAGTAACTTCAGCTTCATAAAAGGAATTTGGCATTGACTTCTCTTTTTCAATATTGTGAAATACATTAAGGAGTATAGGTATTACGTCTTCTTGGAAGTTCTGGTAGAATTCTGCATTGAAGCCGTCTGGACCTGGGCTTTTTTTGGTCGGGAGGTTTTTTATAGCAACTTCTAATTCTTCATGACTAACAGGTCTATTTAGATTGTTCACCTGATCCTGGTTTAAATGTAGTATATTGTACTTATCTAAAAAAGTGTCCATTTCTATCACATTTTCCAATTTTGTGGCATACAGGTTTTTGTAGTAAGATCTAATGATTCTCTGAATTTCCTCTGAGTCTGTGGTTATGTCTCCCTTT
The DNA here is from genome assembly GCF_950005125.1 of Chionomys nivalis. Taxonomy (NCBI): domain Eukaryota; kingdom Metazoa; phylum Chordata; class Mammalia; order Rodentia; family Cricetidae; genus Chionomys; species Chionomys nivalis. The sequence goes on along the minus strand of NW_026646937.1, from coordinate 216,897 downwards.
TCGTTTCTGATTTTGTTAATTTGCATATTCTCTCTCCGCCGTTTGATTAGTTTGGATAGGGGTTTATCAATCTTATTGATTTTCTCCATGAACCAGCTTTTGTTTCATTGATTCTTTGGATTGTTTTCTGTGTTTCTATTTTGTTGATTTCAGCCCTCAATTTGATTATTTCCAGTCTTCTACTTCTCCTAGGTGTGTCTGCTTCTTTTTTTTTCTAAAGCTTTCAGGTGTGCTATTAAGTCTCCTATGTGTGCTTTCTCCATGTTCTTTATGTGGGCACTTAATGCTATGAACTTTCCTCTTAGCACTGCTTTCATATTGTCCCATAGGTTTGAGTATGTTGACTCTTTGTTTTCATTGAATTCAAGAAAGACTTTAATTTCTTTATTTCTTCCTTGATCCAGGTGTGGTTCAGTAGTTGACTGTCCAGTTTCCATGAGTTCATAGGCTTTCTGGGGATTGCATTGTTGTTGAATTCTAACTTTAATCCATGGTGATCTGATAAGACACAGGTGGTTACCGATATTTTTTTGTAACTGTGTAAGTTTGCTTTGTTACCGAGTATGTGGTCCTTTTTCGAGAAGGTTCCATGAGCTGCAGAGAAGAAGGTATATTCTTTCTTATTTGAGTGCAATGTTCTATAGATATCTGTTAAGTCCATTTGATTCATTACCTCTCTTAATCCTCTTATTTCTCTATTAGGTTTCTGTCTGATTGACCTGTCCATTGGTGAGAGAGGAGTGTTGAAATCTCCTACTATTAGTGTGTGTGGTTTGATGACTGCCTTGAGTTTTAGTAACGTTTCTTTTACAAAAGTGGGTGCTTTTATATTAGGCGCATATATATTCAGGATTGAGACTTCATCCTGGTGAATTGTCCCTGTTATGAGTAAAAAATGTCCATCTCCATCTCTTTTGATTGATTTTAGTTTGAAGTCAACTTGGTTAGAAATTAGTATGGCCACACCTGCTTGTTTCTTTGGTCCGTTTGCTTGATAAACATTTTTTAGTCCTTTACTCTGAGTAGATGTCTGTCTTTGTGGTTGAGGTGTGTTTCTTGTAAGGAGCAGAATGTTGGATCCTGTTTTTGTATCCAATCTCTTAGCCTGGGCCTCTCTATAGGTGAGTTGAGTCCATTGATATTAAGTGATAGTAATGACCAGTGGTTATTAACTCCGGTCATTTTTCCTTTCTTTCTTTCTTTCTTTTGGTAGTATAGTTTGTTTGTTTCCCTTCTTCAAGTTGTGCTGGTCAAGGGTCATTTGAAGTCTGAGTTAATGTGGGCATTGTTGGACTCCTTGGTTTGTGATTTTCCTTCAATTACTTTCTGAAGGGCTAGATTTGTGGCTATGTATTGTTTAAATTTGTTTTTATCCTGGAAAATTTTGTTTTCTCCATTTATTTTGTTATTTTAATAGCTTTTACTTTAATGTATATTAATAAAATTTTAACGCATCAAGCTTGTGTGTTTTATTATCTTACATTGACCCCAAATTAGTTTTTGAGCAAAAGTAAAGGAGGCTTTATTGGTATGAGACTTCATTTAGATAATGCAGACAGCTGCTGCAGGAAGTAGGGTACATAATGAAAGACTACTCAGTAAATAATTCAACTAGGCATTGCCAGTTGGTCAAACCTGCAATGATGTATCGATTGCCAAAGTAAAGGAAGCAGCCCTCTTATGAGAAAGACAGAGAGGAAGGAAGAAGAGGGAAAAGGGAAGAGATCATTTGTTGAGTCCAAAAACCAGCAAAGGAAACAAAAGCTTCTTTGTTGACAATAATCTCCTCTTCTGTAAGGTCATCTCCAATGATTCAAATGACAGATATTCAGACAAAACATGCATGAGTGAGAAGTGTGAACATGGTGAAGGTGAAGGGAGAGAAAAAGAAAGAAAACATTCTGGAGATTTAAAGACAGAGAGAATGAAACATCAGAGCATGAGTGTTTCTCTGGTACCTTCACAAAATCTTTATCAGGCCAGCAGCATTCCAGATACTCCAAGACATCCAACACAGAATTTTCTTCTTGAACCCTATGATGTTTCCAGTGAGGATGGTGTTGTTCAAGAGTTCTGTGTCCTAAGCAAGAGAGAAAAGGGCACAAGATAGCAAGAAGGTGACAAGAGTGAGAAGGGGAGGGAGGGCGAATGAGTGAGTCACCCACCACCTGGACTCCTGTTAGGACAACAAAATATCCTCCACAGGTTTTGGTGGTTAGGTCTGTTAGTAATTAGGCCTTCCCCTGAAAGGGAACTATCATTCTTGCATGAGAGAGATGGCTCAGCATTTAAGGTCACTTGCTTGTCTTCCAGAAGACCCGGTTTCAATTCCTCCCACCCATACAAACATCTGTAACTCCAGTAATAGAACATCTGACCCTGGCCAACACAAGCACTGAATGCACATGGTGAACACACTAATGTGCAGATAAACTCACACTCATAAAAAAAATTTAATCATTTCTATTAAAAATAGTAGTCACTCTTTTACTTCAAACAAGCACGGAACTGTATTCAAGAGCACAATGCTCTTACAGAGTGGAATTATTCAGTTCTGAGGTAGCATGACTCCCAGTTTCATGAAAAACTGCCACATTGATTTTCCAAGTAGTTTCACTAGTCTGCATTCCCGACAACAAGGGATGGGTGTTCCTCTACTCTACATCCTTTTCAGCATAGTCTATCATTGGTGTTTTTGGTTTTAGCCATTCTGACAGTTGTAACATGGTATAGCAGAGATGTTCTGATGTGCATTTCCCTGATTGCTAAAAAGGCTAAGCATGACATTGTCTTTTGCCCATTTGAAAGTCTTCTGTTGAGAAATCTGTGTTCAGTTAAGTACCCCTTTTTAATTGCAGTAACTTGAGTGTTAATGTCTAGTTTCTGGATTTCTTTACATATTTGGAGATCAGAATTTTGATTACAGACTGGTGAAGATTTTTCACATTCAAAAGGATGCCTTTTTGTCTTAGTGACAATGTCTTTTGCATTACAGAAGCTTCTCACTTTCAGGAGGTGTCACATTTATTCCTTTTTGGTCTCATGGTCTATGCTACTCAGGTTCTACACTGGAAGTGGTCTCCTGGGTCCATGTATTGCAGACTCATTTCAACTTCTCATCTATCAAGTTCAGTGTGGTCAGATTAATATTGAGGTCTTTAATCCATTTGTAGTTGCATTTTGTGCATGCTGAACAATATGGATCTATTTTTCTTCTTCTACAGGTTGACACCCATTTATGCTGTCTGTCTTCACAAGTCTTTCTCCATGCTTTAAAGGAAACAAATTCTTCCCATTACAGCTCCTGTCATGTTCACCTGCTGTATTTCTCATATAGTTCATTCTGCTCTCCCTCTTACTTCCAGGTCTGATAACGATAATGTGAATTTTTCAACTAATGTACCACACACCTGATGAGCTGGCTTCTTTTCCCAACCACTCCAAAGCAGCTACAATATATTTAACAGCCAGTAGCAGTGACACTCTTTGAGACCTTATGGAGATGTTAATAGATGGAGTTCTTAAAATGGGATGGGACCCTGATAGCTGGAAGATTCCAGAATGTTGGGTGGGGTTCTGCCTCACAATGAAGATAATTAAGCCACCCAATAGCTAAAATCTCATTATTTCCATTGGAAGGGGCACTGTTCAACCATCTAATCTTGCACACATGACTGCCACTTGACACAAAAATGATGCCAAGTGTATTAAACAATTAGCATTTGTGCATCTGCAGTTATGTGGTTTGGAAGGTTATTTGGTGGCTTTTCCTCTCTCTCTCTCTCTCTCTCTCTCTCTCTCTCTCTCTCTCTCTCTCTCTCTCTGTGTGTGTGTGTGTGTGTGTGTGTGTGTGATTTGACCAAAGGACAACTTCAGTGGTCATTCCTCGGAAATCAACTACCATGCTAATTAAGACAGTATCACTTACAGGGACCTAGGATTTCCTGAATAGAAGATGCAGTTGGGCCAGTCAGTACCAGAATCCACTGTGTCTGCCTCCCATGCAGTGACATTACAAGCACACACTCCACCTTGGAAAGCTTTGAATAAGGTCTCTGGAGTCTGAACTCAGGCCTATATACACACAGCTTCTTTATCACTGACAAAGAAACTCTCTATTCAGTATGTTAGTCTTAAATTGAGACTCATATAGAAAGTGATTGCTCATTTTTGAATTCACAGCACAGTGACTACAGAATTCCAATGGTGTTCAAATTAAGAAAACAATATCACAAAGTTAAACAGAGTACTGATTATAAATAAGCACTTGTATACCCCATCTGCCACATGGACCTTCCTGCCCCTTCCCTTTAGTTCTCCCTGAAACTCTCCTCCAAATCCAGGCATGGGTGGCTTTTCCTGCCTTGCCGTGGCAAACTGTTGGACACTGTATGTTCTATCTTCCTCATTTAGCTAGACCAGTCATTTTATGGCATAATGTTTTTGTTAGAGTTACCTCAACTGACCACTTTAGGCTTTGTAAAAACTCAAATGACCTTAAAACAGCCAGATAAAATATCCTAACATTGTGTCCATTATAATGTCAGTAAAAAAAAAATAGAAAGCAAGACCTGCATCCTGGTCAAGATTTTTTAATCACCATTCCAGTCCCATTTGAAGGTTACTCACTGTCTTTTGATGCCTAGATGAATTTCGGCTTTAACTAAACTTTGCCTTTCCCTAAAGCCAGTTTGAATTGTGTTTTATCACTTGGAACTGAAAAGTCTCCTGCGAGACTAGGGGATATGATGGGCTCTGGAGAATGAAGCCAGCTCAATTATCCCTATATGTCCTAGGGGAGCTGTTAAAGAGATACTGAGATTTCTACCAGCTTGAGTTTCAAGGGCAAGGATAAGTATCCTATAGCAAATCAAGGCTGTCCCTGACTCACAACCCTGTTGTATATTTCTCAGTGTCACTGTTTCCGTGTTTCCTCTCTTCCTGCAGTTGCTTAGATTTCTGCTCCTTACCATCATCCATGTATATCTATCACTCCCTTCTCTCAGCAAATTGAAAAAGAAATTGCCATGATCAACATCACAGCACTATCATCCACTGCCAAAGATGCAAGGAAATCATCTGTCGGGGGAAATAACTCCTCATCTCCTGATCTGGGAAGGGTTAGACTTCACACTAATATGGGCAGACAGCCTTTCAGAAGTGTATTTCCATGAGTGTTCAACTGAATGATAACACAGAAGATGGCTGGGTAAGATCACTAGAAAGAAGATTGTATGTCCTTTGAAAGCAACAAAGAAGCTGACAAATACCATGGATAACAATTATTCCAAATGCATATGGGACCCTTTTTTCAAGAATGCAGAATCTGGGCTTTTTAAGCAGAAGGAAACAGAGAACTCAGTGACATTTACCCTAAGATCTCTCCTTGTCTCCAGAGCTACAGTGCTCTTAAACATTGTCATCTTACCTTCACAGGAATGCCTATAGTGTAGACACTACCTAATGGGTGCAGCTGGAGATTTTTCAATATCTCGTCACATTTGGACCTGCTTGGCATACTGTGTGAGATCTGAGTCTAGGTTCAGCAAATGTTAAATCCTTCTACTAAGAGTAGTTTGTCAAGCAGAATTAAGGTCAATAATTTAATACCAGTGTTGTCAGAGGCTTTGGTTAACAGACATTATTGGGAGGTGTGGCCTTGTTGGAGAAAGAGTGTCACCAGAGATACTCTTTGATGTCTGAAGCTCAACATTGGTCCAGTGTCTTATTCTTCCTTCGTGCTCCCCAAGGGTCTGGATGTAGAACTCTTCCCTTCTCCTACACCGTGTCTCCCTGAAGTCTGGTATAATTCTGCCATGATGTTAATGGACAGAACCCAATTAAATGCTTTCCTTTATAAGTCTGATGGTGGTCATGTTATCTCTTCACAGCAGTAGAAACCATAACTAAGACAAGATAAATAGAAAGATAGATAGACAGAGAGACAGAGAGACAGGTGTTAGATATTTGATATACAAATGAGGAATAAATGGATAGATGGAAGGATGGATGGATAGATGAATAATAAGAGAGAGATGATATTAATAGATTAAAAGAAATATAATTAATACATTATTGAAAGTCTCATGGCTTCTAGGACCCAGGAAAAGACAGAGAAGATTCCTCCAGTTGCCTAGTTCTTGATATGCAAAATGAGTAATGTGCCTCCAATGCACAATACTACTAACAGTAGCTGTAAGTAACTTCCTGACACATTGATTATAACTTCTCAGAATAAAGATTCAAATTTACTCTATACACACACACTGAGCCCTGTTTAGATTGTGTCTTTTACAGTCTAGCAGGTGATTTAGCAATAAAACCATATCGGGATACTGAGGAATGAGAGCAACAGCTTTTCCACTAGAAAAGTGAGTCTTAAAATGGAAAGGAGATGCAATGGGAACTCTAAGCACGAAGTAGATCAGGGAGAACAAGTGAGAAAACTCATGTGCTGACCTATAGGTTTTCACGTGTATACAGTAGTGAGTGTACGTGTGTTTATATAAAAGGCTTTTCCTGATGTTAGTTCTCTGAAAGGCCACAGATGCAAACATCAGACTCATTCAGTATTCATCATTCCAAGTGCTGGGGTTTAACTTCTGATATCATTCCCCGAAGAAGAAGATAACAGCACTCCATGGGGAAATGGTGGATTGATAGGCAGAGGGAAGCAGAAGGCAGAAGCCTAAAATATCTCATGCATCCAGGGAGTAACTAAGTTCTCAAACAACACAAATGTAAAAGGAAAACATGAGATGTCATGAAGGTTTGTTGGTTGCCGACCAGGGACAATTTAACATCGCAGAAAACAATAATAGCTGCCATTTTAAATCTTTGGAAGAAAATGTTTGAATCCCAACTGCTTGGACTAAAAAAACAGTGGAGGAGAAAACTGGGTCCTTGGGGTGGCATTCCAACTCATAAATGCAAAGGAATCATGAAATTAGAAATCCACCACCTGGCAGCCACCATATATGCCTTAATTGGCTCAGGTAAGAATCGTTAATGGATTCTGCCGCTGACTGGAAGTCTAAGAAAATGGCTATTTGCAAAGTGTCAGCATCTTGATGCAGAAGAAACAACTTTGAAATGAAGCAACTGCAGCTCATCCTGATGATCAAAGATACCATCACTTGTGAAGAAACAGCCTGAATATTTAAAAGGACCCATTGGAGGTACAAACAGAACTTGGAACAAGGACATGAAATAATACCAGCCAGAGGTTGTTCAACAAAGAGAGAATGGATTGTATAAGCATGTCACAGTCTGAACACAAAGTGTGGGAATGTGCTATGGAATAGGGACAGGTCACATACAGTGTCTTAGACTAAGGCCTCAGTTGGAAAACAATAATTTGGCTGCAATGAACACAATCAGACAAATAATAAAATGATTAGAAAGCATGGAGTTGAAGTAATCATTTCTAGAAATGTCTCTTTGTACAATAGAGAACCCCAGTGAATCCCTGTGGATAAGTTTTCAGGATAAAATCACAGCAGAAAACAACAACAATAATAAAAGTAACATCAATAACAATAGTAATAATAGTAATAATAATAATAATGTCATTTGTTTGTCTTGAGAAAGAACACTAACCATTGTGGGAATTCTGGAGAAGAAATTTGAGAAAGGAATTTTTCAGAATCATGAAAGCAATCAAAAGACCAACAGAGCACAGCAAGGAGAAATAATCAATCAGGACTTGAGGTTGAAGTGCCTGATGAATATAAGTAAACACAGATAATGCTTTCTTAAATATTCGATAAGCAGCAGTTAATATGACAAGTGATATCTGTCATTTATTGAAATCTAATCTAAGAGGGAGTGATGAGGCATATAAGCCATCATGCAGGCAATAAAGAATTAATGGCAGAGATGAGAATTGGGGGCTTCTCAGTCCTTGCTTGCATATGACACCTTCCTCCTCCTCATATGCCAGGATGCACCATGCCCAGCAAAGAATCACCACTTTTGGCTCCTAGTGTTTCCAGTGGGTTTCTGTCACTTGCTGCTCATCACAGTTTGCTTTACCTTTAAACTAGCTATTAACTTTGAGTCATATGGAAAGATGGAACCGTGGCTGTCTGAATGGTATAAGTGAATGTCTATGGGGCTAACAATTACTGCTAATTGATACATGACAGTTATACCACTGTGGGTGTTACCTTAGTGCATCCAGAAGCAAGTGGGCCTAGGCAATATAAGGTATTGCCTGGAAAGCACATCCTCCATGGCAGCCTCAACTGTCAGTAGCCTATAAGTAAAGTGATAGGGAATAATGCACTTCCTTGATTTCAGATTCAGCTGCCAGTACCTCCCCAATAAATGTCTGGGCCTCTTCTGGTAGTGGTTTTTTTTCTTTCTTTTTTTTTTCTTTTTAGGACAATCTCATTTTACATACCCGAGTTAAATCAATCCGCTGTCCTTCCACTCCTGCCAACTTCTCCCTTCCCCATCCTCCATCTACTCCTCCAATAAGAACTCAGTGTTTGATGAGGCCAGGAAAACATATCTGATGGCAGTTTCAATTGCTAATAGCTCCCCAATAAGAGCTAAGGCCTAGAGGACCTGTCCTCAATGGCCACTTCAACGGGAAAAAGTTCTTGGCTTAGGCATAAGGCCGCGTATGTTGCCAACAACTTAAAAAGAAACAGGAGGGCTGGAAGAGCATCAAATTCATGATAGCTTCATTTGCCAGCTGTCCCAAGTAAAAATATGACCTAAAAGATACTTTCCTAAGACAGAATTGCCAGTCTTACTACCATTAGCTCATAAGTAAGGGAGAAAACCTGGAGAGTTACCCACAGTAAATCCTCCTGTCAGCAACTCTTCAGTAAGAAAAAAATCATGGAAGTTTACCACACTCTTGGAATCTTTTTCTCCCAGTAGCTCCCCAGGTTGACGAGAGGCTGTTGCTTTGCACAAGAGGCAGAATGGGCTCTCCTAAGTGTTTCTAGTACCACAAAGTCACACCACACAAGGTCCAGCCTCTCAAAGGCCATTGGCCAAAGGAGTTTCCACATCACCTCCTCTTTTACCTAATAAGAATGTTCAAAACCAATACAGGACTACATATAATAAGAACAGATATCAAGTATAAAAGTTAGATTGATAGCCAGTATAGGCAATATTGAGCAAGAAATATATGCTCAAAGTTTCAATGATTATTTTATTCCCAGGAGTCTTAGTCTTGTATTAGAAATGGGTTGGCTAGACCATAAGAGGTAGTTATCTACAACTATCAAGTCTTCAACCTCCATCAAGGCCTGAGAATTGAGATAGAATATTACTTGAGTAGCCAATAAATGGATTAAAGCTGTTTCCAAAATGTACAGTAGATTACAGAGACATATGTCTACCTGGGAAATCACCCAGTGTCTCATTTGCAATGTTGAAGCAAACCACTTTGGCTAAGGCCTAGAGTAACTGACAGCCCTTTTATAGAGGCAGAAAGATTTTGAAAACAATCTTACCCTATTTTGGCAAGGTTTGACAGTCATTTTTCTTGTATCTTGCTTGTCCAGTCCAGACACCATGCATTTTATCAGTCAAACAAGTGCAATTCATTCATCAAAGCCCAGTTTTACAAAGAATAGTACAAACTCCAAGTACAGTGTCTTGGATGCTCAACAATCTTTCAGGAATAGATCAGTGCTGCAAAGAGCCATTGTGTCTCACATCAAAAAAACCTAAGTTATTTAATTCCCAGTTTCTGCAGTTCCTTTAAGTGTTTGATGATTACCTATCTGTACAGAATACAGTCTCTATGTATCATGAGAACCTGATTAGTGTAAATATAAGTATGGAAAACATGGGTGAATATTAACCTATAATACTTACTACTTTAATATATAACGTAAAGACTATTACTTCATATTACAATATTAAACAATCTTTGAACAAATGTGCAACAAATGATGACAACAGCCTCAAAATGGAAGCAGCTTATAGATACCTTGATCAGAAGTAGAGATGTATGATACATTATAATAGAGGAGTCAACCAACCTTGGAATCCAGTAATTTCAATTTTGGGGAATACATCCAGAGATACCCAATCATACTACAAAAGCATTTGTTCAACTATTTTCATACCAGCACTATTTGTTATAGCCAGAAACTAAAAAAAAACCTAGGTGCCCCTCAATAGAAGAATGGATAAAGAAGGTGTGGCATATATTCACTTTAGAGATGCACTCAGTACAATAAAACAATGACATCTTGAATTTTGCATTCAAAGAATGGAAATAGAAAATATTTTACTGAGATAACCTAGATACAAAAAGATGAATAAGTTATGAACTCCATCAGAAGTGGATTCAAGCCATAAGAAACGGACATTGGGCCTATAATTCATGATCCTACAGAAGAAAACAAGAAGGAGAACCCAAAGAAAAACATATATTTATCCTCCTAGTTACTGGATGTAGACAAGATTGCCAGGTGAAAGTTGGGATCATGGGGGTGGCAGTGGGGAGAGAGAAGGGAGAATGGGAGGATTGGGAATAGGGATGAATGAGATTGAGGAAGGATGGATATCGGAGCAGAAAAGAAGATATCACAAGGAAGGGAACCAGTTTAGGTTTGGCAAAAGACTTGGCTCTAGAGGGGGTCCCAGGTGCCTTGGAAGATGTCCCTAGCTCTTTCATCTTGCAGCGGATGAGGGTGTCCCTGAACTGGCCTTATTCCATAGCCCTACTGATAAAAATCTTGCATATCACCTTAGAACCTTCATCTAGCAATGTATGGAGATAGAGACACTGACACACATTGGAGCACTGGACTTAGTTCCCAATGTTCAGATGAAGATCATAAGGAGAGAGAACATGAGTAAGGGAGTTAGGACCTCAAGAATTGCTTCCACACACAGAGACTATGGGACATATATAATAGAAGCTCAGCAGTCCCGCTGGACTGATACTGAATGAGTATGTGATCAAACAAGATTCTCTGAATGTGCCTGACACTGAAAACTGACTGAGAAGCCAATGATAATGGTACTGGGTTTTGATTCTACTGCGTGTACTGTTTTTTGCACGCCTAGTCTGTTTGGATTCAGACCTTCCTAGACATGGATGGAGTGGGGAAGGCCTCGGACTTCCCACTGGGTAGGGCACTCTGTTATCTCTGAGAACTCCAGAGGGACAGAGAGGGGGATGGCAGAGTGTGAGTGAAATTTGAAGAAGGGAAGTGGAAATTTTCAATAAATAAATTAAATAAAATAATACCATACCAAGAGATACATTTTTATCAGTGGAATTTTCTGCCTACCATTAATAAGATCAAGAGAAATAGGAAAAGATGCTAAAAAAATATGTGATAGAGATCTTAGAGAAGAGATGATACATAAGTGATAAGGACAGATGATAATGAAGAGGTCATAGATAAAGAGATGACACAGAGATTAAAGAGCAAGAGATGATAGAGCAAAAGATGATAGAAGAAGATATGATAGAGAAAGAGATGCTAGAGAAGAGATGCTAGAAAATGTGATGGTAGAGTACGGGATTGTAGTGGAAGAGATGATAGAAGAAAAGATGAGAGAGAATCAGATGATAGAGAAGTGTTAGAGGAAATCATGATAGAGGAAATATGATAGAGGAAGAGATGATAGAAAAAGACATAGTAGAGAAATAGAAGATAGAGAAAGATGACAGAGAAATAATAGAGTAAGAGAAGATAGAGAGATGGTAGAATAGGAGATGATAGACTGGAGAATGAAATGATGGCAGATAGAGGTAATTGAGAAATGAATAATAGATGATTGAGAACAAGATGATAGAGTAAGTGATGACAGACGTATTAGAGAAACTGATGATAGAAAATAGACAATACAGAAAGAGATGATAAAGAAAATGTTATCATAGTAAGATACGATAGTAAATGCAATGATAGAGGAAGAGATGATAGAGAAAGAGATGAAAGAGGTAGTGATGATAGACAAAGACATGGAGGATAAAGTGATGATAGAGGAAGTGATGATTGAGCCATGATAGAGAAATAGAAGAGATGATACATGGGATAGAGAAAAGGATGGAAGAGAGACAAAAAAAATAAATGCTGGAGGATAGACATAGAGACAATATAGAGATGATAGAAAATGAGATGATAAAGAGATGACAGAGTGATGATAGAGATGATAAAGAGATGACAAAGAGATTATAGAGAGATGATAGACAATGAGATGAACTAGAGATAATACAGGAAAAGATGATAGTATAGAAAAAGAAATGATGGAGTATAGAGATGATAGAGACATGGTGAAAGGTATATGGAAAGAAATCGTGAAATACATACTGAAAGAAGAGCAAATTGTAGATACAGATAGCCCTTTCATTACTTGGTCACGGAGACCCAAGTTTTCACACAGAAACTACATTAATTACAACCTTGTTTGTCCAGTAGCTCACACATATACCTAGCTAGCTCTTATACCTTAAATTAACCCATAAGTCTTATCTAAGATTAGCCTTGTGGTTTGGTAGCTTACTCAGTGCAGCATTCACATCTTGTTTCCAATACATCTGGATGGCGATTGTAGAATGAATATTTTCCTCTTCCCAGGATTCTCCTAGTCTGTTTACCCTGCCTATACTACCTGCCTGGATTCTGGCCAATGAACATTTTATTGAACCAACACAAATAACAAATATATACAGGATATAAGAGCTTTATTCCACAGTAGTAAACAAAATGTCCCAACACTTCAAGATAACTGAGTTCAAACCTGGCCACTTTTGCAATATGGAGCCTTACCCTGGAATTCTGGTCTACTAAGTTACACTGTATCAAGACACTTTTCCACAAGGTCAGGGCAATCCCTCAAACTATAGGAGGCACACAGGTAAACTAACTTGGGAGTTCCCTCACTATATACATGAGTCAGCAGAAGCCATAGAAACAAATTACTTGATACAGAGTCATTCTAGGTCTCAGCAAATGACTCTAAATATTCTGCTAGAAAATTTTTAGATGACCAATATGTGCAGGACTATCAGCTGTTAGCATGACGAGGGCTCAAGTCTGATGCATAGAGTGTATATATAGGACTGAAATTTCAAAACCCATCTATTCATAATTTGGTCTTCTATACTTCGAGACAAAAAGGATGCTTTTCTTTTAATTTCAGAAAGTTTGGCCAAGCTCTCAAACTCTCCAATCTCTGCCAAACTCCAGATAAAGGAACACATTAAATATGAAATTTCAACTGCCTTGTGACTAACATGATATGCCTTTTCATTGGCTAAGGCCATTCACACCTATAGACTGCAACTTCTACCTTCAATATATATACTAAAGCTAAACAAATGAAATAAAACAGAGCTCTTTGTATTAAAGAAAAAAGGGGAACTACTGTGGGATAACATTCTTGTAGACTATAAAGATTAGTCACTGGAAAGGTACAGACTTTCCTGTAACTAGGCAGGTAATAGAGTTGAGGCTACTACACTAAGTGAAATATGGGAAGGGGACGGCAGAGTGACTTATCAGCTAGAGGGAGAAAAAAATAATGAGAATGACTTATTGAGAAAAGGTAATAAGCCATGTTTCTAAACATAGATAAGAATTAAGGGTTAATATAAAATGTAACAGTTAGCCAATAATAAGTATGAGCTAATCGGCCAAATATTTCATAATTAATATAAGCCTCTGTGTGCTCTTTAGAAGTAAGTCACTCTGGGAATAGGCAGGATAAACTCATCTGTCAACTTAGTGCTATGAACTTTCCTCTTAGCACTGCTTTCATACTGTCCCATAGGTTTGAGTATGTTGAGTTTTCATTTTCATTGAATTCAAGAAGGACTTTATTTTTTTTCTTATTTATTTATTTTTATTCTTTTTTAATTAAAATTTCCACCTGCTCCCCATTTCCCATTTCCTTCCCCTCCTCCCAAATATTGCCCTCCCCCCACTTCCCTCCCCCTATCCCCACTCCTCTTCTCCTCCCCCCACTCCATTCCCCCTCCCTCTCGATACTGAAGAGCAGTCCAAATTCCCTGCCATGCGGGAAGACCAAGGTCCTTCTATCTACGTCCAGAAAGGTGACCGTCCAAACAGGCTAAGCTCCCACAAAGCCAGTTCATGTATTAGGATCGAAACCTAGTGCCATTGTCCTTGGCTTCTCATCAGTCTTCATTGACCGCCATGCTCAGAGAGTCCGGAATCAACCCATGCTTATTCAGTCCCAGACCAGCTGGCCTTGGTGGGCTCCCAATAAATCAGTTCCACTGTCACAGTGGGTGGGTGCATCCCTCGTGGTCCTGAATTTTTGCTCATGTTCTCCCTCCTTCTGCTCCTCATTTGGGCCTTAAGAGCTCAGACCATTGCTCCAAATTGAGACTCTGTCTCTACCTCCATCCATCGCCAGATGAAGGTTCTAAGGTGATATGCAAGATATTCATCAGTATAGGAGAGGGTCATTTCAGGTTCCCTCTCCTTAGTTGCCCAAGGTACAAGCTGGGGACATATTCCTGGACACCTGCGAACCCCTCAAGAGTCAAGTCTCTTGCCAACCCTAAGATGGCTCCCTTAGATAGGATATATACTTCGCTGCTCCCGTATCCATCCTTCCTATATCCCAACCATCCCAATCCTCCGAGCTCCTCCCATCCTCCCCTTCTCATATTTCTCATCCCATTTCCCCTTTGCCCCATGCCACCTCACCGGCAAGTTCCCAGTTTTTGCCCTTCTGGAATCTTGTCTACTTCCCCCTCTCCATGCGGATGACTATATGATTTTCTTTGGGTTCACTTTCTTATTTAGCTTCTATAGGATCACACATTATATGCTTAATGTCTTTTATTTTGTGGCTAGAAACCGATTATGAGTGAGTACATCCCATGTTCCTCTTTTTGAGTCTGGGATACCTCACTCAGGATAGTGTTTTCTATTTCCATCCATTTGCATGCAAAATTCGAGAAGTCATTGTTTTTTACTGCTGAGTAGTACTCTAATATGTATATATTCCACACTTTCTTCATCCATTCCTCCATTGAAGGGCATCTAGGTTGTTTCCAGGTTTTGGCTATTACAAACAATGCTGCTATGAACATAGTTGAACAGATACTTTTGTCATTTGATGTGGCATCTCTTGGGTATATTCCAAAGAGTGGTATTACTGGATCTTGGGGTAGGTTGATCCCAAATTTCCTGAGAAATCGCCACACTGATTTCCAAAGTGGTTGCACAAGTTTGCATTCCCACCAGCAATGAATGAGTGTGCCTCTTTCTCCACAACCTCTCCAGCAAAGGCTATCATTGGTGTTCTTGATTTTAGCCATTCTGACAGGTGTAAGATGGTATCTCAAAGTTGTTTTAATTTGCATTTCCCTTATCGCTAAGGAGGTTGAGCATGACCTTAGGTGTCTTTTGGCCATTTGAATTTCTTCTGTTGAGAATTCTCTGTTCAGATCAGTGCCCCATTTTTTTATTGGGTTCATTAGCATTTTAATGTTTAGTTTCTTGAGTTCTTTATATATTTTGGTGATCAGACCTTTGTCTGTTGCAGGGTTGGTGAAGATCTTCTCCCAGTCAGTGGGTTGCCTTTTTGTCTTAGTGACAGTGTCCTTTGCTTTACAGAAGCTACTCAGTTTCAGGAGGTCCCATTTATTCAATGTTGCCCTTAATGTCTGTGCTGCTGGGGATAAACGTAGGAAGTGATCTCCTGTACCCATATGTTGTAGAGTACTTCCAACTTTTTCTTCTATCAGGTTCAGTGTGTTCAGACTAATATTGAGGTCTTTAATCCATTTGGACTTGAGTTTTGTGCATGGTGATAGATATGGATCTATTTTCATTCTTCTACACGTTGACAACCAGTTCTGCCAGCACCATTTGTTGAAGATGCTCTCTTTTTTCCATTGAATACTTTTAGCTCCTTTATCAAAAATTAGGTGTTCATATGTTTGTGGGTTAAAATCAGGGTCTTCTACTCTGTTCCATTGGTCGACTTCTCTGTTTTTATGCCAATACCAAATTGTTTTCAATACTGAGGCTCTGTAATAGAGTTTGAGGTCAGGGATGGTAATGCCTCCAGACGATCCTTTATTATATAAGATTGTTTTGGATATCCTGGGTTTTTTCTTTCTCCATATAAAGTTGATTATTGTCCTCTCAAGATCTGTGAAGAATTTTGATGGGATTTTGATGGGGATTGCATTGAATCTATAAATTGCCCTTGGTAGAATTGCCATTTTTACTATGTTGATCCTCCCTATCCAAGAGCAAGGGAGATCCTTCCATTTTCTGGTATCCTCCTCAATTTCTTTCTTCATTGACTTAAAGTTCTTGTCAAATAGATCCTTTACTTCCTTGGTTAGGGTTACCCCAAGATATTTTATGCTATTTGTGGCTATCGTGAAGGGTGATGCTTCTCTGATTTCCATCTCTGCTTCCTTATCCTTTGTGTATAGGAGGGCAAATGATTTTTTGGAATTGATCTTGTATCCTGCAACGCTACTAAAGGTGCTTATCAGCTGAAGGAGTTCTTTGCTGGAGTTATTGGGGTCGCTTATGTACACTATCATATCGTCTGCAAATAATGAAAGTTTAACTTCTTCCTTTCCGATTTGAATCCCTTTGATCCCCTTATGTTGTCTTATTGCTATTGCTAGAATTTCAAGCACTATATTAAAGAGGTATGGAGAGAGTGGACAACCTTGTCGTGTTCCTGATTTTAGTGGAATAGGTTTGAGTTTCTCTCCATTTAATTTGATGTTAGCTGACGGCTTGCTATAAATAGCTTTTATTATAGTTAGGAACGACCCTTGTATTCCTAATCTCTCTAAGACCTTTATCATAAAGGGATGTTGAATTTTGTCAAATGCTTTTTCAGCATCTAATGAAATGATCATATGGTTTTTTTCTTTCAGTTTATTTATATGATAGATTTTCGTATGTTGAACCAGCCCTGCATCTCTGTGATGAAGCCTACTTGATCATAATGGATAATTTTTCTGATGTGTTCTTGGATTCGGTTTGCCAGTATTTTATTGAGTATTTTTGCGTCGATGTTCATGAGTGAGATTGGCCTGTAGTTCTCTTTCTTGGTTGTGTCTTTGTGTGGTTTTGGTATCAGAGTAACTTCAGCTTCATAAAAGGAATTTGGCAATGACTTCTCTGTTTCAATATTGTGAAATACATTAAGGAGTATAGGTATTAGGTCTTCTTGGAAGTTCTGGTAGAATTCTGCATTGAAGCCATCTGGACCTGGGCTTTTTTTGGTGGGGAGGTTTTTTATAACAACTTCTAATTCTTCGCGACTAACAGGTCTATTTAGATTGTTCACCTGGTCCTGGTTTAACTTTGGTATATGGTACTTATCTAAAAAAGTGTCCATTTCTATCACATTTTCCAATTTTGTGGCATACAGGTTTTTGTAGTAAGATCTAATGATTCTCTGAATTTCCTCTGAGTCTGTGGTTATGTCTCCCTTTTCGTTTCTGATTTTGTTAATTTGCGTATTCTCTCTCCGCCGTTTGATTAGTTTGGATAGGGGTTTATCAATCTTATTGATTTTCTCCATGAACCAGCTTTTTGTTTCATTGATTCTTTGGATTGTTTTCTGTGTTTCTATTTTGTTGATTTCAGCCCTCAATTTGATTATTTCCAGTCTTCTACTTCTCCTAGGTGAGTCTGCTTCTTTTTTTTCTAAAGCTTTCAGGTGGGCTATTAAGTCTCCAATGTGTGCTTTCTCCGTTTTCTTTAAGTGGGCACTTAATGCTATGAATTTTCCTCTTAGCACTGCTTTCATATTGTCCCATAGGTTTGAGTATGTTGAGTCTTCGTTTTCATTGAATTCAAGAAAGACTTTAATTTCTTTCTTTATTTCTTCCTTGATCCAGGTGAGGTTCAGTAGTTGACTGTCCAGTTTCCATGAGTTCATAGGCTTTCTGGGGATAGCATTGTTGTTGAATTCTAACTTTAATCCATGGTGATCTGATAAGACACAGGTGGTTACCGATATTTTTTTGTAACTGTGTAAGTTTGCTTTGTTACCGAGTATGTGGTCTATTTTCGAGAAGGTTCCATGAGCTGCAGAGAAGAAGGTATATTCTTTCCAATTTGGGTGGAATGTTCTATAGATGTCTGTTAAGTCCATTTGATTCATTACCTCCCTTAATCCTCTTATTTCTCTGTTAGGTTTCTGTTTGATTGACCTGTCCATTGGTGAGAGAGGAGTGTTGAAATCTCCCACTATTAGTGTGTGTGGTTTGATGACTGCCTTGAGTTTTAGTAACGTTTCTTTTACATAAGTGGGTGCTTTTATATTAGGGGCATATATATTCAGGATTGAGATTTCATCCTGGTGAATTGTTCCTGTTATGAGTAAAAAATGTCCATCTCCATCTCTTTTGATTGATTTTAGTTTGAAGTCAACTTTCTTAGAAATTAGTATGGCCACACCTGCTTGTTTCTTACGTCCGTTTGCTTGATAAACCTTTTCCCAGCCCTTTACTCTGAGTAGATGTCTGTCTTTGTGGTTGAGGTGTGTTTCTTGTAAGCAGCAGAATGTTGGATCCTGTTTTCGTATCCAATCTCTTAGCCTGTGCCTCTTTATAGGTGAGTTGAGTCCATTGATATTAAGTGATATTAATGACCAGTGGTTGTTAACTCCGGTCATTTTTCCTTTCTTTCTTTCTTTTCTTTGGTAGTAGAGTTTGTGTGTTTCCCTTCTTCAAGTTGTGCTGGTGAAGGGTCTTTAGATGTCTGAGATATTGTGGGCATTGTTGGACTCCTTGGTTTGTGATTTTCCTTCAATTACTTTCTGAAGGGCTGGATTTGTGGCTACGTATTGTTTAAATTTGTTTTTATCCTGGAAAACTTTGTTTTCTCCATTTATAGTGAACGAAAGCTTGGTTGGGTATAGTAGTCTGGGCTTGCATCCATGGTCTCGTAGTTTCTGCAGTATATCTATCCAGGACCTTCTGGCTTTCATGGTTTCCATAGAGAAATCAGGTGTAAGTCTGATAGGTTTACCTTTATAGGTAACTTGACCTTTTTCCTTTGCAGCTCTTAATATTCTTTCTTTATTCTGTATGTTTTGTGTTTTGATTATTATATGACGAGGAGATGTTTTTTTTTGATCCAGTCGATTTGGTGTTCTGTATGCTTCTTGGACCTTCAAAGGAATATCTTTCTTAAGGTTGGGAAAGTTTTCTTCTATAATTTTATTAAATATATTTTCTGGACCATTGAGCTGTACTTCTTCTCCTTCTTCTATCCCTATTATTCTTAGGTTTGGTCTTTTTATTGTGTCCCAGATTTCCTGAATGTTTTGTGATGAGAATTTGTTGGTTATGCTGTTTTCTTTGATGAGAGTGTTTATTTTCTCTATCTTATCTTCAGTGTCTGAGATTCTTTCTTCTATCTCTTGTAATCTGTTGGTGGAACTTGTCTCTGTAGTTCCTGTTCGTTTATTCAAATTTTCCATCTCCATCCTTCCCTCGGTTTGTGTTTTCTTTATTACTTCCACTTCGTTCTTCAAGTCTTGAACCGTTTCCCTTACCTGTTTGATTACTTTTTCTTGTTTCTCTTGGTTTTCTTGGGTATCTTTGAGATATTTATTCATTTCCTCTACCTTTTTGTTTGTAATCTCTAATTGGTTGTGGCAGTTTTTCACTTCCTGTTTAAGGTCCTCTATTATTTTCATAAAATTCACTTTTGCGTCGAATTCTTCTAATTCTTCTGTATTAGGGTTTAGACTTCTCATTTCGGGATTCCTGGATCCTGGTGATGTCACGTTGCCTTTCAAGTTGTTGGGGGAATTCTTGCATTGGCGCCTGCCCATCTTTTCCTTCAAATGGAGCCAGGAGAGGCCTGATGTCTTGGACCAGTCTTTGCTGTGACTAACTCTCTAGGTGTATCTCCTCAGTGTAGGGGCAGGAACCGTTCCCTTCCAGGTGAACTCCTCAACACCAAAACATGGATGCGTGGTATTCCAATGACCCGCGTAAAGAAGGCCGAATGCAAGGGGTTGGGCGGGGTCCAGTAGAACACAGGCGACACTGCAGTACAAGCTGGAGGTGCCTGCGCTCCCTTTGGGGGGTTGCTGAGGCCTGCCCGCTGCTCTGGTTGGGTAGCCTTAGTGTAGGGGCGTTTGTGCTCTCTACCGGGACCGTCCGCCCCAGGATAGTACACACTCACCCGTCCTGATGAAACTTCTTGGCACCTACACAGGAACTCCTGGATGCCCCAATGAGCCAGGGACTAATGGAAGTAGGGCGCAGGCAGAGCAGGTCCAGCAGATCACAGCAGAGACTGCAGCCCCAGCAGCAGGGGCCCGCTTTCCCTGGCGGGGACCTTGAGGCCTGCCCTCTGGTCAGGGACTCACTGCTCTGGGTTGGTAGCCTTAGTGAAATGGCAGGAAACTGTTCCACAGCTAAGGACCTTGCAGACAAGGCAGGTTTGGGGGTGGGGGTGGGGGCGGGTGTGTAGGAGAGCAAGCCCTGCAGCAGGAGCTGGGGGAGGGGTGTTTGTGCTCTCTACCGGGACAGTCCACCCCAGGATAGCACACACTCACCCGTCCCGATGAAACTTCTCGGCACCTACACAGGAACTCCTGGATGCCCCAATGAGCCAGGGACTAAGGGAAGTAGGGCGCAGACAGAGCAGGTCCAGCAGATCACAGCAGAGACTGCAGCCCCAGCAGCAGGGGCCCGCTTTCCCTGGCGGGGACCTTGAGGCCTGCCCTCTGGTCAGAGACTCACTGCTCTGGGTTGGTAGCCTTAGTGAAATGCTAGGTGTTAGGTCTTATTGGAAGTTCTGGTAGAATTCTGCATTGAGCTGTCTGGACCTGGACTTTTTTTTGGTGGAGAGGCTTTTTATAACAACTTCTAATTCTTTGCGACTAACAGGTCTATTTAGATTGTTCACCTGGTCGTGGTTTAACTTTGGTATATGGTACTTATCTAAAAATGTGTCCATTTCTTTTACATTTTCCAATTTTGTGGCATACAGGTTTTTGTAGTAAAATCTAATAATTCTCTGAATTTCGTCTGTGTCTGTGGTTATGTCTCCCTTTTCATTTCTGATTTTGTTAATTTGCATATTCTCTCTCCGCCGTTTAATTAGTTTGGATAGGGGTTTATCAATTTTATTGATTTTCTCCATGAACCAGCTTTTTGTTTCATTGATTCTTTGGATTGTTTTCTGTGTTTCTATTTTGTTGATTTCAGCCCTCAATTTGATTATTTCCAGTCTTCTACTTCTCCTAGGTGAGTCTGCTTCTTTTTTTTCTAAAGCTTTCAGGTGGGATATTAAGTCTCCAATGTGTGCTTTCTCCATGTTCTTTATGTGGGCACTTAATGCTATGAACTTTCCTCTTAGCACTGCTTTCATAGTGTCCCATAGGTTTGAGTATGTTGAGGTTTGTTTTCATTGAATTCAAGAAAGACTTTAATTTCTTTCTTTATTTCTTCCTTGATCCAGGAGTGGTTCAGTCGTTGACTGTCTAGTTTCCATGAGTTCATAGGCTTTCTGGGGAGAGCATTGTTGTTGAAATCTAACTTTATTCCATGTTGTTCTGATAAGACAGAGGTGGTTACCGATATTTTTTTTAACTGTGTAAGTTTGCTTTCTTACTGAGTATGTGGACTATTTTTGAGAAGGTTCCATGTGCTGGAGAGAAGAACGTATATTCTTTCCTATTTGAGTGGAATGTTCTATAGATGTCTGTTAAGTCCATTTGATTCATTACCTCCCTTAATCCTCTTATTTCTCTATTAGGTTTCTGTCTGATTGACCTGTCCATTGGTGAGAGAGGAGTGTTGAAATCTCCTACTATTAGAGTGTGTGGTTTGATGACTGCCTTGAGTTTTAGTAACGTTTCTTTTACATAAGTGGGTGCTTTTATATTAGGGGCATATATATTCAGGATTGAGACCTCATCCTGAAGAATTGTTCCTGTTATGAGTAAAAAATGTCCCTCTCCATCTCTTTTGATTGATTTTAGTTTGAAGTCAACTTTCTTAGAAATTAGTATGGCCACACCTGCTTGTTTCTTAGGTCCGTTTGCTTAATAAACCTTTTCCAATCCCGTTCCTCTGACTAGATGTCTGTCTTTGTGGTTGAGGTGAGTTTCTTGTAAGCAGCAGAATGTTGGATCCCGTTTTTGTATTCAATCTCTTAGCCTATGCCTCTTTATAGGTGAGTTGAGTCCATTGATATTAAGTGATATTAATGACCAGTGGTTGTTAACTCCGGTCATTTTTCCTTTCTTTCTTTCTTTCTTTCTTTCTTTCTTTCTTTCTTTCTTTCCTTCCTTCTTTCTTTTGGTAGTTGAGTTTTTGTGTTTCCCTTCTTCAAGTTGTACTGGTGAAGGGTCATTAGATATCTGAGTTATTGTGGGCATTGTTGGACTCCTTGGATTGTGATTTTCCTTCTATTATTTTCTGTAACGCTGGATTTGTAGCTACGTATTGTTTAAATTTGTTTTTATCGTGGAAATTTTTTTTCTCCATTTATAGTGAACGAAAGCTTGCCTGGGTATAGTAGTCTGGGCTTGAATCCATGGTCTCTTAGTTTCTGCAGTACATCTATCCAGGACCTTCTGGCTTTTATGGTTTCCATATAGAAGTCAGGTGTTAGTCTGATAGGTTTACCTTTATAGGTAACTTGACCTTTTTCCTTTGCAGCTCTTCATATTCGTTCTTTATTCTGTATATTTGTGTTTTGATTATTATATGACGAGGAGATTTTTTTTTTTGATCCAGTCCATTTGGTGTTCTGTATGCTTCTTGGACCTT
The DNA here is from genome assembly GCF_950005125.1 of Chionomys nivalis. Lineage (NCBI taxonomy): Eukaryota > Metazoa > Chordata > Mammalia > Rodentia > Cricetidae > Chionomys > Chionomys nivalis. Next base: position 194,150 of record NW_026646937.1, on the reverse strand, counting down.
CAAAGGAATATCTTTCTTAAGGTTGGGAAAGTTTTCTTCTATAATTTTATTAAGTATATTTTCTGGACCATTGAGCTGCACTTCTTCTCTTTCTTCTATCCCTATAATTCTTAGGTTTGGTCTTTTTATTGTGTCCCAGATTTCCTGAATGTTTTGCGATGAGAATTTGTTGTTTATGCTTTTTTCTTTGAATATAGTATTTATTTTCTCTGTGGTATCCTCAGTGTCTGAGATTCTTTCTTCTATCTCTTGTAATCTGTTGGTAGTACTTGTCTCTGTAGGTCCTGTTCATTTATTCAAATTTTCCATCTCCATCCTTCCCTCGGTTTGTGTTTTCTTTATTACTTCTACTTTATTCTTCAAGTCTTGAACTGCTTCCCTTACCTGTTTGATTTCTTTCTCTTGTTTCTCTTGGTTTTCTTGGGTATCTTTGAGGGATTTATTCATTTCCTCTACCTTTTTGTTTGTAATCTCTAATTGATTATGGCAGTTTTTCCCCTCCTGTTTAAGGACCTCTATTATTTTCATATAATTCACTTTTGAGTCGAATTCTTCTAATTCTTCTGGATTAGGGTGTACACTTCTTATTTTGGGATTCCTGGATTCTGATGATGTCACGTTGCCTTTCAAGTTGTTGGGGGAATTCTTGCATTGGCGCCTGCCCATCTCTTCCTTCAAATGGAGCCAGGAGAGGCCTGGTGTCTTGGACCAGTCTTTGCTGTTACTAACTCTCTGGGTGTATCTTCTCAGTGTAGGGGCAGGAACTGTTCCCTTCCAGATGAACTCCTCAACACCAAAATAGGGACACCTTGTATTCCAATGACCCACGGAAAAAAAAGGCAAATGCATGGTTAGGGCAGGGTCAAGTAGAACACAGGCAACACTGCAGTACAAGCTGGAGGTGCCTGCGCTCCCTTTAGGGGGTTGTTGAGGCCTGCCCACTAGGCAGGCACTCACTGCTCTGGTTGGGTAGCCTTAGTGAAGGGGGGTTTGTGCTCTCTACCGGGACAGTGTACTCCAGGATAGCACATACTCACCTGACCAGATGGAATTTCTCAGCACCTACACAGGGACTCCTGGTAGCCCCAATGACCAGGGACCAAGGGAAGTAGGAGGCAGGAGGAGCGGGTCCAGGAGAGCACAGCAGACCCAGCAGCCCCAGCAGCAGGGGCCCGCGTTCCCTGTCGGGGACCTTGAGGCCTGCTTTCTTGTCAGGCACTCACTGCTCTGGGTTGGTAGCCTTAGTGAAAGGGCAGGAAGCTGTTCCACAGCAAAGGACCTTGCAGACAAGGCAGGCTTGGGGGTGGGGGTGGGGGCGTGTGTGAAGGAAAGAAAGCCCTACAGCAGGACCTGGGGGAGGGGTGTTTGTGCTCTCTACTGGGACAGTCTGCCCCAGGATAGCACACACTCACCCGTTCAGATGGAACTTCTCAGCACCTACACAGTGACCCCTGGTAGCCCCAATGAGCCAGGGACCAAGGCAAGTAGGAGGCAGGCAGAGCGGGTCCAGGAGAACACAGCAGACACTGCAGCCCCAGCAGCAGGGGCCCGTCTTCACTGGCGGGGACCTTGAGGCCTGCCCTCTAGTCAGGCACTCACTGCTCTCTAGTTCTATCTTCTTATTGGCTAATTCTCACATCTTGATTAACCCATTTCTAATAATCTGTTTAGCACCACGAGGTTGTGTCTTACCGGGAAAGAATCAGTGTGTCTGTCCTGATGTCTGGTTCCATGGCATCTGGCCCAGAGGGAAGAGGCATGGCGATTGCCTCCCTTCCCTCTTCCTCTCAGCATTCTGTTCTGTCTACACCATCCACCTAAGTGCTGGCCTATCAAATGGCCAAGGCAATTTCTTTATTAACCAATGAAATCAACACAAAACAGAAGACCCTCCAACATCACACACAGAGTCTTGCCCTCTAAGTCATGCTGGACTGAAACACAGTGTGTATGTAGTCTAGGCTGACTTTATAGTCCTGAAGATGCTGCTGCTTCAGGTCCTCCTTAGCTGCACTGAATCACTGTTAGTATTGTGGGTTAATCAAGGACTCATATAGCCCAGGCTGGCCACTCTGTAGCCAGCGATGACCTTGAGCAGGATCCTCATCTTCTCAACTCTAACCGCCCACTGCAGGAATTCCTGCTCTCAAGCCACTCTGCCATGTTAAGTAGGAAAACCTCCAGGGGTGAGTTCCAGGTTGAATGGAAACCTGTCTCCAAAAGAATATGCAAATTCTAAATGTTCTGAAGTATCAAATCTGGAGACCAGGGCTGGCGAGATGGGTGGACGGGACTGTGTGGCAACAGGACATGCCAGCATCCTTGTGTCTTCTTCGCCTGCTGGGGAAGGGAGCAGGTATGGGAACTTGCTAGCCCATATCAGTGAGACACCCTGTCTCCAAGATTAAAGTAGGGAAGCACCCATTTGCCTCAAGATGGGGAGCTAGATGCAGGCAGATCTCTGTGAGTTCAAGGATAGCCTGGTCTAGAGAGCCAGTTCCAGGACAGCCAAGTAAACACAGAGAAACCCTGTCTCAAAAAACAAGCAAAAGGATTTAAGGAATAAAAGCATTTGATGAATATTCCTGGTCTACGTTTGTGCTCAAAGGGTGAGGACACACAGACAGCCACAAAAAAAACAACCACACACAGACTTAGGGCCATGCATGTATCATGCACAAACACATATAAAATTTTGTAGAGTTCTTCAACCCTGTCCTTGTCTGTTCCCGTTCACTGCTGACTGTACCTTGTACTCATGGACTTCTTTTTTCTTTGTGAAACCACATGACTCCTAAACCATACAATGACATAACTATTAGTTCCTTATAATAAAGCAATTTTTTGAGGGTGTTCACAACAACATTCCAGGAGGGCGTGGTCTATCATACCATATTGAGATCGCTTAAGATCCGCAGGGTGTCATCGTCCCACCTAGCTCAGTCAGTAGAGCATGAGACTCTTAATCTCAGGGTCGTGGGTTCGAGCCCCACGTTGGGCGCCATTCTGTAGTAGGAGCTGCAGGCTGTGCTCCTGCTGCCACAGTTCCTGGTCGCCTGGCTAGCTTATGTCCCAAAATAACAACACACAAACTGTATTCTTTTAAACACTGCTTAGCTTATTATATCTAGCCTCTCCTCTGCTAACTCGCACCTGGACTAGACCATTTCTAATAATGTGTATAGCACCCCAAGGTGCGCTTACCGGGAAGATTTTAGCCTACTTCCGTCCTGGGTCGGAGCTTCATCGCATCTGCCCCAGAGAGCAGAGCTAAGTTGTATAAGCTCACTTCCTCTTCCTCCCAGCATTCTGTTCTGTTTACTCCAGCACCTATATACTAACCTATGAGGGCCAAGCAGTTTCTTTATTTTTTAACCAATGAACTTCCTCCATCAATTATGTATATAGAATTCTACCTGCATGTAATTTTGCATGCTAGAAGGTGGCATGAGATCTCACTAGAGATAGTTGTGAACCACCATGTGGATGCTGGGATTGAACCCATGTCCTCTAGAAGAGCAGTCAGTGCTCTTAACTTCTGAGCAATTTCTCCACCCCTGCATGGCCACGTGGAAAATGCTGTCCTTGAACTTACAGAAATCTGCCTGCCTTTGCTTCTCCAGATGGGATTAAGGCACTTACCAATTATGCCCAGCTGAGTGCTTCTTTAGAGGCTGCGGAATAAAAATACAGCTATACTTCATCCCTTGGCTGAAGAAAGTCAATTATCAGAGAGGGCTATCCTCTTAAGTGCAGATTGAGAAGGTCACACTTAGAACAGAGAGGAAGGAAAAGAACACCTTCCTGGCTAGCCATATCAGCCTGTCAATCTTGTGATCAATGGGGTTATGATGTCACCACCGTATTACCTTCACATCTCAAGTGCTAACATTCTTATTCCAAATAAGTTGTGAACTGTAGCTCTGTTTTTCATTTTTCAAATCACATATCTGTATTTCTAATGTAATTTATCACATTATTTAACTAATAGTCATTTCCGTATTTTGCTTGGTGGGTCAGAGCAATTGGCATTCACTCTAATTGTACTTAAAATTTTGTTTTTAAAATTTTTACCTTGAATAATAAAATACATTGCCATTTAAAAAATAGCTTTATACCCAAGTGTTCATGCATGTATCCCAGCACTTGGTTGGTGACAGCAGGAAGTCAGGGAGATAAGAGAGTCATCATTGGCTACATTGCAAGTTCCAGACCAGCCTGTAGTATATGAAACACTATCTTTCAAAAGTAGCTTTACTGAGATATAATTCATATGATAGCATATGATCTACTTATTGTTTAAAATGTGTAACTGCTTAGGTGGTGGTGATGCACACCTATAATCCCAGCACTCATGAGGCAGAGGCAGGCAGTTAGTCCCCTGTGGGTTCTTTCATAGCCAGGTCTGTTTCACATACAAACCGTGTCTTGAAAAACCAGAAACAAACAAACAAACAAACAAATAAATGTGTAACTGAGTGGCTTGCATTATATTGGTAGAGTTGTGCAGCAATCACCACAGTCTAATTTAGGACTATTTTACCTTCCACAAACAAACACATATTCTTTGAGAAACACTGTTCATTATTTGCCTCTCTTCCATGCCATTCTTCCTTTCCTGTTTTGTTTAGTTTTTTCAAGGCTGTTCTTGAATAACTTTGAGCTCTAGATGTTTTTGCCCCACCTCCTAAATGCTGGAATTACAGTTGTGCACCACCACATTCGGTATCCCACTTGCTGCTTTGGACATCTGGCCATGTTGTGTAAATAAATTTATACAGGAATTATTTTTTTGCTACTGACAGAAATGTTTTCAAGGTTTATCCATATGGCTATGTATCTGAATTTATTTCTTTTTATTGCTGAATAAACTCCATTGTATGAATGTACTTGTATCACATTTTTTTGTTCATGAAGGTGATGCATATTTTGATAATTTCCATTTTGGGATTGTTGAGAACAATGACCTATGTCCTTTTTTTTTGTGTGTGTGTGTGTGTTGACTCATGTTTTCCTTTCTGGTGATTAGAGCAAGCAGTTGTGATCATTGTGCAGCTTCCCTAAGGCAGTCTCAGAATGTTCCAAATTTCCAGTGGTGTAAGGGTGATTTGGTTGTCTGCTTGACTGACATCCCCTTTGCTGAAGGCACTTAGAGCAAGGGATTGTATAGCAGCTGCCAATTAGAAAATCAGATTACTCCATTCTCCAAGATTTTTACTTATTAAAAAATAGACATCAGAAGAATGTTTTATTTTTATCTTTACTTTTTTTAATTAAGATTTTTTAAAACATACAGTCTCCTCCTTTTACATAACTATCCCCGTTCCCACCCCTTCCTCTCCTCCTGCTTCCCTCACCTTCCCCATCCCACTCCCCCATCCAGTCTTCATAAAGGGTAAGGCATCCTGTGGGGAGTCAACAAAGTCTGACACTTCACCTTGAGGCAGGAACAAGGCCCTCCCCTTAGCAACGTTATCGCTCCAAAAAGAATGTGTTCCTAGATGCCAGTTCAAGTACTAGGGATAAAACCTGGTCCTATAGCCTGTGGCCCCACAGACTGCCCAAGCCTTACACTGTCCCCTATATTCAGTGGGCCTAATTTGGTCTTCTGCAGGTTCCCCCGCTGTCAGTCCAGAGTCAGTGAGCTCTCACTAGCTCAGGTCAGCTGTTTCTGTGGGGTACCAGGCGCGACATTAACCCCAACCAGCCAGCTCACTCATGCTACACCCGGGTTTAATTCCCAGCACCCAAATGGCAGCTCGCAGCTGTCTGTAACTCCAGTTCAAGAGAATCTGACATCGTTATACCAATGCACATGAAACAAAGTTAAATAAAGTTAAAAAAAAGATAAGTAATGTAGAAACTATTCTGGCTGGAACATTTATTTCTGACCAAGGAAATAATTTAATTGAAATGTCTGTAACTTATCCTGCTCCAGATGAAGTTTTTTTTTAAGTGTTTAGATAATTCTCAATAAGTGATTAATAAATTTAAGCATGTAATAGATATTTGTACAACTAATTTAGGACTTTAAAATATAAGCTACATATTGAAACATCTAAGCAGTCTAGAACACAGTTGTTAGCGTCAGTGTTATTTGTTTTGTGTTTTGAGACAGAGTTTTGCTATGTAGTCCTTTCTGGCTACGAACTCAAAGGATCTGCCTGTCTCTGCCTCTAGACTATTGAAGGCATGGGATCAGACACCCAGCTTTAGTGGTTTTTGTAATGGTGCATATAGAGTTAGGACTCTGTAAAGTGCTACATAAGGTTATGTCTTGAAGAGTTAACATGCATCTTGCGTTGTACTACATTTGGTTCTTCATTTAGTTATGTGCTTTGAGAATAGATTGGTGATTATGCAAAAGCTAAACCAGTAACAATAGCCACAAATAGTTCTAAGTATTTGGGTATTTATGTATTTAGCTTATTTATTTATTTATTTATTTATTTAATTGTTTGTTTATTTATTTTGATAGTCTTACATAGTCTTCTGTAGTCTAAGCTGGCCTGGAACTCATGAAGTTTAGGATGAATCATTCCTGCTGCCAATTCTACCTTAATGCTGTCGTTATGGGTGCACATCACCGAACCTGGGACATTTGAATGTTTTCATTTTTTGGAGTTTAAGAATCTACGTAATTGTTACATTGTATGTTAGATAAGTAATGATGTTCATTTGTCAAAATGATGTTTAATTAAAGTATTGCTTTATATAAAATTTTAAAATGTTACGTTTTTGTGTGTATGTGTGTGCATATGTTTGTTTGCTTTGATGTGTGTGTAGAATCAGAGTGCAAGTTTGCAGATTCTGTACTCTCTTTCCACCTTTATGTGGATTCTGGTGATTGAATGTAGTTCATTAGGCATGTGCAGAAAGTACTTTTACTTGCTAAGTCATTTTGCTGCCCTCACTTTATGTAGTTTTCTTTTTTGTTGTTGTTGTTAAAATTGCAGAAGAATAGACTTTATAGACCTGGTTTTGTAGGAGGTTTTATTGGCCTGATATGATCTCAAGCATGTTTGTTGTTCTGGTATTACAGAGTAGAATACCAGTTTCTTCATACATATTCCCTGTCTAGTTTCATTCTTTTTATTGGCTGCATCTGTATTATTCTTTTGGGTTTTTTGATGCAGGGTTTCTCTGTGTAGTCCTGCTGTCCTGGAACTTTGTCTGTAGACCAGGCTGTCCTGGAATGGAGAGATCTACCTGCCTCTGACTCCCAATTGCTGGGATTAGAGGCTTGTCTCACCACTCCAGGCAGCATCTGTACTTTTAAAACTTGTATTTTTCTTCTATTTTGAAAGTTGTGTCTTTATTTGTTTCTTTACATTTGTGCTTGCCATTTTTAAAAATTCTTCCTCCTATTTCCTGTAATTTAGAACTTTGAAACACACATTGTTTGGTGAAATAGTCAAGTAAGTGAGCAACCATCATTACTGTGAAAACAATTTGTTTCCTGGGGAAGCTCTGATGTGAGTAAACAGTAAACTTCAAAAGGTTCTGTATGGAATGTGATCTTGTCAAGCAATATGGATGTATAAAAATAACAGACTCTGGACCTGATTGGTTTTCATATGGACTTTGATTTAAGGAGTGGCTTTTATGGAGCACATTTGGTAATAATAGAGCTGGCTGAATGTTTGGGTTTGTGTGAGGTGAAGGACTTTATGACATTGGTAAAGAAGGGTGGTCAGTGGAGACCATGAGCCTTGGAGAAACAAAGAAGAAGGTGGGGTGAGAATAGCTCTTGAAGTCCAAAGGAAATATAATTGAAAGCATTCAGATAGTCATGGTGGTGCAAGCCTGTCATCCCAGAACTTGGGAAGTGGAGGCAGGAGAAACTCAAATTTGTATGCAGCCTGGTCTGTGTATCAAGTTCTAAGGTAGTCTGGGGTACACAATGAGAACCGCTGGCAAGAAAACATTTAAAATAGATGTGGATCTGAGTGAATGTATCTTTTAGGATTTGAATCATTTTTAGATGACTATAAATTTGCATGTAGTTGAACAAAATAATACAGGGATTCCTCTGTACTCTTTACTCAGTTTTCCCCATTGATAACATCTTATAAATACTACGATGTCAGGTCCACAGTATTGATATTGTACCTTGATAATTAAATTGACATACTTCATCATCACAAGGAATGCTCAGGGTACCTTTCTTATAGCTTGGCCCATTTCCCTCTGCCTGTATTTTCTCTTCCAACCTGACAACCAGTCATGTGTTTTGTATCAGGTTTTCAAAGAACCATATCTTATATACCCTACCTAACATTCTAGGATTGACTTTTTCCACTTAGCGCTGAGGTTTATCCTTTTGTTATAATGTAGCAACAGTGTACTTTTTTTTAATTGCTGAGTAGTTTGCCACAGTATAACTGTACCACCTTTTATCATTTACTCATGAAGACATCTTGGTTGTCTCTGTGTCTTGGCTATTATAAATAAAGCTCTTATATAAACATATACATAAAGACTTGTCTTTGAACATATGCTTTTCTTTTCTTTTTTTTAAATTTTGTTTTGTTTTGTTCTTTTCGAGACATGGTTTCTCTGTAGCTTTTGGAAACTGTCCTGGAACTAACTCTTGTAGACCAAGCTGGCCTCTAACTCACAGAGATCCGCCTGCCTCTGCCTCATGAGTGGTGGGACTAAAGCTGTGTGCCACCACCGCCTGGCTGACCATCTACTTTTGATTCTTTTAGCTTATCCATGTGTAGAATTGCTAGTGTTATAGTAACTAACTTGATTGCCAAAATGTTCTAATTCCTTCATATCATTACTAGCATTTGGTGAGGCCATCTTTACAAGTTTGGTTAGTCTCTTATATATGTAACAGTTTTAACTGTAGGTGTTTTGTGTTTTGTTTTTTTCCAACTGGTTCTTAGGTAACTGAGGCTGCTCTTGACATTCTGGTGTTCTCCTGCCTCTATGTGAGCTACTGCATCAGGTTTCATTGTAGTTTTCATTTTAATTCTTGTTGTTAATGATGTTTAACATTTTACATGTGCTCATTTGTTTTATATATCACTCAGGGCTTCTTGCAATCAGGTACTTCACCACTGACCTCTACCTACTGCTTTTTTTTCTTTCTTTCTTTCTTTTTGCCATGAGCTAAATTGTCTTTTCCTGAAAGTTCGAGGTATTTTTTTTAAGAAAATGGTTTAATATAAATAAACACACGCATATGTGTGTATGTGTGTGTGTGTTAAGGAAAGGGGCAGTTGTACACACAGTAGTAAGGGTGGGTATAGACTTCTCAAGATAGAGTTGCCAGCAAGACACTGTTCTATGCAATAATGTATCAGGATTAGCTTTTCAACTAGAAAACACCATTGTTTTTATTCTTTTTTAATTAATATTTCCACCTGCTCCCCGTTTCCCATTTCACTCCCCTCCTCCCAAATATTGCCCCCTCCCGCCAACCCCTTCCTTCTATCCCCACTCCTCTTCTCTGCCCCCCCACCATTCCCCCTCCCTTTCGATACTGAAGAGCAGTCCAAAATCTCTGCCCTGCGGGAAGACGATGGTCTTCTATCTACGTCCAGGAAGGTGAGCATCTAAAAAGGCTAGGTCCCACAAAGCAGGTTCATGTATAGGATCGAAACCTAGTGCCATTGTCCTTGGCTTCTCATCAGCCTTGATTGTCCACCATGCTCAGAGAGTCCAGTTTCAACCCATGCTTATTCAGTCCCAGACGACCTGGGTTTGGTAGGCTCCCAATAAATCAGATCCACTGTCACAGTGGGTGGGTGCATCCCTCGTGGTCCTGATTTCCTTGCTCATGTTCTACCTCCTTCTGCTCCTCATTTGGACCTCAAGAGCTCAGACCATTGCTCCAAAATGAGTCTCTGTCTCTACCTCGATCCATTGCCAGATGAAGGTTCTAAGGTGATATGTAAGACATTCATCAGTATAGGATAGGGTCATTTCAGGTTCCCTCTCCTCAGTTGCCCAAGGTACCAGCTGGGGACATCTCCCTGGACACCTGCGAACCCCTCTAGAGTCAAGTCTCTTGCCAACCCTAAGATGGCTCCCTTAGTTAGGATATATACTTTGCTGCTCCCGTAACCTTCCTTCCTATATCCCAACCATCCCAATCCCCCAAGCTCCTCCCATCCTCCCCTTCTCATGTTTCTCATCCCATTTCCCCTTTGCCCCATGCCAACTCACCGGCAAGTTCCCAGTTTTTGCCCTGCAATCTTGTCTACTTCCCCTCTCCAGGCAGGTGACTATACGATTTTCTTTGGGTTCACTTTCTTATTTAGCTTCTATAGGATCACAAATTATATGCTCAATGTCCTTTATTTATGGCTAGAAACCGATTATGAGTGAGTACATCCCATGTTCCTCTTTTTGGGTCTGGGATACCTCACTCAGGATAGTGTTTTCTATTTCCATCCATTTGCACGGAAAATTCGAGAAGTCATTGTTTTTACTGCTTAGTAGTACTCTAATATGTATATATTCCACACTTTCTTCATCCATTCCTCCACTAAAGGGCATCTAGGTTGTTTCCCGGTTTTGGCTATTACAAACAATGCTGCTATGAACATAGTTGAACAGATACTTTTGTCATTTGATGGGGCATCTCTTGGGTATATTCCCAATAGTGGTATTACTGGATCTTGGGGTAGGTTGTTTCCAAATTTCCTGAGAAATCGCCACACGGATTTCCAAAGTGGTTGCACAAGTTTGCATTCCCACCAGCAACTAATGAGTGTGCCCCTTTCTCCACAACCTCTCCAGCAAAGGCTATCCTTGGTGTTTTTGATTTTAGCCATTCTGACAGGTGTAAGATGGTATCTCAAAGTTGTTTTAATTTGCATTTCCCTTATCGCTAAGGAGGTTGAGCATGACCTTAAGAGTCTTTTGGCCATTTGAATTTCTTCTGTTGAGAATTCTCTGTTCAGTTCAATGCCCCATTTTTAATGGGTTAATTATCATTTTAACATCTAGTTTCTTGAGTTCTTTATATATTTTGGAGATCAGACCTTTTTCTGTTGCAGGGTTGGTGAAGATCATCTCCAGTCAGTGGGTTGCCTTTTTGTCTTAGTGACAGTGTCCTTCTTTACAGAAGCTACTCAGTTTCAGGAGGTCCCATTTATTCAATGTTGTCCTTAATGTCTGTGCTGCAGGGGATAAACGTAGGAAGTGATCTCCTGTACCCATATGTTGTTGAGTACTTCCCACTTTTTCTTCTATCAGGTTCAGTTTTTTCAGACGAATATTGAAGTCTTTAATCCATTTGAACTTGAGTTTTGTGCATGGTCTATTTTCATTCTTCTACAGGTTGACAACCAGTTCTGCCAGCACAGTTTGTTGAAGATGCTCTCATTTTTCCATTGATACTTTTAGCTCCTTTATCAAGAATTAGGTGTTCATATGTTTGTGAGTTAAAATCAGGGTCTTCTACTCGGTTCCATTGATCGACTTCTCTGTTTTTATGAAAATACCAAGATGTTTTCAATACTGAGGCTCTGTAATAGAGTTTGAGGTCAGGGATGGTAATGCCTCCAGATGATCCTTTATTACGTAAGAATGTTTTGGCTATCCTGGGTTTTTTGTTTCTCCATATAAAGTTGATTATTGTGCTCGTAAGGTCTGTGCAGAATTTTAATGGGATTTTAATGGGGATTGCATTGAATCTATAAATTGCCCTGGGTAGAATTGCCATTTTTACTATGTTGATCCTCCCAATCCAAGAACAAGGGAGATCCTTCCATTTTCTGGTATCCTCCTCAATTTCTTTCTTAATAGACTTAAAGTTCTTGACAAATAAATCCTTCACTTCCTTGGTTAGAGTTACCCCAAGATATTTTATGCTATTTGTGGCTATCGTGAAGCGTGATGCTTCTCTGATTTTACTCTCTGCTTCCTTATCCTTTGTTTATAGGAGGGCAACTGATTTTTTGGAATTAATCTTGTATCCTGAAAGGCTACTAAAGGTGTTTATCAGCTAAAGGAGTTCTTTGCTGGAGTTTTTGGGGTCGCTTATGTACACTATCATATCGTCTGCAAATAATGAAAGTTTAACTTCTTCCTTTCCAATTTGAATCCCTTTGATCCCCTTATGTTGTCTTATTGCTATTGCTAGAATTTCAAGCACTATATTAAAGAGGTATGGAGAGAGTGGACAACCTTGTCGTGTTCCTGATTTTAGTGGAATAGCTTTGAGTTTCTCTCCATTTAATTTGATGTTAGCTGATGGCTTGCTATAAATAGCTTTTATTATACTTAGGTATGACCCTTGTATTCCTAATCTCTCAAAGACCTTTATCCTAAAAGGATGTTGGATTTTTTTGAATGCTTTTTCAGCATCTAATGAAATGATCATATGTTTTTTTCTATAGTTTATTTATATGATGGAATACATTGATAGATTTCGTATGTTGAACCTGCCCTGCATCTCTGTGATGAAGACTACTTGATCATAATGGATAATTTTTATAATGTGTTCTTGGATACGGTTTGCCAGTGTTTTATTGAGTATTTTTGTGTTGATGTTCATGAGTGGGATTGGCCTGTAGTTCTCTTTCTTGGTTGTGTCTTTGTGTGGTTTTGGTATAAGAATAACTGCAGCTTCAAGAAAGGAATTTGGCAATGAGTTCTCTGTTTCTATATTGTGAAATACATTAAGGGGTATAGGTATTAGGTCTTCTTGGAAGTTATGGTAGAATTCTGCATTGAAGCCGTCTGTACCTGGGCTTTTTTTGGAGGAGAGGCTTTTTATAACAACTTCTAATTCTTTGGGACTAACAGGTCTACTTAGATTGTTCACCTGGTCGTGGTTTAACTTTGGTATATGGTACTTATCTAAGAAAGTGTCCATTTCTTTTATATTTTCCAATTTTGTGGCATACAAGTTTTTATAGTAAGATCTAATGATTCTCTGAATTTCCGCTGTGTCTGTTGTTATGTCTCCCTTTTCTTTTCTGATTTTGTTAATTTGCGTATTCTCTCTCCGCCGTTTCATTAGTTTGGATAGGGGTTTATCAATCTTATTGATTTTCTCCATGAACCAGCTTTTGTTTCCGTGATTCATTGGATTGTTTTCTGTGTTTCTATTTTGTTGATTTCAGCCCTTAATTTGATTATTTCCAGTTTTCTACTTCTCCTTGGTGAGTCTGTTTCTTTTTTTCTAAAGCTTTCCGGTGGCCTATTAAGTCTCCAATGTGTGCTTTCTCTGTTTTCTTTAAGTGGGCACTTAATGTTATGAACTTTCCTCTTAGCACTGCTTTCATAGTGTCCCATAGGTTTGAGTATGTTGAGTCTTTGTTTTCAGTGAATTCAAGAAAGACTTGAATTTCTTTATTTCTTCCTTGTCCAGGTGTGGTTCAGTAGTTGACTGTCCAGTTTCCATGAACTCATAGGCTTTCAGGGATAGCATTGTTGTTGAATTCTAACTTTAATCCATGGTGTTCTGATAAGATATTTTTGTGTAGCTGTGAAAGTTTGCTTTGTTACCGAGTATGTGGTCTATTTTTGAGAGGTTCCATGATCTTCAGAGAAGAATGTATATTCTTTCCTATTTGAGTGGAATGTTCTATAGATGTCTGTTAAGTCCATTTGATTCATTACCTCCCTTAATCCTCTTATTTCTCTATTAGGTTTCTGTGTGATTGACCTGACCATTGGTGAGAGAGGAGTGATGAAATCTCCTACTATTAGAGTGTGTGGTTTGATGACTGCCTTGAGTTTTAGTAACGTTTCTTTTACACAAGTGGGTGCTTTTATATTACGGGCATAGATATTCAGTATTGAGACTTCATCCTGGTGAATTGTTCCTGTTATGAGTAAAAAATGTCCATCTCCATCTCTTTTGATTGATTTTAGTTTGAAGTCAACTTTCTTAGAAATTAGTATGGCCACACCTGCTTGTTTCTTAGGTCTGTTTGCCCGATAAACCTTTTCCCAGCCCTTTACTCTGAGTAGGTGTCTGTCTTTGTGTTTGACGTGTGTTTCTTGTAAACAGCAGAATGTTGGATCCTGTTTTCGAATCCAATCTCTTAGCCTGTGCCTCTTTATAGGTGAGTTGAGTCCATTGATATTAAGTGATAGTAATGACCCGTGGTTGTTAACTCCGCTCATTTTTCCTTTCTTTCTTTCTTTCTTTCTTTCTTTCTTTCTTTCTTTCTTTCTTTTGGTAGTAGAGTTTGTGTGTTTCCGTTCTTCAAGTTGTGCTGGTGAAGGGTCCTTAGATGTCTGAGTTTTTGTGGGCATTGTTGGGCTCCTTGGTTTGTGATTTTCCTTCTATTACTTTCTGTAAGGCTGGATGTGGGCTACGTATTGTTTAAATTTGTTTTTATCCTAGAAAATTTTGTTTTCTCAATTTATAGTGAACGAAAGCTCGGCTGGGTATAGTAGTCTGGGCTTGCATCCATGGTCTCTTAGTTTCTGCTGTACATAATTTGAATACCAGCATAGGAACACCCATACTGCAGGTGAGATATCTGGACATGGGATACTTCTACCCAATTCTCTTCATTTGTGATCAATATTTTGACTCCAAATTCTTCCAGAAACTTCTGGAAGTTTCATTGTCCTTACTTTCTGTCAAAAATCTTTAAGATTAGTATTTATGTTGCCCCCCCCATTGTTTGCATATTGGTTGCTCATTGCTCTTCTTACAGAAACTGCAGAGAAAAAAGGAAGCACACATTAATATTAGGAGACTTCAACACTCCTCTCTCACCAATGGACAGGTCAATTAGACAGAACCCTAACAGAGAAATAAGGAATTAATGGAGGTAATGTATCAAATGGACGTAACAAATATCTATAGAATATTCCACCCAAATAGGAAACAATATACCTTCTTCTCTGCAGCTCATGGAACCTTCTCGAAAATTGACCACATACTCGGTAACAAAGCAAACATCCACAGTTACAAAAAAATCTGTAACCACCTGTATCTTATCAGATCACCATGGATTAAAGCTAGAATTCAACAACAATGCTACCCCCAGAAAGCCTACAAACTAATGGAAACAGAACAGTCAACTACTGAACCATACCTGGATTAAAGAAGAAATAAAGAAAGAAATTAAAGTCTTCCTTGAATTCAATTAAAATAAAGAAACAACATACTCAAACCTATTGGACACTATGAAAGCAGTCCTGAGAGGAAAGTTCATAGCATGAAGTGCCCACATAAAAAAAACAGAGAGAGCACACATTGGAAACTTAACAGCCCACCAGAAATTTCTAGAAAAAAAGAAGCAGACTCACCTAGAAGTAGTAGAAGACTGGAAATAATCAAACTAAGTGCTGAAATCAACAAAATAGAGACACAGAACAATTGAGAGAATCAATGAAACAAAAAGCTGGTTCTTGGCGAAAATCAACAAGATTAATAAACCCCTATCCAAACTAATCAAATGGCAGAGAGAGAATTTGGAAATTAATAAGATCAGAAATGAAAAGGAAGACATAACCACAGACACAGAGGAAATTCAGAGAATCAGTAGATCTTACTACTAAAGCCTGTATTCCACAAATTGGAAAATGTTAAAGAAATGGACACTTTTTTAGATTAAAAAAAGTCCAGGACCAGATGGTTTCAATGTGGAATTCTACCAGAACTTCCAAGCAAAGCTAATACCTATACTCCTTAATGTATTTCACAATATAGAAACAGAAGAGTCATTGTCAAATTCCTTTTATCAAGCTACAGTAAATCTGATACCAAAACCACACAAAGATTCAACCAAGAAAGAGAATTACAGGCCAATCTCACTCATGAACATCGACGCAAAAATCCTCAACAAAATACTGGCAAACCGAATCCAAGAACACATTAGAAAAATTATCCATTGCAGGACTGGTTTATCATATACAAATCTATCAATGTAATCCATCATATAAATAAACTGAAAGAAAAAAAACCTATGATAGTTTCATTAGATGCAGAAAAAGCATTTGACAAAATTCAACCTCCCTTTATGATAAAAGTCTTGGAGAGATTAGGGATACAAGGGTCATACCTAAATATAATTAAAGCTATTTACAGCAAGCCGACAGCTAACATCAAATTAAACAGAGAGCAACTTAAAGCCATCCCACTAAAATCAGGAACACCCCAAGGCTGTCCACTCTCCCCATACCTCTTCAATATAGTTCTTGAAGTCTTAGCAATAACAATAAGACAAAGTAAGGGGATAAAGGGATTTTGAATTGGAAAGGAAGAAGTTAAACATGCGTTATTTGCAGATGATATACTAGTGTAGTTAAGCGACCCCAAAAACTCCACCAAAGAACTTATACAGCTTATAAATACCTTTAGTAATGTGGCAGGATACAAGATCAACTCCAAAATATCAGTCACGGTCTTATACACAAAGGATATGGAAGCAGAGAGGGAAATCAGAGAATCTTCACCTTTCACGATAGCCACAAACCGCATAAAATATCTTGGGGTAACTCTAACCAAGGAAGTGAAAGATCTATTTGACAAGAACTTTAAGTCTTTGAAGAAAGAAATTGAAGACGATACCAGAATATGGAAGGATTTCCCTTGCTCTTGGATTGGGAGGATCATCATAGTAAAAATGGCAATTCTACCAATGGCAATCTATAGATTCAATGCAATCCCCATCAAGGTCCCATCAAAATTCTTCACAGATCTTGAGAGGACAAAAATCAACTTTATATGGAGAAACAAAAAACCCAGGATAGCCAAAACAATCTATTTCAATAAACGAACTTCTGGAGGCATTACCATCCCTGACTTCAAACTCAATTACAGAGCTACAGTAAGGAAAACAACATGGTACTGTCATAAAAACAAAGAAGTCGACCAATGGAATCGTATAGAAGACCCGGATTTTAACGCACAAACCTATGGACACCTCATTTTCGATAAAGGAGCTAAAACTGTACAATGAAAGAAAGAAAGCATCTTAAACAAATGGTGCTGGCTCAACTGGATGTCAAACTGTAGAAGAATGAAAATAGACCCATATCTATCACCATACACAAAACTCAAGTTCAAATGGATCAAAGACATCAAGAGAAAATGGGAAGTACCCTACAACATATGGGCACAGGAGATCGCTTCCTATGTATAAGCCCAGCAGCAGAGACATTAAGGGCAACATTGAAGAAATGGGACCTCCTGAAACTGAGAAGCTTCTGTAAACAAAGGACACTGTCACGAAGACAAAAAGACACCCTACTGACTGGGAGAAGATCTTCACCAACCCTGCAACAGACAAAGTTCTGATCTCCAAAATATATAAAGAACTCAAGAAACTAGACATTAAAATGATAATTAACCCAATTAAAATTTGGGGCACTGAACTGAACAGAGAATTCTCAACAGAAGAATTTCAAATGGGCAAAAGATACTTAAGGTTATACTCAACCTCCTTAGCGATCAGAGAAATGCAAATCAAAACAATTTTTAGATACCATCTTACACCTGTCAGAATGGCTAAAATCAAAAACACCAAGGATAGCCTTTGCTGGAGAGGTTGTGGAGAAAGGGGTACCCTTTTCCATTCCTGGTGGGAATGCAAACTTGTGCAACCACTTTGGAAATCAGTGTGGTGGTTTCTCAGAAAAATTGGGATCAACCTACCCCTGGACCCAGCAAAACAACTCTTGGGAATATACCCAAGAGATCCCTTATCATATGACAAAAGCATTTGTTCAACTATGTTCATAGCAGCATTATTTGTAATAGCCAGAACCTGGAAGCATCCTAGATGTCCTTCAATGGAAGAATGGATGAAGAAAGTGTGGTATATATAAACATTAGAGTCTACTCTGCAGTAAAAAACAATGACTTCTCGAATTTTGCATGCAAATGGATGGAAATAGAAAATACTATCCTGAGTGAGGTAACCCAGACCCAAAACGAAGATCATGGGATGTACTCACTCATAATTGGTTTCTAACCATGGATAGGGGCCACTGAGTCTATAATTTGTGGTCCTAAAGAAGCTAAACAAGAGGGCAAACCCAAGGAAAAACATATAGTTATCCTCCTGGCTATGGGAAATAGACAAGATTGCCGGGCAAAAAAATTGTAATCTTGGGGTTAGTGTGGTATGGGGTTAAGGGGAGATGGGGAGAGAAAAGTGTGAAGGAGAGGATGAGGGGAACTTGGGGAAACGGGATGATTGGGGATATCGGAAGTTTGGATAGGGGAGTAGGGAAACTCATATCTTAGTTAAGGGAACCACCTCAGGGTTGGCAAGAGACTTGAACTTGGGGTGGCTACCAGATGACCAGAGCAATGTCCCCAGTTAGTTCCTTGGGCACCTGAGGATAGGGAACCTGAAATAAACCTATCCTATAGCCATACTGATGAATATCTTGCATATCACCATAGAACATTCATCTAACGTTGGATGGAGATAGAGACAGAGACCCACACTGGAGCACCGGACTGAGCTCCCAAGGTCCTAATGAGGAACAGAAGGTGGGAGAACATGTACAACGAAGTCAGGACCACGAGGGGTGCACCCACCCACTGAGACAGTTGGGCCGATTTATTGGGAGCTCACCAAGGCCAGCTGGACTGTGACTGAAAAAGCATGGGATAAAACCGGACTCTCTGAAAATGGCAGACAATGAGAGCTGACGAGAGCCCAAGGACAATGGCATGGGGTTTTGATCCTACTTCATGTTCTGGCTTTGTGGGAGCCTAGAGAGTTTGGATGTTCAACTTCCTAGATCTGGATGGAGGGGGGAGGACCTTGGACTTTCCACAGAGCAGCGAACCCTGACTGCTCCTGGGACAGGAGAGGGTGGAGACGAGGGGTGGGGGGAGAGGGAGAGGAGTGGAAGGAGGAGGAGGGAAATGGGAAGCGGGGAGGAGGCAGAAATTTTTTTGTCAATAAAAAAATGGTCATATACCTATGGACATCTGATTTCCAACAAAGAAGCAAAAATTATACTTTGGAAAAATAAAGCATCTTGAACTGGATGTCAGCATGTAGAAGAATGCAAAGAGATCCATTTTTATCACTCTGCACAAAACTCAAGTCCAAGTGATCAAAGACCTCAATATGAAATAAGTATACTGAACCTGATAGAAAATTGGGAAATAATTTCTATTGCATGGTACATGCGGCAACTCCCAGAACAGAATAACAACAGCACAATGTACAACACACAATTAATAAATGGGTCCTCATGAAACTGAAGTTTCTGTAAGGCAAAGGACACCATCAATAGGTCAAAATGGCAGTGTATAGAATGGGACAAGATCTTTACCAAACCAACATCCGACAGAGGCCTGATGTCCAAAATATATAGAGAACTCAAGAAACTAGGTATCACCCAACCAAATAGTCCAAGTAAAAAAAAATGGGGTGCAGATATAAGCAGAAAATTCTCAACAGAAGAATCTCAAATGACTGAAAAACACTTGAGATGTTTAACATTCTTAGTCATCAGAGAAACACAAATCAAACTGACTCTGAGATTCAATCTTATACCTGTCAGAATGGCTGAGAATAAAAACACAAGGGGCAAGCTGAAGAGGACTTGGAACAAGGGGAACACTCCTACATTGCTGGTGGGAGTGAAAACTTTTCCAGCCACTTTGGAAGTCAGTGTGGTGATTCCTCAGAAAACTGGGGATCAACCTACCACAAGCCTCAGCTGTACTGCTCTCGGGCATATACCCAGAGGATGCTCAATCATACCACAAGGACACTTGTTTAATTATGTTCATGGCAGTTTTATCTGTAATATTGAAAACCTGGAAACAATCTTCATGTCCCTCTACTGAGGAATGGATGAAGAAAAAGTGGTTCATTTAGACACTGGGATTATTACTCAGCTGTTAAAAACAAGGATACAAGGAAATTTGAAAGCAAGTAGATGGAACTAGAAAAAAAATCATCGGGAGTGAGGTAACCCAGGCAGATAAAGACACACATGGCATGTACTCACACATAGTGAATATTAGCTGTAAAATAAAGGCTAACTATACTAGAGCCACAGACCCATAGAGATGAGTTAACAAGAGAGCTCATGGCGGGTGGAGGGGCTACGGGGGCACATGAATCTCCATGGGAAGGGGAAACAGAAGAGATTTCTTGAGTGCACTGAGAGCAGGTGAAGATGGGAACTTGAGCAATCAGGTTGGGGGAGGTATGAGGAGGGAGAGTGCTGAGGGGGTTGGGTAGGGGTGGCATTTTGGGGTTGGCGCTGATGACTCTTCCAGGAGTCTATGTGGAGGATCCCATCATAGACTCCTAGCAACAGTGGATAAGTAGCCTGAACTGGCTGTCTCCAGTAACCAGATTAGTGCTTGGCCCAACTGTCATCAGAGAGGTGTTATCAACAACTTATGGAGGCAGGTGCAGAGACCCACAGCCAAATATTAGATGGAGTCTGGGAATCCTGCAGAGGAGGAGGAGGAGGAGAAAGATGTGTAGGAGCCAGCGTGATCAAGGACACCATGGGATTGCTCACCCAGTCAACTAATTTGGGTTCATAAGGGTTCGCAGAGACTGAACTGACAACCAGGGAGCCTGCATGGGACCTACATTGGCACTCTGCATATTCTACAGTTGTGGGACTCCTAATAGCGGGAACAGGGTCTGTCTCTGACTCTTATACTGGCTTCTGGGATCCAACTTCTCATACTGGGTCGCCCTGCCCACCCTTAATACAGGGGAGGTGCCCAGTCGTACTGCAACTTGATATGTCATGATTTATTGATAATGCTAGGAGACCCGCTCTTTCCTGGATGGAGACTGAAGAGGAGGGGATTCAGGGGTGGAATGAGGGGTGGAATGAGAGAGAGGACTATGGGGAGAAGGTCAGGATGTAAAATAAATAGATAAAAAAAGAGGTCGAGGCAGAAACTGTCATCCCCTCAAACATAATACATGTTACATTTTGCAAACTGAACACGTTATATTTAGGAATATATATATATGCATGTGATAGCAGTGAAAAGAGAGATCATTTTTTGAAGGAGACGGGGGAGGGGTATATGGGAGGCTTTGAAGGGAGGGAAGGGAAGGGAGAAAACTTGTAATTATATTATAATTTCAAAGGAAAAAAAAGAGGTGGAGGCAGGAGGATCTTGAGTTCCAGGGCAACTTGGGCCTCATATTTAGGGGCTGTGGAGAAGCATCAGTTGATAAGAGCATTTATATCCCTTCCAGATGATTGGAGTTCCATTCCCTGCACCACATGGCGCCTCACAATCATTTGTAGCTCCAATTCCAGGTGATCTGACACCATTTTCTAGCTTCCTTGGGTACCAAGCAAACTTGTAGGGCAAAATACCCATACACATTAAAAAACTGTGAAGAGTTATTATCACTGTCTGATTTAATGTCACTGTATACAGGTGTCGTAAAGTGCTTTGTCTATATTAAAGTCGCAGCAATTGGCACAGATCCAACGATTGAAAGGATAGAACCCAGCTTGGCGTCACTGAGCAAACTACCAATCCCATGCAGCAGTGCAGGATTCTCAAACTCAGAGTGACGACTGGGGGCAGGTCCTCAGAGGGCGGGGTCGCTCTGCAGGGTGGTGGGCCAGCAGCCGCGGAACCTAGGCTCAGGGAGCTGGGGGTCCCTGGTGAGCGAGGGCCATGCGGCCTTGCCGTGCAATGGAACAGGCAAAGATGGCGGAGGAGAGCCTGGAGACCGCCGGGGAGCACCAGCAGATCCTGAGGGAGATCGAGAGCACAGACATAGCCTGTATCTGGCCCACGCTCAGGTACCGGTGCGGGGCCAGGGCCAGCGGGAGCGGGCGGAGTGCAGTGGCTGGCAGAGGGGAGAGCCCCAGGTGTCCCGCATCCTGGGCAAGGCTCTGCTGGGAGCCTGTCTGGAGAGAGGGTGAGGCTTGGCTCTGTTGGGCCGCAGCTCCTTTCGGGCAGTAGATCTTCAGTCAGGAGCGGACACCATCTCTGCATGCAGGGATGAGAGCATCCTGGTGATGTCATTCCTGGGGGAGAGTTCTCCCACCTTCTTTCACCTGAGAGCTCGGTTCGTGAGGACAACCTCACCCAACTGCAGCCCCGGGATCTTGCCAGCTCCTGGACCTGCTCCTTCTCCCTGCCCTGCCTCCTTCTCTGAGAGCTTCCACCAGCATTGCCTGTGGACCCATCAGAATGGACCCGGTTAATGACATTGCACTTGTTACACAGAGCGCAAGGCATTGTGCGAATTGCTGTGCTAATACCACTATGGAAGCCATTGAGCAGTCCTACCGCTGGGACACAGTTACTGTTGTCCAGTAGCAGAGGGCTTGGGGAAGTGAAGTGAATTGTCCAAGGTCACGGGGGAAGGAAACCGGGTTTCTAGTTCCCATCCCAGACTCTGCCTCCCTGGTTCTAGTCCTTGTCCTCCTCCTAATCTTCCTAGTCCTCCTTGTCCTTGTCCTCCTCCTCCTCCTTTTTTTTGTGGCGCTGGGAATGGAACCCAGTGTGCCAGGCAAGCTCTTTTTCGTTGAACTGTGCCCAGCCCACATATTCTTCACTACTTTGGTTCTGCCTTAGTTGGGGATTACCATATGCTATACTTCCTGTTGAAAATTGTCCACCAAGACCAATTTTGAATCCCCGCAGTTTCCTGGTGTCCTAGTACCAGTTCCTCCTGGTCCTTTCCTGTGGTGCTTTCTGGTCTCCATTCAGTCTGAATGGAAAATCGCTTTACCAGTCCTTGCACAGCATTGGGTCCACGTTCCTCCCTCCAGAAGGCATCACTAATCATTTCATGGGGAGACTTGTCCCAGGAAAGAGTGACCTAAGGCCTGGGACCTTTGCTTTTAGCTTTACTTGAATAGCTTTCTTCTCCAGGCTCCATTGTTAGTTTCAAGCAAGTTTTCTCAGTGTCCTATCTCCTGGAAATAACTGTCCTTAGTCATCTGTACCTCGATCTCCTTTTCCTTTTTTTTTCTTTTCCGGTGCTAAAGTTTGAACTAGATAAAACAACAATGCTTTACCACTGAGTTGAATCCCCAGTGGCCTTTTAGCTCTCCATCCCGCCCCTTTTTCTGCCAGTTCTTTCACACAATTGCTCCCCTGTCCTCTTTGTATCATAATCATGCTCCTCTCATTCCCTGTTTTCTTGTGTTGTGGAAGGCCAGTGATTTTCATTTCATAGTCCTTTATAAAAGCCCAGGGCCCCTCACTAATCCTCTCCTAAATGCGTGGCTATTACTATTTGGCTTTCAGTGACTGGAAATGTTCTGTTCTCATCTGTTAGGAAATCTGGCTGCTGAATTGAGTATTTAGGACCAAAGTTTAGGCAGGATTCCTTATCAGAGCAGCATCTGTGTTGTCTTGAGTTGCTTGTGGTTTTCAGTTGCTGTTGTTTTATACAATAAATAACTTAGGTAGTACCATAAATTTAGTTTACTGTGATTAATATGTTAATCCTCGGTGTAAAGCATTTTAATTTTTTACATGGGAGATATAGTTTCCTGTATCCCAGGCTGTGATCATACTTGCCGGCTAGTTGAGAAAACCCTTGAACTTCTCATCCTCATCAAACCCACACTTCCTAAGTGCTGGGATTACCGTCTAGGACCACTGTGCTTAGTCTTATGCCATGCTCGGGATTGACCCTACGGCTTGCTGCCTATTAGGTGAACATCCCATTAATTGAGCCACGTGTCTAGCACTAGTAATGTATTTGTAGCAACTGGATTTTGGTGGTTAATTTTCTGGCCTCTTGGCTTTAGTAATGTATATGTTATAATTTAAACATGTTATGCATTCTCCCCATTTTCTCATTATTATTACTGAACTCTTTTTTTCTGGTTCTGTGTTTGTGCATGAATTACGAAGCCTTTTACTTTATGGGAACATTGTTAAGTAGCAACATAAAAGAAAGTTCAGGAACTATCACATGACCCTATATGTTTTAGTTGTTTTGCCTGACTATATTGTTAGTGGATTTGGATTAAATTTTTTATAATTTATTTCATTTTCATTGGTGTTTTGTCTGCATGTATGTTTGTGTGAGAGTGTCATAAGCCCTGGAACTGGAGTTACAGAAAGGCTTGGGTGCTGGGAATTGAACCTGGGTTCTCTGAAAGAGCAGCCAGTACTCTTTTAAATATTTATTTATTTATTATGTGTAGTAGGAGCTGTGGGCTGTTTTCCTGCCACCCCAGCTCCTGGTCGCCTGGCTAGCTTATGCCCCGAAATAACAACACACAAACTGTATTCTTTTAAACACTGCTTGGCCCATTATATCTAGCCTCTTCTCGGCTAACTCTCGCACATGGACTAGCCCATTTCTAATAATGTGTGTGGCACCCCAAGGTGCGCTTAACGGCAAGATTCTGGCCTACGTCCATCCTGGGTCGGAGCTAACTCGCATCTGCCCCAGAGAGCAGAGCTAAGGTGTATGAGCTCACTTCCTCTTCCTACCAGCATTCTGTTCTGTTTACTCCACCCACCTATGTTCTAACCTATGAGGGCCAAGCAGTTTCTTTGTTTTTAACCAATGACCTTACTCCATAATTTCCCCTTTTTCTGTTTAAACACAAAAAAAGGAAGGCTTTAACTTTAACATAGCAAAATTACATATAACAAAACAGTTATCAAGTAAGAATTACAATATTTACATCTATTTTATCTTTATCATAACTAACGAAAACTATAACTATAACTAACTATTCTTCAACTCCATCAAAGACTCCAGAAAGATACAATATTACCTAAGCAAACAAGAAATAAGCAGCTTTCAAACTCATGAAATGACAGAGACATCTCGCTGCCTTGACAGTCACCCAAAGATTCTCTGTACCATTGGGGCATCCATCTTTGGCCTACAGGCCCATAGCTTCCAGCAGACATTTCCATGAAGCAGGAAATTTCAAAGGCAGTTCAGTCACTATCTGATATGTCCTACAAGATGTCTCGCAGACTCTTTCATGAATCAGGAACCCTGAGCTCATCTCACCTTTAGGCAAGTTCAGCAGGAATCTCTCTGTGGGTTATTTGTGTCCAGTTTATGCAACAGTCCAGGCAAGAGCAGTTTCTTGCCCGAATGGCTATCAAACTCCATAAGGATCCTCTTCGATGCCCATTCTCTTCTTGAAGTCGATTGGTGCTGCCAGGAGCAGAGTGTCTCATTGTCATTAAAAGTCCTAAGTTATTTAAACATTAAATAGCATATTCTGTAGTCTTTGAAATATATGATGAATGTCTATCTAAAATATATCTATGGACATCTAGAAAATCTAACATGACTACAAACTTTACTATTATAGATAACTATTCATTAACAGCTTATATACATAATATTTTACATGAGCTACACAATCACAATATATTAATCAATATCAGAAATACATATACATATAACAAATTGACCTTAAATTCAAATCACTGAAGCAAAATCTATATCAATGCAAATTATTCATACCTATATTGTATCCCCCTTTAAATGTAAAAGAACATTTATAAACAATATTTGGGAATATGGACGCAGTTATTTCTCTCCAAACTGCTTCCTGCTGAATGGGGCCGCTGTCATTCAGGTCTTTTATGGGATAACCTGTCTGCTAGTTTCATCTCAGTTGGCAGTTGAGCAAAGCAATTTTTTGAGGGTGTTCACAGCAACCCTTCAGGAGGGCATGGTCTATCATACCATGTTGGGGTCGAAATAGCAATCCACAGGGTTTCATCGTCCCGGCTAGCTCAGTTAGTAGAGCATGAGACTCTTAATCTCAGGGTACTGGGTTCGAGCCCCACGTTGGGCGCCATTCAGTGTTGGGACTGCGGGCTGTGTTCCTGCCGCCCCAGTTCCTGGTCGCCTGGCTAGCTTATTCCCCGAAATAACAACACACAAAATGTATTCTTTTAAACACTGCTTGGCCTATTATATCTAGCCTCTTCTTGGCTAACTCACACCTGGACTAGACCATTTCTAATAATGTGTATAGCAGCCCAAGGTGCACTTACTGAGAAGATTTTAGCCTACTTCCATCCTGGGTCGGATCTTCATCTCATCTGTCCCAGAGAGCAGAGCTAAGTTGTATGAGCTCACATCCTCTTCCTCCCAGCATTCTGTTCTCTTTACATCACCCACCTATACTAACCTATGAGCGCCCAGCAGTTTTTTTTAACCAATCATCTTCCTCCATCAATTATGTATATAGAATTCTGCCTGCATGTATTTTTGCATGCTAGAAGGTGGCATGAGATCTCAGTAGAGATGGTTGTGAACCACCATGTGGATGCTGGGATTGAACCCAGGTCCTCTAGAAGAGCAGTCAGTGCTCTTATCTTCTGAGCCATTTCTCCTCCCCTGCGTGGCCACATGGATCATGCTGTCCTTGAACTTACAGAAATCTGCCTGCCTTTGCTTCTCCAGATGGGATTAAGGCCTGTACCAATTATTGCTGGCTGAGAGCTTCTTTTGAGGCTGTGGCATAAAAATACAGCTATACTTCAACCCTTGGCTGAAGAAAGTCAATTATCATAGAGGGCCATCCTCTTCAGTGCAGCTTGAGAAGGTCACACTTAGAACAGTGAGGAGGGAAGGGAAAACCTTCCTAGCTAGCCATATCAGCCTGTCAATCTGGTGATCAATGGGGTTATGATGTCTCTGCCGATTTACCCTCACATCTCAAGTACTAACATTCTTATTCCAAGTAAGTTGTGAACTGTAGCTCTGTTTTTCATTTTTCAACTCCCATGTCTGTATTTCTACACTTATTTATCACATTATTTAACTAATAATCATTTCTGTATTTTTCTTGGTGGGTCAGAGAAATTGGCATTCACTCCAATTGTACTTAAAATTTTGTTTTTAAAATTTTTACCTTGAATAATAAAATACATTGCCATTTAAAAAATAGCTTTATAGCCAAGTGTTCATGCATGTATCCCAGCACTTGGTTGGTGACAGCAGGAAGGCAGGGAGATAAGAGAGTCATCTTTGGCTACATAGCAAGTTCCAGACTAGCCTGGAGTATATGAAACCCTATCTTTAAGAAGTAGCTTTGCTGAGATCTAAATCATATGATAGCATATGATCTACATATTGTTTAAAATGTGTAACTGCATAGGTGGTGGTGATGCACACCTTTAATGCCAGCAATCAGGAGGCAGAGGCAGGCAGTTAGTTCCCTGTGGATTCTTTTATAGCCAGGACTTTTTCACAGAAAAACTGTGTCTTGAAAAACCAGAAATAAATAAATAAACAAACAAAGAAAAAAACAAATAAATGTGTAACTGAGTGGCTTGTAGTATATTTGTAGAGTTGTGCAGCTATCTCCACAGTCTAATTTAGGACTATTTTACCTTCCCCAAACAAACACATATTCTTTGAGAATCACTGTTCATTATTTGCCTCTCTTCCATGCCATTCTTCCTTTCCTGTTTTGTTTGGTTTTCTCAAGGCTGTTCTTGAATAACTTTGAGCTCTAGATCTTTTTGCCCCACCTCCTAAATGCTGGAATTACAGTTGTGCACCACCACATTCAGCTTCCCATTTGCTGCTTTGGACATCTGGACATTTTGTGTAAATAGATTTATACAGGAATTATTTTTTTGCTACTTACAGAAATGTTTTCAAGGTTTATCCATATGGCTATGTATCTGACATTATTTCTTTTTATTGCTGAATAAAACTCCATTGTATTAATGTACTTGTATCACATTTTATTTGTTCATGAAGGTGGTGCATATTTTGATCATTTCCATTTAGGATTGTTAAGAACAATGTCCTATGTCCTGTTTGTTTGTGTTTGTGTATGTGTGTGGACTCATGTTTTCCTTTCTGGAGAATAGAGCAAGCAGTTGTGATCATTGTGCAGCTTCCCTAAGGCAGTCCCAGAATGTTCCAAATTTCCAGTGGTGTAAGGGTGATTTGGTTGTCTGCTTGACTGACATCCCCTTTGCTGAAGGCACTTAGAGCAAGGGATTGTATAGCAGCTGCCAATTAGGAAATCAGATTGCTCCATTCTCCAAGATTTTTACTTATTAAAAAATAGACATCAGAAGAATGTTTCATTTTTATCTTTATTTTTTTAATTAAGATTTTTTAAAACATACAGTCTCCTCCTTTTACATAACTATCCCCGTTCCCACCCCTTCCTCTCCTCCTGCTTCCCTCACCTTCCCCATCCCACTCCCCCATCCACTCTTCATAAAGGGTAAGGCATCCTGTGGGGAGTCAACAAAGTCTGACACTTCACCTTGAGGCAGGAACAAGGCCCTCCCCTTAGCAACGTTATCGCTCCAAAAAGAATGTGCTCCTAGATGCCAGTTCAAGTACTAGGGATAAAACCTGGTCCTATAGCCTGTGGCCCCACAGACTGTCCAAGCCCATATTCAGTGGGCCTAATTTGGTCTTCTGCAGGTTCCCCCGCTGTTAGTCCAGTGTCAGTGAGCTCTCACTAGCTCAGGTCAGCTGTTTCTGTGGGGTACCGGGCACGACATTAACCCCAACCAATCGGACCCCTCATGCTACACCCAGGTTCAATTCCCAGCACCCACATGGCAATTCGCAGCTGTCTGTAACTGCAGTTCAAGAGAATCTGACATCGTTATACCAATGCACATGAAATAAAGTTAAATAAAGCTAAAAAAAGATAAGTAATGTAGAAACTATTCTGGCTGGAACATTTATTTCTGATTAAGGATATAATTTAATTGAAATGTTTGTAACTTATCCTGCACCAGATGAAGTTTTTTTAAGGGTTTAGATAATTCTCAATAAGTGAGTAATAAATTTAAGCATGTAATAGATATTTGTACAACCAATCCCCCGAACTCGTCCCATCCTCCCCTGCTCATGTTTCTCATCCCATTTCCCCTTGCAACCTCACCCACAAGTTCCCATTTTTTGCCCTGCAATCTTGTCTACTTCCCCTCTCCAGGCGGATGACTATACGATTTTCTTTGGGTACACTTTCTTATTTAGTTTCTCTAGGATCACAAATTATATGCCCAATGTCATTTATTTATGGCTAGAAACCAATTATGAGTGAGTACATACCATGTTCCTCTTTTTGGGTCTCGGATACCTCACTCAGGATAGTGTTTTCTATTTCCATCCATTTGCAAGCAAAATTCGAGAAGTCATTGTTTTTTAACGCTGAGTAGTACTCTAATATGTGTATATCCCACACTTTCTTCATCCATTCCTCCATTGAAAAGCATCTAGGTTGTTTCCAGGTTTTGGCTATTACAAACAATGCTGCTATGAACATAGTTGAACAGATACTTTTGTCATTTGATGTGGCATCTCTTGGGTATATTCCCAATAGTGGTATTACTGGATCTTGGGGTAGGTTGATCCCAGGTTTCCTGAGAAATCGCCACACTGATTTCCAAAGTGCTTGCACAAGTTTGCATTCCCACCAGTAATGAATGAGTGTTCCCCTTTCTCCACAACCTCTCCAGCAAAGGCTGTCATTGCTGTTTTTGATTTTAGCCATTCTGACAGGTTAAAGATGGTATCTCAAAGTTGTTTTAATTTGCATTTCCCTTATCGCTAAGGAGGTTGAGCATGACCTTAAGTGTCTTTTGGCCATTTGAATTTCTTCTTTTGAGAATTCTCTGTTTAGATCAGTGCCCCATTTTTTATTGTGTTCATTAGCATTTTAAAGTCTAGTTTCTTGAGTTCTTTATATATTTTGGAGATCAGACCTTTTTCTGTTGCAGGGTTGGTGAAGATCTTATACCAGTCAGTGGGTTGCCTTTTTGTCTTAGTGACAGTGTCCTTTGCTGTACAGAAGCTACTCAGTTTCAGGAGGTCCCATTTATTCAATGTTGTTCTTAATGTCTGTGCTGCTGGGGATAAACGTAGGAAGTGATCTCCTGTACCCATATGTTCTAGAGTACTTCCCACTTTTTCTTCCATCAGGTTCAGTGTGTTCAGACTAATATTGAGGTCTTTAATCCATTTGGACTTGAGTTTTGTGCATGGTGATATATATGGATCTATTTTCATTCTTCTACACGTTGACAACCAGTTCTGCCATCACCATTTGTTGAAGATGCTCTCTTTTTTCCATTGAATACTTTTGTTCCTTTATCAAAAATTAGGTGTTCATATGTTTGTGGGTTAAAATCAGGGTCTTGTACTCGGTTCTATTGATTGACTTCTCTGTTTTTATGCGAATACCAAGCTGTTTTCAATACTGAGGCTCTGTAATAGAGTTTGAGGTCAGGGATGGTAATGCCTCCAGACGATCCTTTATTATATAAGATTGTTTTGGCTATCCTGGGTTTTTTGTTTCTCCATATAAAGTTGATTATTGTCCTCACAAGATCTGTGAAGAAAATTGATGGGATTTTAATGGGGATTGCATTGAATCTATAAAGTGCCCTTGGTAGAATTGCCATTTTTACTATGATGATCCTCCCAATCCAAGAGCAAGGGAGATCCCTACATTTTCTGGTATCCTCCTCAATTTCTTTCTTCATAGACTTAAAGTTCTTGTCAAATAGATCCTTTACTTCCTTGGTTAGAGTTACGCCAAGATATTTTATGCTATTTGTGGCTATCGTGAAGGGTGATGCTTCTCTGATTTCCTTCTCTGCTTCCTTATCCTTTGTGTATAGGAGGGCAACTGATTTTTTGGAATTGACCTTGTATCGTGAAATGCTACTAAAGGTGTTTATCAGCTGAAGGAGTTCTTTGCTGGAGTTTGTGTGTCGCTTATGTACACTATCATATCGTCTGCAAATAATGAAAGTTTAACTTCTTCCTTTCCAATTTGAATCCCTTTGATCCCCTTATGTTGTCTTATTGCTATTGCTAGAATTTCAAGCACTATATTGAAGAGGTATGGAGAGAGTGGACAACCTTGTCATGTTCCTGATTTTAGTGGAATAGCTTTGAGTTTCTCTCCATTTAATTTGATGTTAGCTGATGGCTTGCTATAAATAGCTTTTATTATATTTAGGAACGACCCTTGTATTCCTAATCTCTCTAAGACCTTTATCATAAAGGGATGTTGAATTTTGTAAAATGCTTTTTCCGCATCTAATGAAATGATCATATGGTTTTTTCTTTCAGATTATTTATATGATGGATTACATTGATTGATTATCGTATGTTGAACCAGCCCTGCATCTCTGGGATGAAGCCTACTTGATCATAATGGATAATTTTTCTAATGTGTTCTTGGATTCGGTTTTCCAGTATTTTATTGGGTATTTTTGCATCGATGTTCATGAGTGAGATTGGCCTGTAGTTTTCTTTCTTGGCTGTGTCTTTGTGTTGTTTTGATGTCAGAGTAACTTCAGCCTCATAAAAGGAATTTGGCAATGACTTCTCTTTTTCAATATTGTGAAATACATTAAGGAGTATAGATAGGTATTAGGTTTTCTTGGAAGTTCTGGTAGAATTCTGCATTGAAGCCGTCTGGACCTGGGCTTTTTTTGTGGGGAGGTTTTTTATAACACCTTCTAATTCTTCGCGAATAACAGGTGTATTTAGATTTTTCATCTGGTCGTGGTTTAACTTTGGTATATGGTACTTATCTAAAAAAGTGTCCATTTCTTTTACATTTTCCAATTTTGTGGCATACAGGTTTTTTTAGTAAAATCTAAAGATTCTCTGAATTTCGTCTGTGTCTGTGGTTATGTCTCCCTTTTTATTTCTGATTTTGTTAATTTGCGTATTATCTCTCCGCCGTTTGATTAGTTTGGATACGGGTTTATCAATCTTATTGATTTTCCAAGAACCAGCTTTTTGTTTCCTTGATTCTTTGGATTGTTTTCTGTGTTTCTATTTTGTTGATTTCAGCCCTCAATTTGATTATTTCCAGTCTTCTACTTCTCCTAGGTGAGTCTGCTTTTTTTTTCTAAAGCTTTCATGTGGGCTCTTAAGTCTCCAATGTGTTCTTTCTCAGTGTTCTTTAAAGTGGGCACTTAATGCTATGAACTTTCCTCTTAGCACTGCTTTCAGAGTGTCCCATAGGTTTGAGTATGTTGAGTTTTCGTTTTCATTGAATTCAAGAAAGACTTTAATTTCTTTCTTTATTTCTTCCTTGATCCAGGTGTGGTTCAGTAGTTGACTGTCCAGTTTCCATGAGTTCATAGGCTTTCTGGGGATAGCATTGTTGTTGAATTCTAACTTTAATCCATGGTGATCTAATAAGACACAGGTGGTTACCGATATTTTTTTGTAACTGTGTAAGTTTGCTTTGTTACCGAGTATGTGGTCAATTTTCGAGTAGGTTCCATGAGCTGCAGAGAAGAAGGTATATTCTTTCTTATTCGAGTGGAATGTTCTATAGATGTCTGTTAATTCCATTTGATTCATTACCTCTCTTAATCCTCTTATATCTCTGCTATGTTTCTTTCTGATTGACCTGTCCATTGCTGATAGAGGAGTGTTGAAATCTCCTACTATTAGAGTGTGTGGTTTGATGACTGCCTTGAGTTTAGTAACGTTTCTTTTACATAAGTGGATGCTTTTATATTAGGGGCATATATATTCAGGATTGAGACTTCATCCTGGTGAATTGTTCCTGTTACGAGTAAAAAATGTCCCTCTCCATCTCTTTTGATTGATTTTAGTTTGAAGTCAACATTCTTAGAAATTAGTATGGCCACACCTGCTTGTTTCTTTGGTCCCTTTGCTTGATAAACCTTTTCCCAGCCCTTTACTCTGAGTAGATGTCTGTCTGTGTGGTTGAGGTGTGTTACTTGTAAGCAGCAGAATGTTGGATCCTGTTTTCGAATCCAATCTCTTAGCCTGTGCCTCTTTATAGGTGAGTTGAGTCCATTGATATTAAGTGATATTAATAACCAGTGGTTTTATCTCCGGTCATTTTTCCCTTTCTCTCTTTCTTTATTTTGGTAGTAGAGTTTGTGTGTTTTCCTTCTTCAAGTTGTGCTGGTGAAGGGTCATTAGATGTCTGAGTTATTGTGGGCATTGTTGGACTTCTTGGTTTGTGATTTTCCTTCTATTACTTTCTGTAGGGCTTGATTTGTGGCTACGTATTGTTTAAATTTGTTTCAATCCTGGAAAATTTTTTTCTCCATTTATAGTGAATGAATGCTTGCCTGGGTATAGTAGTCTGGGCTTGCATCCACGGTCTCTTCGTTTCTGCAACACATCTATCCAGGACCTTCTGGCTTTCATGTTTTCCATAGAGAAATCAGGTGTAAGTCTGATAGGTTTACCTTTATAGGTAACTTGACCTTTTTCCTTTGCAGCTCTTAATATTCTTTCTTTATTCTGAATGTTTTGTGTTTTAATTATTATATGACGAGGAGATGTTTTTTTTTTTTTTTTTTTTTTGATCCAGTCGATTCGGTGTTCTGTATGCTTCTTGGAAACTCAAAGGAATATCTTTCTTAAGGTCGGGAAAGTTTTCTTCTATAATTTTATTAAATATATTTTCTGGACCATTGAGCTGTACTTCTTCTCCTTCTTCGATCCCTATTATTCTTAGGTTTGGTCTTTTTATTGTGTCCCAGATCTCCTGAATGTTTTGTGATGAAAATTTGTTGGTTATGCTGTTTTCTTTGATCAGAGAGTTTATTTTCTCTATGGTATCTTTAGTGTCTGAGATTCTTTCTTCTGTCTCTGGTAATCTGTTGGTGGTACTTGTCTTTGTAGTTCCTGTTCCTTTATCCAAATTTTCAATCTCCATCCTTCCCTCGGTTTGTGTTTTCTTTATTACTTCCACTTCAAGTCTTGAACTGTTTCCCTTACCTGTTTGATTTCTTTCTCTTGTTTCTCTTGGTTTTCTTGGGTATCTTTGAGGGATTTATTCATTTCCTCTACGTTTTTGTTGGTAATCTCTAATTGATTATTGCAGTTTTTCACCTCCTGTTTAAGGTCGTCTATTATTTTCATATAATTCACTTTTGAGTCGAATTCTTCTAATTCTTCTGTTTTAGGTTGTACACTTCTCATTTCGGGGTTCCTGGATTCTGGTGATGTCACGTTGCTTTTCAAGTTGGTGGGGGTATTCTTACATTGGCGCCTGCCCATCTTTTCCTTCAAATGGAGCCAGGAGAGGCCTGGTGTCTTGGACCAGTGAATATTTCCATTCTTTTGGAGTTTAAGACTCCATGTAATTGTTACATTGTATGTTAGATAAGTAATGATGTTTGTTTTCAAAAAGGATGACTTTAATTAAAGTATTGCTTTATATAAAATTTTAAAAAGTTACTTTTTTGTGTGTATGTGTGTGCATACTTTTGTATGCTTTGTTGTGTGTGTAGAGTCAGAGTGCAAGTTTGCGGAGTATGTTCTCCCGCTCTATCTTCATGTGGATTCTGGTGATTGAATGTAGTTCATTAGGCATGTGCAGCAAGTACTTTTACTTGCTGCCCTCACTTTACATATTTTTTGTTGTTGTTGTTGTTAAAATTGCAGAAAAATAGACTTTATATACCTGGTTTTGTAGGAGGTTTTATTGACCTGATATGATCTCAAGCATGTTTGTTTTTCTGGTATTACAGAGTAGAATACCAGTTTCTTCATACATATTGCCTGTCTAGTTTCATTCTTTTTATTGGCAGCATCTGTATTATTGTTATTCTTTTGGGTGTCTTTGATGCAGGGTTTCTCTGTATAGTCCTGGCTGTCCTGGAACTTGCTCTGTAGACCAGGCTGTCCTGGAATGCAGAGATCCACCTGCCTCTGACTCCCAATTGCTGGGATTAGAGGCTTGTCTCACCACTCCAGGCAGCATCTGTACTTTTAAAATTTGTATTTTTTTCTATTTTGAAAGTTGTATCTTTTCTTGTTTCTTTACATTTGTGCTTGCCATTTTTAAAAATTCTTCCTCCTATTTCCTGTAATTTAGAACTTTAAACACACATTGTTTGGTGAAATAGTCAAGTAAGTGAGCAAGCATCCTTGCTGTGAAAACAATGTGTTTCCTGGGGAAGCTCTGATGTGAGTAAACAGTAAACTTCAAAAGGTTCTGTATGGAATGTGATCTTGTCAAGCAATATGGATGTATAAAAATAACAGACTCTGGGCCTGATTGGTTTTCATATGGACTTTGATTTAAGAAGTGGCTTTTATGGAGCACATTTGGTAATAATAGAGCTGGCTGAATGTTTGGGTTTGTTTGAGGTGAAGGACTTTATGAGATTGGTAAAGAAGGGTGGTCAGTGGAGACCATGAGCCTTGGAGAAACAAAGAAGAAGATGGGGTGAGAACAGCTCTTGAAGTCCAAAGGAAATATAATTGAAAGCATTCAGATATTCATGGTGGTGCAAATCTGTCATCCCAGAACTTGGGAAGTGGAAGCAGGAGAAACTCAAATTTGTATGCAGCCTGGTCTGTGTATCAAGTTCTAAGGTAGTCTGGGGTACACAATGAGACCCGCTGGCAAGAAAAAACATTTAAAATAGATGTGGATCTGAGTGAATGTATCTTTTAGGATTTGAATCATTTTTAGATGACTATAAATTTGCATGTAGTTGAACAAAATAATATAGGGATTCCTCTGTACTCTTTACTCAGTTTTCCCCATTGATAACATCTTATAAAAACTACAATGTAAGGTCCACAGTATTGATATTGTACCCTGATAATCAAATTGACATACTTCATGCTCACAAGGAATGCTCAGGGTACCTTTTTTATAGCTTGGCCCATTTCCCTCTGCCTGTATTTTCTCTTTCAACCTGACAACCAGTCATGAGTTTTTGTATCACGTTTTCAAAGAACCATATCTTATATACCCTACCTAACATTCTAGGATTGACTTTTTCCACTTAGCGCTGAGGTTTATCCTTTTGTTATAATGTAGCAACAGTGTACTTTTTTTAATTGCCAAGTAGCTTGCCACAGTATAACTGTACCACCTTTTATCATTTACTCATGAAGATATCTTGGTTGTCTCTGTGTCTTGGCTATTATAAATAAAGCTCTTATATAAACATATACATATAGATGTGTCTTTGAACATATGCTTTTCTTTTCTTTTTTTAAATTTGTTTTTTTTTGTTCTTTTTGAGACATGGTTTCTCTGTAGCTTTTGGAAAATGTCCTGGAACTACCTCTTGTAGACCAAGCTGGCCTCTAACTCACAGAGATCCGCCTGCCTCTGCCTCATGAGTGGTGGGACTAAAGCTGTGTGCCACCACCGCCTGGCTGAACATCTGTTTTTGATTCTTTTAGCTTATCCATGTGTAGAATTGCTAGTGTTATAGTAACCAACTTGCTTGCCAAAAAGTTCTAATTCTTTCATATCATTACTAGCATTTGGCGTTGCCATCTTATAAATTTGGTTAGTCTTTTATATATGTGACAGTTTTTCATTGTACCTGTTTTGTGTTTTGTTTTTTCCAACTGGTTCTTAGGTAACTGAGGCTGCTCTTGAACTCCTGATGTTCTCCTGCCTCTATTTGAGCTACTGCATCAGGCTTCATTGTAGTTTTCATTTTAGTTCTTGTTGTTAATGATGTTGAACATTTTTCATGTGCTCATTTGTTTCATATATCACTCAGGGCTTCTTGCACTCAGGTACTTCACCACTGACCTCTACCTACTACTTTTTTTTCTTCATTTCTTTTTAAATTAAGGATGAGCAGAATTGTTTTTTCCTGAAAGGTTGGGGTTTTTTTTATTTTTTTATTTTTTGAGGAAATGGTTCAATATCAATAAACACACGCATGTGTGTGTGTGTTTGTGTGTGTTAAGGAAAGGAGCAGTTGTACACACAGTAGTAAGGGTGGGTATAGACTTCTCAAGATAGAGTTGCCTGCAAGACACTGTTCTTTGCAATCATGTATCAGGATTATTTTTTCAACTAGAAAACACCATTTGTATGGAGCAGGGAATTGCCAAATGTTTCTTGCATAATTCTAGAGGAAGAACATCTTTCTAAGTAAGGGCTTTATTTTGTTTGAAATTTTTAAGTCAGTTTTAAACTATAAGTACTTATATGTGATACTAGTAATGAATCAGAAAGTGGCTTCTTTTTAAAAGTTCTATGAAAAAATACTTGATATCACTAATCATTAGAGTAATGAAAGCAAAACCACAGTGAGATATCATGTTATTGCCTCTTCTATGTTCAGAGGGTCATTGTGGAAAAGACAAAAGAAGTAAAGCTTGTGGTGCACACCTTAATCCCAGCTCTTGGAAGGCTGAAGTGGGAGAACTAGGAGTTAAGCCTAGGTAAGTGTAACATTGCCTAAATAGTGCATAGTTAGCTCAAGATCACCTTGCAGTATTAACCCCCCCCCCAAAAAAAAGAAGAATAAAAGAAAAGAAAAAAAAAGACAAAGTCATTTTGGTAAAGACATAATAACAATCTCTATAGGCTGTTGGTGGAATTATGGCTTGGTACAGTCATTATGGAAAATAGTATGGAGATCCCTTAGAAAGTTAAAAGGAGAAACAAGATGATCAGCAATAGATAACGATATCATGGTGTTTACAAGCATGCATGTATACACACAGTGGAAGACAACTCATACTTAATGAAGGGAATCCCATCATTTTATGTGATCTAATCTGGAAGACATTATAATAAATGAAATAAGCCTAGAACTGAAAGACATGGAAATACTGATTGTTTTAACTTATAAATATAATATAAAAAGTTGAACTCAGAGACAGAGGCTAAAATGGTGGTTATCAGAGGCTGCCTGGGAGAGGAGATAGAAAGACATTATTCCTAGGGTACAAAGTTTTAGTTAGGCTGAGTATGTTCTAGAGGTCTATTATACATCACAATTGCTATAAACAATAATGTAGCTCTTTAGAAAGGCTCAGTGATTGATGTACCATCACAGTTTGTACAAACTGCCTCTGACAAAACTATGCTGTAATAGATTGGAATAGAAAACCCTTGTAATAGAATTGTTTACTTTCATACAAAGAAGATTGAGAAAACACCAAAATCTGCATGCGGTGTGTGCCCATTTCATCTTTAAGGGGTTTGTGTGGTGAGATTCATGACACCATATAAATCAGAATGGTTCAGCAGGGCCTATATTGCATCCATGTATGCTAAATATGTTCATGACAAGATCCAGGATACTTTCCTTATTGAAGATCAGAAATCACTGTAAAAGTATTGTAGCCGAGAATTATAAAGCTGAAAAATGTAGTCTTTTTAAGGAATAAGAGAAACACATACTTGAAAATTGCAAAGAGTGTGGATCTTAAATGTCAGCAATAAAATGTGATAGGTAAGTGAGATGATAGTTGGTTACTTCATCTTAGACATTTTGTAATGTTTATCTGCATTAAGACTTTACCCTGTAAATTTATCTGTTGGTTATACTTTAATAAAGCTGAGTAAAATTGAAAAAAATGAAAGTATGCACTATCATCATTAGAACAAAAAAAGACATTGACCTCTTTCTATAAGTTAAATTCTGGCAGATTGCTAGGGTAGGAAAATTAAGCCTTCAGTGTTTTATCAGCTGTCAGCTGTCATGCTTTGGACATCATGGCCTAGAATCTGTTCTTGTTATAGGCTTATTAAAGTAAGCTAGGGGTTTATTATTAAAGTTAATTCTGAAAAGAATCTCTTGGGCCATCTTTGTATTTTTTTATTAAATATCCTACCCTCGACTTGTTAAGGAATTTTATTTTTTTTACACTACAGTAAACTGGGTCCTGGAAGCTCAGTTTTCTTGCTGCTCAATTTTTTTTTATTTTACAAATTTTTTAATTTACAAAGTTTGTTGATAAGAGGGGAGAAATTGTCTGGATATATGAGACAGAGTCTCAGAGGGTTCTCATTTCCTTCTTTTTCTTCTGTTTACATTTTTATTGATTATTTGGGAATCTCACATTATAAGCCTCCATGGTGCTCACCTCCCAGTCTTCCCATGTCTATTTCCTGTCCACCATGATCTCCCCACTTCAAAAAAGACAAATCTATTTTGTATTGACTGTATATTCACTGAAATGGTAAAATTCTTTGTGGCCAAGTTCTCAAAGGAAATGAGTCTTTCTCAGCCTATATCCATGCCAGAAACCATCCATCAGCTGAGGAAACTTTGCAGTGGCTGGGATGGGGCGGGACTAGATGTCCTGCACCCATTCTACTGCCTGTATTGCCTGCACAGAAGGGCAGAGCAGGCTCTCCCATACTCACGGACATTAACATGGCTTCAGACATCAACTCTGACCATGGGCTTCCTCATGGACTTTGGTGGTAACTTGGACCACAGACATCAACCTGGCTGTTGGCCATATCAGAACCCTAGGGACTGCATGGACCGTGTCCCTCACACATGGTCTCAGGTGGTTACACATGCCACTCACACGGGCTTGGTGAACCAAGACAGCAGAGGCTGAGGACATCACCAAGGCATTGGAAAGTAGCACAGACTGTGTAGGTCCATGTGGATCTCAGGCTTCATCTCTGTCTGGGAAAGCAGCATGAACCTCTAACACCAACATAGCCTCTTGTGCTATCGTGGACAACACTGGTCCTTCAAGGAGGTCCAATCCAGAAGATGAATGTTGCCTCACGTCAGGTCTCCATTGGTGCCCAGAGCCAGGAGGAACTGCTGCCTGCCAACAGCCTGAAGGCTGTTGTATATCATGCTGTACTTGAACCTTTTGTGCATACCCTGCCTCCAAACTAAGCATCCCCTGTCTCAGCCTCTCAAATGTTAGGATTATAGATATGACCCTCTATGTCCAACAAAGCAGACTGGATATTTTTATTCATTTTTAGGGTAGAACCTCGATCTTATACATACTAGACAAATTCTTAGCTTCATCTTCAGACCAGAGAACTTGGTTTATTTTATAGATTGATTTTATTTTTATTTTATGTGTGACTGTTTTACCTGGATGTATATTCTGGGTGAAGTGCCCAAAGTGCAGAAGAGGGTACTGGAGCCTCTGGAACTGGAGTGATGATTGCTAGCCTCCATTTGGGTGCTGGGAGCCAAACCAGGGTCCTCTGGAAACGCCATTATGTACTCTTAACCTCTGAGCCATCTCTCCGGCTTCGAAGAAAGGTTCTTTTAATTGAATTTTCTGTGTTTAGTTCATTCACAGGTTAGCAACTCCAAAGTCTTAGAAATGAAAAACTTGCTTTCAGTAGATGACTGTACAGTTTCCATGAGTTTGTAGGCATTCTGGGGGTAGCATTGTTCTTGAATTCTAGCTTTAATCCATGGTGATCTGATAAGATACAGGTGGTTACAGTTATTTTTTTGTAACTGTGGATGTTTGCTTTGTTACCGAGTATGTGGTCAATTTTCGAGAAGGTTCCTTGAGCTGCAGAAAAGAAGGTATATTATTTCCTATTTTGGGTGGAATATTCTATAGATGTCTGTTAAGTCCATTTGATTTATTACCTCCATTAATTCTCTTATTTCTCTCTTAGTTTTCTGTCTAACTGACCTGTCCATTGGTGAGAGAGGAGTGTTAAAGTCTCCTACGATTAATGTGTTCTGTTTGATTGCTGCCTTGAGTTTTAGCAATGTTTCTTTTACATACATGGGTGCTTTTATATTAGGGGCATAGATATTCAGGATTGAGACTTCATCCTGATGAATTGTTTCTGTTAGGAGTAGAAAATGTACCTCTCCATCTCTTCTGATTGATTTAAGTTTGAAGTCAACTTTGTTAGAAATTAGTATGGCCACACCTGCTTGTTTGTTAGGTCAATTTCCTTGATAAGCCTTATCCCAACCCTTTACTCTGAGTAGGTGTCTGTCTTTGTGGTTGAAGTGTGTTTCTTGTAAACAGCAGAATGTTCGATCCTGTTTTCGTATCCAATCTCTTAGTCTGTGCCTTTTTATAGGTGAGTTGAGTCCATTGACATTAAGTGATATAAATGACCAGTGGTTGTTAACTCCGTTCATCTTTTAGTAGTAAATTTTCTGTGTTTGCCTTCTTCGAGTTGCGCTGGTGAAAGGTCTCTAGTTGTCAGAGATATTGTGGTCATTGTTGGACTCCTTGGTTAGGTTTTTTCGGTTCCTCCCTGCCTCCCATTTCTCTCCCCCTCCCCCATCCCCCTCCCCCTCCCACCACTTCTCTTCTCCTCCCTCTCCAGTCCCAAGAGCAGTCAGGGTTCCCTGCCCTGTGGAAATTCCAAGGTCCTCCCCACTCCATCCAGGTCTAGAAAGGTGATCATCCAAACTGTCTATGCTCCTACAAAGCCAAAACATAAAGTAGGATCAAAACTCCGTGCCACTGTCCTTGGCCTCTAGCATCAACTCTCATTGTCCGCCATGTTCAGAGAGTCCTGTTTTATCCCATGCTTTTTCAGTCACAGTCCAGCTGGCCTTGGTGAGCTCCCAATAGATCGGCCCCACTGATTCAGTGGGTGGGTGCACCCCTCGTGGTACTGACTTCCTTGCTCATGTTCTTCCTTTTTCTGCTTCTCATTAGGACCTTGGGAGCTCAGTCCAGTGCTCCAGTGTGGGTCTCTGTCTCTCTCTCGATCCATTGCTAGATGAAGTTTCTATGGTGATATGCAAGATATTCACCACTATGGCTATAGGATAGGTTCATTTCAGATTCCCTATCCTCTGGTGCCCAAGGAACTAACTGGGGACATTGCCCTGGGCACCTGGTTGCCACTCCAAGCTCAAGTCTCTTGCCAACCCTTATGTGGTTCCCTTAACTAAGATATGAGTTCCCTGTTCCCCTATCCAACCTTCCTATATCCCCAATCATTCCGTTTCCTCAAGTTCCCCTCATCCTCTCCTTCACACTTTTCTCTCCCCATCTCCCCTTAACCCCATCCAACCCCACCCTCAAGATTCCAAATTTTTGCCCAGCAATCCTGTCTATTTCCCATAGCCAGGAGGATAACTATATGTTTTTCCTTGGGTTTACCCTCTTGTTAGCTTCTTTAGGATCATAAATTATAGACTCAGTGGCCCCTATCCATGGCTAGAAAGCAATTATGAGTGAGTACATCCCATGATCTTCTTTTTGAGTCTGGGTTACCTCACTCTGGATAGTATTTTCTATTTCCATCCATTTGCATGCAAAATTAGAGAAGTCACTGTTTTTTACCGCTGAGTAATACTTTAATGTATATATATTCCAAACTTTCTTCATCCATTCTTCCATTGAAAGACATCTAGGATGCTTCCAGGTTCTGGCTATTACAAATAATGCTGCTATGAACATAGTTGAACAAATGCTTTTGTCATATGATAGGGCATCTTTTGTGTATATTGCCAAGAGTGGTATTGCTGGGTCCAGGGGTAAGTTAATAACAATTTTTCTGAGAAACTGCCACACTGATTTCCAAAGTGGTGGCAAAAGTTTGCAGTCCCACCAGCAATGGATGAGGGTACCCCTTTCTCCACAATCACTCCACCAAGGCTATCCTTGGTGTTTTTGATATTAGCCATTCTGACTGGTGTAAAATGATATCTCAAAGTTGTTTTGATTTGCATTTCTCTGATCACTAAGGAGGTTGAGCATGACCTTAAGTATCTTTTGGCCATTTAAACTTCTGTTGAGAATTCTCTGTTCAGTTCAGTGCCCCATTTTTTAATTGGGTTAATTATGATTTTAACTTCTACTTTCTTGAGTTCTTTATATATTTTGGAGATCAGACATTTGTCTGTTGCTGGGTTGGTGAAGATCTTCTCCCAGTCAGTAGGCTGCCTTTTTGTCTTAATGACAGTGTCCTTTGCTTTACAGAAGCTTCTCAGTTTCAGGAGGTCCCATTTATTCAGTGTGCCCTCAATGTCTGTGCTGCTGGGGTTATACATCTTGTTGATATTTCTATAATAATGTTAAGAATTTTATTTGTTCTTTTGAGTCACACTAGGTAGGATGCTTACTTTTCATAACTTGTACTATTTGGAGTTGTTTCCATAATTAGATTGGGATTATTATTTGTTCTTTTTGAGTCACACTAGGTGGGACTGTTATTTATGATATTTTAAGTATTTATCTCTTTTAACTATTATCAGCAAACAGTACATTATTAGGACTTGGCTTTCATTTTTGTACTACTAATAGTACCAAGAAGTGTTTAATAGACCTTTTTTTCCTATATGATGCAGTGTAGATCCAGGCTGTGTGCTGACATAAGCATTTTGTTTACAGCTAATCACTTTGAAAGGGGAGGTCATCAGGTTTTGTGTTTGTTTTAAAAAGTGGTTTTTTAGCTTTACTTATATCCATTTGTAGGGCTACATCTCTGATTTGACCCAATAGATTCTACTTCAGTATACCTGTGCTATAGCCACAACTTGTTATTTCTGTTTTCTGTAAGTTTATTCCACACAGCATCACTTGAAAGGGAAGTCAGTTGGTTAAGTGAGTTAAGGCGTGGTGGCATGACTAAGACCCTAAGCAATAGAGGTGAGGCGGCCAGATCTTGAGTTGCCCTCTATCCAGACTCATGATTATCATAAATATCACCATAGAACCTTCATCCAGCAACTAATGGCAAAAGAGGCAGAGATCCACATTGGAGCACTGGACTGAGCTCCCAAAGTCCAGTTGAAGAGTTTAAAGTTGTTTTCTTCTACTTCTTTTGGGTTAGGATTATCAAGTCTTCCTGTTGTGTGACCCCTGGGTTCTGGTGTTACCATGTTGATTTTTAGGTTGTTGGAGGGATTCTTACTTTGGCGCCTACCCATCTAGTCCTTCAAATGAGGCCTGCAGTGTTTTTGTGTCTTGGTCCAGAAATTGAAGTGGCTGTCTGAGTGTTTGGGAGTTTTTCTTGATATGCTTTACTGTCACTGTCTGTCTCAGAAGCTTCTGAGGTCTCTATACGCCTGCTCTCTAGGTCTTCTTTCCTGGTTTGCTCTCTTGGTGCTCTCTTAATCCCCTCAGTGTTGTAGCAGGCTCTTGTTCCCCTCAGTATTATAGCAAGCTTTCAGCTCTTAGGCAGCGTGTGGCTAGTACCTTGGGGGTTGTCCCATGGGTGGGATTGGGTTTGAGGGGATCCTAGCCACAGCAAACTCCCTGCTGGCTGGCTAGAAAAGCCGAGTGAGTTGGGGAGGGGCCTGGAGTTTTGTCCCACTTGGGAGGTCCTAGAGAGTGGGGCATCCTGCCATGTGAATGTTCACTCACCTCTTAAGTCCCCTCAGTATTGGAACAAGCTGTGTTTTAAAGTCCAACACAAGTTTCAGAAGAATAGCCTTTATTATTTTTTAAAAAGATTATTTTAAAAAGGATTTATTTTATTTGTATGTGTGTCTTGAGTATGTACCAGGTATGTGCTGGTGTCTTTTGGCATGGTGAGAAGAGTTCAGATATCCTGGAACTGGAGTGACATGTCCATGAACTTACTCATGGGGCTGCTGTGATCCAAACCCAGGTCTCCCAGAAGAGCAGCAAGTACTCAGTGCAAAGCTATCTTCTCAGCCCCACGTTGAGTACATTGTTTTACAAAAAGGTAAACTGTAATCTTTACTATGTCGATTATAAATTAAAGAACTAGAAGTTTTTTACATTTATTTCCACACACGTGGTGGAGGGAGAGAAAGAGAGAGAGAGAGAGAGAAACAGAGAGAGAGAGAGAGAGCACGATACCAAGCTAATTTATAAAAGAAAGCATTTTACAGTTTCAGAGGGTTAGTGCATCACTGTGACTCTGGAATCTCCAACATCTTGGATCTTTAGTACAAATCCAAGCATCATGTTCTCAGCTTTATATGATGGCGTCTATGGGCCTGCATGCCACATGCCATCAGGGCTGTAACATTTTTCTCTGAACTAATGAGGAAGATTTCACAACCTCTTAACTCCAGTATTTTGGATTCTAAAGTCAGGCAAGTATTGTTGTACATTTTGGATGGAATATGGCTCTCTCTTTGGATTCCATTTGTATAAACTTTGAACTCTTGGTGTTTTCCTTTGTTGAATAAGCTTTTCTTTGTTTTTGGAGTTGATTCTCTAGGGATTTTCTTTTTGCAGGTTTCATGGTTAGCTAGGTGGGATCTTTACCTTCATTCCATTTATCTGTACCTCTTTCAGCACAAACCTAGGTGTAGGTATTTTATATCCTGGTCTTCCTTTTTCTCCTCAGATTGTGCATTTGTATTTCTCTTTGCCCTGTTTGCACCTTTCTTTCTTTCT
The DNA here is from genome assembly GCF_950005125.1 of Chionomys nivalis. Taxonomy (NCBI): domain Eukaryota; kingdom Metazoa; phylum Chordata; class Mammalia; order Rodentia; family Cricetidae; genus Chionomys; species Chionomys nivalis. Next base: position 149,232 of record NW_026646937.1, on the reverse strand, counting down.
TTCTTTCTTTCTTTCTTTCTTTCTTCCTCACTTCCTTTTTTTTTGGGGGGGGGACATTGTTTCTTTGTAGCTTTGGAACCAGTAGTTGGGGTTTTAGGTCAGTGGTAGAACACTTGCTTAGCACTTTTTCATTTTAGAGCTACATTAAGAATGATTACTTATAACCATGAGTCAATACTGTCTTGAATGAAATCTCTGCCAATAATATTGTTCCAAAACTCTTCAATTTAGCCTCAAACAGGTTCTTAGGACAAGGGCCAAAAGCAGCCACATTGTTGGCTAAAACATTACAAAAATTGTTTTTATTCCAGTTTCTTTTTAAATATTTTTTTATTTTTTTAAAAATAATACCATTCAAAATTTGCACTTCCTCCCCTCCTCCCATTTCCCTCCTACTTCCCCACTCACTATACCCCCCTCTCCCCCACACCTAAGAGGGCAGGGTACCCTGCCCTTTGGGAAGGCCCTCCCCCCCTCCATCCAGGCCTAGGAATGTGTGCATTCAAACAGACTAGGATCCCCAAAAGCCAGTATATGCAGTAGAGACAAATTTCAGTGCCATTATCATTGGCTTCTCAGTCAGCCCCCATGCCTCCAGCTGGATTTAGCTCAGGCACACTGTCTCAGTGGGTGGACCAACCCCGCCTGGTCCTGATGTCCTTAATGCTCTGATGTGGGTCTCTGTCTCTATCTCCATGCATCGCTGGATGAAGGTTCTATGGTGATATTCAAGATAATCATCAGTGTGAGTATGGGACAAGGCCAGTTCCGGCACCCTCTCATCTACTGCCCAAGGACCTAGCTGGAGATATCCCCGTGGACACCTGAGAATCCTTCTAGAGCCAAGTTTCTTGCCAACCCTAAAATGGCTCCCTTAATTAAGATATCGTCTTCTCTGCTCCCATATCCACCCTTCCTCCATTGCAACCATCCCACTCTCCCAAGCTCTCCCTAATTCTTACCTTCTCCCTTCTCTCTCCAGCCTCCCCTTCCTCCCACCCTATCCCCACCTTCACAACTTTTTCCCAGTGCTCTTGTCTGCTTCCAGTTTCCAGGAGGATCTATATGTTTTTCTTTGGGTTCACTTTATTCCAGTTTCTAATACTGTTTCACCCTGAAACTACTTGAACTGGGCCTCTATATTCCACAATGCTCTCAGTACTACTGTCTTCAAAGCTCTTATAGCATTTTTACAGCCCCACTTAAAACATTCAATCACTTCCCTCATGCAGAGTTCCCAAGTCAACATTCCTCTAACAAGCAGCTTGACCAGTCCTGTCACAGCAATACCATGTAACAACTTTATCATAGTTACTTTTCTATTGTAAAGAGACACCATAATGAAGGCAGCTTATAAAAGAAAACATTTAATTGGGCCTTGCTCATGGTCAGAGAGTGAGTACATGACAATCACGTCATGGGGCATGGCAGCACACAGGCATGACACTGGAGAGTAGCTGGGAGTTTTAACCTGATTTACAAGTTGGTAGCAGAGGTGGTGGAGGGTGGGGCTGGACCTGTCTTAGGCTTCTGAAATCTCAAAGTCCACCTCCTGTGAAACACCTGTCCAACGAGGTCACATCTAATCTTTCTCAAAATGGTTCCACCAACTAGGGATCAAGCATTTAAATATAGGAGCTTTTATGGGACTATTCTCTTTCAAACCACCACATTAATCAAAATACCATTTTAGGACCCAAATTGCTCAATATTATATGATTAAGAAACAGCAAAGCAGATTCAGAGACTACTAGAGAAAAGAAATATATATTATAAGCATTATAATCAACTTCTAAAACTTGACAGAGATATCTTGCTGCCTGGACAGTAACCCAAAGTTCTTCTGTAACATCAGGAATTCCTTCTTCAGCCTACAGGCCCATAGTATCTGGCAGACTTTTCCATGAAGCAGTGAATTTGAAAGACTGTTTTGCCTCTATTGGCAGTTTGTCAGTCACTTTCTTCTGTGACCTGCAGAATGTCTGGAACATTTCATGAAGCAGGAACCCTGAAGGACTCAGGAGACATTTTTATGGTGTTGGTTTTCTTCTACCTTTATGCAAGTTACAGGGATCAAACTCAGGTTGACACGCCTTGGTGGCAAACAACTTTGCCTGTTGAGCCCTCTTATATTTTCATTTATCTTTTTTCTCACACTGGACTAAGAGAATAGACTTCCTCCCTTTTCTGAAGAATCAAAGAAAAGGCCTTTTTATTTTAGTGGGCCATGAGAATGTTTGGAGTTGGAGTCTGGAAGGATGTTTTGCACTCATTTTCTCTGTCTCTTCAGAAAACTGCCCTTGTTGAGGGACCAGGTGTATGCCAAGTTTGCCTGTTTAGTATTGGGAGTGATAAGCCAGAGAAAATCAGGGGGTTGTCTGAGTTTCCTACTGGACTCAGGCATTGAGATCCAGTATGGTGTTTTCCAGCAGTAGTTTCTTTTCAATTCTATTTTGTTTCTAATTGCCATTTCTTGAGAAGTTTCTTCAGGTACTTAATGGTCTTTGGGGTTCCCCTCCTGAGAAGTACCTCATATGTTTATTATTTGTTTGTTTTAAAGTTTTTCTGAGGTCTATATTTGAACATAATATGCAGCTGAGGCTGGCCTGGGACTCAGGATCCTTTCCCCTCAGTCTCTCAAGTGCTAGGATTACAAGCATGTGCCACCAGTGTCCAGCGCTGAGCAATACTCTAGCCTGAGATATTTGAACAACATCAACTTTGACCCACTGGGAAGTGTACTTTGTGGTATACTTTTTCCCTCTTGGTAATTGTCTCTTTCTTGTTCTTGGGTGATCTCTTGAGGCTGAGTGAAACTGGTGTGGTTGAAGACTGAGTCAGAGGAGCTGAGGGGGGATGCCCAGGAGAACTCTTCATCCAAACTGTAAATACCCATTGATGCAGAGTGACAGGGGGAGGATTTGTGTGTTGTAGTGGTGAGCTGAGGGCCTCTACCCACAGCTGGGCTCATGGCTGCCTGGCTAGCTCATGCCCCAAAATAACGACACACAAACTGTATTCTTTAAAACATTGCTTGACCCATTATCTCTAGCCCTTACTGAATAAATCTCATATCCTGCAATGAGTCGGATTCACATGAGCTCTGTCACTGTGATCTCACATAGATAACTCATTCAGTGTTCACTTCCAGGACATTGAGTTTTAATTTTTGTCCTAATCTAATAAAGAAAAAAAGATGAGGAGAATAGAGGAGCCTTATGTAAGGCCTCAAAATGGGTCATTTGAAAAGGAAAGACTGCCTGCCTCCATGTGTGCTGCCAACCTTTATTAGCAAATCCATCCTTCCATAGATTAGCTATACACAACCCAATTGTCCAGCACACTATAAAACACAGGTTGGTACCTAACTGCCTTTAATTTCTGGAGCAATTGCTGTCCCATCAAGGTCTCCTAACAACACAGCGAGTTATTTAAGAATGCCCCACCACCACCTTAGAGGAATTTCAGGACCCCAAAGAGGCAGCAAGTTATCTTTATTGGTAATACAAATGTTTCTGCAGGGACAAAATGATGTACATGAAAAAACAGATTGGTGTACTCACTCTGATTGTATGTGATATGACACACACAGGATTTTGGTTCTGAATACTTGTTCACTAGGATGTTTTTAAGGTTGTGGAGAATCAGAACCTTGCTGGAGAAATTGGTGTCTGAAAGGATTAGCCTTGATAATTAAGGGCATCTTTCTTTGGTCCCCAATGTTTACTGATTTCCTTACAGAGAACAAGAAGCCTCCAACTCATGCTGCAATGGCTTCTGCAATATGAAATGTGAGAACCCCCTCCACACCCTGGTTATTTTCATCACCAAAGAAGGTGTAACTCACAAACAATCTCCCACACCAGTTTAGAATTATGATTCATAAAATGGTTATTTCTTTTAAGGGGAAAAACTTACAAATTACCATGCCAGAAAACAGCCATGTGCAGGATCAGGAGGGGAGCCTAGTTGCTGGATGAAAAGGTGCATGAAAGAGAACAAGCTGAAGGCTGTTGCTCCTTATTGAAAGAGAGAGAGACCACACCCCAATGGCCTTTATCTCAGTTGCTATAGCCTGAAGGAATAGAAGGAGCTCCTGCAACACACCTATTTGGACATAGCACCATAATTTACCAGTATGTGACAAAACCTATTTTACTTTACTGTTTTCAGTCTTTCAGGATACCCAGCAGAGACAGTATCTGCTTCATGCATTTGTGTGACCAATGATTTCCCTGTAAGAAAAAACCCAAAAACACTCCCAAAAACATCACCAGCATTCAACAACATGTCCATGATTTCTTTGTTTTGCCTTTGATGGAGTGGTAAATCATGCTGCTAGTTAATCTGTGCAAGCAATGTGAATTTCCCTGTGAATATATAGAGAGAATAGACAGTTTATCATAAAAATGTCAGGTACATGGCAGAGACAGGACCTGCTTCATGCATTTGTGTGACCAATTATTTCCCTTTAAGGAAAACCCACAAACACTCCCAAGAACATCATCAGCATGACGAAAGGAGATGCAGTGTGTGGAAGAGGACAAGATTGCTGTTTAGGAAACAGAGGAGAGTGGCCAAAAAGATGTAGGAACTCAGAGAGGGATAATGCGTGAGGAAAAAGCATGTCATATGGAAATGTGACATCGAGGTGTTGGGACTTAAGAGGATAGAGAGTGATCATGAAGGGTCACAAATGTGTACTCAAGCAAAGAAAAGAAGCAATCTGAATTTCTCTGTAAATATATAGACAGAATTGACAGGTATCTTAAACATGTCAGGGGGTCACACTGCAATGGGGTGGGTTAATCATCACCATGTGACAGTGACATATTTAAGATCTCTCCTTTGTCATTAAATCTCAGAATTGTCAATATGTTATGTTTTTGTGCAGACTTCTCAGGGTTTTCTCCCATTCATGGTTTCCATGGATGTTTGCTAGTTACGCTTACATGTCTTTTGCCAGATTCTGTCAGTTTTTGCCATGCACTCTCAGCTCCACAACTTCTCCAGCCCTAAGATTCTAGTTCCAGGCATTTTAGACACTTGTGACTGTTGCACGAGTGTCTCATGTTCCGCCTAAATGATTTGGAATGTTATTTAGCCTGAGTTTTAACTTCCATCCCTGAGTTCATTGGCTTTCCTTGACCATCTTTCTTGGGCCACTGAGCTGAACTACTAGAGGTTTGCTCCTGTTACTTCTCCATACTGAGACAGCCTACACTCTCAGTACTACTGTGATAGTGTTTCTGTAGCAAGTATTCTTCTCAAGATGAGAAGAAATTTCAATATTATAATCCATCTGCTGTTATTGTGTCTTAAACACACAAACACACCCCCGTAAGTTAATGCACACACACTGTTGATATCTCAACCTTAGGGTGCCATTATGGGGTTAGTAAGAGTCTTCTCTCTAGAGGGGTTCCCAGAAAGCCATGCGGTGACTCCAACGAGGACCTTTTGCAGGTGAGCTGTGGGTGCCTGCAATGTGCGATGTCCCTAGGCTCTATGGGTGCTTTGTCCCATAATCAGACTGATGACTATCTTGAATATCACCATAGAACTGTTGTACAAAAAAGGATGGAGATAAAGACAGGGACCCACATCAGAAAACTAGACTGAGCTACCAAGCTCCACTTGAAGAGCTGAAGGGGAGAAAATAAGAGCAAAAACTACGGAATAGAAGGGCTTGGTCCACCCACTGAGACACTGTGTCTGAGCTAATGGGAGATCAACAAAACCAGCTATGCTGGGACTGACAGAGCATGGGATCAAAGTGGAAGCATTGAATGTGGCTGACAATTGGGGCAGAAGGAAAACCCAATGATAATGTCAGTGGGATTTGTCTGTATGGCACATACAGGCTTTAATCGATCATATTATATGTAGATGCATACCTTCCTCAATCTGGATGGAGGGGGGGCAAGGGCTTCCCACAGGTCAAGGTACCCTACCCGCTATTAGGACTGGATTGGTGTGGAGAGGATTGGTGGTTCCGTGAGTACATAGGGGGAGGAGGAAAGGAAATGGAAATTTGAAATTTATTATTTATGAAGGAAGAAAAAATCAATAGAAGATAACCAATGGGAGATGCGATCTAAGAAAAAAAAACTTTCATGTGATTTGTTGACTCAGACACCAAAGATTTTTTCAGAAAAATAAGATACAGGGATTGAGTTGCTTGGGCAAGAGTGTGACTTGAGTAATTTGGAAGATGAGTGGGGGCTTATTTTGGGTCCCCTTGTGGCTGTATACAGCTTTTGAGGAGCTGAATGCTGAATGTTTCTGTGGGTAAATAGGGAAGTAACAAGCTTGTGAGGGGATATCTGACATAAGTAGAGCATTGGTGCTGTCACAAATCCTTGGTTCGTGGTAGCAACTCTGTTCCACTCAAAGCACTAGTCTTCCATGAAGGTGGGTTTATTATCCTCACAGTGCCTGAGAAGGACAATTCAGCTCCTGTCTCCTAAACTGTTCAACAGGCTTTTTGCACCTGAACATTTCCGGAAGATGGAATCTGGAGAGGTAGGACATTTTCTTTTGGTAAATATGTTTCCAAAGCAACTAAGACCTCTGTAGTACAAAAAAGTTTTCCTTCAACTGTCCTGCGGGTCCACCATTTCTGTTGTTTCCAACTCCTATCTTTGATAGCTGTGGGGATGGTGAATGCCAGCTATTCTTCCCACTTTATCTTTGCTAACAATATCAAATTCATCAATCCACTAAAATGGCAAAGCTCCTCTTTGTACATAGGTGTTTTAAAAGATACTAATTATTTCTCAGTGGCTGCTGTTGCCCAGAATAATGAGTCTTTCAGGTTGAAGTGGGTCTCACAGTACTCACTTCGAAAATGAAGTAACAGAATGGTTTATGTAATATACCTGGGTCTGGATCAGGAGACACAATACAGAGAGCCAGTGGACTGGAGTGCCATGACCTTGGGCAGGCATTCTTGGATTGAGCCCCCTACCTATTAGCTTGATGCCGAAGGAGACTTGTGGATGTCCTTCGAATTCTTTGTTATCTGTGCAGATTTTTCTTATTCATTTCGGGGATAGGCATACGTTCTCCTCTCATTGACTTATTCAGTCAGAAAGTAGGTTTCTCAGCAGAGGTCATTTGCCTTTGGGCAGCAGGAATGTGTCTCTGAGATTGCTATACTGAGCTGTAGAGAAAAATTTGCAAATTGTCATATTTATTTCTTAAGAGAAAATTACAGTTAGGTATGCAAACCTGTTGATCAATATCTTTGTCTCCTGCACCACAGTTCTTCCAGAAAAGAGCTTTGACCTCATAGCCTTCCCTTGTTATCCTTGCAGGCACTCATGGTTGAGGCCACGACTTTGTTTCTGAATTAAACAGAAGGAAAGTTCTTTCAACCTAGAGAGTGGGCAGCTATGAAGCCCAAGCACAGAAAGATAGCCAAGAAACAGCGGACCAGGAGGTCAGTGGCCTATCTCAGTAAGTCTACAGCCATGATGAAGATGCCTCTTAGTATGAGATGCATGCCACCTCTCCAAAAGAGGAATGGGTCATCTCTCCAGAATCAAAAACTGAGTAGGCCTTTTGAGGCCCTGGAGAATATTGTCGGCCGCAGAATTTCTCACGGCTGGAAGGAAGCCAATGAACCAGTCACCCAGTGGAAAGCCATCATTCTAGATCAACTGCCAACAAATCCCTCTCTCTATTTGTTGAAGTATGATGGGATAGATTGTGTCTATGGATTGGAACTTCACAGTGATGAAAGGATTTTAAACCTTAAGTTCCTGCCTAACAACGTACCATTTCCTCAGGAGACAGACACTCATCTCTCAAACACCATAGTTGGCAGAGCAGTGAAACATACATTTGAGGGCACCAATGGCTCTAAAGATGACTGGAAGGGGATGGTCCTAGAGGAGGTGCCAATCATGAAGACCTGGTTCTATATTACCTACAAGAAAGATCCGGTCTTGTACGTTTACCACCTTCTGGTTGACTACCTTGAAGGCAACCTCCACATCATGCCAGGCTCTATGGAGTAGTGGACTGGGGTGGTCCAAGATGAGGTGCAGACCATGAAGACCTGTTTCTACATTACCTACGAGAAAGATCCAGTTGTGTACCATCTAGATGACTACAGTGAAAGCAACCTCCACATTATGCCAGGATGTCCTCCAATAGGGGTGAATTTGGAATTAGGCAGAGATTCCTTGGAAGGCAAAAGCATGCAGCACAATGAAAAAGATGGAACCCAAAAGATAGGTAAAATTATTTACCAAGTACCCACCAAACCTTCCGTGCATTTCATCAAGTTTGATAATGACTTCCATATCTATGTCTATGATTTGATGAAGATGTGTTAAAGTGAAATTCAAAAATTTTGGGGGTCAGACTTAAAACTGTGTTTGGGGAACTCTTTTTTTCAGAAATACCTCAGGTCTTCTATTAATCCTGGTATCTTTCCCAATGGAATTTTTTTTGCTCTAAAAATAAAAATTTGTGAAGATGTTATGTTTTTGGTCAATGATGGAGTGTCTGGTGGATGGGACATCACAGAAAGACAGGCCTCAAAACATAAGAGGACTTATGGTCTTTTCCCCTTGGAGAGGGAATGACGAAAGGAGATGCAGTGTGTGGAAGAGGACAAGATGGCGGTTTAGGAAACAGAGGAGAGTGGCCAAAAAGATGTAGGATCTCAGAGAGGGATAATGCGTGAGGGAAAAGCATGTCATGTGGAAAGATGTGACATCGAGGTATTGGGACTTAAGAGGATAGAGAGTGATCATGAAGGGTCACAAAGGTGTACTCAGAAGCAAAGAAAATTGGGTTTCATTTGATTAATGGTTTAATTCATACCATCTGGAAGTCACTGAGTATATTATCTCCACTGGAGCATGTTGAGTGACCTGGATCCTCCTGCCTAAAGAAAAGTGTCTCCTCTCAGTGGCTCTTCTGCAATGGGGTCGACCTCAGGCTACCTACTTACTTTTGCCAGGCTTCTATCTGCTACCTATTTTGTCATGCCTGGATTCTTTCTGTCTTGCACTCTCACAGGTCTTATGCATGCCATTCAACCCCTGTGAGTTCATTTAAACAATTGGCCTGCCTTAACTGTAAAACACTCTTCCCTTGTCATTGATCATGTTCTGTAGGATTTGGGCTATAAAACTCATGAACAGACTCACCCGCACCCAGGCTAAACTAGTACACTTTGAATCACATTGGTGTGTGACATGCACAGATATGATGAATGCACCGAGCTCCATAAAATCAGTTACCTAGGGAATCAGTGATGTTAGGTGAAGTGTGGCAAAGACCCCACAAACCCATCAGACCCGAGGATACCAGTATGATATTGATGCCTGAGTCCCAACATGCAAGGATCCTGATATCTTTAACAGGGCAGTTTTGGTTCCTTCATCTTCAAAAATTTGGTTAGTAAGGTTGTAGGTGTCCAACTGCCATTCAGGGCCCAGAATGTGGGTAACCTGTGCCAGTTCAGGTGATTTGGCTACAATATGGGTGAAAACTTGTACCAGCGCATGCTGGTACCCTCGCCCCTTCTTCTCCTCAACATCATCATCACTCTCCTGGGTGGGTCTAGAGCACAAAGAAGGCAAAATGGACTAAGCTTCCTCCTTAGTGGATAAACTTATCTACCCTCAATTTGGACTGACTTTCAGAGGGCATGCAGCACATTTTATCCTATTAGCCATCTCTTTCATTGGATCACTCACTTATCCAATGAATGATTGAATTTATCCATTCCTCCATGTCTCTATCTACTTCAATCCCTTCTTCCATTTCCCATGTCTTGTGTCTACAGGTTGCCAAGATAAATCTACTATGTCTCTTCTGTTCTAGAAACTTTCATTTGTAAAGAACTTGCCCTCTCAGGGTTGGATTTTTCTGAGTTCTATGTAGATGGAGACCATATGAGGAGGAACAGATGAGCAACCATGACAACACTTGCTCAGTAGAGTTAGGCAGATTACAGATTGATGCCTGGCAAGCGTGTACAATGAGTCAGATTCCCATGAGCTCTGTCACTGATTTCTCACATAGATAACTCATTCAGTGTTCACGTCCAGGACATTGAGTTTTAACTTTTTTCTTAATCTGGTAAAGAAACCAAGATGAGGAGAATAGAGGAGCCTGATGTAAGGCCACAAAATGGGTCATTTGAAAAGGTAAGACGACATGCCTCCATGTGTGCTGCCACCCTTCTTAGGAAATCCATCTTTCCATAGATTAGCTATAGGCAACCCAAGTGTCCAGCACACTGCTAACCATAGGTTTGAATCTAACTGCCTTTGATTTCTGAAACAATTGTTGTCCCGTTAAGGTCTCATAACAACACAGCAAGGTATGTAAGAATGCTCCACCACCAGCTTAGAGCAATTTCAGGACCCCAAAGAGGCATAAGTTATCTTTATTGGAAATACAAATTTTCTGGAGGGACAAAAGGATGTACATTAAAAAAAGATTGGTGTACTCACTACGATTTTATGTGATATGGCCCACACAGGCTTCTGGTTCTGAATACTTGGTCCTCAGGAGGTTTTGTAGGTTGTGGAGACCCAGAACCTAGCTGGAGGAATTGCGGTCTGAAAGCTCAAGCCTTGATATTTCAGGGCATCCTTTCACTGGTCCCCAATGTTTACTGATTTCCTTACAGAGAACGAGAGGCCTCCTACTCCTGCTGCCATGGCTTCTGCAACATGAACAGTGAGAACCCCCTCCACACCCTGGTTGCTCTCATCACATAGGAAAGTGTAAGTCACAAACAATCTACCCCACCAGTTTAGAATTATTATTCATAAAATGGTTATTTCTTTTAAGGGGCAAATCTTACAGATTGCCATGCCAGACAACAGCCTTCTGCAGGATGAGGAGAGGAGCCTAGTAGCTGGATGTGGAGGTGGATGCAAGAGAGCAAGCTGAAGGCAGTTGCTCCATTTTGAAAGAGAGAGACACCACACCCCAATGGCCTTTATCACAGTTGCTATAGCCTGAAGGAGCAGAAAGAGCTCCTGCAACACACATATTTGGACATAGCAGCAAAATTTACCAGTATGTGAGAAAAACCTATTTTAGTTTATTTTTTTCATGCTTTCAGGTACATGGCAGAGACAGGATCTGCTTCATGCATTTGTGTGACCAATGATTTCCCTTTAAGAAAAAACCCACAAACGCTCCCAAAAACATCATCAGCATTCAACAACATGTCCATGATTTCTTTGCTTTGCCTTTGATTGAGCGGTAAATCATGCTGCTAGTTATTCTGTGCAAGCAATGTGAATTTCTCTGTAAATATATAGACAGAATTGACAGGTATCTTAAACATGTCAGGGGGTCACACTGCAATGGAGTGGGTTAATCATCACCATGTGACAGTGACATATTTAAGATCTCTCCTTTGTCTTTAAATCTCAGAATTGTCAAGATGTTATGTTTTTGTGCAGACGTCTCAGGGTTTTCTCACATTCATGGTTTCCATGGATGTTTGCTAGTTACGCTTACATGACTTTTGCCAGATTCTGTCAGTTTTTGCCATGCACTCTCAGCTCCACAACTTCTCCTGCCCTAAGATTCTAGTTCCAGGCATTTTAGACATCTTGTGACTGTTGCACGAGTGTCTCATGTTCTGCCTAAATGATTTGGAATGTTATTTAGCCTGAGTTTTAACTTCTATCCCTGAGTTCATTGACTTTCCTAGATCATCTTTCTTGGGCCACTGAGCTGAACTACTAGAGGTTTGCTCCTGTTACTTCTCCATGCTGAGACAGCCTACACTCTCAGTACTACTGTGATAGTGTTTCTGTAGCAAGTATTCTTCTCAAGATAAGAAGAAATTTCAATATTATAATCCATCTGCTGTTATTGTGTCTTAAACACACAAACACATCCCCATAAGTTAATGCACACACACTGTTGATATCTCAACTTAGGGTGCCGTTCTGGGGTTAGTAAGAGTCTTCTCTCTAGAGGGGTTCCCAGAAAGCCATGCGGTGACTCCAAGGAGGACCTTGGGCAGGTGAGCTGTGGGTGCCTGCAATGTGCGATGTCCCTAGGCTCTATGGGTGCTTTGTCCCATAATCAGACTGATGACTATCTTGAATATCACCATAGAACTGTTGTACGGAAAAGGATGGAGATAAAGACAGGGACCCACATCAGAAAACTAGACTGAGCTACCAAGCTCCACTTGTAGAGCTGAAGGGGAGAGAATAAGAGCAAAGAACTAAGGAATACAAGGGCTTGGTCCACCCACTGAGACACTGTGTCTGAGCTAATGGGAGATCAACAAAACCAGCTATGCTGGGACTGACAGAGCATGGGATCAAAGTGGAAGCATTGAATGTGGCTGACAATTGGGGCAGGAGAACCCAATGATAATGGCACTGGGATTTGTCTGTACGGCACATACAGGCTTTAATCGATCATATTATATGTAGATGCATACCTTCCTCAATCTGGATGGAGGGGGGGCAAGGGCTTCCCACAGGTCAAGGTACCCTGCCCGCTATTAGGACTGGATTGGTGTGGAGAGGATTGGTGGTTGCGTGAGTAGTTAGGAGGAGGAGAAAAGGAAGTGGAAATTTGAAATTTATTATTTATGAAGGAAGAAAAAATCAATAGAAGATAACCAATGGAGAGGTGCCATTAAGAAAAAAGAAACTTTCATGTGATTTGTTGACTCAGACACCAAAGACTTTTTCAGAAAAATAAGATACAGGGATTGAGTTGCTTGGGCAAGAGTGTGACTTGAGTAATTTGGAAGATGAGTGGGGGCTTATTTTGGGTCCCCTGTTGGCTGTATACTGCTTTTGAGGAGCTGAATGCTTGATGTTTCTGTGGGTAAATAGGGAAGTAACAAGCTTGTGAGGGGATTTCTGACATAAGTAGAGCCTTGGTGATGTCACAAAGCCTTGGTTCATGGTAGCAACTCTGTTCCACTCAAAGCACTGGTCTTCCATGAAGGTGGGTTTATTATCCTCACAGTGCCTGAGGAGGACAGTTCAGCTCCTGGTCTCCACAACTGTTCAACAGGCTTTTTGCACCTGAACATATCCGGAAGATGGAATCTGGAGAGGTAGGACATTTTCTTTTGGTAAATATGTTTCCAAAGCAACTAAGACTTTGTAGTACAAAAAAGTTTTCCTTCAAATGTCCTGCGGGTCCACCATTTCTGTTGTTTCCAGCTACTATATTTGATAGCTGTGGGGATAGTGAATGCCAGCTATTCTTCCCACTTTATCTTTGCTAACAATATCAAATTCATCAATCCACTAAAATAGCAAAGCTCCTCTTTGTCCATAGGTGTTTTAAAAGATACTAAATATTTCTCAATGGCTGCTGTTGCCCAGAATAATGAGTCTTTCAGGTTGAAGTGGGTCTCACAGTACTCACTTCCACAATGAAGACACAGAATGGCTTTATGTAATATACCTGGGTCTGGATCAGGAGACACAATACAGAGAGCCAGTGGACTGGAGTGCCATGACCTTGGGCAGGCTGTCTTGGATTGACCCCTCTACCTATTAGCTTGATGTCGAAGGAGACTTGTGGATGTCCTTCGAATTCTTTGTTATCTGTTCAGATTTTTCTTACTCATTTCGGGGATAGGCATATGTTCTCCTCTCGTTGACTTATTCAGTCAGAAAGTAGGTTTCTCAGCAGACGTCATTTGCCTTTGGGCAGCAGGAATGTGTCTCTGAGATTGCTATACTGAGCTGTAGAGAAAAATTTGCAAATTGTCATATTTATTTCTTAAGAGAAAATTACAGTTAGGTATGCAAACCTGTTGATCAATATCTTTGTCTCCTGCACCAAAGTTCTTCCAGAAAAGAGCCTTGACCTCATAGCCTCCCCTTGTTATCCTTGCAGGCACTCATGGTTGAGGCCATGACTTTATTTCTGACTTAAACAGAAGGAATGTTCTTTCAACCTAGAGAGTGGGGAGCTATGAAGCCCAAGCACAGAAAGATAGCCAAGTAACAGTGGACCAGGAAGTCAGTGGCCTATCTCATTAAGTCTACAGCCATGATGAAGATGCCTCTTAGTATGAGATGCATGCCTCCTCTCCAAAAGAGGAATGGGTCATCTCTCCAGAATCAAAAACTGAGTAGGCCTTTTGAGGCCCTGGAGAATATTGTCGGCCGCAGAATTTCTCACGGCTGGAAGGAAGCCAATGAACCAGTCTCCCAGTGGAAAGCCATCATTCTTGATCAACTGCCAACAAATCCCTCTCTCTATTTGTTGAAGTATGATGGGATAGATTGTGTCTATGGATTGGAGCTCCACAGTGATGAAAGGATTTTAAACCTTAAGTTCCTGCCTAACAACATACGATTTCCTCAGGAGACAGACACTCATCTCTCAAACACCAAAGTTGGCAGAGCAGTGAAACATACATTTGAGGGCACAAATGGCTCTAAGGATGACTGGAAGGGGATAGTCCTAGAGGAGGTGCCAAACATGAAGACCTGGTTCTATATTACCTACAAGAAAGATCCGGTCTTGTACATTTACCACCTCCTGGTTGACTACCTTTAAGGCAACCTCCACATCATGCCAGGCTCTATGGAGGAGTGGACTGGGGTGGACCAAGTTGAGGTGCAGACCATGAAGACCTGTTTCTACATTACCTACGAGAAAGATCCAGTTGTGTACCTTTACCACCATCTAGATGACTACATTGAAAGCAACCTCCACATTATGCCAGGATGTCCTCCAAAAGGGGTGAATTTGGAATTAGGCAGGGTTTCCTTGGCAGGCAAAAGCATGCAGCACAACGAAAAAGATGGAACCCAAAAGATAGGTAAAATTATTTACCAAGTTCCCACCAAACCTTCTGTGCATTTCATCAAGTTTGATAATGACTTCCATATCTATGTCTATGATTTGATGAAGATCTGTTAAAGTGAAATTCTCAAATTTTGGGGGTCAAATTACAACTGTGTTTGGGGAACTCTTTTTTTCAGAAATACCTCAGGTCTTCTATTAATCCTGGTATCTTTCCAAATGGAAATTTTTGCTCTAAAAATAAAAATTTGTGAAGATGTTATGTTGTTTGGTCAATGATGGAGTGTCTGGTGGATGGACATCACAGAAAGACAGGCCTCAAAACAAAAGAGGATTTATGGTCTTTTCCCCTTGGAGAGGGAATGACGAAAGGAGATGCAGTGTGTGGAAGAGGACAAGATGGCTGTTTAGGAAACAGAGGAGAGTGGCCAAATAGATGTAGGATCTCAGAGAGGGATAATGCGTGAGGGAAAAGCATGTCATATGGAAAGATGTGACATCGAGGTGTTGGGACTTAAGAGGATAGAGAGTGATCATGAAGGGTCACAAAGGTGTACTCAGAAGCAAAGAAAATTGGGTTTCATTTGATTAATGGTTTAATTCATACCATCTGGAAGTCACTGAGTATATTATCTCCACTGGAGCATGTTGAGTGACCCGGATCCTCCTGCCTAAAGAAAAGTGTCTACTCTCAGTGGCTCTTCTGCAATGGGGTGGACCTCAGGCTACCTACTTACTTTTGCCAGGCTTCTATCTGCTACCTACTTTGTCATGCCTGGATTCTTTCTGTCTTGCACTCTCATAGGTCTTATGCATGACATTCAACCCCTGTGAGTTCATTTAAACAATTGGCCTGCCTTAACTGTAAAACATTCTTCCCTTGTCTTTGATCATGATCTGTGGGATTTGGGCTATAAAACTCATGAACAGACTCACCCGCACCCAGGCTAAACTAGTACGCATTGAATCACATTGTTGTGTGACATGCACACATATGATGAATGCACCGAGCTCCGTAAAATCAGTTACCTAGGGAATCAGTGATGTTAGGTGAAGTGTGGCAAAGACCACACAAAGCCATCAGACCCAAGGATACCAGTATGATATTGATGCCTGAGTCCCATCATGCAAGGATCCTGACATCTTTAACAGGGCAGTTTTGGTTCCTTCATCTTCAAAAACTTGGTTAGTAAGGTTGTAGGTGTCAAACTGCCATTCAGGTCCCAGCATGTGGGTCACCTGTGCCAGGTCAGGTGATTTGGCTACAATGTGGGTGAAAACTTTTACCAGGGCATGCTGGTACCCTCGCCCCTTCTTCTCCTCAACATCATCATCACTCTCCTGGGTGGGTCTAGAGCACAAAGAAGGCAAAATGGACTAAGCTTCCTCCTTAGTGGATAACCTTATCTACCCTCAATTTGGACTGACTTTCAGAGGGCATGCAGCACATTTTATCCTATTAGCCATCTCTTTCATTGGATCACTCACTTATCCAATGAATGATTGAATTCATCCATTCCTCCATGTCTCTATCTTCTTCAATCCCTTCTTCCATTTCCCCATGTCTTGTGTCTACAGGTTGCCAAGATAAATCTACTATGTCTCTTCTGTTCTAGAAACTTTCATTTGTAAAGAACTTGCCCTCTCAGGGGTGGATTTTTCTGAGTTCTCTGTAGATGGAGACCATATGAGGAGGAACAGAGGAGCAACCATGACAACACTTGCGCTGTAGAGTTAGGCAGATTACAGATTGATGCCTGGCAAGCCTGTACAATGAGTCAGATTCCCATGAGCTCTGTCACTGTGATCTCACATAGATAACTCATTCAGTGTTCACGTCCAGGACATTGAGTTTTAATTTTTGTCTTAATCTGGTAAAGAAACCAAGATGAGGAGAATAGAGGAGCCTGATGTAAGGCCACAAAATGGGTCATTTGAAAAGGTAAGATGACATGCCTCCATGTGTGCTGCGACCCTTCTTAGGAAATCCATCTTTCCATAGATTAGCTATAGGCAACCCAAGTGTCCAGCACACTGCTAACCACAGGTTTGAACCTAATGCCTTTGATTTCTGAAACAATTGCTGTCCCGTCAAGGTCTCATAACAACACAGCAAGGTATGTAAGAATGCCCCACCATCACCTTAGAGCAATTTCAGGACCCCATAAAGGCAGCAAGTTATCTTTATTGGAAAAACAAATTTTTCTGGAGGGACAAAAGGATGTACATTAAAAAAAGATTGGTGTACTTACTACGATTTTATGTGATATGGCCCACACAGGCTTCTGGTTCTGAATACTTGGTCCTCAGGAGGTTTTGTAGGTTGTGGAGACCCAGAACCTAGCTGGAGGAATTGCGGTCTGAAAGCTCAAGCCTTGATGTTTCAGGGCATCCTTTCACTGGTCCCCAATGTTTACTGATTTCCTTACAGAGAACGAGAGGCCTCCTACTCCTGCTGCTATGGCTTCTGCAACATGAACAGTGAGAACCCCCTACAAACCCTGGTTGCTCTCATCACATAGGAAGGTGTTAGTCACTAACAATCTACCACACCAGTTTAGAATTATGATTCATAAAATGGTTATTTCTTTTAAGGGGCAAACCTTACAGATTGCCATGCCAGACAACAGCCCTCTGCAAGATGAGGAGAGGAGCCTAGTAGCTGGATGTGGAGGTGGATGCAAGAGAGCAAGCTGAAGGCAGTTGCTCCGTTTTGAAAGAGAGAGACACCACGCCCCAATGTACTTTATCTCAGTTGCTATAACCTGAAGGAGCAGAATGAGCTCCTGCAACACACATATTTGGACATAGCAGCAAAATTTACCAGTATGTAACAAAAACCTATTTTAGTTTATTTTCTTCATGCTTTCAGGTACATGGCAAAGACAGGATCTGCTTCATGCATTTGTGTGACCAATGATTTCCCTTTAAGAAAATACCCACAAACGCTCCCAACAACATCATCAGCATTCAACAACATGTCCATGATTTCTTTGCTTTGCCTTTGAGTGAGCGGTAAATCATGCTGCTAGTTAATCTGTGCAAGCAATGTGAATTTCTCTGTAAATATATAGACAGAATTGATAGGTATTTTAAACATGTCAGGGGGTCACACTGCAATGGAGTGGGTTAATCATCACCATGTGACAGTGACATATTTAAGATCTCTCCTTTGTCATTAAATCTCAGAATTGTCAAGATGTTATGTTTTTGTGCAGACTTCTCAGCGTGTTCTCCCATTCATGGTTTCCATGGATGTTTGCTAGTTACGCTTACCTGTCTTTTGCCATATTCTGTCAGTTTTTGCCATGCACTCTCACCTCCACAATTTCTCCTGCCCTAAGATTCTAGTTCCAGGCATTTTAGACACTTGTGACTGTTGCACAAGTGTCTCATGTTCCGCCTAAATGATTTGGAATGTTTTTTAGCCTGAGTTTTAACTTCCATCCCTGAGTTCATTGACTTTCCTTGACCATCTTTCTTGGGCCACTGAGCTGAACTACTAGGGGTTTGCTCTAGTTACTTCTCCATGCTGAGACAGCCTACACTCTCAGTACTACTGTGATAGTGTTTCTGTAGCAAGTATTCTTCTCAAGATAAGAAGAAATTTCAATATTATAATCCATCTGCTGTTATTGTGTCTTAAACACACAAACACACCCCCATAAGTTAATGCACACACACTGTTGATATCTCAACCTTAGGGTGCCGTTCTGGGGTTAGTAAGAGTCTTCTCTCTAGAGGGGTTCCCAGAAAGCCATGGGGTGACACCAATGAGGACCTTGGGCAGGTGAGCTGTGGGTGCCTGCACTGTGCCATGTCCCTAGGCACTACGGGTGCTTTGTCCCATAATCAGACTGATGACTATCTTGAATATCACCATAGAACTGTTGTACGGAAAAGGATGGAGATAAAGACAGGGACCCACATCAGAAAACTAGACTGAGCTACCAAGCTCCAGTTGAAGAGCTGAAGGGGAGAGAATAAGAGCAAAGAACTAAGGAATACAAGGGCTTGGTCCACCCACTGAGACACTGTGTCTGAGCTAATGGGAGATCAACAAAACCAGCTATGTTGGGACTGACAGAGCATGGGATCAAAGTGGAAGCATTGAATGTGGCTGACAATTGGGGCAGAAGGAGAACCCAATGATAATGGCACTGGGATTTGTCTGTACTGCACATACAGGCTTTAATCGATCATATTATATGTAGATGCATACCTTCCTCAATCTGGATGGAGGGGGGCAAGGGCTTCCCACAGGTCAAGGTACCCTGCCCGCTATTAGGACTGGATTGGTGTGGAGAGGATTGGTGGTTGCGTGAGTAGTTAGGGGGAGGAGGAAAGGAAGTGGAAATTTGAAATTTATTATTTATGAAGGAAGAAAAAATCAATAGAAGATAACCAATGGAGAGATGGGATCTAAGAAAAAAAAAACTTTCATGTGATTTGTTGACTCAGACTCCAAAGACTTTTTCAGAAAAATAAGATACAGGGATTGAGTTGCTTGGGCAAGAGTGTGACTTGAGTAATTGGGAAGATGAGTGGGGGCTTATTTTGGGTCCCCTGGTGGCTGTATACAGCTTTTGAGGAGCTGAATGCTGGATGTTTCTGTGGGTAAATAGGGAAGTAACAAGCTTGTGAGGGGATTTCTGACATAAGTAGAGCCTTGGTGATGTCACAAAGCCATGGTTCGTTGGGTAGCAACTCTGTTCCACTCAAAGCACTAGTCTTCCATGAAGGTGGGTTTATTATCTTCACAGTGCCTGAGGAGGACAGTTCAGCTCCTGGTCTCCACAACTGTTCAACAGGCTTTTTGCACCTGAACATTTCCGGAAGATGGAATCTGGAGAGTTAGGACATTTTCTTTTGGTAAATATGTTTACAAAGCAACTAAGACCTCTGTAATACAAAAGAGTTTTCTTTCAAATGTCCTCTGGGTCCACCATTTATGTTGTTTCCAGCTCCTATATTTGAGAGTTGTGGGTTGGTGAATGCCAGCTATTCTTCCCACTTTATCTTTGCTAACAATATCATATTCATCAATCCACTGAAATAGCAAAGGCCCAATTTTTCCATAGGTGTTTTAAAAGATACTAATTATTTCTCAATTGCTGCTGTTGCCTAGAATAATGAGTCTTTCTGGTTGAAGATGGACTCACAGTACTCACTTCCACAATGAAGACACAGAATGGCTTTATGTAATATACCTGGGTCTGGATCAGGAGACAGAAATCTGAGAGCCAGTGGACTGGAGTGCCATGACCTTGGGCAGGCTGTCTTGGATTGAGCCCCCTACCTATTAGCTTGATGTCGAAGGAGACGTGCAGATGTCCTTCGAATTCTTTGTTATCTGTTCAGATTTTTCTTACTCATTTCGGGGATAGGCATACCTTCTCCTCTCATTGACTTAGTCAGTCAGAAAATAGGTTTCTCAGCAGACGTCATTTGCCTATCTGCAGCAGGAATTTGTCTCTGAGACTGATATAGTGAGCTGTAGAGAAAAATTTGCTAATTGTCCTATTCATTTCTTAAGAGAATATTACAGTTACGTATGCAAAACTGTTCAGCACTGTCTTTGTCTCCTGCCCCAAAGTTCTTCCAGAAAAGAGCCATGACCTCACAGCCTCCCCTTCTTATCCTTGCAGGCACTCATTATTGACGCCATGACTTTGTTTCTTAATTAAACAGAGGGAAATTTCTTTCAACCTAGAGAGTGTGCAGCTATGAAGCCCAAGCACAGAAAGATAGCCAAGAAAGAGCAGACCAGGAGGTGAGTGGCCTATCTCAGCAAGTCTACAGCCATGATGAAGATGCCTCTTAGTATGAGATGCATGCCACCTATCCAGAAGAGGAATGGGTCATCTCTCCAGAAGCAAAAACTGAGTAGGCCTTTTGAGGCCTTGGAGAATATTGTCTGTCACAGAATTTCTCACGGCTGGAAGGAAGCCAATGAACCAGTCACCCAGTGGAAAGCCATCATTCTAGATCAACTGCCAACGAATCTCTCTATTTGTTGAAGTATGATGGGATAGCTTTGTCTATGGATTGAAACCTCACAGTGATGAAAGGATTTTAAACCCTTTGTTCCTGCCTAACAACGAACCATTTCCTCAGGAGACAGACACTCATCTCTCAAACACCATAGTTGGCAGAGCAGTGAAACAAACATTTGAGGGCACAAATGGCTCTAATGATGACTGGAAGGGGATGGTTCTAGAGGACGTGCCAATCATGAAGACCTGGTTCTATATTACCTACAAAAAAAGGTCCAGTCTTGTACATTTGCCACCTCCTGGTTGACTACCATGAAGGTAACCTCCACATCATGCCAGGCTCTATGGAAGTGTGGAGTGGGGTGTGGTCCCAGATGGGGTGTAGACCATGAAGAACTGTTTCTACATTACCTATGAGAAAGATCCAGTTGTGTATCTTTACCACCGTCTAGATTACTACCTTGAAAGCAACCTTCATATTAAGCCAGGATGTCCTCCAATAGGGGTGAATTTGGAATTAGGCAGGGATTCCTTGGCAGGCAAAAATGTGCAGCACAACGAATAAGATGGAACCCAAAAGATAGGTAAAATTATTTACCAAGTTTCCACCAAACCTTCCGTGCATTTCATCAAGTTTGATAATGACTTCCATATCTATGTCTTTTCCCATTGGAGAGGAAAGGAAGAAAGGAGATGCAGTGTGTGGAAGAGGACAAATGGCTGTTTTGCAAACAGAGGAGAGTGGCCAAAAAGACGTAGGAT
The DNA here is from genome assembly GCF_950005125.1 of Chionomys nivalis. Lineage (NCBI taxonomy): Eukaryota > Metazoa > Chordata > Mammalia > Rodentia > Cricetidae > Chionomys > Chionomys nivalis. The sequence goes on along the minus strand of NW_026646937.1, from coordinate 127,684 downwards.
CTCAGAGAGGGATAATCCATGAGGGAAAAGCGTGTCATATGGAAAGATGTGACATCGATGTGTTGGGACTTAAGAGGATACAGAGTGTTCGTGAAGCATCACAAATGTATACTCATAAGTAAAGAAAATTAGGTTTCATTTGATTAATGGTTTAATTCATACCATCTGGAAGTCCCTGGGTATATTAACTCCACTGGAGCATGTTGAGTGACCCGGATCCTCCTGCCTAGAGAAAAGTGTCTTGGTCCACCCACTGAGACACTGGACTTGGTCCACCCACTGAGACACTGTGTCTGAGCTAATGGGAGATCAACAAAACCAGCTATGCTGGGACTGACAGAGCATGGGATCAAAGTGGAAGCATTGAATGTGGCTGACAATTGGGGCAGAAGGAGAACCCAATGATAATGGCAGTGGGATTTGTCTGTATGGCACATACAGGCTTTAATCGATCATATTATATGTAGATGCATACCTTCCTCAATCTGGATGGAGGGGGGCAAGGGCTTCCCACAGGTCAAGGTACCCTGCCCGCTATTAGGACTGGATTGGTGTGGAGAGGATTGGTGGTTGCGTGAGTAGTTAGGGGGAGGAGGAAAGGAAATGGAAATTTGAAATTTATTATTTATGAAGGAAGAAAAAATCAATAGAAGATAACCAATGGAGAGATGCTATTAAGAAAAAAATCTTTCATGAGAGTTGTTGACCAGACACCAAAGACTTTTTCAGAAAAATAAGATACAGGGATTGAGTTGCTTGGGCAAGTGCGTGACTCGAGTAATGGGAAGATGAGTGGGGGCTTATTTTGGGTCCCCTGGTGGCTGTATACAGCATTTTAGGAGATGAATGCTGGATGTTCCTGTGAGTAAATAGGGAAGTAACAAGCTTGTGTGGGGATTTCTGACATAAGTAGAGCATTGTTGATGTCACAAGCCTTGGTTCATGGTAGCAACTCTGTTCCACTCAAACACTCGACTTCCATGAAGGTGGGTTTATTATCCTCACAGTGCCTGAGGAGGACAGTTCAGCTCCTGGTCTCCACGACATTTCAACAGGCTTTTAGCACCTGAACATTTCCGGAAGATGGAATCTGGAGAGGTAGGACATTTTCTTTTGGTAAATATGTTTCCAAAGCAACTAAGACCTCTGTAATACAAAAAAGTTTTCCTACAAATGTCCTGCGGATCCACCATTTATGTTGTTACCAGCTCCTATATTTGATAGTTATGGGTTCGTGAATGCCAGCTATTCTTCCCACTTTATCTTTGCTAACAATATCATATTCATCAATCCACTAAAATGGCAAAGCTCCTCTTTGTCCATAGGTGTTTTAAAAGATACTAATTATTTCTCAATTGCTGCTGTTGCCTAGAATAATGAGTCTTTCAAGTTGAAGTGGGTCTCACAGTATTCACTTCCACAATGAAGACACAGAATGGCTTTATGTAATAGACCTGGGTCTGGATCAGGAGACACAAATCAGACAGCCAGTGGACTGGAATGCCTTGACATTGGGCAGGCTGTCTTGGATTGAGCCCCATACCTATTAGCTTGATGTTGAAGGAGACGTGTGGATGTCCTTTGATTTCTTTGTTATCTGTTCAGATTTTTCTTACTCATTTCGGGGATAGGCATACCTTCTCCTCTCATTGACTTAGTCAGTCAGAAAGTAGGTTTCTCAGCAGAGGTCATTTGCCTATCTGCAGCAGGAATTTGTCTCTGAGACTGATATAGTGAGTTGTAGAGTAAAATTTGCTAATTGTCCTATTCATTTCTTAAGAGAATATTACAGTTAGGTATGCAAAACTGTTCAGCACTGTCTTTGTCTCCTGCCCCAAAGTTGTTCCAGAAAAGACCTTGACCTCACAGCCTACCATTTTATCCTTGCAGGCACTCATTATTGAGGCCACGATTTTGTTTCTGAATTAAACAGAGGGAAAGTTCTTGTAACCTAGAGAGTGGGCAGCTATGAAGCCCAAACACAGAAAGATAGCCAAGAAACTGCGGACCAGGAGGTCTGTGGTCTATCTCATCAAGTCTACAGCCATGATGAAGATGCCTCTTATTATGAGATGCATGCCACCTCTCCAGAAGACGAATGGGTCATCTCTCCAATAGCAAAAACTGAGTAGGCCTTTTGAGGCCCTGGAGATTATAGTATGCCGCAGAATTTCTCACGGCTGGAAGGAAGCCAATGAACCAGTCACCCAGTGAAAGCCATCATTCTAGATCAACTGCCAACAAATCTCTCTCTCTATTTGTTGATGTATGATGGGATAGGTTTGTCTATGGATTGAAACCTCACAGTGATGAAAGGATTTTAAACCCTTTATTCCTGCCTAACAACGTACCATTTCCTCAGGAGACAGACACTCATGTTGTCTGACAATAGTTGTCAGAGCAGTGAAACAAATATTTCAGGGCACAAATGGCTCTAAGGATGACTGGAAGGGGATGGTCCTAGAGGAGGTGCCAATCATGAAGACCTGGTTTTATATTACCTACAAAAAAGTCCGGTCTTGTACATTTGCCACCTCCTGGTTGACTACCTTGAAGGTAACACCCACATCATGCCAGGCTCTATGGAAGTGTGGAGTGGGGTGGTCCCAGATGAGGTGCAAACCATGAAGACCTGTTTCTACATTACCTATGAGAAAGATGCAGTTTTGTATCTTTACCACCGTCTAGATTACTACATTGAAAGCAACCTTCATATTATGCCAGGATGTCCTCCAATAGGGGTGAATTTGGAATTACGCAGGGATTCCTTGGCAGGCAAAAGCGTGCAGCACAACGAAAAAGATGGAACCCAAAAGATAGGTAAAATTATTTACCAAGTTCCCACCAAACCTTCCGTGTATTTCATCAAGTTTTATAATGACTTCCATATCTATGTCTATGATTTGATTAAGATGTGTTAAAGTGAAATTCACAAATTTTGGGGGTCAGACTTAAAACTGTGTTTGGGGAACTCTTTTTCATAAATACCTCAGGTCTTCTATTAATCCTGGTATCTTTCCAAATGGAATTTTTTTTTTGCTCTAAAAATACAATTTGTGAAGCTGTTATGTTGTTTGGTCAATGATGGAGTTTCTGGTGGATGGGACATCACAGAAAGACAGGCCTCAAAACAAAACAGGACTTATGGTCTTTTCCCCTTGGAAAGGGAATGACGAAAGGAGATGCAGTGTGTGGAAGAGGACAAGATGGCTGTTTAGGAAACAGAGGAGAGTGGCCAAAAAGACGTAGGATCTCAGAGAGGGATAATCCATGAGGGAAAAGCGTGTCATATGGAGAGATGTGACATCGAGGTGTTGGGATTTAAGAGGATAGAGAGTGATCATGAATGGTCACAAATGTATACTCAGAAGCAAAGAAAATTGGGTTTCATTTGATTAATGGTTTAATTTATACCATCTGGAAGTCCCTGGGTATATAATCTCCACTGGAGCATGTTGAGTGACCAGGATCCTCCTGCCTAAAGAAAAGTGTCTACTCTCAGTGGCTCTTCTACAATGGGTTGGATCTTAGGCTACGTGCTTACTTTTGCCAGGCTTCTGTCTGCCACCTATTTGGTCATGCCTGGATTCTTTCTGTCTTGCACTCTCACAGGTCTTATGCATGCCATTCAACCCTTGTGAGTTCATTTAAACAATTGGCCTGCAATAACTCTAAAACACTGTACCCTTTTCATGGATCAAGTTCTGTGGGACTTGGCTATAAAAGTCATGAACAGACTCACCTGCACCCAGGCTAAACATGTACACATTGATGTACATTGTTGTGTGACATGCACACATATGATGAATGCACCGAGCTGCCTAGAATCAGTTACCTAGGGAATCTGTGATGTTAAGAGGAGTGTGGAAATGATCCCACAAACCCATCAGACCCGAAAATAACAGTACGATATTGATACCTGACTCCCATCAAGGGGTTTTGGGAAGTGTGTGAATTAGGATTGAAGTGAGGGAATGGAGGATTCTGGAAATCAAATCACTGAAGGAATGATTGAGTAAGGTATGTGGCCAAATGGCCCGTTAAATACAAAGGAATAAGATGTCAATATATCAGTGGTAACGTGTCCATCATAATGCTGTGCATATCTGTCAAGGGCCCATGTGAAGTTAATGCAGTATGAAGTTGCTTTTCAGCTCCTCAGAGTGTGAGGTCATTCTCAGTTGAAAAAAAAGTATGGTCGTGCAGTGAGTTCCTTGGTTAAGATTTTAGACTTTGGTAATGAATTCAAATCTTGATTCCATACTTCCATTTTTAGACTGTGTAACATGTCTGAGACTAGCTTCCTTTTGTCTTTGGAAGAGAGGAGGGAGGATTCAAGAGGCCAAATGAGATAGTGGAGAGGGTTCTTAGAGAAAGATTTCTTCTAATGTCATTGTATGAGGAAGGCCAAAGTGATGGATGAGGGTTAAATGTCTATAGGTTAATAAAGAAACTGCCTTGGCCCTTTTGATAGGACAGCAGGTTAGATATGCAGAGAAAACAGAGAATGCTGGGAGAAAGAAGCCTAGTCAACAGACGCCATGCCCCCCTACACCCCCCCGAGACAGAAGCAGCTTATGATTCTCATAAGCTCATGGTGCTTCACAGATTATTTGAAATGGGTTAATCAAGATGTGAGAATTAGCAACCTACAGACTAGACCTAATGGGCAAAGTATTATTTAAAATAATACAGTTTCTATGTAATTATTTTGGGTAAAGCTAGCCAGTGTGGGAACCTGGTGGCAGAAAACATTCAGCTGTTCCTACAACTCAAAAGAACAGTCAAAATTAAGCTCAAAACTTCACCACAGAAATGTGTATATTTAGAAATTCAAAAGACAGTTGTTTAATATATGAGTGTAACTTTTTATGGAGATGTGTATACATGCATGCAAAGTCCAGAATTAACCCTGGGTGTCTTCCTTAATTACTCTCTGTCATGATTAAGATACGTCATCTCTTTGAACCTGGAGCTGACCAATTCCCCTTGACCAAACAGCGAGTCTTAGAGACCCAGGGGTTGGTGTCTCCTCAGCACTGAGTGATGAGTTGATATCTTTCATGCCGAGATTTTTGCACACGTTTGAAGGGATCAAATTTATGGTTTCTATCTGTATGGAATGCACCTTACTGACTGTGCCATGGCTGAAGAACAAGACAGTTGGTTAAAAAATATTGAGCTGTGAGCAAATATTCTGGATCACAAAAGGGAATCGTATAACTTTAAAAGAAGTGCTGTGGAGATTGAGATGAGAGACATTCAAACGTGAATGCCTTTGCTTCCTCCCCTCAAGTCTCCTGGTGGATGTGTCCAGAGGCCTACTGAATTATCAAAGCATGGGGAAACTGTGAACTGTGAAATCTGTTTGTGCACAGGTCTTGATATCAAATTTAGGGTGTAGTTATATAAAAGTGTACATCCAAAGGAAACATGCAATGGTAGGTCTATCCCAGTAGTATATCGCTTTTTCAAGCAGATGTTAATTTCTGTAGTTAATCATTTTAGAAGGTTATGACAGCAGATGCTCAAGGCCGAGGTGCATTGCTATAGATGCTTAAGGAAAAGAAATATTGCTCCAGATGCTCAAGACAGAAATGCATCATTGTAGATGCTCAAGGCAGAGATTCATTACATGGGATTGAGATGTAATTTCAGCTCCAGAGCTCTGACTGCCAAGATTTGTGGCTCAATAACTTTTAAAAATGATATCAGTATCATGTTGGGATAGGGACTTGGGGTTCTTCATTGCTCAGTGACCACCCTTGACTCCCTCACTGCCTCCTTTTTGCAGTCCCAATTTTTCTACTTTCTGATTATGAAAGCCATCTTTTGCAGTCTTAGCTTTTTCCAGAATGTAACTGATTTTACTCTCTGAAACTCTGAAACTACCCATGGTGTTACATGACTTAGCTTTGGTATTAGGTCCTCAACTTCCATTGATGCTCAGAATTCTTCATCTGTTTCCTTGTTGCTGCATATGTAATTGTGGCCATGTATGTTATACCTCATTCTGGATGTTCTACCTATTTTTCTGTTATTCCTGCAAATGGTTCATCCCAATGTACCTGAGAGAGAGACCACTCTGAGGTAGAAGACCAGCAAATAAGACATTTTAATGCCCTGGTATTACAATCCCAGATGAGATGCTTCCCAAACCAGCGGGCATTCTGTTCATATGATCAGAAGAGAGGCAGATGTGCCTGTGTAGATTGACATCATCACATCCTAGAAGATGTACTATCTCCCAACACTGTTAGTTATAATGCTTCTCCAAGTGTCCTTAATAAGCCTTTTTATTTTCATCTGTGAGAGTGTTGTTGAGATTCTAGGGAGACATGCCTCCTTCTGTCCATGATGAGGATAACTCCAGGGAAAATGGTCATATGTGGCACACTCTGGCTGCCCCTCTCAGAAGAGAAACTTCCAATGCTTGTGCTAGCTGCTTGGAGATATTGTGGCCTAGACAGGAATAGTGACTGTGGAAAGAGCTGTGGCTGTTTCCTTCTTAGCTCAGGTCCCCTCCTCCATTTTGAAAGACTATAGGGTAGTGATCTCATACTCCCTTTCCTTCTCTTTTCTCTCTCCTGTCTGCGTCCACAATTGCAACTTCTTATCAGACTCTGACCCTTCAACCTCCCCATTTATAGATCTTTAATGCCAACATGTAGTCTTGGTTGGTAAACACTATCCTGCAGGGAAACTACATAAGATAGAAAGTAACCAACTCAAATTAATTATAGAGACTTGAAATAATCACATAAAACCTATATTATTCACAATAGTCTTTGGCCAATAGCTTAACCATATTTCTAGATTCCTCCCTCATTCTAAACTAACCCATTTGCATTTATCTGTATCACCACTAGTTCATGTCTTACCAACAAATTTTTGTAGCTCCAGAGTAGGTGTTTTTCCCTGGTGGTGTCTAGGTGGCTTCTCACTGACCCCACCTCCTTTCTCCCAAAATTGTTTACTTTTACCACCTAGGTCTATTCTGCTAACCTACTGGCTGAAATAATGTTATTCATTAACCAATAAAAACAAACATAGACAGAAGGACTTCCCAAACCAACCCTTTGTCCAATGTATAAATTCCAAGAACTGGTATAAAAATTTATTATTAAATGAAGTACTTGAAAGAGGTTGATGTTTATTCTCATGATCTGGAATAAATGTGTTGGTGGGGAACCTACTTCCTCAAGATGGGCTAGGAAATTTGGCTTTTGATATTCGTCATTTTGTATCACTTCTCTTAATGTCTTCATTATTTTATGAGCACACCACTGTTTTCCTGTGTGACTCTTTTGATATAGGGGTTTGCCATTGAATTTAAAGACCATCCTAACCTGAAATGACCAATTTTGAGAATCTTAAGTTTCTATTTACCAAGTTCTCTTTTTAAATAAAATCCCTCAGATGGCTACCTTAAGATATATGCTTTCCTGCTCCCATATCCATACTTACTTTATCCCAATCATCCCAATTCCCCAAGTTCCCCCCATCCTCTCCTTCCTACTTTTCTCCTCCCATCCCCTCTTATCCTATCCCACCCCACCCCCCAGATCCCAAATTTTTGCTTGACAATCTGGTCTACCTTTCATATCCAGGAGAATAACTATATATTTTTCTTTGGGTTCACCTTCTTATATAGCTTCTTTGGGATCACAAATTATAGATGCAATGTTCTTTGTTTATAGCTAGAAACCAATTATGACTGAGTACATCCCATTTTCATCTTTTTGGGTCTGGGACACCTCACTCAGAAAAGTGTTTTCTATTTCCATGCATTTGCATGCAAAATTCAAGAAGTCATTTTTTTTTTACCACTGAGTAGTGCACTACTGTGTATATTTTCCACACTTTGTTCATCCATTCTTACATGGAAGGGCATCTAGGTCATGTCCAGATTCTGGGTATTACAAATAATGCTGCTATGAACATAGTTGAACAAATGATTTTGTAATATGATAGGGAATCTCTTGGGTATATTCCCCAGTGTGGTATTGCTTGGTCCTTGGTTAGGTTGATCCCAAATTTCCTGAGAAAACGCCACACTGATTTCCAATGTGGTTGGACAAGTTTGCATTCTGACCAGCATTTGATGAGGGTACCCCTTCCTCCACAACCTCTCCAGCAAAGGCTATCATTAGTGTTTTTGATTTTAGCCATTTTGACAGGTGTAAGTTTATATCTCAAAATTGTTTTGATTTGCATTTCCCTGATCGCTAATGAGGTTGAGCATGACCTTAAGTGTCTTTTGGCCAATTAAACTTCTTCTGTTGAGAATTCCCTGTTAGTTCAGTGCCCCATGTTTTAATTGAGTTAATTAGCATTTTAAAGTCTAGTTTTTTGATTTCTTTATATATTTTGGAGATCAGACCTTTGTCTGTTGCAGGGTTAGTGAAGAACTTCTCCCAGTCAGTGGGTTGCCATTTTGTCTTAGTGACAGTGTCCTTTGTTTACAGAAGCTTATCAGTTTAAGTAGGTCCCAATTATTCAATGTTGCCTTTATCATCTGTGTTGCTGGGATTATACATATAAAGCAATCTCCTGTGCACATATGTTGTAGGGTACTTCCCACTTTCTCTTCTCAGGTTTAGTGTGTTCAGATTGATATTGAGGTCTTTGATCCATTTGGACTTGAGTTTTGTGCATGGTGATAGATATGCGTTTATTTTCATTCTTCTACAGGTTGACATCGAGTTCTGCCAGCACCATTTGTTGAAGATGCTTTCTTTCTTCCATTGTATACTGTTAGCCACCTTATAGAAAATGAGGTGTTCAGATTTTTGTGGGTTAAAATCAGTATCTTCTATATGATTAAATTGGTCGAATTCTATGATTTTATGCCAATACCATGCTGTTTTTATTACTGTAGTTCTGTAATAGAGTTTGAAGTCAGGAATGGTAATGCCTCCAGACATTTTTTTATTGTATAAGATTATTTTGGCTATCCAGGATTTTTTGTTTTTCCATATAAATTTGATTAATGTCCTCTCAATATCTGTCAAGAATTTTGATGGGCCGGGCGATGGTGGCGCATGCCTTTAATCCCAGCACTTGGGAGGCAGAGGCAGGTGGATCTCTGTGAGTTCGAGACCAACCTGGTCTACAGAATTAGTTCCAGGACCGGCTCCAAAGCCACAGAGAAACCCTGTCTCGAAAAACCAAAAAAAAAAAAAAAAAAAAAAAAGAAATTGCCTTTGGTAGAATTGCCATTTTTACTATGTTGATGCTCCCAATCAAAGACCAAGGGAGGTCCTTCCATTTTCTGGTATCCTCCTCAATTTCTTCCTTCAATTTCTTAAAGTTCTTGTCAAAGAGACCTTTCACTTTCTTTTGTTAGAGTTACCCCAAGATATTTTATGCTGTTTGTGGCTACGTGAAAGATGATGCTCTTAGTGGGAACTAGGACTTGGGTATGTCTCTTTTATGTCCTGGTTCCCTACTCTACTGTGTATTCACATGTTCTCATTACAAAGACTATGTTACTTGGCAAGAGGCACTACATTTTAGTTAAACCTGTGTGATTTGTTTTTCCTTTGTTAAATAGTATCTTTAATGTATTTGAGAGAAAGGAAATGAAATGCTATTTCAATATCTTAAATATGCCTTAATCCTTGGTCATCTTTCCTTCTGAGGGTTCGTTTTGTGTTAATTTCATGTGTGTACTTGCAAAATGTCATGGTTTCATTCCGTTTGCTGTGACAAAGCATCGTGACAAACAAGCAATCAAAAAGCATCATGAGAAAAACAACTTAAGGGAGAGAAAAGGTTTAATTTGGTTCACCATTTCAGAGGGATTGGTTCAATAGCTTTGGGAATAGCATAGCAACAGGACTGTAAGGCTGACTGGCCACATTGCCTAAACAGTTAGGAGGCAGAGAGAGAAGAGGAAGTTGGGTGATTCTATAGATTCTTAGAGCCTATCTTCAGTGGCATACTTCTTCCAGCAATTCTATGCCTCCTAAAAGTTTTGCAACCTCTTTAAAGAGCAGCACATGTTGCGGATAAAATGTTCAAATATGGGAGCTTATGGGGACATTTCTCACTCAAACAGCAATAAGTTCTATGACAGTAGCTTCCAGAAATAACCAGTGAAAACTATTATCACCCATGATGGGCAGCTTCTCATACTCAGGGACAGATAAATATTAACTCATGCACAACTTGAAGATGGCACCTGTAACTTTAAGCTGTCATAACTACATGCACAACATATAGGCATCAGGTAGATTCATAAAAATGCAACCTTGAAATTCTAATCAATATTACTACTTTAAAGTCTTTTAACCCCATGTAAGGATCCTTCTTTGAAGAAGCTGGTCTGTGGGAGAAGAAGAGGTGACAAGTTGAATTACAGGGAAAAGGATAAAATATTCTGTAGCTTGATCAGCTGTTTGAGGAGCTGGTCAGTGAAGCTCCATGGGAAATGAGCACAAGCCCCATAGTAGCAGCTTTATTGGATCAGTGTGTGCCAGCACAGTAGGCTGTTTGATCGAAGTCTCCCTAAGTATTTGGGCTTCCAGAGTAGATTAAATGGAAGTCAAGTGTGTTCTGAGAGGGCTCCTCAGAGAGACACATGAGTTGACATAATCCCTCAAGCCGTGGGAACAGGCCAGGTGTAACAGACAGAGAGAGGGGGATTTGACAGGACGAGGATGAATTCTGGAATGAGTAACTATTATTTTCATTGTATTTTGACATCACAGAAACCCAAATAAACCTGCCTCTTTCAATTTTACTTGAAAGAACATAGAGAGAATTCTAAAAAATCAAAGAGACAAAGCCATTTCTTTTCCTCTTTTAATGTACAATGCTTCACACAAAAAAATACTATATAATAAAGCCCCACTCTTTGTCAATTTCTGGGCACAAATTTCCTTCTTTTCCATCACTGCCAGGAGCCACACAGCTAAGAACAAGTTGTCAATCAGTTTGGCTCTTGGTCCTTTTTGCTGGTACTTTGGAAATTTTTTGTTTCATTTCATGTTGGAGATGTGTGATATATTGTTCAGGCATATACACTGTGTATTCTCAATCTTTTTTTTCTGAAACTTCATTACTGAAGGCGCAAGTCATAAACAATCCCACACCAGTTTGGAATTGTAATTAATAGGGTGGTTTTTATTTAAAGGGGAATAAACTTACACATCACCATCCCAGACAACAGCCCTCTGCGCACGCAATTAGGAAGAAGTCTAGTCGCCAGAACCAGAGCAGGAAGTAAAGAGAGAGAGGAGGGAAGTAGCCACTGGTTTTTTTAAAGGGAAAGAGACCACGCCCCAATGGGCTTGTATCTCGGTGACTATTGGCTGGAGGATCAGAAGGACCTCCCACAACACCTCCCCCTTTTGTTTAAGTAAGAGAGTTCTAAACCTACTATGAAATTATATACAATAAGTACAAATAGCCTATTCTAACTAGCTTAGGTCTTATATAATAAATAGCTGGGCTAAGTCATGAGTCGAAAGTAACTACATTTATATAGTCTTCAACCCCATCGAAGATCTGTGAAGGGAAATAATGTTTCCTGAGTAATTAGGAAGTGCAATCAAACACCTTCCAAAACATGCAACAAATCACAGAGACAACTAGCTACCTGGGCAATCACCCAAGGTCACGTTTGCAGTGTTGAAGCAATCAACTTTGGCTAAGGCCTAGCATAACTGACACACCATTTTCAAAGTCAAGAAACTTGCCAAAACTATCTTACCCTGTCTTGGCAGGATATGACAGTCCTCTGTTTTCCATTCACAGATACTCTGTATTTCTGTCAGTGGTTGAGGTATGAGCATTTCTTTACCCAAAGGCCAGTTCAGCCAAGAAGAAAGGCTCCAGGTGGAGTGTCTTTGGTGCTCAACATTCTCTCAGGAATAGAGCGGTGTTGCCAGGAGCAATTGTGTCTCACTACCACAAAACTCTGAGTTAGAATAAAAGACATTTTCTACAGCTCTTTGAAGAGGTTGAAGATTATCTATCTATACTGAGTATAATCTCTATGTATCTAAAGAACCTGATTAGTCTAATTATAAATGACAAACTTAGAATACTATTGATCTATATAATTCTCAATATCTATCTAACTTAAAGATTAAGACAATACACAACTGTGAAACAAATGAGGATAATGACCTCCAAATATAAGCAATGTACAAATATACATTGCAGTATGGTAAATATATATCAAAACACAAACAAAATGTAAGTATCTTAATCAGAGGTAGAAATGTACACTGCAATATGGTAAATATATACAATATATATCAATACAATATATGTCAATACATAACAAATGTTTTTAAACAGAGGTAGAAACATGCATGCATACAATAGTCAATATAATTTCACTTTGTATCAATATATAAGAATCGATACCAATACATTTGTCTCAAAACAATAACTCACAAGTACCAACAAGTACCAATCTATTATCCCTCTTTATTTTCCCCAAATGATCCCCGAGCTTATAAAATTTTTCCCCAACCCTCAACCATATACCAATTTATAATCAACCCCTAAATGATGTCCCTAAACCCAAGGGCAAATTTTACTGGGAGAGGGTACGTCGTCCTCTAGAGTTACTTCCCGCTGTCATGGGGGCGACGTTCTTTCTGGGGGATCCTGTGAAAGTAAAATGATGGTTAAATTTCAAGATCGATGTCTTCTAAAATTGCAAATAGTCTCTGAGTATTTTGTGCAGGTCTGGCCAGAATGTTGTATAAGAGGTGCACCATTTCAGCTAACCAAGTTGGGATTGTCTTGTGCAGCTGGTACCCAAAACAGGTCTTGTAATAGCGCTATCAGTATCATGACGTCATATCAACCAGGTGGAGTCGTTGTTATGGGGCCCCATCTTCTTCCTGGAAACTTTAAATGTCACTTCAGGAAAAACTCATTGTTCATTGTGAAAAACTTAAACATTAATCATATAGACATATATATATACACACACACACACATATATATATATATTCAATGAAAGGAATATAGATATATTCAATGAAAAGTATGATAGATATGAAAAAAAGCAAAGATGTTTTCTAAACTCATATTTCTTTCTGTCCCCTATCATGGCACTTGACATGAGACAGAAACTCCAGAAACTCTGGGTTTTTCTCTTACCAACAGGCTTATAATTGGAGAGGGACCGAGCCAGAGTCCACCTTCAAAACCAGCTCTATAAATTTAGAAATATGGTTTAGTATATTTTACTTACACAACTTATTCAGTTTTCTTGATAGTTCCTATTGTGCAGGTATTTTTCCATCTGTCAGTATCCAAACATCCAGGATCCCTTGAATTTTTCAAAGATGAGTGTTTTCCTGTGGAGATAAGAACAGAACCCTGCCCCCATTCTATATGTTGTTCTTACAACCTGTAGGAATATCATCATTGTAGATGAGTTGTCATTTCTCCTTTCCAAGAGGTTTCTCCTCTTCAAATCGAACCTTTATTAATTTTGATGGTACCCACAATTTTTCTTCTCCTGTGGAAACAAGAGCAAAACCCCTTCTCCAACGTAGCACATCTCCTGGCTTCCATTGAGAGGTCAGCACATCTTTGAAATAAATTGGTTGATTTAGTTCAGCAGACTTTTCCATTTTCCAATGTCTTTTTGCTGCTGTCGTTCCTTACTCATTAGCGTTAAGAAATTTCAAGGTCAATAAAGCATTATGTAATCTATTTCTGGGGGTATTTTTGGTCCCTTTCTGTTTGTTCAGCATATCCTTTATAGTACAATTTGATCTTTCTATAACTGCCTGACCTGTGGGATTATGTGGTATACCTGTAATGTGTTTTATATTATAATAAGCAAAAAACATTTCATTTTCTTAGATACATATGCTGGACCATTGTCTGTCTTTATTTGTGCAGGAATTCCCATGATGGGCATAACTTCCAATAGTTGTGTGATTACTGAATCAGCCTTTTCTGAGCTCAGGGAAGTAGCCCATTGAAAACCTGAATATGTGTCTATGGTGTGGTGTACATATTTTAATTTACCAAATTCCATAAAGTGGAACACATCCATCTGCCAGATTTCATTTCTCTTAGTACCCTTTGGGTTACTCCCTGCAGGCAACGGTGTTTGATTATAGAAAGAACAAGTAGGACATCTCTTTATAATGTCCTTAGCTTGTTGCCATGTAATGGAAAATTCTTTCTTTAGGCCTTTACTATTGACATGATGCTTCTTATGAAATTCTGAGGCCTGCAACACGCTTCCAATCAATAATTGATCAATCTCAGCGTGCCTTGTGTTAGAGGACCAGGCAGACCTGTATGGGACCGGATGTGTGTTATGTACATTGGACAAAGCCTGTTCCTGATTATGTCTTGTACCTGGATAAACAATGAAGTCAACTCTGTGTCATCTGGTATAAATTCAGTGGTTTCAATATGCAAGATAACTCTTTCTGCATATTGTGAATCTGTAACTATATTAAGAGGTTCTTTAAAATCCCTTAGCACCAAAGAATGGCATATAATTCTGCCTTCTGGACAGAATTATAAGGGCTTTGTTCCACCTTACTCAATTCATCTGACTTATAACCTGCTTTCCCTGATTTATTTGCATCAGTATAGAACGTACAGACTCCAGTTATTTATAATTAAATCAGAGACTTTTTCCACATAAGTTTTTAATTTTTTACTTGGTTTATTAGGTATAAATATCCACTCTAAAATAATATCTTCCCTCTGCATTAGAATCCCTGTAGGAGAAATTCTGGAAGGTAATATGACTAGGATGCAGCTAATATTTGGGTTTACCCTATCCACATGTGCCTCCTGTAATTTTTCCTCAATCATTGTCAGTTCCTTTTCTCCTTCAGCTGTCAGTTTTCTTGGACTATTCAAATCTTTATCACCATCTAAGGTTTTGTTTAAATGAACTATTAGATCAGGTGTTATCCCAAAAGCTGGTCGTAGACTAGAAATGTCTCCTAACAATCTTTGGAAGTCATTAAGAGTCTTTAACTGGTCTCGCCTAATTTGTGCCTTTTGCATTTTAATGTTCTCTAACCCTATTCTGTAACCTAGGTAATTAATATAATTTCCTCTTTGAATCTTTTCAGGGGCAATATGTAATCCTCACCTAGGCAAGACTTTCTTTACTTCTTCAAACATCCTTTCTAATGTATCTTTATTTGAATCAGATAACAAGATGTCATCCATGTAATGGTAAATTATGGACTTGGGGAATTGTTTACGAATTATTTCCAATGGCTTACTTACAAAATATTGGCACAATGTAGGACTATTGAGCATACCCTGTGGGAGGATAGTCCATTGATATCTCCTATTAGGCTGAGAATTATTATAAGTAGGCATTGTGAAGGCAATTTTTTCTCTATCCTTTTCTTGTAACGGTATGGAGAAAAATCAATCTTTCAAATCAATAACTATAAGAGGCCATCCTTTTGGTAATAGAGAAGGCAAAGAAATTCCAGATTGTAATGGGCCCATAGGTTGAATAACCTTGTTGACAGCTCTTAAATCTGTCACCATTCTCCATTTACCGGATTTCTTTTTTTACAACAAACACAGGAGAATTCCAAGGGCTGGTTGATTCTTCAATATGGTGAGCATCTAGTTGCTCTTGCACCAGCTGTTCCAATGCCTGTAATTTATTTATTTATTTATTTATTTATTTATTTATTTATTTATTTATTTTACTTATTTATTTATTTTTATTCTTTTTTAATTAAAATTTCCACCTGCTCCCCATTTCCCATTTCCCTCCCCTCCTCCCAAATATTGCCCTCCCCCCACTTCCCTCCCCCTATCCCCACTCCTCTTCTCCTCCCCCCACTCCATTCCCCCTCCCTCTCGATACTGAAGACCATTCCAAATTCTCTGCCCTGCGGGAAGACCAAGGTCCTTCTATCTACGTCCAGAAAGGTGAGCGTCCAAACAGGCTAAGCTCCCACAAAGCCAGTTGATGTATTAGGATCGAAACCTAGTGCCATTGTCCTTGGCTTCTCATCAGTCTTCATTGACCACCATGCTCAGAGAGTCCGGAATCAACCCATGCTTATTCAGTCCCAGACAAGCTGGCCTTGGTGGGCTCCCAATAAATCAGTTCCACTGTCACAGTGGGTGGGTGCATCCCTCGTGGTCCTGATTTTTTGCTCATGTTCTCCCTCCTTCTGCTCCTCATTTGGACCTTAAGAGCTCAGACCGTTGCTCCAAATTGAGACTCTGTCTCTACCTCGATCCATCGCCAGATGAAGGTTCTAAGGTGATATGCAAGATATTCATCAGTATAGGATAGGGTCATTTCAGGTTCCCTCTCCTTAGTTGCCCAAGGTACCAGCTGGGGACATATTCCTGGACACCTGCGAACCCCTCAAGAGTCAAGTCTCTTGCCAACCCTAAGATGGCTCCCTTAGATAGGATATATACTTCGCTGCTCCCGTATCCATCCTTCCTATATCCCAACCATCCCAATCCTCCGAGCTCCTCCCATCCTCCCCTTCTCATATTTCTCATCCCATTTCCCCTTGGCCCCATGCCACCTCACCCGCAAGTTCCCAGTTTTTGCCCTAGAATCTTGTCTACTTCCCCCTCTCCATGCGGATGACTATATGATTTTCTTTGGGTTCACTTTCTTATTTAGCTTCTATAGGATCACACATTATATGCTTAATGTCTTTTATTTTATGGCTAGAAACCGATTATGAGTGAGTACATCCCATGTTCCTCTTTTTGAGTCTGGGATACCTCACTCAGGATAGTGTTTTCTATTTCCATCCATTTGCACGCAAAATTCGAGAAGTCATTGTTTTTTACTGCTGAGTAGTACTCTAATATGTATATATTCCACACTTTCTTCATCCATTCCTCCATTGAAGGGCATCTAGGTTGTTTCCAGGTTTTGGCTATTACAAACAATGCTGCTATGAACATAGTTGAAAAGATACTTTTGTCATTTGATGTGGCATCTCTTGGGTATATTCCCAATAGTGGTATTACTGGATCTTCGGGTAGGTTGATCCCAAATTTCCTGAGAAATCGCCACACTGATTTCCAAAGTGGTTGCACAAGTTTGCATTCCCACCAGCAATGAATGAGTGTGCCTCTTTCTCCACAACCTCTCCAGCAAAGGCTATCATTGGTGTTCTTGATTTTAGCCATTCTGACAGGTGTAAGATGGTATCTCAAAGTTGTTTTAATTTGCATTTCCCTTATCGCTAAGGAGGTTGAGATTGACCTTAGGTGTCTTTTGGCCATTTGAATTTCTTCTGTTGAGAATTCTCTGTTCAGATCAGTGCCCCATTTTTTAATTGGGTTCATTAGCATTTTAAAGTTTAGTTTCTTGTGTTCTTTATATATTTTGAACATCAGACCTTTGTCTGTTGCAGAGATGGTGAAGATCTTCTCCCAGTCAGTGGGTTGCCTTTTTGTCTTAGTGACAGTGTCCTTTGCTTTACAGAAGCTACTCAGTTTCAGGAGGTCCCATTTATTCAATGTTGCCCTTAATGTCTGTGCTGCTGGGGATAAACGTAAGAAGTGATCTCCTGTACCCATATGTTGTAGAGTACTTCCAACTTTTTCTTCTATCAGGTTCAGTGTGTTCAGACTAATATTGAGGTCTTTAATCCATTTGGACTTGAGTTTTGTGCATGGTGATAGATATGGATCTATTTTCATTCTTCTACACGTTGACAACCAGTTCTGCCAGCACCATTTGTTGAAGATGCTCTCTTTTTTCCATTGAATACTTTTAGCTCCTTTATCAAAAATTAGGTGTTCATAAGTTTGTGGGTTAAAATCAGGGTCTTCTACTCGGTTCCATTGGTCGACTTCTCTGTTTTTATGCCAATACCAAACTGTTTTCAATACTGAGGCTCTGTAATAGAGTTTGAGGTCAGGGATGGTAATGCCTCCAGACGATCCTTTATTATATAAGATTGTTTTGGCTATCCTGGGTTTTTTGTTTCTCCATATAAAGTTGATAATTGTCCTCTCAAGATCTGTGAAGAATTTTGATGGGATTTTAATGGGGATTGCATTGAATCTATAAATTGCCCTTGGTAGAATTGCCATTTTTACTATGTTGATCCTCCCTATCCAAGAGCAAGGGAGATCCTTCCATTTTCTGGTATCCTCCTCAATTTCTTTCTTCATTGACTTAAAGTTCTTGTCAAATAGATCCTTTACTTCCTTGGTGAGGGTTACCCAAAGATATTTTATGCTATTTGTGGCTATCGTGAAGGGTGATGCTTCTCTGATTTCCATCTCTGCTTCCTTATCCTTTGTGTATAGGAGGGCAACTGATTTTTTTGGAATTGATCTTGTATCCTGCAATGCTACTAAAGGTGTTTATCAGCTGAAGGAGTTCTTTGCTGGAGTTTTTGGGGTCGCTTATGTACACTATCATATCGTCTGCAAATAATGAAAGTTTAACTTCTTCCTTTCCGATTTGAATCCCTTTGATCCCCTTATGTTGTCTTATTGCTATTGCTAGAATTTCAAGCACTATATTAAAGAGGTATGGAGAGAGTGGACAACCTTGTCGTGTTCCTGATTTTAGTGGAATAGCTTTGAGTTTCTCTCCATTTAATTTGATGTTAGCTGACGGCTTGCTATAAATAGCTTTTATTATAGTTAGGAACGACCCTTGTATTCCTAATCTCTCTAAGACCTTTATCATAAAGGGATGTTGAATTTTGTCAAATGCTTTTTCAGCATCTAATGAAATGATCATATGGTTTTTTTCTTTCAGTTTATTTATATGATGGATTACATTGATAGATTTTCGTATGTTGAACCAGCCCTGCATCTCTGGGATGAAGCCTACTTGATCATAATGGATAATTTTTCTGATGTGTTCTTGGATTCGGTTTGCCAGTATTTTATTGAGTATTTTTGCATCGATGTTCATGAGTGAGATTGGCCTGTAGTTCTCTTTCTTGG
Source organism: Chionomys nivalis (assembly GCF_950005125.1). Lineage (NCBI taxonomy): Eukaryota > Metazoa > Chordata > Mammalia > Rodentia > Cricetidae > Chionomys > Chionomys nivalis. The sequence goes on along the minus strand of NW_026646937.1, from coordinate 108,757 downwards.
TTGTGTCTTTGTGTGGTTTTGTTATCAGAGTAACTTCAGCTTCATAAAAGGAATTTGGCAATGACTTCTCTGTTTCAATATTGTGAAATACATTAAGGAGTATAGGTATTAGGTCTTCTTGGAAATTCTGGTAGAATTCTGCATTGAAGCCATCTGGACCTGGGCTTTTTTTGGTGGGAGGTTTTTTATAACAACTTCTAATTCTTCGCGACTAACAGGTCAATTTAGATTGTTCACCTGGTCCTGGTTTAACTTTGGTATATGGTACTTATCTAAAAAAGTGTCCATTTCTATAACATTTTCCAATTTTGTGGCATACAGATTTTTGTAGTAAGATCTAATGATTCTCTGAATTTCCTCTGAGTCTGTGGTTATGTCTCCCTTTTCGTTTCTGATTTTGTTAATTTGCATATTCTCTCTCCGCCGTTTGATTAGTTTGGATAGGGGTTTATCAATCTTATTGATTTTCTCCATGAACCAGCTTTTTGTTTCATTGATTCTTTGGATTGTTTTCTGTGTTTCTATTTTGTTGATTTCAGCCCTCAATTTGATTATTTCCAGTCTTCTACTTCTCCTAGGTGAGTCTGCTTCTTTTTTTTCTAAAGCTTTCAGGTGGGCTATTAAGTCTCCAATGTGTGCTTTCTCCGTTTTCTTTAAGTGGGCACTTAATGCTATGAATTTTCCTCTTAGCACTGCTTTCATATTGTCCCATAGGTTTGAGTATGTTGAGTCTTCGTTTTCATTGAATTCAAGAAAGACTTTAATTTCATTCTTTATTTCTTCCTTTATCCAGGTGAGGTTCAGTAGTTGACTGTCCAGTTTCCATGAGTTCATAGGCTTTCTGGGGATAGCATTGTTGTTGAATTCTAACTTTAATCCATGGTGATCTGATAAGACACAGGTGGTTACCGATATTTTTTTGTAACTGTGTAAGTTTGCTTTGTTACCGAGTATGTGGTCTATTTTCGAGAAGGTTCCATGAGCTGCAGAGAAGAAGGTATATTCTTTCCTATTTGGGTGGAATGTTCTATAGATGTCTGTTAAGTCCATTTGATTCATTACCTCCCTTAATCCTCTTATTTCTCTGTTAGGTTTCTGTTTGATTGACCTGTCCATTGGTGAGAGAGGAGTGTTGAAATCTCCTACTATTAGTGTGTGTGGTTTGATGACTGCCTTGAGTTTTAGTAACGTTTCTTTTACATAAGTGGGTGCTTTTATATTAGGGGCATATATATTCAGGATTGAGATTTCATCCTGGTGAATTGTTCCTGTTATGAGTAAAAAATGTCCATCTCCATCTCTTTTGATTGATTTTAGTTTGAAGTCAACTTTCTTAGAAATTACTATGGCCACACCTGCTTGTTTCTTAGGTCCGTTTGCTTGATAAACCTTTTCCCAGCCCTTTACTCTGAGTAGATGTCTGTCTTTGTGGTTGAGGTGTGTTTCTTGTAAGCAGCAGAATGTTGGATCCTGTTTTCGTATCCAATCTCTTAGCCTGTGCCTCTTTATAGGTGAGTTGAGTCCATTGATATTAAGTGATATTAATGACCAGTGGTTGTTAACTCCGGTCATTTTTCCTTTCTTTCTTTCTTTCTTTCCTTTGGTAGTAGAGTTTGTGTGTTTCCCTTCTTCAAGTTGTGCTGGTGAAGGTTCTTTAGATGTCTGAGTTATTGTGGGCATTGTTGGACTCCTTGGCTTGTGATTTTCCTTCAATTACTTTCTGAAGGGCTGGATTTGTGGCTACGTATTGTTTAAATTTGTTTTTATCCTGGAAAACTTTGTTTTCTCCATTTATAGTGAACGAAAGCTTGGCTGGGTATAGTAGTCTGGGCTTGCATCCATGGTCTCGTAGTTTCTGCAGTATATCTATCCAGGACCTTCTGGCTTTCATGGTTTCCATAGAGAAATCAGGTGTAAGTCTGATAGGTTTACCTTTATAGGTAACTTGACCTTTTTCCTTTGCAGCTCTTAATATTCTTTCTTTATTCTGTATGTTTTGTGTTTTGATTATTATATGACGAGGAGATGTTTTTTTTTTGATCCAGTCGATTTGGTGTTCTGTATGCTTCTTGGACCTTCAAAGGAATATCTTTCTTAAGGTTGGGAAAGTTTTCTTCTATAATTTTATTAAATATATTTTCTGGACCATTGAGCTGTACTTCTTCTCCTTCTTCTATCCCTATTATTCTTAGGTTTGGTCTTTTTATTGTGTCCCAGATTTCCTGAATGTTTTGTGATGAGAATTTGTTGGTTATGCTGTTTTCTTTGATGAGAGTGTTATTTTCTCTATGGTATGTTCAGTGTCTGAGATTCTTTCTTCTATCTCTTGTAATCTGTTGGTGGTACTTGTCTCTGTAGTTCCTGTTCGTTTATTCAAATTTTCCATCTCCATCCTTCCCTCGGTTTGTGTTTTCTTTATTACTTCCACTTCGTTCTTCAAGTCTTGAACCGTTTCCCTTACCTGTTTGATTACTTTTTCTTGTTTCTCTTGGTTTTCTTGGGTATCTTTGAGATATTTATTCATTTCCTCTACCTTTTTGTTTGTAATCTCTAATTGGTTGTGGCAGTTTTTCACCTCCTGTTTAAGGTCCTCTATTATTTTCATAAAATTCACTTTTGCGTCGAATTCTTCTAATTCTTCTGTATTAGGGTTTAGACTTCTCATTTCGGGATTCCTGGATCCTGGTGATGTCACGTTGCCTTTCAAGTTGTTGGGGGAATTCTTGCATTGGCGCCTGCCCATCTTTTCCTTCAAATGGAGCCAGGAGAGGCCTGATGTCTTGGACCAGTCTTTGCTGTGACTAACTCTCTAGGTGTATCTCCTCAGTGTAGGGGCAGGAACCGTTCCCTTCCAGGTGAACTCCTCAACACCAAAACATGGATGCGTGGTATTCCAATGACCCGCGTAAAGAAGGCCGAATGCAAGGGGTTGGGCGGGGTCCAGTAGAACACAGGCGACACTGCTGTACAAGCTGGAGGTGCCTGCGCTCCCTTTCGGGGGTTGCTGAGGCCTGCCCGCTGCTCTGGTTGGGTAGCCTTAGTGTAGGGGCATTTGTGCTCTCTACCGGGACCGTCCGCCCCAGGATAGTACACACTCACCCTTCCCGATGAAACTTCTTGGCACCTACACAGGAACTCCTGGATGCCCCAATGAGCCAGGGACTAATGGAAGTAGGGCGCAGGCAAGCAGGTCCAGCAGATCACAGCAGAGACTGCAGCCCCAGCAGCAGGGGCCCGCTTTCCCTGGCGGGTACCTTGAGGCCTGCCCTCTAGTCAGGGACTCACTGCTCTGGGTTGGTAGCCTTAGTGAAATGGCAGGAAACTGTTCCACAGCTAAGGACCTTGCAGACAAGGCAGGTTTGGGGGTGGGGGTGGGGGCGGGTGTGTAGGAGAGCAAGCCCTGCAGCAGGAGCTGGGGGAGGGGTGTTTGTGCTCTCTACCTGGACAGTCCACCCCAGGATAGCACACACTCACCCGTCCCGATGAAACTTCTCGGCACCTCCACAGGAACTCCTGGATGCCCCAATGAGCCAGGGACTAAGGGAAGTAGGGCGCAGGCAGAGCAGGTCCAGCAGATCACAGCAGAGACTGCAGCCCCAGCAACAGGGGCCCGCTTTCCCTGGCGGGGACCTTGAGGCCTGCCCTCTGGTCAGGGACTCACTGTTCTGGGTTGGTAGCCTTAGTGAAATGGCAGGAAACTGTTCCACAGCTAAGGACCTTGCAGACAAGGCAGGTTTGGGGGTGGGGGTGGGGGCGGGTGTGTAGGAGAGCAAGCCCTGCAGCAGGAGCTGGGGGAGGGGTGTTTGTGCTCTCTACTGGGACAGTCCGCCCCAGGATAGCACACACTCACCCGTCCCGATGAAACTTCTCGGCACCTACACAGGAACTCCTGGATGCCCCAATGAGCAAGGGACTAAGGGAAGTAGGACGCAGGCCCCAATGCCTCTAATTTATCTTCAGCTAGAGGCCACTGTTTGATCCATATTGGCTTCTCAGTTAGCCATTTTAAAGGTAGGGCTGTTGGTACCTCTAAAGGTTCGGTATTTGCTGTATGTTCTTGTACAGCCTGAATGGCTGGTGACGTTTTCCCATAATATCTCATCATGTCCTTCCCAGAATTATGAGTTCCTGGAACTACAGGAATGTTAATCTGGGTATTCCATTGCTGTAGCAGGTCGCGGCCCCAGAAATTTATTGCGATATTGGCAATATATGGCCTTAGTCTTCCTATTTGCCCTTCAGGCCCTATGCATTCAACCCATCTTGTGCATTGTTTTACACGAGATAGGGTTCCAATTCCCAGGAACTGAACATCTACCTCTTGAAGAGGCCAATTCGGATGCCAAGATTCTGGAGTAATGATACTTACATCCACACCTGTGTCTAATAAGACTTCAATAAAAGTGCCATTTATACAGACTCTTAGCTTTGGTCTTTAATCATTAATAGAAGTCTGCCAAAATATGCGTTTACTCTGTCCTACTGGGTTTTTTGACTCATCCTCCATGCGTAATTCATCATTTAGACCAGTAATATTTTTTAGGGCAGATATTGGAGCTTTTAATTTTCTTGGTGAGGCATGTTCTCTCCTGTGACTGGGAATGACTGGGCCACTGTTGGCTTGGGGGCCTGCGAGAGGCCCCTCAAGGAGTTTCCCAACGGTATTGGGTTGCCTTGTCTGTCTGTTGTTGATCTGCATTCGTTGGACCAATGTCGGCCTTTAGCGCATCTCCTACATATACCTGAAGGCCAAGGTCTCCTAATTTTGTCATTCCCAGAAGGGATATTATTCCTAGAAATCCTTTGCCTGCAATCCCTTTTCAGATGTCCTAATTTACCACAATTAAAACACCTGGCAGTTTGATGTCTCCTCATTGCTTGGGAAATCACTTCTCCTACCCAAGATTCATCATTATAGCTAAACGTCTCAACATTCATTGTATGCTGAATCCATTCATCCATAGGTGCTGATCTAAACTTTAAAGGCCCAATTATCTTTTTGTATTCTATGTTTGCATTATCAAAAACTAGAGATTCAAGAAGTAGTCGTCTAGCTTCTGGGTCTGTTAGCCCTATGTCCATAGCCTTAATTAATCTTTGCAAAAAGTCAGTAAAGGGTTCTCTCTGTCCCTGCCTAATTCTGGTATATGATTCAACCCTTTTTGCTGGATCTTGTAGCCTATTCCAAGCATTTAAAGCTGCTTGGTGACATAAACACAGTACTTCATCATCATAAAGAGCTTGTACCTGTGGATCAGCATATTGTCCTACACCAAGAATTTGATCTTGGGAAACCTCTACACCTTTTACTCTTCCTTGCTGTTCCATATGTTTGGACTCTTCTCTGAAATAGATTCCAAACATCAAGGAAGGTCCATTATCTAAAACTGCAGACACTAACTGATGGAAATTGTGGGGGGTAGCTCTAGCATTAGAAGCCCAAGTCCTTATCATTTCCTTAACATATGCAGAGTGCAAGCCAAAGGTAACAATAACTTGCTTAATTTCTTTTAGATTATTCATTGCTATTGGCATCCATCTAGCTTCTCTGACTCCCTTTGAGCCTTTAGAAGTTGACACTTTGTCAGAATGAATTACAGGGTATGTCGCTAAAACCCTGGGTAAGCCAGATCTAATAGCTGGTGGTGGCATTGTATCCTGTCCTTGTGCCTTCTCACTCTGTTCACCAGCTCCAATAATTTCTTCAATCATTTCAAGTCTTTTTATCATTTTCTCTCTTAAATCCTGAATCTCCTGAGCTACATGTGTTTCTAGTGATTTCACTGAGGTATCAATTTTTTTGTCCGCATTCTGCACCTGTGATTTCAAAGCTTTTGAATCCTGAATCTCCTGACCTGTATTAGTTTCTGGTAAAGATCGTATGGTTCTTAGGACCATATTTTTCCTAAATAATAGAATATTCAAAAGAATACTGAAATCTAGTAACCAGTAAATTAAGTTATCTCCATAGTGATATAAACCTTGCATGAAAAAACCTATTGTTTTGGTAGTCAAAACAATAAAATTCATGTTGGAAATGAAAACTTTCATATTACCTATTATCCAGCAGGTGGCGCTGTTCCCAAGTCGCGACGAAAACAGGGTCCTGTTTCAGTGTCCGCCTAGTATTTGTTAAAAACTGGGAAATGCAAGTTGCTCAACAAAGTAAATGTAATTAAATCAATTCCGTACACGGAACCATAAACCCAGAATCCAGGGGTAGAGAAGAGTAACCCGGAAGCCGTGTATGCCTCCAGGTGACAGAGTTGTCCCAAGGGGTTGCAGCTTTCCGCAACCGGTAACCGCATGCTCTGGTTCATTCCGCTTAAGAGCTGCGCTTGCAAGGGAGATTTGAAAACGATTCAGAAAAGAGCAAACCACGTGGGCAGAGACTATGCGGGCCTGTGGAATTTAAATCCACATAGCGAGGCAAATGGTAGGCTGCGTCGGGACTTGAAGTCAATCTGAGGTGTCTAAAGGGAAAATATAAAAAACTGCAGCAAGAAAAGCCACTGCATGATGATTTATGTTAAACTGCTGGCTCCACACACAAGGCACAGGCCGCAAGGAACATTCCGTGGCCGAACTGGCGGCCGGCAGCCGAGCGGAGGGGGGGGGAAGGAGGGGTCCTAAAACCAAACTTTGGGTGCCAGATGAAGGCGCAAGTCATAAACAATCCCACAGCAGTTTGGAATTGTGATTATTAGGGTGGTATTTATTTAAAGGGGAATAAACTTACAGATCACCGTCCCAGACAACAGCCCTCTGTGCACGCAATTAGGAAGAAGTCTAGTCACTGGAACTGGAGCAGAAAGTAAAGAGAGAGAGGAGGGAAGTAGCCACTTTGTTTTTAAAGGGAAAGAGACCACGCCCCAATGGGCTGGTATCTCGGCGGCTATTGGCTGGAAGAGCAGAAGGACCTCCTGCAACACATTACACTTTCAATATCAATTAGAGCATATTTTAATTTTTGCCTTTGGCATGTCTAATTAAGAATAAGCATCCTGGCACTACTTCTACCTTTATCTAGGCAATCTTGGAATGAGCCATCTTGAACCTACATACTTCCAGCATCTCTCAGGAGTTGTGCAACTTCACTTCCTTCCCACCCATTACATATTTGAATACCTGTTGCTCTCCTTCTCTAGAGAGAGACCTGGGCAGATCTGGTTGCTGGTACCTATGACTTCCATGGATACAATTATTGTCTGCTGTACATGTGCTCCCTGGGAATTAAGTGATTCAAATACATTTTGTTATTTGATGTAAGTGTAATTAGATAGTGGGTGGAACTATCAGCTTTATTGGAATTAATTGAAACAAACTGCCAAGTTCAACTTAGTCACACACATGTAAGATTCAGTCCCAAGTAGGGGTGTATCTAGGGACAGGATATATGTGACAAGGCTAGTGACCACTTCTGCCATATGTTTCCTAACAACTTTTCAGAGCAGTAATGGATGTCCATGAAAGGTAAATCTTTAAATGAATGCCGGATAGGCTTTCTTTTATGTTATAGGTGTTTTTCCAATGCATTGATGTTATCAAAATTACTCACGATCAATATCACAGTTGACTTTTTTTCAGTTTTTTTTATTAATTTATTTCTTTATTAAATATTTCTGTCTCTTCCCCGGCACTGCCTCCCATAACCTTCACCCTCCCCCATCAGTCCTAAGAGCAATTGGGGTTTCCTGCCCTGTGGGAAGTCCAAGGACATCCCACCTTCTTCCAGGTCTATTAAGGTGAACATCCAAACAGCCTAGGCTCCCACAAAGCCAGTATGTGCAGTAGGATCAACACCCAGTGCCATTGTTCTTGACTTCTCAGCAGTCCTCATTGTCCCCTACGTTTATTGAGTCCAGTACTATCCCATGTTTTTTGAGACCCAGTCCACCTTGCCATGGTGAGTTTCCAAAAGAACATCCCCTTTGTCTCAGTATGTGGGTGCACCCCTCGTAGTCCTGAGTTCCTTGTTCATGCTCTCTCTCCTTCTGCTCCTGGTTTGGGGTTGTAGTCTGGTGCTCCAATGTGGGACTCTGTCTCTGTCACCTTTCATCGACTGATGAAGGTTAAAATCCAGGAGGATGTCTATATGTTTTCCTTTGTGTTCACCATCTTATTTAGCTTTTCTAGGGTCATGAATTATAGAGTCAATGTCCTTTATTTATGGCTAGAAACCAAATATGAGTGAGTACATCCCATGTTCCTCTTTTTTTTTGGGTCTGGCTAAACTCACTCAGGATTGTATTTCTATTTCTGTCCATTTGCATGCAAAATTCAAGAAGTCATTGTATTTGCTGCTGAGTAGTATTCTAATATGGATATATTCCATACTTTCTTCATCCATTCTTCCATTGAAATGCCTTTTTATTGTTTCAAGGTTCTGGCTATTACACACAATGCTGCTATGAAAATAGTTGAGCATATACTTTTGTTGTATGATAGGGCATCTCTTGGGTATATTCCCAAGAGTGATATTGCTGGGTCAGGAGTATGTTGATCCCGAATTTCCTGAGAAAGTGCCACACTGTATTCCAAAGTGGTTGCACAAGTTTGCATTCCCAACAGCAATGGATGAGTATACTCCTTTTTCTACAACTTTTCCAGCAAAGGCTATCATTGGTGTTTTTGATTTTAGCCATTCTGACAGGTGTTAGATGACATCATAAAGTTGTCTTGATTTGGATTCTCCTTATCTCTAAGGAAGCTGAGCATGACCTTAAGTGTCTTTTGGCCACATGAACTTCTTCTGTTGAGAATTCTCTGTTCAGTTCATTGCCCCATTTTATAATTGGGTTGATTAGCCTTTTACGGTCTAATTTATTGAGTTCTTTATATATATTGAAGATCAAACCTTTGTCAATTGTGGGGTTGGTGAAGATCTTCTCCCAGTATTTTGGTTGCCTTTCTGTCTTAGTGACAGTGTCCTCTGCTTTACAGAAGCTTCTCAGTCTCAGGAGGTCCCATATTTTCAAAGAGGCCCTTAATAACTGTGCTGTTGTGGTTATACGTAGGAAGTGGTCTCCTGTGCCCATCTGTTGTAGAATACTTCCCACTTTCTCTTCTATCAGGTTCAGTGTGTTCTGACTCTTATTGAGGTCTTTAATCCATTTGGACTTAAGTTTTTTGCATGGTAATAGACATGGATCTATTTTCATTCTTCTACAGATTGACATCCAGTTTTGCCAGCATAATTTGTTGAAGATGATCTTTTTTGTCCATTGTATGCTTTTAGCTCATTTATCGAAAATCAGGTGTTCATAGGTTTGTGGGTTAAAGTCCGGGTCTTCTTTACATTCCGTTGGTTGACTTCTCTGTTTTTATGTCAATACCAAGCTGTTTTCAATACTGTAGCTCTGTAATAGAGTTTGAAGTCAGGGATGGTAATGCCTCCAGACAATCCTTTATTGTATAAGATTGTTTGGGCTATCCTGAGTTTTTTATTTTTCCATATAAAGTTGATTATTTTCTTCTCAAGGGCTGTGAAGAATTTTGATGGGGATTGCATTGAATCTATATATTGCTTTTGGTAAAATTGCCATTTTTACTATGTTGATCCTCCCAATCCAAGAACAAGTGAGATCCTTCCATTTTCTGGTGTCCTCTTCAATTTCTTTCTTAAAAGACTTAAAGTTCTTGTCAAAGAGATCTTTCACTTTCTAGATCAGAGTTACTCCAAGATATCTTATGCTATTTGTGGCTATCGTGACAGATTTGTGGCTATCGTGACAGGTGATGCTTCTCTGATTTCCCTCTCTTCTTCCTTATCCTTATTGTATAGGAAGGCACCTCTTTCTTGGAGTTGATCTTGAATCCTGCCACATTACTAAAGGTGTTTATCTGCTATAGGAGTTCTTTGGTAGTGTTTTTGTGGTCGCTTATGTAAACTATCATATCATCTGCAAATAACAAATTTTCACTTCTTCCTTTCAAATATGTATCCTCTTGATCCCCTTATGTTGTCTTATTGCTATTGCTAGAACTTCAAGCACTATATTGAAGAGGTATGGAGAGAAAGGACAGCCTTGTCGTGTTCCTGATTTTAGTGTGATGGCTTTGAGTTTTTCTCACTTTAATTTAATGTTTGCTGTTGGCTTGCTGTAAATAGCTTTTATTATATTTAGGTATGACCCTTGTATCCCTAATCTCTCCAGGACCTTTATCATAAAGGGGTGTTGGATTTTGTCGAATGCTTTTTCAGCATCTAATGAAATGATCATATGGTTTTTTTCTTTCAGTTTATTTATATGATGGATTACATTGATAGATTTCCCTATGTTGAACGAGCCCTGTATCTCTGGAATGAAGCCTACTTGATCATAATGGATAATTTTTTTCATGTATACTTGGATTTGGTTTGCCAGTCTTTTATTGAGAATTTTAGCATCACTGTTTAGGAGTGAGATTGACCTGTAATTCTCTTTCTTGGTTAAGTCTTTGTGAGGTTTTGGTATCAGGGTGACTGTAGCTTCATAAAAGCAATTTGGCAGTGACTCTTCTGTTTCTATATTGTGAAATACCTTCAGGAGTATAGGTATTAGGTCTTCTTGGAAGTTCTTGTAGAATTCCACATTGAAACCATCTGGTCCTGGGCTTTTTTTGGAAGGGAGGTTTTGGATAACAGCTTCTAATTTTTTGCGACTAACAGATCTATTGAGATTGTTTGCCTGGTATTGGTTTAGCTTTGGTATATGGTACTTATCTAAAAAAATGTCCATTTCTTTTGCATTTCCAGTTTTTTGGCATATAGGCTTTTGTAGTAAGATCTAATGATTCTCTGAATTTCCTCTGTGGTTATGTCCCCTTTTTCATTTTTGATCTTATTTATTTGAGTGTTCTCTCTCTGTCGTTTAGTTAGTTTGGATAAGGGTTTGTCGATCTTGTTAATTTTCTCCAAGAACCAACTTTTTGCTTCATTGATTCTTTGGATTGTTTTCTGTCTTTCTATTTTGGTGATTTCAGCCCTGAGTTTGATTATTTCCAGTCTTTTACTCCTCCTTGGTGCATCTGCCTCTTTTTTTTTTCTAGAGCTTTAAGGTGTGCTGTTAAGTCCCCATTGTATGGTTTCTCTGTTTTCTTATGTGGGCACTTAGTGCTATGAACTTTCCTCTTAGCACTGCTTTCATACTTTCCCATAGATTTGAGTATGTTGTCTCTTCATTTTTTATTAAATTCACGGAAGATTTTTATGTTTTTCTTAATTTCTTTCTTGACCCAGGTGTGGTTCAGTAGTTGACTATTCAGTTTCCATGAGTTGGTCAGCTTTCTGGGGGTAACATTGTTGTTGCCTTCTAATTTTAATCCATGCTGATCTGATAAGACACGGGTGGACACTGATTTTTTTTGTATCTGTGGAGGTTTTTTAGTTACCAAGTATTTGTTTAATTTCAAGAAGGTTCCATGAGAAGAAGGTGTATCTTTCCTATGTGAGTGGAGTGATCTAGAGATGTCTGTTCAGTCCATTTGCTTCATTACCTCCAATAATTCTCTTATTCTCTATTAGGTTTCTGTCTGATTGACCTGTCCATTGATGAGAGAGGTGTGTTGATGTCTCCTACAACTAGTGTGTGTGTGGTTTGATGTCTGCCTTGAGTTTTAGTAATAATTCTTTTACATAAGTGGGTGCTTTTATATTATGGGCATAGATATGTAGGATTGAGACTTCATCCTGATGAATTTTCCTGTTATGAGTATAAAAAGTCTCAACCTCTTCTGATTGATTTTAGTTTGAAGTCAGTTTTGTTAGAAATTAGTATGGCCACTCCTGCTTGATTCTTAGGCCCGTTTGCTTGAAAAACTTTTTCCCAACCCTCTAGTCTGAGTAGATGCCTGTCTTTGTGGTTGAGATGTGTTTCTTGTAAAACAGCAGAATGTTGGATCCTATTTTCGTATCCAATATCTCAGCCTGTGCCTTTTTATATGTGAATTGAGTCCATTAATAGTAAGTGATATTAATTACCAGTAGCTGTTTACTCCAGTTATACTTATTGTTTTTGTTAGTAGAGTTTGTATGTCTCCCTTCTTTGAGTGGGCTGGTGAAGGCTTGCTAGATGCCTGAGTCCTTGTAGGCAGTGTTGGCAATGTTGGATTCCTTGGGTTGTGATTTTCCTTCTATTACACACTGTAAGGCTGGATTTGTGGCTACATATTGTTTGAATTTGTTCTTATGCTGACATGTTTGTTTTTTCCATTGATAGTGAACAATAGCTTGTCTGGGTATTGTCGCTTGGGCTTGCATTCACGGTCTCTTACTTTCTGTAGTACCTCTATCCAGGACCTTCTTGCTTTCATGGTTTCCATAGAGAAGTCAGGTGTAAGTCTGATTGGTTTACCTTTATAAGTTACTTGCCCTTTTTCATTTGCAGCTCTTACTATTATTTCTTTAATCTGTATGTTTTGTGTTTTGATTTTTATATGGTGAGGGGATTTTTTTTTGATCCAGAGTGTTTGGTGTTCTGTATGCTTCTTGAATATTCAAAGGAATATCTTTCTTTATGTTGGGAAAATTTTCTTCCATAATTTTGTTAAAATATGTTCTGGGCCTTTGAGCTGTGACTCTTCTCCATATATCCCTATTATTCTTAGGTTTGGTGTTTTTTTTTTAAGTTAAAGATCTTTTATTTAATTATTTATTTAATTAATTAATTTAATTATTAAAGATTTCTGCCTCTTCCCCGCCACCACCTCCCATTTCCCCCCACTCTTCCAATCAAGTCTTCCTCCCTCCTCAGCCCAAAGAACAATCAGGTTTCCCTGCCCTGTGGGAGGTCCAAGGACCACCCACCTCCATCCAGGTCTATTAAGGTGAGCATCCAAAGTACCTAGGCTCCCACAAAGCCATTATGTGCAATAGGATTAAAAACCCATTGCCATTGTTCTTCAGTTCTCAGTAGTCCTCATTGTCCGCTATGTTCAGCGAGTCCAGTTTTGTCCCATGCTTTTTCGGACCCCGCCCAGCTGGTCTTGGTGTGTTTCCGATAGAACATCCCCATTGCCCTCACAGTTCTGAGTCCCTTGCCCGTAGTCTTTCTCCTTCTGCTCCTCCTTTGGATCGTGAGACTTCAGTCCAGTGCTCCAACGTTGGTCTCTGTCTCTGTCTTCTTTCATTGCCTGATGAAGGTTAATATTCAGGAGGATGCTTATATATTTTTCTTTGGGTTCACCTTCTTATTTAGCTTCTCTAGAATCACACATTATAGTCTCAATGTCCTTTATTTATGGCTAGAAACCAAATATGAGTGAGTACATCCCATCTTCCTCTTTTTGAGTCTGGCTTAACTCACTCAGGATAGTGTTTTCAATTTCCGTCCATTTGTATGCAAATTCAAGAAGTCATTGTTTTTTACTGCTGAGTAGTACTCTAATATGTATATATTCCATACTTCTTAATCCATTCTTCCATTGAAGGGCATCTAGGTTGTTTCCAGGTTCTGGCTATTACAAACAATGCTGCTATGAACATAGTTGAGCATATACTTTTGTTGTATGTTAGGGCATCTCTTAGGTATATTCCCAAAAGTGGTATTGCTGGGTCGAGAGGTAGGTTGAACCCGACTTTCCTGAGAAACCGCCACACTGCTTTCCAAAGTGGTTGCACAAGTTTGCATTCCCACCAGCAATGGATGAGTGTGCCCCTTTTTGCACAACCTCTCCAGCAGCGGCTATCAATGGTGTTTTTTATTTTAGCCATTCTGACAGGTGTAATATGCTATCTTAAGGTTGTCTTGATTTGCATTTCCCTGATTGCTAAGGAACTTGGGCATGATCTTAAGTGTGTTTTGGCCATTTGAAATTCTTCTATTGAAAAGTCTTCATTCAGCTCAGTGCCCCATTTTATAATTGGATTGAATAACCTTTTACGGTCTAATTTCTTGATTACTATATATATTTTGGAGATCAGACCTTTGTCAGTTGCGGATTGGTGAATATCTTCTCCCAATTAGTGGGTTGCCTTTTTGTCTTAGTGACAGTGTCCTTTGCTTTACAGAAGCTTCTCAGTGTCAGGAGGTCCCATTTTTCAATGATGTCCTTAGTGTTTGTGCTGCTGGGGTTATACGTAGGAAGTGTTCTCCTGTGCCCATGTGTTGTAGAGTACTTCCCACACTTTCTTCTATCAGGTTCAGTGTGTTCAGACTGATATTGAGGTCTTTAATCCATTTGGACTTGAGTTTTGTGCATGGTGATAGATATGGATCTATTTTCATTCTTCTACACGTTGACAACCAGTTCTGACAACACCATTTGTTGAAGGTGCTTTCTTTATTCCATTGAATACTTTTAGCTACTTCATCAAAGATCAGTGTTCATAGGTTTGTGGGTTAATATCAGTGTCTTCTACTTGATTCCATTGGTCGACTTCTCTGTTTTGATGCCAATACCAAGCTGTTTTCAATACTGAAGCTCTGTAATAGAGTTTGAAGTCAGGGACGGTAATGCCTCCAGAAGTTCCTTTATTGAATACAATTGTTTTGGCTATCCTGGGTCTTTTGTTTTTCCATACAATGTTGAATAATGTCCTCTCAATGTTTGTGAAGAATTTTGATGGGATTTTGATGGGGATTGCATTAAATCTAGGAATTGCCTTTGGTAACTTGCCATTTTCACTATGTTGATCCTCCCAATCCAAGAGCAAGGGAGATCCTTCCATTTTCTGGTATCCTCCTCAATTTCTTTCTTCAAAGACTTAAAGTTCTTGTCAAATAGATCCTTCACTTCCTTGGTTAGATTTACCCCAAGGTATTCTATGCTATCTGTGGCTATCCTCAAAGGTGATGCTTCTCTGATTTTCCTCTCTGCTTCCTTATCCTTTGTGTATAGGAGGGCAATTGATTTATTGTATTTGATCTTGTATACTGTCACTCTACTTAAGGTTTTTATCAGCTGTAAGAGTTTTTTGGAGGTGTTTTGGGGGTCGCTTATGCACACTATCATATCATCTGAAAATAATGAAAGTTTAACTTCTTCCTTTCCAATTTGAATCCCTTTGATCCCCTTATGTTTTCTTATTGCTATTTCTAGAACTTCAAGCACTATATGTAAGAGGTATGGAGAGAGTGGGCAACCTTGTTGTGTTCCTGATTTTACTGGGATGACATTGAGTTTCTCTCCATTTAATTAGATGTTAGCTGTCGGCTTGCTATGAATAGCTTTTCTTATAGTTAGGTACGACCCTTGTATCTCTAATCTGTCTAAGACCTTTATCATAAAAAGATGTTGAATTTTGTCAAATGCTTTTTCATCATCCAGTGAAATGATCATGTGGTTTTTTTCTTTCAGTTTCTTTACATGATGGATTACATTGATAGATTTTCATATGTGGAATGACCCTGCATCCGTGCATGAAGCCTACTTGATCATAATGGATAATTTTTCTAATGTGTTCTTGGATTTGGTTTGCCAGTATTTTATTGAGGATTTTTGCATCGATGTTCATGAGTGAGATTGGCCTGTAGTTGTCTTTCTTGGTTTGGTGTTTGTGTGGTTTTGGTATCAGAATAACTGCAGCTTCATAAAAGGTGTTTGGCAATGATTTCTCTGTTTCTATATTGTGAAATACATTACATTAAGGAGTATAGGTAATAGGTCTTCTTTGAAGTTCTGGGAGAATTCTGACTTGAAGCCATCTGGACCTGGGCTTTTTTGGTTGGGAGGATTTTTATATCATCTTCTAATTTTTCACGACTAACAGGTCTATTTAGATTGTTCACCTGGTAATATTTTAACTCTGGTATATGGTACTTATCTAAAAATTGTCCATTTCTTTTACCTTTTCCAAATTTGTGGCAAATAGGCTTTTGTAGTAAGATTTAATGATTCTCTTTATTTCCTCTGTGTCTGTGGTTATGTCTCCCTTTTCATTTCTGATGTTGTTAATTTTCATATTCTCTCTCTGCCATTGATTAGTTTGGATAGGGGTTTGTCAATCTTGTTGATTTTCTCCAAGAACAAGCTTTTGCTTCATTGATTCTTTTGATTGTGTTATGTTTTTCTATTTTGTTAATTTCAGCCTCCAGTTTGATTATTTCCAGACTTCTACTCCTCCTATTAAGTCTCCAATGTGTGCTTTCTCCATTTTCTTTAAGTGGGCACTTAGTGCTATGAACTTTCCTCTTAGCACTGCTTTCATACTGTTCCATAGGTTTGAGTATGTTGAGTTTTCATTTTCATTGAATTCAAGAAGGACTTTAATTTATTTATTTCTTCCTTGATCAAGGAGTTGTTCAGTAGTTGACTTTCCAGTTTCCATGAGTTAGTAGTCTTTCTGGAGGTAGCATTGTTGTTGAATTCTAACTTTAATCCAAGGTGATCTATAAGATACAGTTGGTTGCTAATATTTTTTTGTAACTGTGGATGTTTGCTTTATTACTGAGTATGTGGTCAATTTTCGGTTCCATGAGCTGCAGAGAAGTAGGTATATTCTTTCCTATTTGGATGCAATGTTGTATAGATGTCCATTAAGTCCATTTGATTCATTACCTACTTCAATCCTCTTATTTCTCTGTTAGGTTTCTGTCTGATTGACCTGTCCATTGGTGAGAGAGGAGTGTTAAAATCTCCAACATTAGTGTCTATGGTTTAATGACTGCCTTGAGATTCAGTTATGTTTCTTTTACATGAGTGGGTGCTTTTATATTAGGGGCATAGATATTCAGGATTGAGACTTTGTCCTGATAAATTGTTCCTGTTATGAGTAAAAAATGACCCTCTCTATCTCTTCTGATTGATTTTAGTTTGAAGTCAACTTTGTTAGGAATTAGTATAGCCACAACTGCTTGTTTCCTAGGTCCATTTTCTTGATAAACATTTTCCCAGCCCTTTACCCTGAGTAGATGTCTGTCTTTGAGGTTGGGGTGTGTTTCTTGTAAGCAGAGGAATGTTGGACCCTGTTTTCATATCCAATGTCTTAGCCTGTGTCTCTTTATAGGTGAGTTGAGGCCATTAATATTAAGTGATATTAATGACCAGTGGTTGTTAACTCTGGCCATTTTTTCTTTCTCTCTTTCTTTTTTTACCCTTCTTCGAGTTGTGCTGGTGAAGGGTCATTAGATATCTGAGTTATTGTGGGCATTGTTGGACTCCTTGGGTTGTGATTTTCCTTCAATTACTTTCTGTAAGGCTGGATTTGTGGCTATGTATTGTTTAAATTTGTTTTTATCCTGGAAAATTTTGTTTTCTCCCTTTATATTCTATGAAAATTTGGATGGGTATGGCAGTCTGGGCTTGCATCCATGGTCTCTTAGTTTCTGCAGTGCATCTATCCAGGACCTTCTGTCTTTCATGGTTTCTATAGAGAAGTCAGGTGTAATTCTGATATGTTTACCTTTATAAGTAAATTGACCTTTTTCAATTGCAGCTCTTAATATTCACTCCTTATTCTCTATGTTTTGTGTTTTGATTGTTATATGATGAGGAGACATTTTTATCCAGTCTATTTGGTGTTCTGTATGTCTTGGACCTTCAAGAGAATATCTTTCTTAAAGAAGGGAAAGTTTTCTTTTTAATTTTATTAAATATATTTTGTCGACCATTGAGCTGTACTCTTCTCCTTCTTCTATCCTTATTACTCTTAGGTTTGGTCTTTTTATAGTGTCCCATATTTCCTGAATGTTTTGTGATGAGAATTTGTTGGTTTTGCTTGATCAGTGTGTTTATTTCCTCTATGGTGTCTTTAGTGTCTGAGATTCTTTCTTCAATCTCTTGTAATCTGTTGGTAGTACTTGTCTCTGTAGTTCCTGTTTGTTTACCCAGACTTTCCATCTCCATCCTTACCTTGTTTTTTTTCTTCTATACTTCCATTTCATTCTTCAAGTCTTGAACCATTTCCCTTACCTCTTTGATTGCTTTTTCTTGTTTCTCTTGGTTTTCTTGGGTATCTTTGAGAAATTTATTCATTTCCTCTACATTTTTGTTTGTAATCTCTAATTTTTTATGGCAGTTTTTCACCTCTTGTTTAAGGTCCTCTATTATTTTCATATAATTCAATTTTCAGTCGAATTCTTCTAATTCTTCTGGAGTAGGGTATACAATTCTTCTTATTTTAGGATTCCTGGATTCTGGCAATGTCATGTTGCATTTCAGGATGTTTTGAGGAATTCTTGCATTGGTGCCTGCCCATCTCTTCCTTCAGATGGAGCCTGGAGAGGCATGGTGTCTTGGTCCAGTCTTTGCTGTGACTGACTCCCTGGGTGTATCACCTCAGTGTAGGAGCAGGAGCCGTTCCTTTCCAGATGGATTCCTCAGCACCAAAACATGGACGCCTGATATTCCAATGACCCGTGGACAAAATGGTGAATGTGGGGTGTAGTGTGGTATCGAGTAGAACACAGGAGACCCTGCAGCCAAAGCTGAAGGTTCATTTGCTCCCTTCGGGGGTCCTTGAGGCCTGTCTGGCAGGCAGGCACTCACCACTCTGAGTGGGTAGCCTTAGTGTAGGAGCATGAAACTGTTCCTCAGCAAAGGACCTTGCAGACAAGGCAGGCTTGGGGATGATCGTGGGTAGGAAAGAAAGTCCTGCAGCACGAGCTGGGGGAGGGGGTTTGTGTTCTATTCCAGGACAGTCAGCCCCCGGATAGCACACACTCACCCATCCAGATGGAATTCCTCAGCACCTATACAGGGATGCCTGGTAGCCCAATGAGCCAGGGACAATAGGGAGAATGTGACAGAGAGGGTGGTGCTCAATAGAGCACAGGAGACCCTGCAGCCCCAAGCTGAATGTTCCTATGGTCCCTTGTTTGGAACCTTCTGGCCTGCCTGGTAGGCAGGCACTCACTGCTCTGGGTGGGTAACCTTAGTGTAGGAACGGGAAAACTGTTCTTGAGGAGAGAACTTAAGAGACAGCAAGGCAGGCTTCTGGGGGGGATATGGGGGCTGGGTCATGTGTAAGAAAAGGGGCCCTGCAGCAGGAGCTGGGGGAGGGTGATTTGTGCTCTCTTCCAGGAGAGTCAGCACCTAAATTGCACACCCTAACCCATCCAGAAGTAACTCCTCAGTACCTAAACAGGGACGCCTGGTAACCCATGAGCAGGCAAAAAAAGGAAACAAGCCTACTTGATTGTAAGCATAATTTTTTAAATGTGTTCTTGGATTCTGTATGGCAAAATTTTATTGAGAATTTTTGCATCAATGTTAATGAGTGATATTGGTCGGTAATTCTCTTTCCTGTTTTGGTCATTGTGTGGTTTTGGAATCAGAGTGACTGTCAATTCAAAAGAAGAGTTTGGGAATGACTCTCAGATTCTATTATGTGCAACACATTAAGGAGTATAGGTATCAGCATTTCCCAGAAGTTCTGATAAAATTCAGCATTGAAATCATCTGCTCCTGAGCTTTATTAGCTTCTATTTCCTCATGACTTATAGGTCTATTTAAATTGTTCACCTGTTCTTGATTTAACTTTGGTAAATGGTACTTATCAAAAAGTATGTCAATTTCTTTTATTTTTCCAACTTTATGGCATACAAGCTTTTGTAAAATGACCTAATGATTCTCTGAATTTCCTCAGTGTCTGTTGTTAAGTCTCCCTTTTCATTCCTGATCTTGTTAATTTGGGTATTATATCTGTACCTTTTGTTTAGTTTGAAAAATTGTTTGTCAATCTTGTTGACTTTCTAAAAGAACCTGCTCATTGTTTCATTGATTCCTTGAATTGTTCACTGTGTTCCTATTTTATTGATTTTAGCCTTCTGGTTGATTATTTCTGGTCTTCTACTACTCCTGGGTGAGTGTGCTTCTTTTTTTCTAGAGTTTTCAGCTGTGTTGTTAAGGCTCTAATGTGAGCTTTCTCCATTTTTTAATGTGTGCAATAAAAGCTATGAACATTCTTCTTAGCACTGCTTTCATTGCTTCCCATAGGATTGTTTATGGTGTGTCTTAATTTTCATTGAATTTAAGGAAGACTTTAATTTCTTTCTTTATTTCTTCCCTGACCCTGTTGTGGTCAATAATTGACTGTTCAGCTTCCATAAGTTTTAGGCTTTCTTGAGGTAGAACTATGTTTAAATTCTTACTTTACTCCATGGTGATCTGATAAGACACAGGAGGATACTAATTTTTTTATATCTAAGGAAGTTTGCTTTGTTACATAGTATGTGGTCAGTTCTAAAGAAGATAACATGAGATGTTCAGAATTAGGTATATTCTTTCCCCCTTAGGTTGAATGTTCTATAAATGTCTGTTAAGGCCATTTTTTTCATTACCTCCTTTAATTCTATTTTTTCGCGATTTGTTTTCTGTCTGATTGATCTGTCCACTGGTAAGACAGGAGTGTTGAAATCCCTTCTATTAGTTCTGGGTTTTGATGTCTGCCTTTAGATCTAGTAATTTTTCTTCTAAAGAAGTGGGTGCTTTTTTATTAGGGACATAGACATTCAGGATTGTGACTTCATCCTGATGAATTGTTCCTGTTATGAGTAAAAAGTCTCCATCACCATCTCATCTGATTGACTTTAGTTTTTCGTCAGTTTTGTTAGATATTAGTATAGCCACACCTGTTTGTTTCTTAGGTTCATTAGAATGAAAAACCTTTCCCAACCCTTTACTCTGAGTAGATGTCTGTCTTTGTGGTTAAGGTGTGCTTCTTGTAAACAGCAGATTGTTGGTTCCTGTCTTTGCATCCAATCTCTTTGCCTTTGTCTTTTTTATAGGTGAATTGAATACATTGATATAAGTGATATTAAAGACCAGTGGTTGTTAACTCTGGTTATTTTTTGTTTTCATTTTGGTGTTAGAGTATTTTGTTACCCCTTTTTGTGTTGTATTTGTAAAGATTTGCTAGATGTCTGAGTTATTTGGGCGTTGTTGGATTTCTTCGGTTGTGATATTCCCTACATTTCTTTTAGTTATGCCGTCTTTATGGCTACATATTATTTAAATTTGTTTTTGTCCTGGAATGTTTGACTTTACATTGATGGTGAACTAAACCTTGGCTGGGTATAGTAATCTGGCCTTGAATCCATGGTCTCTTACTTTCTGTAGCAATCTATCCAAAAACTCCTGGCTTTCATTGTTTCTATAGACATGTCAGATGAATTCTAAAAGGTTTATATTTATAATTTACATGAGAGTTACCTTTGTAGCTCTTAATATTCTTTCTTTATATTCTATGTATTGTGTTTGATTATTATAATGTGAGGGTTTTTTTGATTCATTCTATTCGGTATTCTCTATGCTTCTTGAACTATTATAAGAATATCCTTTTTTGAAGTGCATTGAATATATTTTTGGGCCTTTGAGCTGCAATTTATCTTCTTCTTCTAACCCTATTATTTTTATGTTGGGTCTCTTTATTGTGTCCCTGATTTCCTGGATGATTTGTGATGAGATATTTTTAGATATGCTGTTTTCGTTGAACAGTGTGTTTATTTTCTCTATAGTGTCTTCAGCATCTGAGATAGTTTCTTCTATCTTTTGTATTCTGTTGGTTATGCTTGCTTTTCTCTGTAATCTCTGTTTATTTACCTAGATTTTCCATATCCAGATGGCCCTTGTTTCTTGTTTTCTTCATTACCTTCAGTTTAGTTTTCAAGTCTTGAACTGTTTCCATTATCTGTTTGATTGTTTTTTCTTGGTTTCCTAGGGTATCTTTTCGGAATCATTTCTTCAAACTTTTTGTTATTCTTCTCATCCGTTTCTTTAACGAAGTTTTTCACATCCTGTTTAAGGGACTCTATCATTTTCATAATGTCTATTTTTTCTATTTATTCTGCATAAGTGTGTTCCAGTCTTCCTGTTGTACATTTATTGGATTCTGGTGTAATCATGCTTTTCAGGTTGGTGGAGGAAATTGTCTTCTCATTTCTTCCTTCCATTGCCTTCTGATGGATCTTCTGGTACAGAATCAGAGCCACTTGCTGTCCAGGGACATCTCAGAAAAATGGACTAGCTTGCTGTTTCCAAACTGAGTGAAACAAAGAAAATCCTGCCCTGTTGCACTCACCACACCATCCCAGAGCCTCAGCCCTCAAACAGTCTGAGCAGGGGTATTTTATGGCCTCACAGAAGGGAATGTGTTCCTGGGAGCAAGCTGGGATGGAATCGGATAAGAGAGGCAGTAACTGGGGAGAGAAGCTCTTGCAGAATGACCACAAAGTTTAGGGCATTTGGGGGTGTCTGTGCTCCATTAATAGCATCGTCAACCATTCAGGAACACACTCAACTTGCTGATGGATCTACTCTTCAGAATCAGGACCACCTTCTGTTCAGGGAACTCACAGATAAGAGGACTAGCTTGCTGCTTGAAAATCAGTGAAACAAACAAAATTCCTTCCTGGCTGCCCTCACCTCCTGACTTTATTTCTTTTCCTATCTAAATAACAAGGCATATGAAAGAATATACAATAATGTGACTTGCTTGTTTTGGCAAGGGTCATTCATTACATAAATTCAGACTTGTTCTCTATTGTCATTTGATTGGAACATATCAGTACACTCTAGTGAGCCTTGAATTGACAACTAAAAGGCAGAGAAGCATTTCTATGTTGAAGCATACTCAATACAAAGCATAAAATTATGGATAGGGCAGAACGGGATGCAGAGAAATGTAACCTTAACTCTTGAGCACATAACTGTGAAAGAAGATTATAAGAAAATGATTTACACTAAGTATCAAGATCACCAAATTTGTACCCAAATTTTTCATTTGGTGTACATGCACTACACAAAAAGAACACTGCATATGCCAGACCGAGATCTCATGTAAGGGAAAAACAATTTTTTAATTTATTTATTACTTTAAAACAATCTATTTTATATACTAGTCCCAGTTCTTACTTCCTCTGTTTCGTACACTCCCCCCAACTTATACCCTCCCAAACTCCCATCCACTGCTCAGAGATGGAAAGTCTTCTCATGGAAAGTCAGCAAAGTCTGATACATCACTTTGATGCAGGATCAAGTCCCTCTCCCCTTATCTAGTGTGAGCATGATAGCCATCCCTCCAAAGTAAATGGGGTTGAAAAAACTAATTCAAGAAATATGATTACATACCAGTCTTACTGCCAGTGGACCCACAGTCTGCCCAAACCATATACATGTCAGTCACATTCAGACAACCTAATTTTGTTCAATGTGGTATTCTCAGATGTCATCCCTGAGTCAGTGAGCTCCCACTAGCTCAGGTAAGCTGTCTCTGTGGGTTACCCCACCGTGGTCTTGACTCCATTGCCTGTATACTCTCTTCTGCCTCTCTTCAACTGGACCTCAGTAGCTTCGCTCACTGTTTAGCTATGGATCTTAGCATCTTTTTCCATCAGTGGTTGAATAAAAATTCTATGATGATATTAGAGTGGTCAAGAATGTGATTACAGATGCAGGCCAGTTCAAAACCCTCTCCACTAGTACTAGAATTTTTATCTGGGACTGTTTTTATGGATTACTGAGAATTTTTCTGGCAGCAGTTTTCTCTCTAAGCCTAGTATTGCTTTCTATATCAACATATTTTCAGGGCAGACACACGTGCCTGGGGAGACCAGTGGGCAGATGCACACTGCGGGCAGAGACCAGCGGGCAGATGCAGCAGAGACAGGCATACAGACGCGGCAGGAGACTGGTGCGCAGACGCGGTGGAGACCTGCGGGCAGAAGCAGCAGTGACAGGCGTGCAGATGCGGCGGAGACCAGCAGAGGTGGGATAGTCTAAGCATGAAACAGTGAAGCCCACACTGAGAGCAGATCGCCCCACTACTATTAAATCAAGTAGGTTTCTTGGTGCCTAACCTACAGATTGGGAGGCCTTGTATTGGCGAGATCCACCGGCCTGCCCTGAAGACACTCCTGGGTGGGGAGAGTGTTCTTGGCCCACGGAGGGCCGCAGGAATTGTAGCAGGGGCATTCCCAGACCTCCTTGACCCCTCGGTTAGTGTGTGAGTGCTGGTCCCTTCTGCTGGGGCTGCTCTTCCTCTGCTGCGACCTCTCTCCCCCTGGCCCAGCTTGCACCCAGGGGATGCCATCACTCTCCCTCCCTTACGCAGGGCCATGGGATCACCCAGTTTAGCCTATTTGGGCTCTGGGTCAGGCGCTCAGGACAAAGGGCAGTGGGAGATTCTCTGTTTTGGTGGCTGGCCCACAGAGTGGTAGGCCTTTTGTTGGTGAGATCCCTGGCAAACGGGGAGCCTGGCCCTGTTCCTGAAGACCCTTCTGAGTGGTGAGAAGGATCTTTGCCCATGGTGGGAGACAGGAAACGAAGCAAGGGCATTTTGTAAGCAAGGCCACTGGCCCAGCAGGGAACCTGATCCTGCCTTAAAAGACCCATTAGATCACATTGATAGGAGGAGATGGACAGGCACCAAGGAAAGAATTCACCCAACAATCTGAAAACAACATGAAAACACCAGAACCCAATGATCTTACATCAGAAGGACTTGAACACCCTAAAACAGAAGTAGTGGAAAAATTGACTTTATGAAACAATAGAGTCCCTTAAACTACCTGAAAAATGCCCTTATAGAAATGGATGAGAAATTTAACAAAAGGTTTGAAGAAATGGGAAAATACGTGAATGATACCCTGGGAAACCAAGAAAAAACGATCAAACAAGTAATGGAAACAGTTCAAGAATTGAAAACTGAAAAGGAAACAAGGAAGAAAACACAAACTGAGGACCAGCTCGGTATGGAAAATCTAGGTCAACCAGCAGAGACTAAAATATCAAGCATAATCAATAGAATACAAGAGATGAAGAAAGAATCTCAGATTCTGAGGACATCATAGAGAAAGTAAATGCACTGATCAAAGTAAACAGCAAAGTCAACAAATTCTCATCACAAAACACTCAGGAATTATGGGACACAATAAAAAGACCAAACCTAAGAATAATATGTATAGAAGAAGGAGAAGAGTCACAACTCAAAGGCACAGAACATATTTTTTAAAAAATTCTGGAAGAAAACTTTCCAGAACCCAATGATCTTACATCAGAAGGACTTGAACACCCTAAAACAGAAGTAGTGGAAAATTGACTTTATGAAAGCAATAGAGTCCCTAAAGAAAGATATTCCTTTGAATATTCAAGAAGCATCCAAAACACCAAACAGACTGGATCAAAGAAAAACATCCCCTCACAATATAATATTCAAAACACAAAATATAGTGATTAAATAAAGAATATTAAGAGCTGCAAAGGAAAAAGGGCAAGTAACTTATAAGGGTAATCCGATCAGACTTACACCTGACTTCTCTATGGAAACCATGAAAGCCAGAAGGTCCTGGATAGAGGAACTGCAGAAACTAAGAGACCACGGATGCCAACCCAAACTACTAGACCCAGCCAAGCTATCATTCACTATCAATGGAGAAAACAAGACATTCCAGGTAAGAACAAATTTAAACAATATGTAGCCACAAATCCAGCCCTGCAGAAAGTAATAGAAGGAAAATCACAACCCAAGGAATCCAACATTCCTAACACTGCCTACAATAACTCAGGCATCTAGCAACCCTTCAACAGCACAACTCAAAGAAAGGAGACACACAAACTCTACTACCAAAAACAATAAGAATAACTGGAGCAAAAAACCACTGGTCATTAATATCACTTAATATGAATGGTCTCAATTCACCTATAAAAAGGCACAGACTTAGATGTTGGAGACAAAAACAGGATCCAACATTCTGCTGTTTTGCAAGAAACACATCTCAACCACAAAGACAGGCACCTACTTAGAGTAAAGGGTTGGGAAAATCTTTTTCAAGCAAATGATTCTAAAAAAAAATCAGGTGTGGCCATACTAATTTCTAACAAAACAGACTTCAAACTAAAATCAATCAGAAGAGATCGAGATGGACATGTTATAATCATAACAGGAACAATTCATCAGGGTGAAGTCTCAATTCTGAATATCTGTGCTCCTAATTTAAAAGCACCCATGTATCTAAAAGAAATATTACTAAAATTTAAGGCAGACATCAAACCACACACACTAGTAGTAGGAGACTTCAACAAACCTCTCTCACCAAGGGACAGGTCAATCAGACAGAAACCTAATAGAGAATTAAGGGAATTGTTGGAGGTAAAGGCTTAACAGACATCTATAGAACACTCCACCCAAATAGGAAAGAATATACCTTCTTCTCTGCAGCTCATGGAACCTTCTCAAAAATTGACCACATACTCGGAAACAAAGGAAACCTGCACAGATACAAAAAAAATCAGTGTCCACCTGTGTCTTATCAGATCACCATTGATTAAAGTTAGAAGGCAACAACAATGCTACCCCAAGAAAGACAACAAACTCATGGAAACTGAACAGTCATCTACTGAACCACACCTGGGTCAAGGAAGAAATTAAGAAAGAAATTAAAGTCTTCCTTGAATTTAATGAAAATAAAGAGACAACATACTCAAACCTATGGGACACGATGAAAGCAGTGCTAAGAGGAAAGTTCATAGCACTAAGTGCCCACTTAAAGAAAACGGAGAAAGCATACATTGGGGACTTAACAGCACACTGGAAAGCTCTAGAAAGAAAAGAAGCAGACTCGCTCAGGAGGAGTAAAAGACTGGAAACGATCAAACTGAGGGTTGAAATCAACAAAATAGAAACACAAAAAACAGTCCAAAGAATCAATGAAACAAAAAGTTGGTTCTTGGAGAAAATCAACAAGATTGACAAACCCCTATGCAAACTAATTAAACGACAGAGAGAGAACACACAAATAAATAAGATCAGAAATGAAAAGGGGGACATAACCACAGACACAGAGGAAATTCAGAGAATCATTAGATCTTACTACAAAAGCCTGTATGCCACAAAACTGGAAAATGCAAAGAAATGGACATTTTTTTTAGATAAGTACCACATACCAAAGCTAAACCAAGAACAGGTAAAAGATCTAGTAGACCTGTTAGTCGCGAAGAATTAGAAATTGTTATAAAAAATAGTCCTTCCTAAAAAAGTCCAGGAGCAGATGACTTCAATGCTGAAATCTACTTGAATTTCCAAGAAGAGCAAATACCTATACTCCTTAATGTATTTAACAATATAGAAACAAAAGAGTCATTGCCTAATTCTTTTTATGAATCTACAGTTACTCTGATACCAAAACCACAAAAGACATAACCAAGAAAGAGAATTACAGGCCTATCTCATTCATGAACATTGACGCAAAAATTCTCAATAAAATACTGGCAAACCAAATCCAAGAACACATTAGAAAAATTATCCATTATTATCAAGTAGGCTTCATCCCAGAGATGCAGGGCTGGTTCAACATATGCAAATCTATCAATGTAATCCACCATATAAATAAACTGAAAGAAAAAAACCATATGATCATTTCATTAGATACTGAAAAAGCATTCGACAAAATTCAACACCCCTTTATGATAAAGGTCTTGGAGAGATTAGGAATACAAGGTTCATACCTAAATATAATAAAAGCTATTTAAATCAAGCCAACAGCTAACATTAAATTAAATGGAGAAAAACTCAAAGCCATCCCACTAAGATCAGGAACAGGACAAGGATGTCCACTCTCTCCATATCTCTTCAATATGGTGCTAGAAGTTCTAGCAATAGCAATAAGACAACATAAGGGGATCAAGGTGATTTGTATTGGAAAGGAAGAAGTTAAGCATTCATTATTTGCTGATGATATGGTAGTATACATAAGCGACCCCAAATATTCTACCAAAGAACTCCTACAGCTGATAAATACCTTTAGTAATGTTGCAGGATACAATATCAACTCAAAAAAATCAGTTGCCTTCCTATACACTAAGGATAAAAAAGCAGAGAAGGAAATCAGTGAAGCATCACCCTTCACGATAGCCACAAATAGCATAAAATATCTTGGGGTAACTCTGACCAAGGAAGTGAAAGATCTATTTGACAAGACCTTCAAGTCTTTGAAGAAAAAAATTGAAGAGGACACCAGAAAATGGAAGGATCTCCCTTGCTCTTGGATTGGGAGGATCAACATAGTAAAAATGGCAAATTTACCCAAAGCAATCTTTAGATTCAATGCAATCCCCATCAAAATTCTTCACATATCTGGAGAAGACAATAATCAACTTTATATGGAAAAGCAAAAAACCCAGGATAGCCAAAACAATCTTATACAATAAAGGGCTGTCTGAAGGCATTACCCTCTCTGACTTTAAACTCTATTATAGAGCTACAGTATTGAAAAAAGCTTGGTACTGGCATAAAAACAGAGAAGTTGACCAATGAAATCGAATAGAAGACCCTGACTTTAACCCATAAACCTATGAACACCTGATTTTGACAAAGGAGCTAAAAGTATACAATGGAAAAAAGAGAGCATCTTCAACAAATTGTGCTGGCAAAACTGGATGTCAATCTGTAGAAGAATGAAAATAGATCCATGTCTATCAACATGCACCAAACTTAAGTCCAAATGGATTAAAGACCTCACTAACAGTCGGGACACACTGAACCTGATAGAAGAGAAAGTAGGAATTACTCTACAACACATGGGCACAAGAGACCACTTCCTATATACAACGACAACAGCACAGACATTAAGGGCATCATTGATTAAATGGGACCTCCTGAGATTGATAAGCTTCTGTAAAGCAAAGGACACTGTCACTAGACAAAAAGGGAACCCACTGACTGTGAGAAAATCTTCACCAACCCTGCAACTGACAAAGGTCTGATCTCCAAAATATATAAAAAACTCAAGAAACTAGACCGTAAAAGGCTAATCAACCCAATTACCCAATTATAAAATCTGGCACTGAGTTGAGCAGAGAATTCCCAACAGAAGAATTTCAAATGGCCAAAAAACACTTAAGGTCATGCTCAACTTCCTTAGCGATCAGGGAAATGAAAATCAAGACAACTTTAAGATACCATCTTACACCTGTCAGATTGGCTAAAATCAAAAGCACCAATTATATCCTTTGCTGGAGAGGTTGTGGAGAAAGGGGTACACTCATCCATTGGTGGTGGGAATGCAAACTTGTGCAACCACTTTGGAAAGCAGTGTGGTGGTTCCACAGGAAATTCGGGATCAACCTACCTCTGGACCCAGCAATACCACTCTTGGGAATATACCCAAGAGATGCCTTATCATACAACAAAATATATGCTCAACTATGTGCATAGCAGCATTGTTTATATAACCAGAACCTGGAAACAACCTTGATGCCCTTCAATGGAAGAATGGATGAAGAAATATGGAATATATACATATTAGAGTCCTACCCAGCAGTAAAAAACAATGACTTCTTGAATTTTACATGCAAATGGACAAATATAGAAAACAGTATCCTGAGTGAGGTAAGCCAGCCCCAAAAAGAGGAACATGGGATGTACTCACTCATATTTGGTTTCTAACCATAAATAAAGGACATTGAGCCTAGAATTTGTGATTCTCGAGAAGCTAAATAAGAAGGTGAACACAGTGAAAAACATATAGGCATCCTCCTGAACAGTAACCTTCAT
Organism: Chionomys nivalis; assembly: GCF_950005125.1. Taxonomy (NCBI): domain Eukaryota; kingdom Metazoa; phylum Chordata; class Mammalia; order Rodentia; family Cricetidae; genus Chionomys; species Chionomys nivalis. The sequence goes on along the minus strand of NW_026646937.1, from coordinate 79,347 downwards.
CACACGATCAAAGGAGACAGATACAAAGACCCCCAGTGGAGCACCAGACTGAAATCTCAATGACCAAATCAGGAGCAGAAGGAGAGAGAGCACGAGCAAGGAACTCAGGACTGTGAGGGGTGCACTGAGATAATGGGGATGTTCTATTGGGAACTCACCTACGCCAGCTGGCCTGGGTCAGAAAAAGCATGGGATAAAACCAGACTCACTGAACATAGCGGACAATGAGGACTACTGAGAACTCAAGAACAATGGCAATGGGTTTTTGATCCTACTTCACATACTGGCTTTGTGGGAGCCTAGGCAGTTTGGATACTCCTCCTACTAGATGGGATGGAGATGGATGGTCTTTGGACTTCCCACAAGGCAGGGAACCCTGATTGCTATTAGGGCTGATGAGGGATGGGGACTTGATTGGGGGAGGGAAATGGTAGGTGGTGGTGGGGTGGTGGCAGAAATCTTTAACAAACATATAAATAAATAAATAAATAAATAAATAAGAGATATTTTCTTCATTTTTCTCCATCTCTGACCTTCTTAAATCTCAACCATCCCATTCTTTCATTTCTCCTTGCCTTCCCCTTCTTCCATCTCCATCCTCTTCCTCCCACCTTTCTTCCTCTACTGTTCCCAATTTTTTCGGGTGCTCTTTTCTGTTTCTACTTCCCAGGGCTATCCATGCATGCATCACTTAAGATCCTCCATATTACCTTCTTGTTGACAGATGAGTTTATCCTGCCTATTCCCAGAGTGATTTACTTCTAAAGAGCACACAGCGGCTTATATTAATTATGCACTATTTGGCAAATTAGCTCACACTTATTATTGGCTAGCTGTTACATTTTATATTAACCCTTAATTCTTTTCTATGTTTAGAAACATGGCTTATTACCTTTTCTCAATAAGTCATTCTCATTATTTTTTTTCTGCCTCTAGCTGATAAGTCACTCTGCCATCCCCTTCCCATATTTCACTTAGTGTAGTAGCCTCAACTGTATTACCTGCCTAGTTACAGGAAAGTCTGTACCTTTCCAGTGACTAATCTTTATAGTCTACAAGAATGTTATCCCACAGTAGTTCCCCTTTTTTTTCTTTGAAAGAAAGAGCTCTGTTTTATTTCATTTGTTTAGCTTTAGTATATATATTGAAGGTAGAAGTTGCAGTCTATAGGTGTGAATGGCCTTAGCCAATGAGAAGGCATATCATGTTAGTCACAAGGAAGTTGAATATTCATATTTAATGTGTTCCCTTATCTGGAGTTTGGCAGAGATTGGAGAGTTTGAGAGCTTGGCCAAACTTTCTGAAATTGAAAGAAAAGCATCCTTTTTGTCTCGAAGTATAGAAGACCAAATTATGAATAGATGGGTTTTGAAATTTCAGTCCTATATATACACTCTATGCATCAGACTTGAGCCCTCGTCTTGCTAACAGCTGATAGTCCTGCACATATTGGTCATCTAAAAATTTTCTAGCAGAATATTTAGAGTCATTTGCTTAGACCTAGAATGACTCTGTATCAAGTAATTTGTTTCTATGGCTTCTGCTGACTCATGTATATAGTGAGGGAACACCCAAGTTAGTTTACCTCTGTGCCTCTTATAGTTTGAAGGATTGCCCTGACCTTGTGGAAAAGCGTCTTGATACAGTGTAACTTAGTAGACCAGAATTCCAGGGTAAGGCTCCATATTGTAAAAGTGGCCAGGTTTGAACTCAGTTATCTTGAAGTGTTGGGACATTTTGTTTAATACTGTGGAATAATGCTCTTATATCCTGTATATATTTGTTATTTGTGTTGGTTCAATAAAATGTTCATTGGCCAGAATCCAGGCAGGTAGTATAGGCAGGGTAAACAGACTAGGAGAATCCTGGGAAGAGGAAAATATTCATTCTGCAATCACCATCCAGATGTATTGGAAACAAGATGTGAATGCTGCACTGAGTAAGCTACCAAACCACAAGGCTAATCTTAGATAAGACCTATGGGTTAATTTAAGTTATAAGAGCTAGCTAGGCATATGTGTGAGCTACTGGACAAACAAGGTTGTAATTAATGTAGTTTCTGTGTGAAAACATGGGTCTCTGTGACCAAGCAATGAAAGGGCTATCTGTATCTACAATTTGCTCTTCTTTCTGTATGTATTTCACGATTTTTTTCCATATACCTTTCACCATCTCTCTATCATCTCTATACTCCATCATTTCTTTTTCTACACTATCATCTTTTCCTGTATTATCTCTAGTTCATCTCATTGTCTATCATCTCTCTATAATCTCTTTGTCATCTCTTTATCATCTCTATCATCACTCTGTCATCTCATTATCATCTTATTTTCTATCATCTCTCTATTGTCTCTATGTCTATCCTACAGCATTTATTTTTCTTGTCTCTCTTCCATCCCTTTCTCTATCCCATGTATCATCTCTTCTATTTCTCTATCATGGCTCAATCATCACTTCCTCTATCATCACTTTTTCCTCCATGTCTTTGTCTATCATCACTTCCTCTTTCATCTCTTTCTCATCATCTCTTCCTCTATCATTGCATTTACTATCGTATCTTACTATGACAACATTTTCTTTATCATCTCTTTCTGTATTGTCTATTATCTAACATCAGTTTCTCTAATACCTCTGTCATCACTTACTCTATCATCTTGTTCTCGATCATCTATTATTCATTTCTCAATTACCTCTTTCTGCCATCACTTCATTCTCCAGTCTATCTTCTCCTATTCTACCATCTCTCTATCTTCTCTTACTCTATCATTTCTCTGCCATCTCTTTCTTTGTCTTCTATTTCTCTAATATGTCTTTCTCTATCATATCTTCCTCTATCATATTTCCTCCATCATGATTTCCTCTAACACTTCTCTATCATCTGATTCTCTCTCATCTTTTCTTCTATCATCTCTTCCACTATCATCCCGTACTCTACCATCGCATTTTTAGCATCTCTTCTCAAGCATCTCTTTCTCTATTATATCTTCTTCTATCATCTTTTGCTCTATCATATCTTGCTCTTTAATCTCTATGTCATCTCTTTATCTATGACCTCTTCATTATCATCTGTCTTTATCACTTATGTATCATCTCATTCTCTAATATCTCTATCACATATTTCTTTAGCATCTTTTCCTATTTCTCTTGATCTCATTAATGGTAGGCAGAAAATTCCACTGATAAAAATGTATCTCTTGGTATGGTATTATTTTATTTAATTTATTTATTGAAAATTTCCACTTCCCTTCTTCAAATTTCACTCACACTCTGCCATCCCCCTCTCTGTCCCTCTGGAGTCCTCAGAGATAACAGAGTGCCCTACCCAGTGGGAAGTCCGAGGCCCTCCCCACTCCATCCATGTCTAGGAAGGTCTGAATCCAAACAGACTAGGCACGCAAAATCAGTACATGCAGTAGAATCAAAACCCAGTACCATTATCATTGGCTTCTCAGTCAGTTTTCAGTGTCAGGCACATTCAGAGAATCTTGTTTGATCACATACTCATTCAGTATCAGTCCAGCTGGACTTGCTGAGCTTCTATTATATATGTCCCGTAGTCTCTGTTTGTGGAAGCAATTCTTGAGGTCCTAACTCCCTTACTCATGTTCTCTCTCCTTATGATCTTCATCTGAACATTGGGAACTAAGTCCAGTGCTCCAATGTGTGTCAGTGTCTCTATCTCCATACATTGCTAGATGAAGGTTCTAAGGTGATATGCAAGATATTTATCAGTAGGGCTATGGAATAAGGCCAGTTCAGGGACACCCTCATCTGCTGCAAGATGAAAGAGCTAGGGACATCTTCCAGGGCACCTGGGACCCCCTCTAGAGCCAAGTCTTTTGCCAACCCTAAAATGGTTCCCTTCCTTGTGATATCTTCTTTTGTGCTCCGATATCCATCCTTCCTCAATGTCATTCATCCCTATTCCCAATCCTTCCATTCTCCCTTCTCTCTCCCCACTGCCACCCCCATGATCCCAACTTTCACCTGGCAATCTTGTCTACATCCAGTATCTAGGAGGAAAAATATATGTTTTTCTTTGGGTTCTCCTTCTTGTTTTCTTCTGTAGGATGATGAATTATAGGCCCAATGTCCATCAAATAGACAGAAACCTAGCAGAGAAATAAGAGAATTAATGGAGGTAATGAATCAAATGGACTTAACAGATATCTATAGAATATTCCACCCAAATAGGAAAGAATATACCTTCTTCTCTGCAGCTCAAAAATCGACCACATACTCAGGAACAAAGCAACATCCACAGTTACAAAAAATATTTATAACCACCTGTATCCTATCAGATCACCATGGATTAAAACTATAATTCAGCAACAATGCTACCCCCAGAAAGCTTACAAACTCATGGAAACTGAATAGTCAACTACTGAAGCATACCTGGATTAAGGAAGAAATAAAGAAAGAAATTAAAGTCTTCCTTGAAGACAATGAAAATAAAGAAACAACATACTCAAACCTATGGGACACTATGAAAGCAGTCCTTAGAGGAAAGTTCATAGCACTAACTGCCCACTTAGAGAAAACAGAGAAAGCACACATTGGAGACTTAACAGCCCACCTGAAAGCTCTAGAAAAAAAAGAAGCAGATTCACCTAGAAGGGGTAGAAGACTGGAAATAATCAAACTGAGGGCTGAAATAAACAAAATAGAAACACAGAAAACAATTGAAAGAATCAATGAATCAAAAAGCTGGTTCCTAGAGAAAATCAACAAGATTGATAAATCCCTATCCAAACTAATCAAACGGCAGATAGAGAATTTGCAAATTAATCAGTTCAGAAATGAAAAGGGGGACATAACCACAGACACAGAGGAAATTCAGAGAATCATTAGATCTTACTACAAAAGCCTGTATGCCACAAAACTGGAAAATGTAAAAGAAATGGACACTTTTTTAGATAAATACCACATACCAAAGTTAAACCAGGACCAGGTGAACAACCTAAATAGACCTGTTAGCTGTGAAGAATTAGAAGCTGTTATCAAAAACCTACCTTCCAAAACAAGTCCAGGACCAGATGGTTTCAATGCGGAATTCTACCAGAACTTCCAAGCAAAGCTAATACCTATACTCCTTAATGTATTTCACAATATAGAAACAGAAGAGTCATTGTCAAATTCCTTTTATCAAGCTACAGTAACTCTGATACCAAAACCACACAAGGACCCAACAAAGAAAGAGAATTACAGGCCAATCTCACTCATGAACATCGACGCAAAAATCCTCAACAAAATACTGGCAAACCGAATCCAAGAACACATTAGAAAAATTATCCATTATGATCAAGTAGGCTTCACACCGGAGATGCAGGTCTGGTTTAACATACGCAAATCTATCAATGTAATCCATCATATAAATAAACTGAAAGAAAAAAACCATATGATCATTTCATTCGATGCTGAAAAAGCATTTGACAAAATTCAACATCCCTTTATGATAAAAGTCTTGGAGAGATTAGGGATACAAGGGTCATACCTAAATTTAATTAAAGCTATATACAGAAAGCCGACAGCTAATATCAAATTAAATGGAGAGAAACTTAAAGCCATCCCACTAAAATCAGGAACACGCCAAGGCTGTCCACTCTCTCCATACCTCTTCAATATAGTTCTCAAAGTTTTAGCAATAGCAATAAGACAACATAAGGGAATAAAGGGGATTCAAGTTGGAAAGGAAGAAGTTAAACTTGCATTATTTGCAGATGATATGATAGTGTACATGAGCAACCACAAAAACTCCACCAAAAACTCCTACAGCTGATAAACGCCTTTAGTAATGTGGCAGGATACAAGATCAATTCCAAAATTCAGGCACCCTCTTATACACAAAGGATATGGAAGCAGAGAGGGAAATAAGAGAATCATCACCTTTCACGATAGCCACAAAAAGCATAAAATATCTTGGGGTAACTCTAACCAAGGAAGTGAAAGATCTGTTTGACAAGAAATTTAAGGCATTGAAGAAAGAAATTGAAGAGGATACCAGAAAATGGAAGGATCTCCCTTGCTCTGGATTGGGAGGATCAACATAGTCAAAATGGCAATTCTACCAAAGGCAATTTATATATTCAATGCAATCCCCATTAAAATCCCATCAAAATTCTGCACAGATCTTGAGAGGAAAATAATCAACTTTATATGGAGAAACAAAAAACACAGGATAGCCAAAACAATCTTATACAATAAAGGATCTTCTGGAGGCATTACCATCCCTGACTTCTAATCCTATTACAGAGCTACAGTAATGAAAACAGCGTGGTACTGGCATAAAAACAGAGAAGTCGACCAATGGAATCTTATAGAAGACCCGGATTTTAACCCAGAAACCTATGAACAACTGATTTTAGATAAAGGAGCTAAAAGTATACAATGGAAGAAAGAAAGCATCTTCAACAAATGGTGCTGGCACAATTGGATGTCAACCTGTAGAAGAATAAAAATAGACCCATATCTATCACCATGCACAAAACTCAAGTCCAAATGGATCAAAGACCTCAATATCAATCTGAACAAGCTGAACCTGATAGAAGAGAAAATGGGAAGTACCCTACAACATGTGGGCACAGGAGATCGCTTAATATGTATAACCCCAGCATCACAGACATTAAGGGCAACATTGAATAAATGGGACCTCCTGAAACTGAGAAGCTTCTGTAAAGCAAAGGACACTGTCACTAAGACAGAAAGGCAACCCACTGACTGTTAGAAGATCTTCACCAACCCTGCAACAGACAAAGGTCTGATCTCCAAAATATATAAAGAACTCAAGAAACTAGACTTTAAATGGATAATTAAGCCAATTAAAAAATGGGGCACCGAACTGAACAGAGAATTCTCAACAGATGAAGTTCAAATGGCCAAAAGATACTTAAGGTCATGCTCAAACTCCTTAGCGATCAGAGAAATGCAAATCAAAACAACTTTGAGATATCATCTTATACCTATCAGAATGGCTAAAATCAAAAACACCAAGGATAGCCTTTGCTAGAGAGGTTGTGGAGAAAGGGGTACCCTCATCCATTGCTGGTGGGACTGCAAACTTTTGTAACCACTTTGGAAATCAGTGTGGCGGTTTCTCAGAAAAATTGGGATCAACCTACCCCTGGACCCAGCATTACCACTCTTGGGAATATACCCAAGAGATGCCCTAGCATATGACAAAAGCATTTGTCCAACTATGTTCATAGCAGCATTATATGTAATAGCCAGAACCTGGAAGCAACCTATTTGCCCTTCAATGGAAGAATGGATGAAGAAATTGTGGAATATATACACATTAGTGTACTACTCTGCGGTAAAAAACAATGACTTCTCGAATTTTGCATGCAAATGGATGGAAATAGAAAATAAGATCCTGAGTGAGGTAACCCCGACCCGAAACAAAGATCATGGGATGTACTCACTCATAATTGATTTCTAGCCATGGATAGTGGCCACTGAGTCTATAATTTCTGACCCTAAAGAAGCTAAACAAGAGGGTAAACCGAAGGAAAAACATATAGATATCCTCCCAGCTATGGGAAATAGACAAGATTGATGGGCAAAAAATTGGAATCTTGGGGGTGGGGTGGGATGGGGATGAGCGGTGATGGGGAGAGGAAAGTGTGAAGGAGAGGATGAGGGGAACTGTGGAAATCGGGGTGATTGGGGATATCGGAAGTTTGGATAGGGGAGCAGAGAAACTCATACCTTAGTTAAGGGAGCCACCTAAGGGTTGGCAAGAGACTTGAACTTGGAATGGCTACCAGATGCCCCGGGCAATGTCCCCAGGTAGTTCATTGGGGCACCTGGGGATAGGGAACCTGAAATGAACCTATCCTATAATCATACTGATGAATATCTTGCATATCGCCATATGGATGGAGATAGAGACAGAGACCCACACTGCAGCACCGGACGGAGCTCCCAAGGTTATAACGAGGAGCAGAAGGAGAGAGAACATGAACAAGGAAGTCAGGACCATGAGGGGTGCACCCAACCACTGAGACAGTGGGGCCGATCTATTGGGAGCTCACCAAGGTCAGCTGAACTGCTACTGAAAAAACATGGGAAGAGACCGGACTCTTTGAATGTGGCAGACAATGAGAGCTGACGAGAGGCCAAGGAGAATGGCACGGGAACCTTCATCTGGCGATGGATCGAGAGAGATACAGAGACCCAATTTGGAGCAACCGTCTGAGCTCTTAAGGTCTAAATGAGGAGCAGAAGGAGGGAGAACATGAGCAAGGAAATCAGGGCCACAAGGCATGCACCCACCCACTGTGACAGTGGAACTGATCTATTGGGAGCTCTCCAAGGCCAGCTGGACTGGGACTGAATAAGCATGGGTTGAAACTGGACTCTCTGAACATGGCGGACAATGAAGGCTGATGAGAAGCCAAGGACAATGGCACTAGGTTTCCATCCTAATACATTAACTGGCTTTGTGGGAGCTTAGCCTGTTTGGATGCTCACCTTCCTGGACCTAGATAGAAGTGGGAGGACCTTGGTCTTCCTGTAGGGCAGGGAATTTGGACTCTCTTCAGTATCGACAAGGAGGGTGAATTGACTGGGGGGAGGAAAAGAGGAGTGGGGATAGGTGGAGGATAGCGGGGGGAGGGGGCAATATGTGGGAGGAGGGGGAGGGAAATGGGAAACGGGGGGCAGTTGGGAATTTTAATTAAAAAAGAATAAAAAAAATGAGAAAAAATATAGCCTATACTTGCTATAAATCTAACTTTTATACTTGATATCTGTTCTTATTATATGTAGTCCTGTATTGGTTTTGAACATTCTTATTAGGTAAAAGGGGAGGTGATGTGGAAACTCCTTTGGCCAATGGCCTTTGAGAGGCTGGACCATGTGTGGTGTGACTTTGTGGTACCAGAAACACTTAGTAGAGCCCATTCTGCCTCTTGTGCAAAGCAACAGACTCTCTTCAACCAGGGGAGCTACTGGGAGAAAAAGATTCAAAGAGTGTGGTAAACTTCCATGATTTTTTTTCTTACTGAAGAGTTGCTGACAGGAGGAGTTACTGTGGGTAACTCTCCAGGTTTTCTCCCTTACTTATGAGCTAATGGTAGTAAGACTGGCAATTTTGTCTTAGGAAAGTATCTTTTAGGTCATATGCTTACTTGGGACAGCTGGCAAATGAAGCTATCATGAGTTTGATGCTCTTCCAGCCCTCCTGTTTCTTTTGAAGTTGTTGGCAAAATATGTGGCCTTATGCCCAAGCGAAGAACTTTTTCCCGTTGAAGTGGCCATCGAGGACAGGTGCTCTAGGCCTTAGCTCTTATTGGGGAGCTATTAGCAATTGAAACTGCCATCAGATATGTTTTCCTGGCCTCATCAAACACTGAGTTCTTATTGGAGTAGTGGATGGAGGATGGGGAAGGGAGGAGTTGGCAGGAGTGGAAGGACAGAGGATTGATTTAACTCAGGTATGTAAAATGAGATTGTCCTAAAAACAAAAAAAAAAGAAAGAAAAAAACCACTGCCAGAAGAGGCCCAGACATTTATTGGGGAGGTACTGGCAGCTGAATCTGAAATCAAGGAAGTGCATTATTCCCTATCACTTTACTTATAGACTACTGACAGTTGAAGCTGCCATGGAGGATGTGCTTTCCAGTCAATATCTTATACTGCCTAGGCCAACTTGCTTCTGGATGCACTAAGGTAACACCCACAGTGGTATAACTGTCATGTATCAATTAGCAGTAATAGCCCCATAGACATTCACTTATTCCATTCAGATAGCCACGGATCCATCTTTCCATATGACTCAAGGTTAATAGCTAGTTTAAAGGTAAAGCAAACTGTGATGAGCAGCAAGTGACAGAAACCCACTGGAAACACTAGGAGCCAAAAGTGGTGATTCTTTGCTGGGGCATGGTGCATCCTGGCATATGAGGAGGAGGAAGGTGTCATATGCAAGCAAGGACTCAGAAGCCCCCAATTCTCATCTCTGCCCTTCCTTCTTTATTGCCTGCATGATGGCTTACATGCCTCATCACTTCCTCTTAGATCAGATTTCAATAAATGACAGATGTCACTTGTCATATTAACTGCTGCTCATCTAATATTTAAGAAAGCATTATCTGTGTTTACTTATATTCATCAGGCACTTCAACCTAAAGTCCTGATTGATTATTTCTCCTTGCTGTGCTCTGTTGGTTTTTTGATTGCTTTCATGATTCTGAAAAAATTCCTTTCTCAAATTTCTCCTCCAGAATTCCCACAATGGTTAGTGTTCTTTCTCAAGACAAACAAATGACATTATTATAATTATTACTATTATTACTATTGTTATTGATGTTACTTTTATTATTGTTGTTGGTTTTCTGTTGTGATTTTATCCTGAAAACTTATCCACAGGGATTCACTGGGGTTCTCAATTGTACAAAGAGAGATTTCTTCAAATGATTACTTCAACTTCATGCTTTCTAATCATTTTATTATTTGTCTGATTGTGTTCATTGCAGCCAAATTACTGTTTTCCAACTGAGGCCTTAGTCTAAGACACTGTATGTGACCTGTCCCTATTCCATAGCACATTCTCACTCTTTGTGTTCAGACTGTGACACGCTTATACAATTCATTCTCTCTTTGTTGAACAACCTCTGGCTGGTATTATTTCATGTCCTTGTTCCAAGTTCTGTTTGTACTTCCAATGGGTCCTTTTAAATATCCAGGCTGTTTCTTCACAAGTGATGGTATCTTTGATCATCAGGATGAGCTGCAGTTGCTTCATTTCAAAGTTGTTTCTTCTGCATCAAGATGCTGACACTTTGCAAATAGCCATTTTCTTAGACTTCCAGTCAGTGGCAGAATCCATTAACGATTCTTACCTGAGCCAATTAAGGCATATATGGTGGCTGCCAGGTGGTGGGGTTCTAATTTCATGATTCCTTTGTGTTTATGAGTTGGAATGCCACCCCAAGGACCCAGTTTTCTCCTCCACAGTTTTTTTAATAAAAGCAGTTGGGATTAAGAAACATTTTCTTCCAAAGATTTAAAATGGCAGCTATTATTGTTTTCTGCGATGTTAAATTGTCTCTGGTCGGCAACCAACAAGCCTTCATGCCATCTCATGTTTTCCTTTTACATTTGTGTTGTTTGAGAACTTAGTTACTCCCTGGATGCATGAGATATTTTAGGCTTCTGCCTTCTGCTTCCCTCTGCCTATCAATCCACCATTTCTCCATGGAGTGATGTTATCTTCTAATTCGGGGAATGATATCAGAAGTTAAACCCCAGCACTTGGAATGATGAATACTGAATGAGTCTGATGTTTGCATCTGTGGCCTTTCAGAGAACTAACATCAGGAAAAGCCTTTTATATAAACACACGTACACTCACTACTGTATACACGTGAACACCTATAGGTCAGCACATGAGTTTTCTCACTTGTTCTCCCTGATCTACTTCGTGCTTAGAGTTCCCATTGCATCTCCTTTCCATTCTAAGACTCACTTTTCTAGTGGAAAAGCTGTTGCTCTCATTCCTCAGTATCCCGATATGGTTTTATTGCTAAATCACCTGCTAGACTGTGAAAGACACAATCTAAACAGGGCTCAGTGTGTGTGTATAGAGTAAATTTGAATCTTTATTCTGAGAAGTTATAATCAATGTGTCAGGAAGTTACTTACAGCTACTGTTAGTAGTATTGTGCATTGGAGGCACATTACTCATTCCGCATATCAAGAACTAGGCAGCTGAAGGAATCTTCTCTGTCTTTTCCTGGGTCCTAGAAGCCATGAGACTTTCAATAATGTATTAATTATATTTCTTTTAATCTATTAATATCATCTCTCTCTTATTATTCATCTATCCATCCATCCTTCCATCTATCCATTTATTCCTCATTTGTTTACCAAATATCTAACACCAGTCTCTCTGTCTATCTATCTTTCTATTTATCTTGTCTTAGTTATGGTTTCTACTGCTGTGAAGAGATAACATGACCACCATCAGTCTTATAAAGGAAAGCATTTAATTGGGTTCTGACCATTAACATCATGGCAGAATTATACCAGACTTCAGGGAGACATGGCCCAGGAGAAGGGAATAGATCTACATCCAGACCCTTGGGGAGCAGGAATGAAGAATAAGACACTGGACCTATGTTGAGCTTCAGACATCAAAGAGTATCTCTGGTGACACTCTTTCTCCAACAAGGCCACACCTCCCAATAATGTCACTCCCCATAGGCTGATAGAGTATCATTTTTATTCAAACGACCACATATCTATTAATCATTTATATTTGGATGATCAATTATTATTTACCATCGCGCTATAATTTATCTGTCACATATGTGTATATTTGTTACTCTATCAGTCATATATCTATCCATCTATCTACTTATCTACCTATTTTAACTCCTATTTATCACACTTTCAATCTATTAGGTGTATCTATGTATCTATTAGTCTTTCTATGTATTTATCTCTGTATCTCTAAGATATGTATAATTATTCCTCTGTACATGTTTCCTCTATGTTTCTATATTATTCTATTGATGTATCAATCTATCTATCTGTATATATCTGTATGTTGATTATTATATTAATCAATGTCCACTTATATAATTCTTTCTGTCCATTAATCTATCTATTCTCTATCTATTTTCCATCTATATAACTTTTTATCTATCTACAATATCTCTATGTGCTTGTCAATTTTCATATCTGTTATTGCCCAGTATTAAGTCATAACCTTTTAAAGTTCCCACCATCCACTCTCTCCCTGTGTTTTGCCCATAAGATTTTGATCAAGAGTTGTCTGTTAACCAAAGCCTCTGACAACACTGGTATTAAATTATTGACCTTAATTCTGCTTGACAAACTACTCTTAGTAGAAGGATACAAGTGCTTATTTATAATCAGTACTCTGTTTAACTTTGTGATATTGTTTTCTTAATTTGAACACCATTGGAATTCTGTAGTCACTGTGCTGTGAATTCAAAAATGAGCAATCACTTTCTATATGATTCTAAAATTAAGACTAACATACTGAAAAGAGATTTTCTTTGTCAGTGATAAATCAGCTGTGTGTATACAGGCCTGAGTTCAGACTCCAGAGACCTTATTCAAATCTTTCCAGCATGGTAGTGTGTGCTTGTAATGTCACTGCTTGGGAGGCAGACACTGTGGATTCTGGTACATACTTGCCGAACTGCATCTTCTATTCAGAATATCCTATGTCCCTGTAAGTGATACTGTCTAAATAAGCATGGTAGATGATTTCTGAGGAATGACCACTGAAGTTGTCCTTTGGTCAAATCAGACACACAGACACACAGACACACACACACACACAAATAACCTTCCAAACCACATAACTGCAGATGTACAAATGCTAATTGGTTAATACAATTGGCATTATTTTTGTGTCAATGTCAGTCATTTGTGCAAGATTAGATGATTGAACAGTGCCCCTTCCAATGGAAATAATGAGATTTTTGCTATTGGGTGGCTTAATTATCTTCACCCCACTCAACTTTCTGGAATCTTCCAGCTACCAGGGTCCCATCCCATTTTAAGAACTCCATCTATTAACATCTCCAAAAGGTCTCAAAGAGTGTCACTGCTACTGGCTGTTAAATATATTGGAGCTGCTTTGGAGTGGTTGGGAAAAGAAGCCAGCTCATCAGGGGTGTGGTACATTAGTTGAAAAATTCACATTATCGTTATCAGACCTGGAAGTAAGAGGGAGAGCAGAATGAACTATATGAGAAATACAGCAGGTGAACATGACAGGAGCTGTAATGGGAAGAATTTGTTTCCTTTAAAGCATGGAGAAAGACTTGTGAAGACAGACAGCATAAATGGGTGTCAACCTGTAGAAGAAGAAAAATAGATCCATATTGTTCAGCATGCACAAAATGCAAATACAAATGGATTAAAGACCTCAATATTAATCTGACCACACTGAACTTGATAGACGAGAAGTTGAAATGAGTCTGCAATACATGGACCCAGGAGACTACTTCCAGTGTAGAACCTGAGTAGCATAGCAATCAGGTTAATGCAATCAGGTTAATTAGCAATCAGGGAAATGCAAATCAGAACATCTCTGCTATACCATGTTACAACTGTCAGAATGGCTAAAATCAAAAACACCAATGATAGACTATTCCGAAAAGGATGTAGAGGAGAGGAACACCCATCCCTTGTTGTCGGGAATGCAGACTAGTGCAACTACTTGGGAAATCAATGTGGCAGTTTTTCATGAAACTGGGAGTCATGCTACCTCAGAACTGAATAATTCCATTCTGTAAGTGCATTGTGCTCTTGAATATAGTTCCCTGCTTGTTTGAAGTAAAAGAGTGACTACTATTTTTAATAGAAATGATTAAATTTTTTTATGAGTGTGAGTTTATCTGCACATTAGTGTGTTCATCATGTGCATTCAGTGCTTGTGTAGGCCAGGGTCAGATGTTTTATAACTGAAGTTACAGATGTTTGTATGAGTGGGAGGAATTGAAACCCGGTCCTCTGGAAGACAAGCAAGTGACCTTAAATGCTGAGCCATCTCTCTCATGCAAGAATGATAGTTCCCTTTCAGGGGAAGGCCTAATTACTAACAGGCCTAACAGGCCTAACCACTAAAACCTGTGGAGGATATTTTGTAGTCCTAACAGGAGTCCAGGTGGTGGGTGACTCACTCAGTCGCCCTCCCTCCCCTTCTCACTCTTGTCACCTGCTTGCTATCTTGTGCCCTTTTCTCTCTTGCTTAGGAAACAGAACTCTTGAACAACACCATCCTCCCTGGAAACGTCATAGGGTTCAAGAAGAAAATTTTGTGTTGGATGTCTTGGAGTTTCTGGAATGCTAGTGGCCTGATAAGGATTTTGTGAAGGTACCAGAGAAACACTCATGCTCTGGTGTTTCATTCCCTCTGTCTTTAAATCTCCAGAATGTATTCTTTCTTTTTCTCTCCCTTCACCTTCACCATGTTCACACTTCTCTCTCATGCATGTTCTGTCTGAATGTCTGTCATTTGAAGCAATGGAGATGACCTTACAGAAGAGGAGATTATTGTCAACAAAGAAGCTTTTGTTTCCTTTGCTGGTTTTTGGTCTCAACAAATGATCTCTTCCCTTTTTCCTCTTCTTCCTTCCTCTCTGCCTTTCTCATAAGAGGGCTGCTTCCTTTACTTTGCAATTGATACATCATTGCAGTTTTTACCAACTGGCAATGCCTAGTTGAATTATTTACTGAGTAGTCTTTCTTTATGTACGCTACTTTCCTGCAGCAGCTGTCTGCATTATCTGGATGAAGTCTCATATCATTAAAGCCTCCTTTACTTTGGCTTAAAAACTAATTTGGGGTCAATGTAAGATAATAAAACAGAAAATCTTGATGTGTTATAATTTTATTAATATACATTAAAGTAAAAGCTATTCAAATAACAATAAAAAGCCACATCATGCACATCCTGGCTTAATTTGAATACCAGCAAAGGAACACCCAGCTTGTAGTTGAGATATCTGGACATGGGATACTTCTCCCGAATTCTCTTTATTAGTGATCGATGAATAGTTTGGCTCCAAATTTTTTTGGAACCTTCTGGATGTTTCATTGTCCTTACTTTTTGTCAGAAAGATTTAAGATTAGTATTTATGTTGTCCCCACTATTTTTTGCATATTGGTTGCTCATTGCTCTTCTAACAGAATCCACAGAGAAAAAGGATTCTAAATTTGAATCAATCAGAGAGCTCCCAGTTCCAATTGGCTCAGATAGTGTAGGAAAATGAAATTCACCCAAAGATCCTGCTCTTCACATCTCATCTGCTTCTTTTGAGAGGTGAAAGGAGACCTGGTCTTAGGCTTTTCCAACTTACATTATGCATCTGTTTATGTGGAGGTCAGAAGACAGCTTTTTCTCTCCCTTCACCACCACCATGTTCACACTTATCTCTCTTGCATGTTCTGTCTGAATGTCTGTCATTTGAAGGAAGGGAAATGCCCTTACAGAAGAGGAGATTATGGTCAACAAAGAAGCTTCTGTTTCCTTTGCTGGTTTTTTGTCTCAACGGATGATCTCTTCCCTTTTCCCTCTTCTTCCTTCCTCTCTGTCTTACTCTTAAGTGGGCTGCTTCCTTTATTTTGGCAACCAATACATCATTGCAGGTTTTACCCACTGGCGATGCCTAGTTGAATTATTTACTGAGTCGGCTTTCTTTATGTACCCTACTTTCCTGCAGCAGCTGTCTGCATTATCTGGATGAAGTCTCATACCATTAAACCCTCTTTACTTCGGCTTAAAACTATTTTGGGGTCAGTGTAAGATAATAAAACACACGAGCTTGATAAGTTAAAATTTTATTAATATACATTAAAATAAAAGACTATTAAAATAAAAAGTCTCATCATGCACATCCTGGCTTAATTTGAATACCAGCAAAGTAACACCCATATTGCATTTGAGATATCTGGACATGGGATACTTCTACCCAATTCTCTTCATTTGTGATCAATATTTTGACTCCAATTTCTTTCAGAAACTTCTGGAAATTTCATTGTCCTTACTTTCTGTCAAGAATCTTAAAAATTAGTATTTATGTTGCCCCCCCCCTTTTCTTTGCATATTGGTTGCTCATTGCTCTTCTTACAGAAACTGCAGAGAAAACAGGTTCTAAATTTGAATCAATCAGAGAGCTCCCAGTTCCAATTGGCTCAGATAGAGTAGGATAATTAAATTCACCCAAAGATCCTGCTCTTCACATCTTATCTGCTTCTTTTGAGAGGTGAAATGAGACCTGGTCTTAGGCTTTTCCAACTTACATTATTCATCTGTTAATGTGGAGGTTACAAGACAGCTGTCTAGACTCATGTTCTTCCTTCCACTCTCTGGGTCTTTGTTTTCTGGGTCTGGGCTTGTTTAATACTTATAATATGGCCTTGCCTTAGAACTCCTGGCAATCCTTGTGCTCGTTAGGTATAACAAATTAAACAAAGTAAGTGCTTCCATATTAGGAGTCAAGAAAAACCTGAGTTTAGGAGATAGGTACATATGAGACAGACTGACAATGCATATCTTCACACATGGAAACACACACAGCCATATATTTGAGACAGGTTATCTCATTGAACCAGATGGTTACTGATTTTTCCAGAACAGGTGGTCTAATTGGTGTATAAGTATGGATATGGTTGACTCTAGATCAAAGAGAGGTAGCTTACTGCCAGACTTGGCCCAGAGGCGCCTAAGGATGTGTATGTGTGCTTTCATACATATGTAAGCTGTTTCATTCTTTGTGTGTGTGTATATATGTGTGTGTGTGTATTCATGAATGTGAGTGCAAGTGGGCATTGCCACAGTAAGCATGTGGGCTTGAGGAGAGGGGAAGACAGCCCAGCAAACCAGTGGTTGCCTTCCATTTTGTTTGATATGGTGTCTTTTTTGTTTTTGTTGCTTATTCAAGGCTAGTTGACTAGCTAGCTTCAGAAGAGTCTCCTGTCTCCACCTCCCAATTTGTCTTAAGAGAACTGGACTTGCAGATACTTGTACACATCCTGATTTTAAGTAGATTCTGAGAATTCAGTCACAGTGCCTTTCACTTTCATGACAAGTGTTTTGCCTACTGTGCCAACTTCCTGGCCCATGAGTTACTTATTGTTACTATTATTTAATTCAGTAACATTTCTATTAGCCATAGTTTTCTAGAGTAACAGAACTCATAGAAAAAGTTTTAACACAATGGTTTATAGGTTGTGGCCTTGTTAATCCCACTATGATAGGAATGTCCAAAAGCAAAGTAGGTATTCAGTCCGAGACTCTGAATGTGTCAGCTAGTCTTTGGTACACACCAGAATTATAAAGAATTCTGTTTTAATGCTGGTGAGGGAATAGCCTTGCCTTTGAGAGCAAGCAGGCAGAGAAAGAGATTCCTCCTTCCATCTCCTTTATATAAGCTGCCAGAAGATGGTGTGGTCCAGACAAAAATGCCTCTTCCCACCTCAAAAGAGTCCTATCTCAAAGATCCAGATTAGGAGTGTGTCTTACCACTTCAAAATTGAAATTAAGAAGAAATACCCCTCCATAAATATGCCCAGTCTTTAAAATACTTATTAACTCTAGATGTAGTCAAGTTGACAACTAAGAATAGCCATCCCATCATTATGAATATATTGTCTATTCATATAGAAATCTGTATTTCTACCTCATAAAATCCTCCAAGGTTGTATGGCCACAGATCTACTTCAATTCCTATGAGACTTTTCTTAAGTTGGGCAGAGATGCCCCTTCATTGGAATGTCAATCCTGTTCACTGCAATCTACACCACCAGTTTAACTCTTTGTGGGGGTGCAGGGATATCACATTTACATGCTGATTTTCTGGTTTAGATTTTGCAGGAATATAGAAAGGTTATTATTCAGGGCCCCTCTTTTATAAAATAATGGGACACATACTACAGTTCATCCCATCACTCTGGTGGCAAAGTCTGTCTATGTAAAATCTGAAAGCGGCATTGGGAAGTGTGTGACTTAGCAATGATGTGAAGGGATGGAGGATTCTGGAAATCCAATCACAGAAGGAAATATTGAGTAAGGTAGGTGGCCAACTGGCCAGTCAACTCCAGAGGAATAAAATGTCATTGTATCAGGGGCCATCATAAAGTTCTTCACATCTTTCAAGGACCAATGTGGGTTAGATGCAGTGTGAATTTGCCTTTCAGCTCCTCAGAGTGTGGGTTCATTCTCAGTGGAAAGAAAAGTATGGTCATACACTGAGTTCCTTGGTTAAGATTTTAGACTTTGGCAATAAATTCAGATCTTGATTCCATCCTTCCTTTCTGTTGGAACTTTGTTAGACTGTGTAACATGCCTGAACCTAGCTTCCTTATGTCTTAGGAAGAGAGGAGACAGGATTCAAAAGGCCAAATGAGATAGGGAACAGGGTTCTTATAGAAAGATTTCTTCTAATGTCATTGTGTGAGGCAGGCCAAAGAGATGGAGGAGGGCTGTAAGTCTATAGGTTTATAAAGAAACTGCCTTGGCCCTTTTGATAGGAAAGCAGGTTAGATAGGCAGAGTAAACAGAACAGAATGCTGGGAGAAAGAAGCCGAGTAAGACAGACGCCATGCCACCCCTCTCTGAGACAGAAGCAGCTTAAGAATCTCCCTGGTAAGCCAGCAGCTCATGGTGCTACACAGATTATTTGAAATGGCTTAATCAAGATGTGAGAATTAGCTAATAAGAGGCTAGAAATAATGGGTCAAGCAGTATTTAAAAGAATACAGTTTCTGTAAAATTATTTCTGGAAAAGCTAGCCAGAGCTGGAGACAGGTGGCAGGATGCAGCCTGCCATTCCTATAACACCAAAGAGCAGTCAAAGTTAAGCTCAAAGCTCTGCCACTGAAATGTGTATAATATAAATTGGAAACACAGTTGTTTAAAAAGATGAGTGTAACATTTTATGGAAATGTGTATGCATGCATGCAGAGGCCAGAATTAACCATGGGTGTCTTTCTTAGTTACTCTCTGTCATGTTTAAGATACATCATTTCTTTGAACCTGGAGCTGACCAATTCCCCTTGACCAAAAAGTGAGACTCAGAGACCCGCCACCACCTCCTATTCCCTCCCCCTCCCCCAATCAAGTCTTCCTTCCTCCTCAGCCCAAAGAGCAAGCAGGTTTTTCTGCCCTGTGGGAGGTCTAAGGGCCACCCACCTCCATCCAGGTCTATTAAGGAGAGCATCCAATCATCCTGGGCTCCCACAAATTCATTACGTGCAATAGGATCAAGAACCCATTGCCATTGTTCTTCAGTTCTCAGTAGTCCTCATTGTCCATTATGTTCAGCGAGACCGGTTTTGTCCCATGCTTTTTCAGTCCCCGGCCAGCTGGCCTTGGTGAGTTCCCGATAGAACATCCCCATTGCCTCAGTGTGTGGGTGCACCCCTTGCCGTCCTGAGTTCCTTGCTCGTGCTCACTCTCCTGCTGCTCCTCCTTTGGATCATGAGACTTCAGTCCAGTGCTCCAATGTTGGTCTCTGTCTCTGTCTTTTTTCATCGCCTGATGAAGGTTAATATTCAGGGGGAAGCTTATATGTTTTTCTTTGGGTTCAGCTTCTTATTTAGCTTCTCTAGAATCACACATTATAGTCTCACTGTCCTTATTTATGGCTAGAAACCAAATATGAGTGAGTACATCCCATGTTCCTCTTTTTGGGTCTGGCTTACCTCACTCAGGATTAGTGTTTTCTATTTCCGTCCATTTGTATGCAAAATTCAAGAAGTCATTGTTTTTTACTGCTGAGTAGTACTCTAATATGTATATATTCCATACTTTCTTCATCCATTCTTCCATTGAAGGACATCTAGGTTGTTTCCATGTTCTGGCTATTACAAACAATGCTGCTATGAACATAGTTGAGCATATACTTTTGTTGTACGTTTGTGCATCTTTTTGGTATATTCCCAATAGTGGTATTGCTGGGTCGAGAGGTAGGTTGAACCCGACTTTCCTGAGAAACTGCCACACTGCTTTCCAAAGTGGTTGCACAAGTTTGCATTCCCACCAGCAATGGATGAGAGTGCCCCTTTCTCCACATCCTCTCCAGCAGAGGCTATCAATGGTGTTTTTGATTTTAGCCATTCTGACAGGTGTAAGATGCTATCTTAAGGTTGTCTTGATTTGCATTTCTCTGATTGCTAAGGAAGTTGAGCACGATTTTAAGTGTCTTTTGGCCATTTGAACTTCTTTTGTTGAAAAGTCTCTGTTCAGCTCAGTGCCCCATTTTATAATTGGATTGATTAACCTTTTATGGTCTAATTTCTTGAGTTCTTTGTATATTTTGGATATCAGACCTCTGTCAGTTGTGGGGTTGGTGAAGATCTTCTCCCAGTCAGTGGGTTGCCTTTCTGTCTTAGTGACAGTGTCCTTTGCTTTACAGAAGCTTCTCAGTGTCAGGAGGTCCCATTTATTCAATGATGTCCTTAGTGTTTGTGCTGCTGGGGTTATACATAGGAAGTGTTCTCCTGTGCGCATGTGTTGTAGAGTACTTCCCACTTTCTCTTCTATCAGGTTCAGTGTGTTTGGACTGATATTGAGGTCTTTAATCCATTTGGACTTGAGTTTTGTGCATGGTGATAAATATGGATCTATATTCATTCTTCTACAGATTGACTTCCAGTTTTGCCAGCACAATTTGTTGAAGATGCTTATGTTCTTCATTTGTATGGAAAGCACCTTACTGACTGAGCCATGGCTGAAGAACAAGACAGTTGGTTAAAAAGTATGGAGGTCTGAGATAATATTCTGAATCAGAAAAGGGAATGGTATGACTTTAAAAGAAATGTTGGGGAGATTGAGATGAGAGACATTCAATCATGAATGCCTTTGCTTCCTCCCCTCAAGACTCCTGGTGGATGTGTCCAGAGGGCTACTGAATTATCACAGCATGGGGAAACGGCGAACTGTGAAGTCTGTTTGGGCTCAGGTCTTGATATCAAATTTAGGGTGTAAATATATAAAAGTGTACATCCAGAGTAGCATGCTATGGTTGGTCTATCCCAGTAGTATATTGCATTTCAAAGCAGATGTTAATTTCTGATCATTTTAGAGGGGCATGACAGTAGATGCTCAAGGCAGAGATGCATTGTTATAGATGCTTAAGGCAAAGAAATATTGCTCCAGATGCTCAAGGCAGAGATACATCATTTTAGATGCTTAAGGCAGAGATTCATTACATGGGATTGAAATGGCATTCCATCTCCTGAGCTTTGACTGCCAGGATTTGTGGCTCATTAACCTTTAAAAATGCTTTCATTATCTTCCTGGAATTGGGAAATGGGGTTCTTCATTTTCAGTTACCACCTTTGTCTCATCACTGCTTATATTTCGCATAGTCTCAGTTTTTCTACTTTCTGATTAGGAAAGGCATCTTTTGCAGTCTTAGTTTCTTCCAGAATGTAACTGAATATATTCTCTGGAACTCTGCAACTCCCCATGGTGTTACATGTCTTAGCTTTGGTATTACGTCCTCAGCTTTCATTGATGCTCAGAATTCTTCATCTGTTTCTTGTTGCTGCCAATGTGATTGTGGCCATGTATGTCATATCTTAAGCTGGATGCTCTATCTGTTTTTATTATTCCTGCAAGTGGTTCAATGCACTGTACCTGAGATAGAGACTCCTCTGGGGGAGAAGACGAGCAAAGAGGACATTTTGATGCCCTGGTATTACAATGCCAGATGAGATGCTTCCCCAAGCAGCAAGCATCCTGTTCATATGATCAGAAGAAAGGCAGATGTGACAGTGTAGACTGACATCATAACATCCAGGAAGATGCATTTTTTCCCAATTATGTTAGTTTTGAATCTTCCCCAAGGGTCCTTCATAAGCCGTTTGTTACATCAGTGAGACTTTTTGTTGAGACTCTAGAGAGATATGCCTCCTTCTGCCAATGGTGAGGATAACTCCAGGGAAAAAGGTCATCTGTGCCACACTCTATCTGGCCCTCTCAGTGTAGAAACTTCCAATGCTTGGGCTAGCTGCTTGGAGATTTTGTGGCCTAAACAGGAGTAGTGACTATGGAAAATGCTGTGGCTGTTTCCTACTTAGCTCAGGTCTCCTCTTCCATTTTGAAATCCTACAGGGTAGTGCTCTCATGCTCCCTCTCCTTTTCTTTTATCTCTCCTGTGTGAACCCATAATTTTACTTTCTTATCTGACTCTGACCCTTCCATCTCCACATATAAAGTTCTTTAATGCCAATATGTAGTTTTGGTTGATAGACTCTATCCTGCAGGAAAGCTACTTAGATAGGAAGCAAACAACTCAAATTAGCTATAGAGAGTTTGATACCTGAGCATATTCACAAGGCAACATCCTCCAAACAGTATATTGGCAGTAAATATATAACCGAGCAATCATCACAGACAAATAGAGATGCTTAAATGAGGCTCAGATCAACTGAGCCAAAGATTAAAAAAAAAAAAAACACTCTTCAGATCACTGATCTGCCTCAAGGCTGCACAGTGAATTTCAGGTTCTCAGCCTTACTGAACTATTAACCATGCTGGGGTGGGCTTTGTTGAACCAACTGCTATTGAGTCATTTCTACTGTAAGTGCTAGCTCACCAATTTTCCTGTAAGTAACCCGAAAATTATTCATTGGTTCACCTAGTTAGACTTTGTCTATTGTTAGTTCCATATCTCTGGTGTGTAGCCAATTTATTCATACAACATAGGTTTTACCCAGACAAGCCATCTCAGGATAGTCAATGAATCTGCAATACCCTTTGTTGGTGGAAGCCACTCATTAGTTAGTTTCCTGACCACCTTGACTTGAAATAATCACATAAAACCTATATTATTCACAACACTGTTTTGCCAATAGCTTAATCGAATTTCTAGATTCCTCCCTTATTCTAAACAAACCTATTTGCATTTATCTGTATCACCAGTAGTTCATGTCTTACCAACAAATTTTTGGCAACTCCAGAGAAGGTGTTCTTCCATGGTGGTGTCTATGTGGCTTCTCACTGACCCTACCCTGTTTCTCCTATCATTGTTTACTTTTAACACCTAGGTCTATTCTGCTAAGCTACTGTCTGAAACAACATTATTCATTAACCAATAAAAGCAAACATAGACAGAAGGACTTCCCAAACCAACCCTTTGTCCAATGTATTAATTCCAAGAACTGGTATAAAATTTTCTAATAAAACAAATACTTGAAAGGGGTTGATGTTTATTCTCAGGATCTGGAATAAATGTGTTGGTGGGGACCCTACTTCGTCAAGATGTGCTAGGAAAGTTGGCTTTTGATATTCCTCAGTATGTATCAGTTCTCTTACTGTCTCCATTGTTTTGTGAGCACACCACTGTTTCCCTGTGTCTCTTTTGATACAGAGGTTTGCCATTGAATTTAAAGACCATCTTATCCTGAGATGACACATTTTTGTGAATCTTAAGCTTCTATTTGCAAAGTAATATTTTTAAATTATGATCCCTCTCAGTGGAAGCTAAAACTTGGATATATCACTTTAAGTCCTGGTTTCCTGCTGTACTGTGTATTTACAAATTCTCAGGATTAAGACTGTGTTACTTGGCAGGAGTCACTACATTTTAGGTGACCCTGTGTGATTGGTTTTTCCTTTGTTAAATATAATCTTTAATGATCTTGAGAGAAAGGAAATGAAATGCTATTACAATATGTTAAATATTCTTTATTTTTGGGCATCTGTCCTTCTGAGGGTTGTTTTTGTTTTAATCTCATGTATGTACTTACAAAATGTAATGGTTTCATTCCATCTGCTATGCCAAACATTGTGGCAAATAAACAAGCCAGCAAAAAACATCAACACAAAAACAACTTAAGGGAGAGAAGGTTTTATTTTGCCCAGCATTTCAGAGGAATTGTTTCAATAGCTATTGAAATGGCAGAGCAACAGGAGTCTGAGGCTCGCTGGCCATATTGCATTAACAATTAAGAAGCAGAGAGAGATCAGGAAGTCGGGTGAGTCTATAGATTCTTAGAGCCTATCTTCAGTGTCCACTTCCTCCAGCAATTCTCTGCCTCCTAAAGGTCCGGCAACCACTTCAAAGAGCACCACCTGTTTGGGAAAAAATGTTCAAATATGGGAGCTTATGGGGGACATTTCTCACTCAAACCACAACATGTTCTATGCCAATAGATTCCAGAACTAACCAGTAAAATCTATTATCACCCATGATGGGCAGCTTGTTATACTCAGGGGGAGATAAATATAAACGCATGCACAACTTGAAAATGGCTCCTCTAACTTTAGGCTGTCATAATTACATGCATAACATATAGGTATCAGGTCGGTTCATAATAATGCAACCCTGAAAGTCTAATCAATCTTAATATTTTAAAGTCTATTTAATATTTTATTAAAATATAATATTTTAAAGTCTAACCACAATCAAGGATCCTGCTTCGGAAGAAGCTGGTTTGTGGGAGAGAAGAGGCAACGAAGTGAATAACACAGAAAAGGATAAAGTGTTCTCTAGCTTGATGAGCTGTTTGAGGAGCTAGTCATTGAAGCTCCATGGGAAATGAGAGCAAGACCCACAGTAACAGCTTTATTGTGTCAGTGTGTGCAACCACAGTAGGCTGTGTGATCAAAGTCACCCTAAGTGTTGGGCTTCCAGAGTAGATTAAATGGAAGGCTAGTGTGTTCTGAGAGGGCTCCTCAGGGAGACACATGAGTTGACATCAGCCCTCAAGCAATGGGAACAGGCCAGGTGTAAGAGACAGGGAGAGGGCTATTTGAAAGAAAAAGGATGAATTCTGGAATGAGCAACTATTATTCTCATTATTGTTTCACAACACAGAAACCCAAATCCACCACCTGCCTCTTTCAATTTGACTTGAAAGAACATGGAGAGAGTGTTAAAAAAAATCAGAGATTTAAAGCCATTTTTTTCCTCTTGCAATGTACAATGCTTCACACAAAAAATATTCTATATAAAAAAGCCCCACTCTTTGTCTATCTTTGGGAACAAATTTCCTTCCTGCCCCACATTGCCGGGAGCCATACAGGTAAGAACAATTTGTCAGGCAGTTTGGCTGTTGCTGTTCCTGAATTCTGTCCTTCTTTTTGCTGGTAATTTGGATGTTTATTGTTTCATTTTGTGTTGGAGATCTGTGATATATTGGTCAGGCATACACACTGCTGTATTCTCAATCTTTTGTTCTGTAAACTTCATTACAATTCCAACATCAATCCGAGCATTTGTTCCTTTTCATCTTTGACATTTCTAATTAAGAAATAAGAATCCTGGCACTACTTCTGCATATATCTGGGCAATCTTGGAGTGAGCCAGCTCAAACCTACATTCCTCTGGATTCTCCCAGGAGCTGTGCACCTGCACTTCCTTCCCAACCATTTTATGATTTGAACACCTGTTGCTCTCCTTCTTTTTACAAAGACCTGGGCAGATCTGGTTGCTGGTACCCATGACTTCCACAGATACATTATTGTCTCCTAGACATGTGCTCCCTGGGCATTCCGTGATATCAAATGTATTTTTTATTTGACCTAAGTGTAATTTGATTGTAGGTGGAGATATCAGCTATATTGGCATGAATTGAAACAAGCTGCCAAGTTCAACTAAGTCACACACATGTAAGATTCAGTCCCAAGTAGGAGTGTATCTAGGGAGAGGTTATATGTGACAAGGATATATATGACACAAGAGGGTCAACCTCTGCCAGACGTGTCTTAACAAATTTTCAGAACAGTAATGGATGTCCATGAAAGGTAAATATTTTAATGAAAATCAGATAGGCTTTTTTATATTATAGGTGTTTTACCAATATATTAATTTATCAAAATTACGCATCATCCCTATCACATTAGGCTTTAACTGCCAACCTGACCCAACTTAGAAGCAGATAAGAGTCTCAGTTGAGGAATTGCCTCATCAGGTGGGTCTGTAAGCATGACTGTTAGTCAAGTGTTAATCAAGCCCAGTCCACTGTGGGTAGCATCATTCCCTTGGAAGTGGTCATGTGCTGTGTATGAAACCTAGCTGAGTTTGAGGCTGCAAGCAAGTTAGCAAGTGGCATCCACTACACTTGTGCTGCAGGGACTGCCAAAATTTTAAAGTTATAAATTAAACAACACACACAGCTTGGGTCTATATTGGAGTCAACAGTCGAGGGAGAGTCAAGTGTAAATGTAGGCACTTTGGTATAGAAGAGACAGGTATTTAACTCTTCACTTTAGACCTATCTTGCTGAAACTTTAGAATGTACCAGGGACATTAAAATGGAAATAACTGAAGTGCTTTTCCTTGGTAGTGTCTCTCTGCTGAGCTTAACTGACTATTCTTAAATACAGAGCGTTTTGTCTGGTCTTGGAGTAAGCATATCTCTTCCTTCACCTGTCCTACATAAGAGGGAAGGGTCAGAAGTTTGTGCCAGACCCAAAAAGTGCCTAGTTGACAACTGGTATCAGAGGCCCCTGGAGGAGGGTATAATTCACTCAGTGATGAATTTTCTCCCCCTGTGGCTGACTTGGTGGACAGTATGTTCTTTAAGATTTTGTTGAAGGCAAAAACTTCAATATCATCTAAGAGTAAAACCCAAAGAAATATAGGAATGTTGCTGCTCTCCCTCAATTCACTTGCTTCTCTTGCAGATAAAGAACACTCCAGAATGTAAGTGGTATCTATAATGGTGTGTCTGTGTTAGCTAAGCATACCTCATTGGAGTTTTACAACTCTTGAGGCACCAGCTTACAAAAAATGCCTGCAGGATACAGTGGGGTTAGCACAGGACTCAAGAAAATTCTTAGGGAACTGGGTTTCCGGCCATCTCCAATGTCTACTTTCTTCCAGCACCCTCAATTAGGCAGGGGCTTTCATATCAGCTACAGCTGAAATTTCTTCTGACTCTAAAAATTTCACAGTATCTAGGACAAACTTTTCCATCTGACATCTCTTTGGAATATAAGATGAGTTCCCTGAAGGCCATAGATATGTCTCAATTTTCACCTCCCAGTCCCAGAAGTTTCAATGGTACCTTACAAATTCAGGGCTCTCAGTAAGTGTTAAAGGGATGAATAAGGTTTTGGCATATCCAAAGGGATCAGAAAGGTCCTGAGGGAATGAAGCATGGCCAGGTGTTTCCTTAGATCTGCTGTTTTTCTCCATGCTTTTCTCCTGAAAGTTCATGGAAGGAAATATGACCGTAAGTCTGTGTTTGATGTCAGGAAGGTGTGAAAGAATGCTGGCTTATTGAGCTTATGAGAACTTTTCCCTTAGATGAAGGCTGTGTGATGAGGTGGGGATTATGCTAACTATCTTCTCAGTTTATCTGGGTAACGTTTCAACATGAGTGTCCTGTGCAAGTGTTCTATGGACAGATCCCAGTGTGGTCTGATGAGGAATGCTAAAGGTACTGAAACATAATGTTATGGCCTGGGAAGACAGACATTCTTTGAAGTCCTTTGTAAGAGGTTTATAAAAGACCCCAATTACCATTTCCTGGGGTACTGTGGGATCAAACAGAGACTTAGGCATTCTTTGACTTTTATTCATTTTGTGTGTGGTTTACTTACAGCGTATATGTGTGTATGCATGTTTCTTCATGTGTGGGTTCACATGCATGTATGTGTGAACATGAATTAAGCAGCACAGAGATCAATGTTGGCAGTAAAGCTCAGTAATTCTCTAACCTCAGTCATTCATGCAGAACTTCTTAAACAAATATATCCATTGACAGTGAGGCCAGACTCTTTAGCCATAACACCAAGTGGGTTTCTGGGGGATCAGACCTTTGATGCTTACACTATACCAAGAAGCCATCACCACAACATCCTAGGCACCAACTTTACATGAGATAAAGAGTAGCATTTATTGTGCACCCAGATGCTTCATGCATATCAATTCCTGCAGTATTTCAAACCTCTTGGGACTTGCCTCATAAACTCCACATCCTTCTGATGTGAAAACCATGTAGACCAACAAAGAGGTAGGACTCAGGCTGGGACTTGAGCCTTAGAACTCTGATCACTATATTCAAAAGAGTGCCCTAATTTCTCAGTTAATGCAGCCCCTGCAAAGGCTTGTGACAGTGACTCCACTCTCTCCTTACCTCTTCAATATAGTGCTTGAAGTTCTAGCAATAGCAATAAGACAACATAAGGAGATCAAGTGGATTCAAATTGGAAAGGAAGAAGTTAAACTTTCATTATTTGCTGATGATATGATAGATAAGTGACTCCACTCTCTCCTTACCTCTTCAATATAGTGCTTGAAGTTCTAGCAATAGCAATAAGACAACATAAGGAGATCAAGTGGATTCAAATTGGAAAGGAAAAAGTTAAACTTTCATTATTTGCTGATGATATGATACATAAGTGACCCCAAAACTGTACCAAAGAACTTCAAAAACGGATAAAGACCTTTAGTGATGTGGCAGGATACAAGATTAACTCGACAAAAAATCACTTGCCCTCCTATACACTAAGATAAGTATGCAGAGATGGAATTCACAGAAGCATCACCCTTCATGATAGCCACAAATAGCATAAAATATCTCGGGGTAACGCTGAACAAGGAAGACAAAGATGTATTTGAAAACATCTCTAAGACTTTTAAGAAGGAAATGCAAGAGGATACCAGAAAATGGAAGGATCTCCCTTGCTCTTGGTTTGGGAGGATCTAGTAAAAATGGCAATTCTCCCAAAAGAAATCTATAGATTCAGTGCAATCCCCATTAAAATCACATCAAAATTCTTCATATAATTGAGAGGAAAGTAATCAACTCTATATGGAAAAACAAAAAAACCCAGGATAGCCAAAGCAATTTTTAAAATTTATTTATTTATAAAAGATTTCTGCCTCCTCCCCTCACCGCCTCCCATTTCCCTCGCCTACCCCCAAAAAAGTCCACATCTCTCCTCATCACTAAGATCAATCAGGGTTCCCTGCCCTTTGGGAAGTCCAAGGTTCACCAACCTCCATCCAGGTCTAGTAAGGTGAGCATCCAAATGGCCTAGACTCCCACAAAGCCAGTACGTGAAGTATGATCAAAAACCCATTGCTATTGTTCTTGAGTTCTCAGTAGTCCTCATTGTCCACTATTTTCAGCGAGTCCTGTTTTATCCCATGCTTTTACAGAACCATGCCAGCTGGACTTGCTGAGATTCTGATAGACCATCCCCATTGCATCAGTGTGTGGGTACACCCCTCGCGGTCCTGAGTTCCTTGCTCGTGCTCTTTTCTCTTTTGCTCCTGATTTGGACCTTGAAATTTCAGTTCAGTGCTCCAATGTGGGTTCTGTCTCTGTCTTATTTCATTGCCTAATGAAGGCTAATATTCAGGAGGATGCCTATATGTTTTTCTTTAGGTTCACCTGCTTATTTAGCTTCTCTAGGATCATGAATTATAGGATCAATGTCCTTTAATTATGACTAGAAAACAAATATGAGTGAGTACATCCCATGTTCCTCTTTTTGGGTCTGGCTTAACTCACTCAGGATAGTGTTTTATATTTCCATCCATTTGCATGCAAAATTCAAAAAGTCATTGTTTTATTTTTACTCCTAAGTAGTGCTCTAACATGTATATATTCCATACTTTCTTCATTCATTCTTCCATTGGTAGGCATCTAGGTTGTTTCCAGGTGCTGGCTATAACAAAAAATGCTCCGATGAACAGAGTTGAGCATATACTTTTGTTTTATGATACGGCATCTCTTGGGTATATTCTCAAGAGTGGTATTGCTGGTGCAAAGGATATGATGATCCAAAATTTCCTCAGAACCAGAAGCACTACTTTTCAAAATGGTTGCACATATTGAATTCCCAAAAGCAATGGATGAGTATACCCCTTTCTCCACAATTTTCCAGAAAAGGCTATCATTGGTGTCTTTTATTTTTGCCATTCTGACAGGTGTAAGATGATATCTCAAAGTTGTCTTGATTTGCATTTCCCTTTATTGTTAAGGAAGTTGAGCCTGACTTTAAGTGTCTTTTGTCCATTGAACTTCTTCTGTTGAAATTCTCTGTTCAGTTCAGTACTCCAATTTTAATTGGGTTAATTAGTATTTTAACATTGAGTTTCTTGAGTTCTTTATATATTTTGGAGATCAGACCTTTGTCTGTTGAGGGGTTGGTGAAAATCTTCCAGTCAGTTGTTTGCCTTTTAGTCTTAGTGACAGTGTACTCTGCTTTACAGAAGCTTCTCAGTTCCAGGAGGTCCCATTTATTCAAAGTTGCCATTAATGTCTGTGCTGCTGGGTTTTTATTTAGGAAGTGTTCTCCTGTGCCCATATGTTGTAGAGTACTTCCTTCTATCCCTTCTATCAGGTTCACTAGTGGTCCGCTGTCTTTTGGCTATCTTTCTGTGCTTGAGCTTCTTACCTGCCCACTCTCTAGGTTGAAAAAACTCTTCTGTTTAAGTCAGAAACAAATTCGTTGTCTCCATTATGAGTTCAAGCAAGCATAAGAAGGGAAGGATGTATGTATTTTGTTCTCTGATGAGAAACCTACTTCCTGACTGACTGAGTCAATGAAAAGAGAAGGTATGCCTCTCTCCAAAATGAGTAAGAAAAATCTGAACAGATAGAAAAGCATTTGCAGGACAGCTACGCCTGTCCTTCAACATTGAGCTAATAGTTAGGTGGTTGAATCCAAGAAAACCTGCCCAAGGTCATGGCACTCCAGTCCACTGACTGTCAGTATGTTGTCCTCTCATTGAGACTCAGGATATTACATAAAGTCATTCTGTGTGTTTTTTAAAGAAGTGAGTTCTGTGAGACTCACTGCAAAATAAAAGATTCGTTAGTTGGGACAACCGTAGTCCCCCTCAATGCAGATTGATGAAGGTAGGCATTCACACATAATAGGATCACATAAAGCCTGTATGTGAAGTAGAGACAAATCCCAGTGCCATTATCACTGGGTTTTCAATCTGCCCCAATTGTTAGCCACATTTAGCACTTCCACTTTGATCCCATGCTCTGTCAGTCGCAGCAGAGCTGGTTCTGTTGAGCTCCAAATAGCTCAGACAGAGTGTCTCAGTGGAATGACTTAGCCTTATATTCCTTACTTCTTTGCTCATATTCTCCCCCCTTCTTCTCTTCAACAGGAGCTTGAAAGCTCAGTCTTGTTTTCTGATATGGATCACTGTCTTTATATCCATCATTTGCCAAACAAAAATTTGTGATGATATTGAATATAGTCATCAGTCGGATTATGGGACAAGGCAGTCTTAGTGCCTAGGGACATGGTACACTGCAGGCACCCTCTCCTCACCAACCCAAGGTCCTAGTTGGAGTAACCCCATGGCCTTATGGGAACACCGCTAAATATAAGACTCTTACCAACCACAGAATGGCCCCCTAAGTTGAGCTCTCATCAGTTGGTGAGCATTAAATTGTGTGTGTGTGTATATGTGTTTAAATAACAATAAAAATAGAGGGATTGTAATATTGAAATTTCTTATCTTTAGAAGAATATTTGCTACAGAAACAGAGTCATAATAGTACTGAGAGTGTAGCCTGACATATGACATGCTTTTCCCTCACGCATTATCCCTCTCTGAGATCCTACATCTTTTTGGCCACTCTCCTCTGTTTCCTAAACAGCCATCTTGTCCTCTTCCACACACTGCATCTCCTTTCGTCATTCCCTCTCCAAGGAGAAAAGACAATAAGTCCTGTTTTGTTTTGAGGCCTGTCTTTCTATGATGTCCCATCCTCCAGACACTCCATCATTGACCAAACAGCATAACACCTTCACAAATTTTTATTTTTAGAGCAAAAAAAAGTTCCATTGAGAAAGATACCAGGATTAATAAAAGACCTGAGGTATTTCTGAAAAAAAGTGTTCTCCAAACACAGTTTTAAGTCTGACCCCAAATTTGTGAATTTCACTTTAACACATCTTCATCAAATCATAGACATAGATATGGAAGTCATTATCAAACTTGATGAAATGCACGGAAGGTTTGGTGGAAACTTGGTAAATAATTTTACCTATCTTTTGGGTTCCATCTTTTTCGTTGTGCTGCATGCTTTTGCCTGCCAAGGAATCCCTGCCTAATTCCAAATTCACCCCTATTGGAGGACATCCTGGCATAATGTGGAGGTTGCTTTCAATGTAGTCATAGAGATGGTGGTAAAGGTACACAACTGGATCTTTCTTGTAGGTAATGTAGAAACAGGTCTTCATGGTCTGTACCTCATCTTGGACCACCCCAGTCCACTCCTCCATAGAGCCTGGCATGATGTGGAGGTTGCCTTCAAGGTAGTCAACCAGGAGGTGGTAAATGTACAAGACCGGATCTTTCTTGTAGGTAATATAGAACCAGGTCTTCATGAATGGCACCTCCTCTAGGACCATCCCCTTCAAGTCATCCTTAGAGCCATTTGTGC
Organism: Chionomys nivalis; assembly: GCF_950005125.1. Lineage (NCBI taxonomy): Eukaryota > Metazoa > Chordata > Mammalia > Rodentia > Cricetidae > Chionomys > Chionomys nivalis. The sequence goes on along the minus strand of NW_026646937.1, from coordinate 46,479 downwards.
CCTCAAATGTATGTTTCACTGCTCTGCCAACTATGGTGTTTGAGAGATGAGTGTCTGTCTCCTGAGGAAATGGTACGTTGTTAGGCAGGAACTTAAGGTTTAAAATCCTTTCATCACTGTGAAGCTCCAATCCATAGACACAATCTATCCCATCATACTTCAACAAATAGAGAGAGGGATTTGTTGGCAGTTGATCTAGAATGATGGCTTTCCACTGGGTGACTGGTTCATTGGCTTCCTTCCAGCCGTGAGAAATTCTGTGGCCGACAATATTCTCCAGGGCCTCAAAAGGCCTACTCAGTTTTTGCTTCTGGAGAGATGACCCATTCCTCTTCTGGACAGGTGGCATGCATCTCATACTAAGAGGCATCTTCATCATGGCTGTAGACTTACTGAGATAGGCCACTGACCTCCTGGTCCGCTGTTTCTTGGCTATCTTTCTGTGCTTGGGCTTCATAGCTGCCCACTCTCTAGGTTGAAAGAACTTTCCTTCTGTTTAATTCAGAAACAAAGTCGTGGCCTCAAACAAGAGTGCCTGCAAGGATAACAAGGGGAGGCTATGAGGTCAAGGCTCTTTTCTGGAAGAACTGTGGTGCAGGAGACAAAGATATTGATCAACAGGTTTGCATACCTAACTGTAATTTTCTCTTAAGAAATAAATATGACAATTTGCACATTTTTCTCTACAGCTCAGTATAGCAATCTCAGAGACACATTCCTGCTGCCCAAAGGCAAATGACCTTTCGTGAGAAACCTACTTTCTGACTGACTAAGTCAATGAGAGGAGAAGGTATGCCTATCCCTGAAACGAGCAAGAAAAATCTGAACAGATAAAAAAGAATTTGAAGGACATCCACACGTCTCCTTCGAGATCAAGCTAATAGGTAGGGGGCTCAAACAAGACAGCCTGCCCAAGTCATGGCACTCCAGTCCACTGGCTCTCTGTATTGGGTCTCCTGATCCAGACCCAGGTATATTACATAAAGCCATTCTGTGTCTTCATTCTGGAAGTGAGTACTGTGAGACCCATTTCAACTTGAAAGACTCATTATTCTGGGCAACAGCAGCCATTGAGAAATAATTAGTATCTTTTAAAACACCTATGGACAAAGAGGAGCTTTGCCATTTTAGTGGATTGATGAATTTGATATTGTTAGCAAAGATAAAGTGGGAAGAATAGCTGGCATTCACCATCACCACAGCTATCAAATATAGGAGCTGGTAACAACATAAATGGTGGACCCGCAGGACAGTTGAAGGAAAACTTTTTTGTACTACATAGGTCTTAGTTACTTGGAAACATATTTACCAAAAGAAAATGTCCTACCTCTCCAGATTCCATCTTCCGGAAATGTTCAGGTGCAAAAAGCGAGTTGAACAGTTGTGGAGACCAGGAGCTGAACTGTCCTCCTCAGGCACTGTGAGGATAATAAACCCACCTTCATGGAAGACTAGTGCTTTGAGTGGAACAGAGTTGCTACCCAACGAACCAAGGCTTTGTGACATCACCAAGGCTCTACTTATGACAGAAATCCCCTCACAAGCTTGTTACTTCCCTATTTACTCACAGAAACATCCAGCATTCAGCTCCTCAAAAGCTGTATACAGCCACCAGGAGACCCAAAATAAGCCCCCACTCATCTTCCCAATTACTCAAGTCACAATCTTGCCCAAGCAACTCAATCCCTGTATCTTATTTTCTGAAAAAGTCTGTGGTGTCTGAGTCAACAAATCACATGTAAGTTTTTTTTCTAAGATCCCATCTCTCCATTGGTTAGCTTCTATTGATTTTTTCTTCCTTCATGAATAATAAATTTCAAATTTCCACTTCCTTACCTCCTCCCCCTAACTACTCACGCAACCACCAATCCTCTCCACTCCCAATCCAGTCCTAATAGAGGGCAGGGTACCTTGACCTGTGGGAAGCCCTTGCCCCCCTTCCATCTAGATTGAGGAAGGTATGCATCTACATATAATATGATCGATTAAAGCCTGTTTGTGCAGTACAGACAAATCCCAGGGCCATTATCATAGGCATCTCCTTCTGTCCCAATTGTCAGCCACACTCAATGCTTCCACTTTGATCCCATGCTCTGTCAGTCCCAGCATAGCTGGTTTTGTTGATCTCCCATTAGCTCAGACACAGTGTCTCAGTGGGTGGACCAAGCCCTTGTATTCCTTAGTTCTTTGCTCTTATTCTCTCCCCTTCAGCTCTTCAACTGGAGCTTGGTAGCTCAGTCTAGTTTTCTGATGTGGGTCCCTGTCTTTATCTTCATTTTTTTCCGTACAACAGTTCTATGGTGATATTCAAGATAGTCATCAGTCTGATTATGGGACAAAGCACCCGTAGTGCCTAGGGACATGGCACAGTGCAGGCACCCACAGCTCACCTGCCCAAGGTCCTCGTTGGTGTCACCCCATGGCTTTATGGGAACCCCTCTAGAGAGAAGCCTCTTACTAACCTCAGAACTGCACCCTAAGTTGAGATATCAACAGTGTGTGTGCATTAACTTATAGGGGTGTGTTTGTGTGTTTAAGACACAATAACAGCAGATGGATTATAATATGGAAATTTCTTCTTATCTTGAGAAGAATACTTGCTACAGAAACACTATCACAGTAGTACTGAGAGTGTAGGCTGTCTCAGCATGGAGAAGTAACTGGAGCAAACCCCTAGTAGTTCAGCTCAGTGGCCCAAGAAAAATGGTCAAGGAAAGTCAATGAACTCAGGGATGGAAGTTAAAACTCAGGCTAAATAACATTCCAAATCATTTAGGCGGAACATGAGACACTCGTGCAACAGTCACAAGTGTCTAAAATGCCTGGAACTAGAATCTTAGGGCAGGAGAAGTTGTGGAGCTGAGAGTGCATGGCAAAAACTGACAGAATCTGGCAAAAGTCATGTAAGCGTAACTAGCAAACATCCATGGAAACCATGAATGGGAGAAAATCCTGAGAAGTCTGCACAAAAACATAACATCTTGACAATTCTGAGATTTAATGACAAAGGAGAGATCTTCAATATGTCACTGTCACATGGTGATGATTAACCCACTCCATTGCAGTGTGACCCCCTGACATGTAAGATACCTGTCAATTCTGTCTATATATTTAGAGAAATTCACATTGCTTGCACAGATTAACTAGCAGCATGATTTACCGCTCAATCAAAGGCAAAGCAAAGAAATCCTGGACATGTTGTTGAATGCTGATGATGTTGTTGGGAGCATTTGTGGGTTTTTTCTTAAAGGGAAATCATTGGTCACACAAATGCATGAAGCAGATCCTGTCTCTGCCATGTACCTGAAAGCAAGAAAAAATAAACTAAAATAGGTTTTTGTCACATACTGGTAAATTTTGCTGCTATGTCCAAATATGTGTGTTGCAGGAGCTCTTTCTGCTCCTTCACGCTATAGCAACTGAGATAAAGGCCATTGGGGTGTGGTGTCTCTCTCTTTCAAAATGGAGCAACTGCCTTCAGCTTGCTCTCTTGCATCCATCTCCACATCCAGCTACTAGGCTCCTCTCCTCATCCTGCAGAGGGCTGTTGTCTGGCATGGCAATCTGTAAGGTGTGCCCCTTAAAATAAATAACCATTTTATGAATCATAATTCTAAACTGGTGTGGGAGATTGTTTGTGACTTACACCTTCCTATGTGATGAGAGCAACCAGGGTGTGAAGGGGGTTCTCACTGTTCATGTTGCAGAAGCCATGGCAGCAGGAGTAGGAGGCCTCTCATTCTTTGTAAGGAAATCAGTAAACATTGGGGACCAATGAAAGGATGCCCTGAAACATCAAGGCATGAGCTTTCAGACCGCAATTCCTCCAGCTAGGTTCTGGGTCTCCACAACCTACAAAACCTCCTGAGGACCAAGTATTCAGAACCAGAAGCCTGTGTTGGCCATATCACATAAAATCGTAGTAAGTACACCAATCGTTTTTTTTTTTTAAATGTACATTCTTTTGGCCCTCCAGAAAGATTTGTATTTCCAATAAAGATAACTTGCTGCCTCTTTGGTGTCCTGAAATTGCTCTAAGGCGATGGTGGGGCATTCTTACATACCTTGCTGTGTTGTTATGAGACCTTAACGGGACAGCAATTGTTTCAGAAATCAAAGGCAGTTAGGTTCAAACCTGTGGTTAGCAGTGTGCTGGACATGGGTTGCCTATAGCAAATCTATGGAAAGATGGATTCCCTAAGAAGGGTAGCAGCACACATGGAGGCATGTAGTCTTACATTTTCAAATGACCCATTTTGTGGCCTTACATCAGGGTCCTCTTTTCTCCTCATCTTGGTTTCTTTACCAGATTAGGACAAAAATTAAAACTCAATGTCCTGGACGTGAACACTGAATGAGTTATCTATGTGAGATCACAGTGACAGAGCTCATGGGAATCTGACTCATTGTACAGGCTTGCCAGGCATCAATCTGTAATCTGCCTACCTCTACTGCGCAAGTGTTGTCATGGTTGCTCCTCTGTTCCTCCTCATATGGTCTCCATCTACAGAGAACTCAGAAAAATCCACCCCCGAGAGGGCAAGTTCTTTACAAATGAAAGTTTCTAGAACAGAAGAGACATAGTAGATTTATCTTGGCAACCTGTAGACACAAGACATGGGGAAATGGAAGAAGGGATTGAAGAAGATAGAGACATGGAGGAATGGATAAATTCAATCATTCATTGGATAAGTGAGTGATCCAATGAAAGAGATGGCTAATAGGATAAAATGTGCTGCATGCCCTCTGAAAGTCAGTCCAAATTGAGGGTAGATAAGGTTTTCCACTAAGGAGGAAGCTTAGTCCATTTTGCCTTCTTTGTGCTCTAGACCCACCCAGGAGAGTGATGATGATGTTGAGGAGAAGAAGGGGCGAGGGTACCAGCATGCCCTGGTACAAGTTTTCACCCACATTGTAGCCAAATCACCTGACCTGGCACAGGTGACCTACATGCTGGGCCCTGAATGGCAGTTTGACACCTACAACCTTACTAACCAAGTTTTTGAAGATGAAGGAACCAAAACTGCCCTGTTAAAGATGTCAGGATCCTTGCATGATGGGAGTCAGGCATCAATATCATACTGGTATCCTCGGGTCTGATGGGTTTGTGGTGTCTTTGCCACACTTCACCTAACATCAATGATTCCCTAGGTAACTGATTTTATGGAGCTCGGTGCATTCATAATATCTGTGCATGTCACACACCAATGTGATTCAATGTACTACTTGTTTAGCCTAGGTGCGGGTGAGTCTGTTTATGAGTTTTATAGCCCAAATCCCACAGAACATGATCAATGACAAGGGAACAGTGTTTTAGAGTTAAGGCAGGCCAATTGTTTAAATGAACTCACAGGGGTTGAATGGCATGCATAAGACCTGTGAGAGTGCAAGACAGAAAGAATCCAGGCATGACAAAATAGGTAGTAGATAGAAGCCTGGCAAAAGTATGTAGGTAGCCTGAGGTCCAGGCCATTTCAGTAGAGCCACTGAGAAGAGACACTTTTCTTTAGGCAGGAGGATCTGGGTCACTCAACATGCTCCAGTGGAGTTAATATACCCAGTGACTTCCAGATGGTATGAATTAAACCATTAATCAAATGAAACCCAATTTTCTTTGCTTCTGAGTATACATTTGTGACCCTTCATATTCACTCTCTATCCACTTAAGTCCCAACACCTCGATGTCACATCTTTCCATATGACATGTTTTTCCCTCATGCATTATCCCTCTCTGAGATCCTACATCTTTTTGGCCCCTCTCCTCTGTTTCCTAAACAGCCATCTTATCATCTTCCACACACTGCATCTCCTTTCGTCATTCCCTCTCCAAGGGAAAAGACCATAAGTCCTTTTTGTTTTGTGGCCTGTCTTTCTGAGATGTCCCATCCACCAGAAACTCCATCATTGACCAAACAACATAACACCTTCACAAATTTTATTTTTAGAGCAAAAAAAAATTTCATTGGGAAAGATACCAGGATTAATAGAAGACCTGAGGTATTTCTGAAAAAAAGAATTCCCCAAACACAGTTTAAGTCTGACCCCCAAAATTTGTGAATTTCACTTTAACAGATCTTCATCAAATCATAGACATAGATATGGAAGTCATTATCAAACTTGTTGAAATGCATGGAAGGTTTGGTGGGAACTTGGTAAATAATTTTACCTATCTTTTGGGTTCCATCTTTTTCGTTGTGCTGCACGCTTTTGCCTGACAAGGAAGCCCTGCCGAATTCCAAATTCACCCCTATTGGAGGACATCCTGGCATAATGTGGAGGTTGCTTTCAATGTAGTCATCTAGATGGTGGTAAAGGTACACAACTGGATCTTTCTCGTAGGTAATGTAGAAACAGGTCTTCATGGTCTGCACATCATCTGGGACCACCCCAGACCACTCCTCCATAGAGCCTGGCATGATGTGGAGGTTGCCTTCAAGGTAGTCAACCAGGAGGTGGTAAATGTACAAGACCGGATCTTTCTTGTAGGTAATATAGAACCAGGTCTTCATGATTGGCACCTCCTCTAGGACCATCCCCTTCCAGTCATCCTTAGAGCCATTTGTGCCCTCAAATGTATGTTTCACTGCTCTGCCAACTATGGTGTTTGAGAGATGAGTGTCTGTCTCCTGAGGAAATGGTACGTTGTTAGGCAGAAACTTAATGTTTAAAATCCTTTCATCACTGTGAATCTCCAATCCATAGACACAATCTATCCCATCATACTTCAACAAATAGAGAGAGGGATTTGTTGGCAGTTGATCTAGAATGATGGCTTTCCACTGGGTGACTGGTTCATTGGCTTCCTTCCAGCCGTGAGAAATTGTGCGGCCGACAATATTCTCCAGGGCCTCAAAAGGCCTACTCAGTTTTTGCTTCTGGAGAGATGACCCATTCCTCTTCTGGACAGGTGGCATGCATCTCATACTAAGAGGCATCTTCATTATGGCTGTAGACTTACTGAGATAGGCCACTGACCTCCTGGTCCGCTGTTTCTTGGCTATCTTTCTGTGCTTGGGCTTCATAGCTGCCCACTCTCTAGGTTGAAAGAACTTTCCTTCTGTTTAATTCAGAAACAAAGTCGTGGCCTCAACCAATAGTGCCTGCAAGGATAACAAGGGGAGGCTATGAGGTCAAGGCTCTTTTCTGGAAGAACTGTGGTGCAGGACACAAAGATATTGATCAACAGGTTTGCATACCTAACTGTAATTTTCTCTTAAGAAATAAATATGACAATTTGCAAATTTTTCTCTACAGCTCAGTATAGCAATCTCAGAGACACATTCCTGCTGCCCAAAGGCAAATGACGTCTGCTGAGAAACCTACTTTCTGACTGACTAAGTCAATGAGAGGAGAAGGTATGTCTATCCCCGAAACGAGTAAGAAAAATCTGAACAGATAACAAAGAATTCGAAGGACATCCACACATCTCCTTCGACATCAAGCTAATAGGTAGGGGGCTCAATCCAAGACAGCCTGCCCAAGGTCATGGCACTCCAGTCCACTGGCTCTCTGTATTGGGTCTCCTGATCCAGACCCAGGTATATTACATAAAGCCATTCTGTGTCTTCATTGTGGAAGTGAGTACTGTGAGACCCACTTCAACCTGAAAGACTCATTACTCTCGGCAACAGCAGCCATTGAGAAATAATTAATATCTTTTAAAACACGTATGGACAAAGATGAGCTTTGCCATTTTAGTGGATTGATGAATTTGATATTGTTAGCAAAGATATCGTGGGAAGAATAGCTGGCATTCACCATTCCCACAGCTATCAAATATAGGAGCTGGTAACAACAGAAATGGTGGACCCGCAGGACAGTTGAAGGAAAACTTTTTTGTACTACAGAGGTCTTAGTTGCTTTGGAAACATATTTACCAAAAGAAAATGTCCTACAACTACAGATTCCATCATCCGGAAATGTTCAGGTGCAAAAAGCCTGTTGAACAGTTGTGGAGACCAGGAGCTGAACTGTCCTCCTCAGGCACTGTGAGGATAATAAACCCACCTTCCTGGAAGACTAGTGCTTTGAGTGGAACAGAGTTGCTACCCAACGAATCAAGGCTTTGTGACATCACCAAGGCTCTACTTCTATCAGAAATCCCCTCACAAGCTTGTTACTTCCCTATTTACCCACAGAAACATCCAGCATTCAGCTCCTCAAAAGCTGTATACAGCCACGAGAGAACCCAAAATAAGCCCCCACTCATCTTCCCAATTACTCAAGTCACACTCTTGCCCAAGCAACTCAATCCCTGTATCTTATTTTTCTGAAAAAGTCTTTGGTGTCTGAGTCAACAAATCACAAGAATGTTTTTTTTTCTTAGATCCCATCTCTCCATTGGTTATCTTGTATTGAATTTTTCGTCCTTCATAAATAAAAAATTTCAAATTTCCTTTTCCTTTCCTCAACCCCCTAACAACTCACACAACCAACAATCCTCTCCACTCCCAATCCAGTCCTAATAGAGGGCAGGGTACCTTGACCTGTGGGAAGCCCTTGCCCCCCCTCCATCCAGATTGAGGAAGGTATGCATCTACATATCTTTGATCGATTAAAGCCTGTATGTGCAGTACAGACAAATCCCAGGGCCATTATCATTGGCTTCTCCTTCTGTCCCAATTGTCAGCCACACTCAATGCTTCCACTTTGATCCCATGCTCTGTCAGTCCCAGCATAGCTGGTTTTGTTGATCTCCCATTAGCTCAGACACAGTGTCTCAGTGGGTGGACCAAGCCCTTGTATTCCTTAGTTCTTTGCTCTTATTCTCTCCCCTTCAGCTCTTCAACTGGAGCTTGGTAGCTCAGTCTAGTTTTCTGATGTGGGTCCCTGTCTTTATCTCCATCCTTTTCCCTACAACAGTTCTACGGTGATATTCAAGATAGTCATCTGTCTGATTATGGGACAAAGCACCCGAAGTGCCTAGGGACATGGCACAGTGCAGGAACCCACAGCTCACCTGCCCAAGATCCTCGTTGGTGTCACCCCATGGCTTTCTGGGAACCCCTCTAGAGAGAAGCCTCTTACTAACCCCAGAACGGCACCCTAAGTTGAGATATCAACAGTGTGTGTGCATTAACTTATAGGGGTGTGTTTGTGTGTTTAAGACACAATAACAGCAGATGGATTATAAAATTGAAATTTCTTCTTATCTTGAGAAGAATACTTGCTACAGAAACACTATCACAGTAGTACTGAGAGTGTAGGCTGTCTCAGCATAGATAAGTAACTGGAGCAAACCCCTAGTAGTTCAGCTCAGTGGCCCAAGAAAGATGGTCTAGGAAAGTCAATGAACTCAGGGATGGAAGTTAAAACTCAGGGTAAATAACATTCCATATCATTTAGGCGAAACATGAGACACTCGTGCAACAGTCACAAGTGTCTAAAATGCCTGGAACTAGAATCTTAGGGCAGGAGAAGTTGTGGAGCTGAGAGTGCATGGCAAAAACTGACAGAATCTGGCAAAAGACATGTAAGCGTAACTAGCAAACATCCATGGAAACCATGAATGGGAGAAAACCCTGAGAAGTCTGCACAAAAACATAACATCTTGACAATTCTGAGATTTAATGACAAAGGAGAGATCTTCAATATGTCACTGTCACATGGTGATGATTAACCCACTCCATTGCAGTGTGACCCCCTGACATGTTTAAGATACCTGTCAATTCTGTCTATATATTTACAGAGAAATTCACATTGCTTGCACAGATTAACTAGCAGCATGATTTACCGCTCAATCAAAGGCAAAGCAAAGAAATCCTGGACATGTTGTTGAATGCTGATGATGTTGTTGGGAGCGTTTGTGGGTTTTTTCTTAAAGGGAAAACATTGGTCACACAAATGCATGAAGCAGATTCTGTCTCTGCCATGTACCTGAAAGCATGAAAAAAATAAACTAAAATAGGTTTTTGTCACATACTGGTAAATTTTGCTGCTATGTCCAAATATGTGTGTTGCAGGAGCTCTTTCTGCTCCTTCACGCTATAGTAACTGAGATAAAGGCCATTGGGGTGTGGTGTCTCTCTCTTTCAAAATGGAGCAACTGCCTTCAGCTTGCTCTCTTGCATCCATTACCACATCCAGCTACTAGGCTCCTCTCCTCATCCTGCAGAGGGCTGTTGTCTGGCATGGCAATCTGTAAGGTTTGCCCCTTAAAATAAATAACCATTTTATGAATCATAATTCTAAACTGGTGTGGGAGATTGTTTGTGACTTACACCTTCCTATGTGATGAGAGCAACCAGGGTGTGAAGGGGGTTCTCACTGTTCATGTTGCAGAAGCCATAGCAGCAGGAGTAGGAGGCCTTTCGTTCTCTGTAAAAAAATCAGTAAACATTGTGGACCAGTGAAAAGATGCCCTGAAACATCAAGGCTTGATCTTTCAGACCGCAATTCCTCCAGCTAGGTTCTGGGTCTCCACAACCTACAAAACCTCCTGAGGACCAAGTATTCAGAACCAGAAGCCTGTGTGGGCCATATCACATAAAATTGTAGTGAGTACAGCAATCTTTTTTTTTTAATGTACATCATTTTTTCCCTCAAGAAACATTTGTATTTCCAATAAAGATAACTTGCTGGCTCTTTGGTGTCCTGAACATGCTCTAAGGTGATGGTGGGGCATTCTTAAATACCTTGCTCTGTTGTTGTGAGACCTTAACGGGACAGCAATTGGTTCAGAAATCAAAGGCAGTTAGGTTCAAACCTGTGGTTAGCAGTTTCTGGACACTTGGGTTGCCTATAGCTAATCTATGGAAAGATGGATTTCCTAAGAAGGGTAGCAGCACACATGGAGGCATGTAGTCTTACCTTTTCAAATGACCCATTTTGTGGTCTTACATCAGGCTCCTCTATTCTCCTCATCTTGGTTTCTTTACCAGATTAGGACAAAAATTAAAACTCAATGTCCTGGACGTGAACACTGAATGTGTTATCTATGTGAGATCACAGTGACAGAGCTCATGGGAATCTGACTCATTGTACAGGCTTGCCAGGCATCAATCTGTAATCTGCCTACCTCTACTGCGCAAGTGTTGTCATGGTTGCTCCTCTGTTCCTCCTCATATGGTCTCCATCTACAGAGAACTCAGAAAAATCCACCCCCGAGAGGGCAAGTTCTTTACAAATGAAAGTTTCTAGAACAGAAGAGACATAGTAGATTTATCTTGGCAACCTGTAGACACAAGACATGGGGAAATGGAAGAAGGGATTGAAGAAGATAGAGACATGGAGGAATGGATAAATTCAATCATTCATTGGATAAGTGAGTGATCCAATGAAAGAGATGGCTAATAGGATAAAATGTGCTGCATGCCCTCTGAAAGTCAGTCCAAATTGAGGGTAGATAAGGTTATCCACTAAGGAGGAAGCTTAGTCCATTTTGCCTTCTTTGTGCTCTAGACCCACCCAGGAGAGTGATGATGATGTTGAGGAGAAGAAGGGGCGAGGGTACCAGCATGCCCTGGTACAAGTTTTCACCCACATTGTATCCAAATCACCTGACCTGGCACAGGTGACCTACATGCTGGGCCCTGAATGGCAGTTTGACACCTACAACCTTACTAACCAAGTTTTTGAAGATGAAGGAACCAAAACTGCCCTGTTAAAATGTCAGGATCCTTGCATGATGGGAGTCAGGCATCAATATCATACTGGTATCCTCGGGTCTGATGGGTTTGTGGGGTCTTTGCCACACTTCACCTAACATCACTGATTCCCTAGGTAACTGATTTTATGGAGCTCGGTGCATTCATCATATCTGTGCATGTCACACACCAATGTTATTCAATGTACTACTAGTTTAGCCTAGGTGCAGGTGAGTCTGTTTATGAGTTTTATAGCCCAAATCCCACAGAACATGATCAATGACAAGGGAACAGTGTTTTAGAGTTAAGGCAGGCCAATTGTTTAAATGTACTCACAGCTGTTGAATGGCATGCATAAGACCTGTGAGAGTGCAAGACAGAAAGAATCCAGGCATGACAAAATAGGTAGTAGATAGAAGCCTGGCAAAAGTAAGTAGGTAGCCTGAGGTCCACCCCATTGCAGAATAGCAACTGAGAGGAGACACTTTTCTTTAGACAGGAGGATCCAGGTCACTCAACATGCTTCAGTGGAGTTAATATACCCAGTGACTTCCAGATGGTATGAATTAAACCATTAATCAAATGAAACCCAATTTTCTCTGCTTCTGAGTATACATTTGTGACCCTTCATGATCACTCTCTATCCTCTTAAGTCCCAACACCTCGATGTCACATCTTTCCATATGACATGTTTTACCCTCATGCATTATCCCTCTCTGAGATCCTACATCTTTTTGGCCCCTCTCCTCTGTTTCCTAAACAGCCATCTTGTCCTCTTCCACACACTGCATCTCCTTTCGTCATTCCCTCTCCAAGGGGAAAAGACCATAATCCTGTTTTGTTTTGAGGCCTGTCTTTCTGTGATGTCCCATCCACCAGAAACTCCATTATTGACCAAACAACATAAGAGCTTCACAAATTGTATTTTTAGAGCAAAAAAAAATTCCATTGGGAAAGATACCAGGATTAATAGAAGACCTGAGGTATTTATGAAAAAGAGTTCCCCAAACACAGTTTTAAGTCTGACCCCCAAAATTTGTGAATTTCACTTTAACAGATCTTCATCAAATCATAGACATAGATATGGAAGTCATTAACAAACTTGATGAAATGCACAGAAGGTTTGGTGGGAACTTGGTAAATAATTTTACCTATCTTTTGGGTTCCATCTTTTTCGTTGTGCTGCACGCTTTTGCCTGCCAAGGAATCCAGGCCTAATTCCAAATTCACCCCTATTGGAGGACATCCTGGCATAATGTGGATGTTGCTTTCAATGTAATCATCTAGATGGTGGTAAAGGTACACAACTGGATCTTTCTTGTAGGTAATGTAGAAACAGGTCTTCATGGTCTGCACCTCATCTTGGACCACCCCAGTCCACTCCTCCATAGAGCCTGGCATGATGTGGAGGTTGCCTTCAAGGTAGTCAACCAGGAGGTGGTAAATGTACAAGACCGGATCTTTCTTGTAGGTAATATAGAACCAGGTCTTCATGATTGGCACCTCCTCTAGGACTATCCCCTTCCAGTCATCCTTAGAGCCAATTGTGCCCTCAAATGTATGTTTCACTGCTCTGCCAACAATGGTGTTTGAGAGATGAGTGTCTGTCTCCTGAGGAAATGGTACGTTGTTAGGCAGGAACTTAAGCATTAAAATCTTTTCATCACTGTGAAGCTCCAATCCATAGACACAATCTATCCCATCATACTTCAACAAATAGAGAGAGGGATTTGTTGGCAGTTGATCTAGAATGATGGCTTTCCACTGGGTGACTGGTTCATTGGGTTCCTTCCAGCCATGAGAAGTTCTGCATCCGACAATATTCTCCAGGGCCTCAAAAGGCCTACTCAGTTTTGGCTTCTGGAGAGATGACCCATTCCTCTTCTGGACAGGTGGCATGATTCTCATACTAAGAGGCATCTTCATCATGGCTGTAGACTTACTGAGATAGGCCACTGACCTCCTGGTCCTCTGTTTCTTGGCTATATTTCTGTGCTTGGGCTTCATAGCTGCCCACTCTCTAGGTTGAAAGAACTTTCCTTCTGTTTAATTCAGAAACAAAGTCGTGGCCTCAACCATGAGTGCCTGCAAGGACAACAAGGGGAGGCTATGAGGTCAAGGCTCTTTTCTGGAAGAACTGTGGTGCAGGACACAAAAATATTGATCAACAGGTTTGCATACCTAACTGTAATTTTCTCTTAAGAAATAAATAGGACAATTTGCAAATTTTTCTCTACAGCTCAGTATAGCAATCTCAGAGACACATTCCTGCTGCCCAAAGGCAAATGACCTCTGCTGAGAAACCTACTTTCGGACTGACTAAGTCAATGAGAGGAGAAGGTATGCCTATCCCCGAAACGAGCAAGAAAATTCTGAACAGATAACAAAGAATTCGAAGGACATCCACACGTCTCCTTCGACATCAAGCTAATAGGTAGGGGGCTCAATACAAGACAGCCTACCCAAGGTCATGGCACTCCAGTCCACTGGCTCTCTGTATTGGGTCTCCTGATCCAGACCCAGGTCTATTACATAAAGCCATTCTGTGTCTTCATTGTGGAAGTGAGTACTGTGAGACCCACTTCAACCTGAAAGACTCATTATTCTGGGCAACAGCAGCCATTGAGAAATAATTAGTATCTTTTAAAACACCTATGGACAAAGAGGAGCTTTGCCATTTTAGTGGATTGATGAATTTGATATTGTTAGCAAAGATATCGTGGGAAGAATAGCTGGCATTCATCATCCCCACAGCTATCAAATATAGGAGCTGCTAACAACAGAAATGGTGGACCCGCAGGACAGTTGAAGGAAAACTTTTTTGTACTACAGAGGTCTTAGTTGCTTTGGAAACATATTTACCAAAAGAAAATGTCCTACAACTACAGAATACATCATCCGGAAATGTTCAGGTGCAAAAAGCCTGTTGAACAGTTGTGGAGACCAGGAGCTGAACTGTCCTCCTCAGGCACTGTGAGGATAATAAACCCACCTTCATGGAAGACTAGTGCTTTGAGTGGAACAGAGTTGCTACCCAACGAATCAAGGCTTTGTGACATCACCAAGGCTCTACTTCTATCAGAAATCCCCTCACAAGCTTGTTACTTCCCTATTTACCCACAGAAACATCCAGCATTCAGCTCCTCAAAAGCTGTATACAGCCACGAGGGAACCCAAAATAAGCCCCCACTCATCTTCCCAATTACTCAAGTCACACTCTTGCCCAAGCAACTCAATCCCTGTATCTTATTTTTCTGAAAAAGTCTTTGGTGTCTGAGTCAACAAATCACATGAAAGTCTTTTTTTTTTAGATCCCATCTCTCCATTGGTTATCTTCTATTGATTTTTTCTTCCTTCATAAATAATAAATTTCAAATTTCCTCTTCCTTTCCTCCTCCCCCTAACTACTCACGCAACCACCAATCCTCTCCACTCCCAATCCAGTCCTAATAGAGGGCAGGGTACCTTGACCTGTGGGAAGCCCTTGGCCCCCTCCATCCAGATTGAGGAAGGTATGCATCTACATATAATATGATCGATTAAAGCCTGTATGTGCAGTACAGAATAATCCCAGTGCTATTATCATTGGGTTCTCTTTCTGCCCCAATTGTCAGTCACATTCAATGCTTCCACTTGATCCCATGCTCTGTCAGTCCCAGCATAGCTGGTTTTGTTGATCTCCCATTAGCTCAGACACAGTGTCTCAGTGGGTGGACCAAGCCCTTGTATTCCTTAGTTCTTTGCTCTTATTCTCTCCCCTTCAGCTCTTCAACTGGAGCTTGGTAGCTCAGTCTAGTTTTCTGATGTGGGTCCCTGTCTTTATCTTCATTTTTTTCCGTACAACAGTTCTATGGTGATATTCAAGATAGTCATCAGTCTGATTATGGGACAAAGCACCCGTAGTGCCTTGGGACATGGCACAGTGCAGGCACCCACAGCTCACCTGCCCAAGGTCCTTGTTGGTATCACCCCATGGCTTTCTGAAAACCCCTGTAGAGAGAAGCCACTTACTACCCCAGAACGGCACCCTAAGTTGAGATATCAACAGTGTGTGTGCATTAACTTATGGGGGTGTGTTTGCGTGTTTAAGACACAATAACAGCAGATGGATTATAATATTGAAATTTCTTCTTATCTTGAGAAGAATACTTGCTACAGAAACACTATCACAGTAGTACTGAGAGTGTAGGCTGTCTCAGCATGGAGAAGTAACTGGAGCAAACCCCTAGTAGTTCAGCTCAGTGGCCCAAGAAAGATTGTCAAGGAAAGTCAATGAACTCAGGGATGGAAGTTAAAACTCAGGCTAAATAACATTCAAAACCATTTAGGCGGAACATGAGACACTCGTGCAACAGTCACAAGTGTCTAAAATGCCTGAAACTAGAATCTTCGGGCAGGAAAATTTGTGGAGCTGAGAGTTCATGGCAAAAACTGACAGAATCTGGCAAAAGACATGTAAGCGTAACTATCAAACATCCATGGAAACCATGAATGGGAGAAAACCCTGAGAAGTCTGCACAAAAACATAACATCTTGACAATTCTGAGATTTAATGACAAAGGAGAGATCTTCAATATGTCACTGTCACATGGTGATGATTAACCCACTCC
This sequence comes from Chionomys nivalis, assembly GCF_950005125.1. NCBI lineage: Eukaryota > Metazoa > Chordata > Mammalia > Rodentia > Cricetidae > Chionomys > Chionomys nivalis. The sequence continues at coordinate 30,284 of NW_026646937.1, read as the reverse complement.
ATTGCAGTGTGACCCCCTGACATGTTTAAGATACCTGTCAATTCTGTCTATATATTTACAGAGAAGTTCACATTGCTTTCACAGATTAACTAGCAGCATGATTTACAGCTCAATCAAAGGCAAAGCAAAGAAATCATGGACATGTTGTTGAATGCTGATGATGTTGTTGGGAGCGTTTGTGGGTTTTTTCTTAAAGGGAAATCATTGGTCACACAAATGCATGAAGCAGATTCTGTCTCTGCCATGTACCTGAAAGCATGAAAAAAATAAACTAAAATAGGTTTTTGTCACATACTGGTAAATGTTGCTGCTATGTCCAAATATGTGTGTTGCAGGAGCTCTTTCTGCTCCTTCAGGCTATAGCAACTGAGATAAAGGCCATCTATTTCAAAATGGAGCAACTGCCTTCAGCTTGCTTTCTTGCATCCATTACCACATCCAGCTAGTGGCTCCTCTCCTCATCCTGCAGAGGGCTGTTGTCTGGCATGGCAATCTGTAAGGTTTGCCCCTTAAAAGAAATAACCATTTTATGAATCATAATTCTAAACTGGTGTGGGAGATTGTTTGTGACTTACACCTTCCTATGTGATGAGAGCAACCAGGGTGTGAAGGGGGTTCTCACTGTTCATGTTGCAGAAGCCATGGCAGCAGGAGTAGGAGGCCTCTCGTTCTCTGTAAGGAAATCAGTAAACATTGGGGACCAGTGAAAGGATGCCCTGAAACGTCAAGGCTTGTGCTTTCAGACCGCAATTCCTCCAGCTAGGTTCTGGGTCTCCACAACCTACAAAACCTCCTGAGGACCTAGTATTCAGAACCAGAAGCCTGTGTGGGCCATATCACATAAAATTGGAGAGATTACAGCAATCGTTTTTTTTTTTTTTTAATGTACATCCTTTTGTCCCTCCAGAAACATTTGTATTTCCAATAAAGATAACTTGCTGCCTCTTTGGTGTCCTGAAATTGCTATAAGGTGATGGTGGGGCATTCTTACATACCTGGCTGTGTTGTTATGAGACCTTAACGGGACAACAATTGTTTCAGAAATCAAAGGCAGTTAGGTTCAAACCTGTGGTTAGCAGTGTGCTGGACACTTGGGTTGCCTATAGCTAATCTATGGAAAGATGGATTTCCTAAGAAGGGTGGCAGCACACATGGAGGCATGTAGTCTTACCTTTTCAAATGACCCATTTTGTGGCCTTACATCAGGCTCCTCTATTCTCCTCATCTTGGTTTCTTTACCAGATTAGGACAAAAATTAAAACTCAATGTCCTGGACGTGAACACTTAATGAGTTATCTATGTGAGATCACAGTGACAGAGCTCATGGGAATCTGACTCATTGTACAGGCTTGCCAGGCATCAATCTGTAGTCTGCCTAACTCTACTGCGCAAGTGTTGTCATGGTTGCTCCTCTGTTCCTCCTCATATGGTCTCCATCTACAGAGAACTCAGAAAAATCCACCCCCGAGAGGGCAAGTTATTTACAAATGAAAGTTTCTAGAACAGAAGAGACATAGTAGATTTATCTTGGCAACCTGTAGACACAAGACATGGGGAAATGGAAGAAGGGATTAAAGAAGATACAGACATGGAGGAATCGATAAATTCTATCATTCATTGAGTGAGAGATCCAATGAAAGAGATGGCTAATAGGATAAAATGTGCTGCATGCCCTCTGAAAGTCAGTCCAAATTGAGGGTAGATAAGGTTATCCACTAAGGAGGAAGCTTAGTCCATTTTGCCTTCTTTGTGCTCTAGACCCACCCATGAGAATGATGATGATGTTGAGGAGAAGAAGGGGCGAGGGTACCAGCATGCCCTGGTACAAGTTTTCACCCACATTGTAGCCAAATCACCTGACCTGGCACAGGTGACCTACATGCTGGGCCCTGAATAGCAGTTTGACAACTACAACCTTACTAACCAAGTTTTTGAAGATGAAGGAACCAAAACTGCCCTGTTAAAATGTCAGGATCCTTGCATGATGGGAGTCAGGCATCAATATCATACTGGTATCCTCGGGTCTGATGGGTTTGTGGTGTCTTTGCCACACTTCACCTAACATCACTGATTCCCTAGGTAATTGATTTTATGGAGCTCGGTGCATTCATCATATCTGTGCATGTCACACAACAATGTTATTCAATGTACTACTAGTTTAGCCTGTGTGCGGGTGAGTCTGTTTATGAGTTTTATAGCCCAAATCCCACAGAACATGATCAATGACAAGGGAACAGTGTTTTACAGTTAAGGCAGGCCAATTGTTTAAATGAACTCACAGGGGTTGAATGCCATGCATAAGACCTGTGAGAGTGCAAGACAGAAAGAATCCAGGCATGACAAAATAGGTAGTTGATAGAAGCCTGGCAAAAGTAAGTAGGTAGCCTGAGGTCCACCCCATTGCAGAAGAGCCACTGAGAGGAGACACTTTTCTCTAGGCAGGAGGATCCGGGTCACTCAACATGCTCCAGTGGAGTTAATATACCCAGTGACTTCCAGATGGTATGAATTAAACCATTAATCAAATGAAACCCAATTTTCTTTGCTTCTGAGTACACATTTGTGACCCTTCATGATCACTCTCTATCCTCTTAAATCCCAACACCTCGATGTCACATCTTTCCATATGACATGTTTTCCCTCACGCATTATCCCTCTCTGAGATCATACATCTTTTTGGCCACTCTCCTCTGTTTCCTAAACAGCCATCTTGTCCTCTTCCACACACTGCATCTCCTTTCATCATTCCCTCTCCATGTGGAAAAGACCATAAGTCCTGTTTTCTTTTGAGGCCTGTCTTTCTGTGATGTCCCATCCACCAGAAACTCCATCATTGACCAAACAACATACCACCTTCACAAATTTTATTTTTAGAGCAAGAAAAAATTCCATTGGGAAAGATACCAGGATTAATAGAAGACCTGAGGTATTTCTGAAAAAAAGTGTTCCCCAAACACAGTTTTATGTCTGACACCCAAAATTTGTGAATTTCACTTTAACAGATCTTCATCAAATCATAGACATAGATATGGAAGTCATTATCCAACTTGATGAAATGCACGGAAGGTTTGGTGGGAACTTGGTAAATAATTTTACCTATCTTTTGGGTTCCATCTTTTTCGTTGTGCTGCACGCTTTTGCCTGCCAAGGAATCCCTGCCTAATTCCAAATTCACCCCTATGGGAGGACATCCTGACATAATGTGGAGGTTGCTTTCAATGTAGTCATCTAGATGGTGGTAAAGGTACACAACTGGATCTTTCTTGTAGGTAATGTAGAAACAGGTCTTCATGGTCTGCACCTCATCTTGGACCACCCCAGTCCACTCCTCCATAGAGCCTGGCATGATGTGGAGGTTGCCTTCAAGTTAGTCAACCAGGAGGTGGTAAACATACAAGACTGGATCTTTCTTGTAGGTAATATAGAACCAGGTCTTCATGATTGGCACCTCCTCTAGGACCATCCCCTTCCAGTCATCCTTAGAGCCATTTGTGCCCTCAAATGTATGTTTCACTGCTCTGTCAACTATGGTGTTTGAGAGATGAATGTCTGTCTCCTGAGGAGATGGTACGTTGTTAGGCAGGAACTTAAGGTTTAAAATCCTTTCATCACTGTGAAGCTCCAATCCATAGACACAATCTATCCCATCATACTTCAACAAATAGAGAGAGGGATTTGTTGGCAGTTGATCTAGAATGATGGTTTTCCACTGGGTGACTGTTTCATTGGCTTCCTTCCAGCCGTGAGAAATTCTGCGGCCGACAATATTCTCCAGGGCCTCAAAAGGCCTACTCAGTTTTGGCTTCTGGAGAGATGACCCATTCCTCTTCTGGACAGGTGGCATGCATCTCATACTAAGAGGCATCTTCATCATGGCTGTAGACTTACTGAGATTGGCCACTGACCTCCTGGTCCGCTGTTTCTTGGCTATCTTTCTGTGCTTGGGCTTCATAGCTGCCCACTCTCTAGGTTGAAAGAACTTTCCTTCTGTTTAATTCAGAAACAAAGTCGTGGCCTCAACCATGAGTGCCTGCAAGGATAACAAGGGGAGGCTATGAGGTCAAGTCTCTTTTCTGGAAGAACTGTGGTGCAGGAGACAAAGATATTGATCAACAGGTTTGCATACCTAACTGTAATTTTCTCTTAAGAAATAAATAGGAGCTAGGCGGCGGAAGCACCGGCGCGCAGGCAGGCCTGGGCGGCGGAGGCACCAGCACGCTGGCAAGTCCGGGCGGCAGAGGCACTGGCGTGCAGGCAGGCCCGATTGGCGGAGGCACCGGCAGTCAGGCCCGGCAGGCAGGCCTAGGCGGCAGAAGCACCGGCGCGCAGGCAGGCCCAGGTGGCGGAGGCACCGGCAGGCAGGCCTAGGCAGCGGAAGCACTGGCGCGCAGGCAGGCCCAGGTGGCGGAGGCACCGGCAGGCAGGCCTAGGCGGCGGAAGCACCTGCGCACAGACAGTTCCGGCCGGCGGAGGCAGCGGCAGGCAGGCCAAGGCGGCGGAAGCAACGGCGCGCAGGCAGGCCCGGACAGCGGAGGCACCAGCACGCAGGCAAGTCTGGGTGGCAGAGGCACCGGCGTGCAGGCAGGCCCGGGTGGCGGAGGCACCGACAGTCAGGCCCGGCAGGCAGGCCTAGGCGGCGGAAGCACCGGCGCGCAGGCAGGACCAGGTGGCGGAGGCACCGGCAGGCAGGCCTAGGCGGCGGAAACACCAGCGCACAGACAGTTCCTGGCGGCGGAGGCACCGGCAGGCAGGCCCGGGCGGCGGAGGCACTGGATACAGGATAGTGCGGGCAAGAAACAGTGAAGCCTGCTCTGAGAGCAGATTGCCCCTCTACAATTAAATCAAACCCAATAGATAGCATCAGTAAGAGGAGATGGGCAGACGCCAAGGCAAGAATTCACCCAACAATCTGAAAAACAACATGAAAACACCAGAACCCAATGATCTTACAGCACAAGGACTTGAACACCCTATCACAGGAGAAGAGGAAAAAACTGACTTTTTGAAAGCAATAGAGTCCCTTAAACAACATGTAAAAAACGCCCTCATAGAAATGGATGAGAAGTATTACAAAAAGTTTGAAGAAATGAGTAAATACGTAAATGATACCCTGGGAAGCCAAGAAAACACGATCAAACAGGTAATGGAAACAGTCCAAGAATTGAAAACTGAAATGGAAGCAAGGAAGAAAACACAAACTGAGGACCAGCTGGATATGGCAAATATAGGTCAATGAGCAGAGACTACAGAAACAAGCATAATCAATAGAATACAAGAGATAGAAGAAAGAATCTCAGATTCTGAAGACAACATAGAGAAAATAAACGGACTGATCAAAGAAAACACCAAAACCACCAAATTCTCATCACAAAACATTCAGGAAATATGGGACACAATAAAAAGACCAAACCTAAGAATAATAGGGATAGAAGAAGGAGAAGAGGCACAGCTCAAAGGTCCAGAAAACATTTTTAACAAAATTATGGAAGAAAACTTCCCCAACATAAAGAAAGATATTCCTTTGAATATTCAAGAAGCATACAGAACACCAAACAGACTGGATCAAAAAAAAACGTCCCCTCGCCATATAATAATCAAAACACAAAATATACAGATTAAAGAAAGAATATTAAGAGCTGCAAAGGAAAAAGGCCAAGTAACTTATAAAGGTAAACCGATCAGACTTACACCTGACTTCAATATGGACACCATTAAAGCCAGAAGGTCCTGGATAGATGTACTACAGAAACTAAGAGACCATGGATGCAAACCCAAACTACTATACCCAGCCAAGCTATCGTTCACTATCAATGGAGAAAACAAGACATTCCAGGATAAGAACAAATTTAAACAATACGTTGCCACAAATCCAGCCCTACAGAAAGTAATAGAAGGAAAATCACAACCCAAGGAATCCAACATTGCCAACACTGCCTACAATAACCCAGGTATCTAGCGACCCTTCAACAGCACAACTCAAAGAAGGGAGACACACAAACTCTTCTACCAAAAGCAGTAAGAATAACCGGAGTTAACAACCACTGGTCATTAATATCACTTAATATTAATGGTCTCAATTCACCAATAAAAAGGCACAGGCTAAGAGATTGGATACGAAAACAGGATCCAACAGTCTGCTGTTTGCAAGAAACTCATCTCAACCACAAAGACAGGCATCTACTCAGAGTAAAGGGTTGGGAAAAGGTTTTTCAAGCAAATGGTCCTAAGAAAAAAGCAGGTGTGGCCATACTAATTTCTAACAAAACTGACTTCAAACTAAAATCAATCAGAAGAGATCGACAGGGACACTTTATACTCATAACAGGAACGATACAGCAGGATGAAGTCTCAATCCTGAATATCTATGCCCCTAATATAAAAGCACCCACGTATGTAAAAGAAATACTGCTAAAACTCAAGGCAGACATCAAATCACACACACTAGTAGTAGGAGACTTCAACACACCTCTCTCACCAATGGACAGGTCAATCAGACAGAAAACTAATAGAGAATTAAGAGAATTGTTGGAGGTAATGAATCAAATGGACTTAACAGACATCTATAGAACACTCCACCAAATAGGAAAGAATACACCTTCTTCTCTGCAGCTCATGGAAACTTCTCAAAAATTGACCACATACTTGGAAACAAAGGAAACCTCCACAGATACAAAAAAATATCAGTGTCCACCTGTGTCTTATCAGATCACCACGGATTAAAGTTAGAAGCCAACAACAATGCTACCCCCAGAAAGCTGACAAACTCATGGAAACTGAACAGTCAACTACTGAACCACACCTGGGTCAAGGAAGAAATTAAGAAAGAAATTAAAGTCTTCCTTGAATTTAATGAAAACAAAGAGACAACATACTCAAACCTATGGGACACGATGAAAGCAGTGCTAAGAGGAAAGTTCATAGCACTAAGTGCCCACTAAAGAAAATGGTGAAAGTATACATTGGGGATTTAACAGCACACCTGAAAGCTCTAAAAAAAAAAAGAAGCAGACACGCCCAGGAGGAGTAGAAGACTGGAAATGATCAAACTGAGGGTTGAAATCAACAAAATAGAAACACAAAAAACAGTCCAAAGAATCAATGAAACAAAAAGTTGGTTCTTGGAGAAAATCAACAAGATTGACAAACCCCTATCCAAACTAATTAAACGACAGAGAGAGAACACACAAATAAATAAGATCAGAAATGAAAAGGGGGACATAACCACAGACACAGAGGAAATTCAGAGAATCATTAGATCTTACTACAAAAGCCTGTATGCCACAGAACTGGAAAATACAAAAGAAATGGACACTTTTTTAGATAAGTACAATATACCAAACCTAAACCAAGACCAGGTGAACGATCTAAATAGACCTGTTAGTCGCGAAGAATTAGAAACAGTTATCAAAAATCTCCCTTCCAAAAAAAGCCCAGGGCCAGATGGTTTCAATGCAGAATTCTACCAGAACTTCCAAGAAGAGGTAATACCTATACTTCTTAATGTATTTCACAATATAGAAACAGAAGAGTCATTGCCAAATTCCTTTTATGAAGCTACAGTTACCCTGATACCAAATATTTTACAAATTTTTTAATTTACAATGTTTGTTCATAAGAGGGGAGAAATTGTCAGGGTATTTGAGACAGAGTCTCAGAGGGTTCTCATTTCCTTCTTTTTCTTCTGTTCACATTTTTATTGATTATTTGGGAATCTCACATTATGTGCCTCCATGGTGCTCACCTCCCAGTCTTCCCATGTCTACTTCCTGTCCACCATGATCTCCCCACTTCAAAAAAGACAAGTCTATTGTATATTGACTGTATATTCACTGAAATGCAGAATTCTACCAAACTTCCAAGAAGACCTAATACCTATACTCCTTAATGTATTCCACAATATTGAAACAGAGAAGTCATTGCCAAATTCTTTTTATGAAGCTGAAGTTACTCTGATACCAAAACCACACAAAGACACAACCAAGAAAGAGGACTACAGGCCAATCTCACTCATGAACATCGACGCAAAAATACTCAATAAAATACTGGCAAACCGAATCCAAGAACACATTAGAAAAATTATCCATTATGATCAAGTAGGCTTCATTCCAGAGATGCAGGGCTGGTTCAACATACGAAAATCTATCAATGTAATCCATCATATAAATAATCTGAAAGAAAAAACCATATGATCATTTCATTAGATGCTGAAAAAGCATTTGACAAATTTCAACATCCCTTTATGATAAAGGTCTTTGAGAGATTAGGAATACAAGGGTCATTCCTAAGTATAATAAAAGCTATTCATAGCAAGCCGTCAGCTAACATTAAATTAAATGGAGAGAAACTCAAAGCTATTCCACTAAAATCAGGAACACGACAAGGTTGTCCACTCTCTCCATACCTCTTTAATATAGTGCTTTCTGAAATTCTAGCAATAGCAATAAGACAACATAAGGGGATCAAAGGGATTCAAATTGGAAAGGAAGAAGTTAAACTTTCATTATTTGCAGACGATATGATAGTGTACATAAGCGACCCCAAAAACTCCAGCAAAGAACTCCTTTAGCTGATAAACACCTTTAGTAGCCTTTCAGGATACAAGATTAATTCCAAAAAATCAGTTGCCCTCCTATAAGCAAAGGATAAGGAATCAGAGAGGAAAATCAGAGAAGCATCACCCTTCACGATAGCCACAAATAGCATAAAATATCTTGCGGTAACTCTAACCAAGGAGTGAAGATTTATTTGTCAAGAACTTTAAGTCTATTAAGAAAGAAATTGAGGAGGATACCAGAAAATGGAAGGATCTCCCTTGCTCCTGGATTGGGAGGATCAACATAGTAAAAATGGCAATTCTACCCAGGGCAATTTATAGATTCAATGCAATCCCCATTAAAATCCCATTAAAATTCTTCACAGATCTTAAGAGGACAATAATCAACTTTATATGGAGAAACAAAAAACCCAGGATAGCCAAAACATTCTTACATAATAAAGGATCATCTGGAGGCATTACCATCCCTGACCTCAAACTCTATTACAGAGCCTCAGTATTGAAAACAGCTTGGTATTGGCATAAAAACAGAGAAGTCGATCAATGGAACCGAGTAGAAGACCCTGATTTTAACTCACAAACATATGAACACCTAATATTTGATAAAGGAGCTAAAAGTATCAATGGAAAAATGAGAGCATCTTCAACAAATTATGCTGGCAGAACTGGTTGTCAACCTGTAGAAGAATGAAAATAGACCATGCACAAAACTCAAGTCCAAATGGATTAAAGACCTCAATATTTGTATGAAAAAACTGAACCTGATAGAAGAAAAAGTGGGAAGTACTCAACAACATATGGGTTCAGGAGATCACTTCCTACGTTTATCCCCTGCAGCACAGACATTAAGGACAACATTGAATAAATGGGACCTCCTGAAACTGAGTAGCTTCTGTAAAGCAAATGACACTGTCACTAAGACAAAAAGGCAACCCACTGACTGGAGAATATCTTCACCAACCCTGCAACAGACAAAGGTCTGACTCCAAAATATATAAAGAACTCAAGAAACTAGACGTTAAAATGATAATTAACCCATTAAAAATGGGGCATTGAACTGAACAGAGAATTCTCAACAGAAGAAATTCAAATGGCCAAAAGACACTTAAGGTCATGCTCAACCTCCTTAGCAATAAGGGAAATGCAAATTAAAACAACTTTGAGATACCATCTTACACCTGTCAGAATGGCTAAAATCAAAAACACCAAGGATAGCCTTTGCTGGAGAGGTTGTGGAGAAAGGGGCACACTCATTAGTTGCTGGTGGGAATGCAAACTTGTGCAACCACTTTGGAAATCCGTATGGCGATTTCTCAGGAAATTTGGGATCAACCTACCCCAAGATCCAGTAATACCACTATTGGGAATATACCCAAGAGATGCCACATCAAATGACAAAAGTATCTGTTCAACTATGTTCATAGCAGCATTGTTTGTAATAGCCAAAACCTGGAAACAACCTAGATGCCCTTTAATGGAGGAATGGATGAAGAAAGTGTGGATATATACATATTAGAGTACTACTCAGCAGTAAAAACAATGACTTCTCGAAAATTGCGTGCAAATGGATGGAAATAGAAAACACTATCCTGAGTGAGGTATCCCAGACCCAAAAAGAGGAACATGGGATGTACTCACTCATAATCGGTTTCTAGCCATAAATAAAGGACATTGAGCTTATAATTTGTGATCCTAGAGAAGCTAAATAAGAAAGTGAACCCAAAGAAAATCGTATAGTCATCTGCCTGGAGAGGGGAAGTAGACAAGATTGCAGGGCAAAAACTGGGAACTTGCCGTTGAAGTGGCATGGGGCAAAGGGGAAATGGGATGAGAAACATGAGAAGGGGAGGATGGGAGGAGCTTGGGGGATTGGGATGGTTTGGATATAGGAAGGGTGGATACGGGAGCAGCGAAGTATATATCCTAACTAAGGGAGCCATCTTAGGGTTGGCAAGAGACTTGACTCTAGAGGGGTTCGCAGGTGTCCAGGGAGATGTCCCCAGCTGGTACCTTGGGCAACTGAGGAGAGGGAACCTGAAATGACCCTATCCTATCCTGATGAATGTCTTACATATCACCTTAGAACCTTCATCTGGCAATGGATAGAGGTAGAGACAGAGACTCATTTTGGATCAATGGTCTGAGCTCTTGAGGTCCAAATGAGGCGCAGAAGGAGAGAGAACATGAGCAAAGAAATCAGGACCACGAGGGATGCACCCACTGTGACAGTGGATCTGATTTATTGGGAGCCTACCAAGCCCAGGTCGTCTGGGACTGAATAAGCATGGGTTAAAACTGGACTCTCTGAGCATGGTGGACAATCAAGGCTGATGAGAAGCCAAGGACAATGGCACTAGGTTTCGATCCTAGTACATGAACCTGCTTTGTGGGAGCTTAGCCTTTTTAGATGCTCACCTTCCTTGACGTAGATAGAAGACCTTCGTCTTCCCGCAGGGCAGAGAATTTGGACTGCTCTTCAGTATTGAAAGGGAGGGGGAATGGTGGGAGGGCAGAGAAGAGGAGTGGGGATAGAGGGAGGGTGGTGGCGGGAGGGAGCAATCTTTGGGAGGAGGGGAGTTAAATGGGAAACGGGGAGCAGGTGGAAATATTAATTAAAAAAGAATAAAAACAATGGTGTTTTCTAGTTGAAATGCTAATCCTGATACATTATTGCAAAGAACAGTGTCTTGCTGGCAACTCTATCTTGAGAAGTCTGTACCCACCCTTACTACTGTGTGTACAACTGCCCCTTTCCTTAACACACACACACATACACACATATGCGTGTCTTTATTTATATTAAACCATTTTCTTAAAAAAAAATACCTCGAACTTTTAGGAAAAAACAATTCTGCTCATGCCAAAAAAAAGTAAGAAAAAAAAGCAGTAGGTAGAGGTCAGTGGTGAAGAACCTGAGTGCAAGAAGCCCTGAGTGATATATAAAACAAATGAGCACATGTAAAATGTTAAACATCATTAACAACAAGAATTAAAATGAAAACTACAATGAAGCCTGATGCAGTAGCTCACATAGAGGCAGGAGAACACCAGGAGGTCAAGAGCAGCCTCAGTTACCTAAGAACCAGTTGGAAAAAAACAAAACACAAAACACCTACAGTTAAAACTTTTACATATATAAGAGACTAACCAAACTTGTAAAGATGGCAACACCAAATGCTAGTAATGATATGAAGGAATTAGAACATTTTGGCAAGCAAGTTAGTTACTATAACACTAGCAATTCTACTCATGGATAAGCTAAAAGAATCAAAAGCAGATGTTCAGCTGGGCGGTGGTGGCACACAGCTTTAGTCCCACCACTCATGAGGCAGGGGCAGGCGGATCTCTGTGATTTAGAGGCCAGCTTGGTCTACAAGAGGTAGTTCCAGGACAGTTTCCAAAAGCTACAGAGAAACCATGTCTCAAAAAGAACAAAACAAAACAAAATTTTAAAAAAAGAAAAGAAAAGCATATGTTCAAAGACAAATCTATATGTATATGTTTATATAAGAGCTTTGTTTATAATAGCCAAGACCCAGAGACAACCAAGATGTCTTCATGAGTAAATGATAAATTGTGGTACAGTTATACTGCGGCAAACTACTCGGCAATTAAAAAAAAGTACACTGTTGCTACATTATAACAAAAGGATAAACCTCAGCGCTAAGTGGAAAAAGTCAGTCCTAGAATGTTAGGTAGGGTATATAAGATATGGTTCTTTGAAAACCTGATATAAAACACATGACTGGTTGTCAGGTTGGAAGAGAAAATACAGGCAGAGGGAAATGGACCAAGCTATAAGAAAGGTACCCTGAGCATTCCTTGTGATGATGAAGTATGTCAATTTAATTATCAAGGTACAATATCAATACTGTGGACCTGACATCGTAGTATTTATAAGATGTTATCAATGGGGAAAACTGAGTAAAGAGTACAGAGGAATCCCTGTATTATTTTGTTCAACTACATGCAAATTTATAGTCATCTAAAAATGATTCAAACCTAAAAGATACATTCACTCAGATCCACATCTATTTTAAATGTTTTCTTGCCAGCGGTTCTCATTGTGTACCCCAGACTACCTTAGAACTTGATACACAGACCAGGCTGCATACAAATTTGAGTTTCTCCTGCCTCCACTTCCCAAGTTCTGGGATGACAGGCTTGCACCACCATGACTATCTGAATGCTTTCAATTATATTTCCTTTGGACTTCAAGAGCTATTCTCACCCCACCTTCTTCTTTGTTTCTCCAAGGCTCATGGTCTCCACTGACCACCCTTCTTTACCAATGTCATAAAGTCCTTCACCTCACACAAACCCAAACATTTGGCCGGTTCTATTATTACCAAATGTGCTCCATAAAAGCCACTCCTTAAATCAAAGTCCATATGAAAACCAATCAGGTCCAGAGTCTGTTATTTTTATACATCCATATTGCTTGACAAGATCACATTCCATACAGAACCTTTTGAAGTTTACTGTTTACTCACATCAGAGCTTCCCCAGGAAAGACATTGTTTTCACAGCAATGATGCTTGCTCACTTACTTGACTATTTCACCAAACAATGTGTGTTTCAAAGTTCTAAATTACAGGAAATAGGAGGAAGAATTTTTAAAAATTGCGAGCACAAATGTAACGAAACAAGTAAAGACACACTTTCAAAAGAGAAGAAAAATACAAGTTTTAAAAGTACAGATGCTGCCTGGAGTGGTGAGACAAGCCTCTAATCCCAGCACTTGGGAGTCAGAGGCCGGTGGATCTCTCCATTCCAGGACAGCCTGGTCTACAGACAAAGTTCCAGGATAGCCAGGACTACACAGAGAAACCCTGCATCAAAAAACCCAAAAGAATAATACAGATGCAGCCAATAAAAAGAATGAAACTAGACAGGGAATATGTATGAAGAAACTGGTATTCTACTCTGTATACCAGAACAACAAACATGCTTGAGATCATATCAGGCCAATAAAACCTCCTACAAAACCAGGTCTATAAAGTCTATTCTTCTGCAATTTTAACAACAACAACAAAAAAGAAAACTATGTAAAGTGAGGGCAGCAAAATGACTTAGCAAGTAAAAGTACTTGCTGCACATGCCTAATAAACTACATTCAATCACCAGAATCCACATGAAGGTGGAACGAGAGTACAGAATCTGCAAACTTGTACTCTGATTCTACACACACATCAAAGCACACAAACATATGCACACACATACACACAAAAACGTAACTTTTTAAAATTTTATATAAAGCAATACTTTAATTAAACATCATTTTGACAAATGAACATCATTACTTATCTAACATACAATGTAACAATTACGTAGATTCTAAAACTCCAAAAGAATGAAAATATTCAAATATCCCAGGTTCGGTGATGTTCACCCATAACGCCAGCATTAAGGTAGAATTGGCAGAAGGAATGATTCATCCTAAACTTCATGAGTTCCAGGCCAGCTTAGACTACAGAAGACTATGTAAGACTATTGAAATAAATAAATAAATAAATAAATAAATAAATAAATAAACTAAATACATAAATAAGCTAAATACATAAATACCCAAATACTTAGAACTATTTGTGGCTATTATTACTGGTTTAGCTTTTCCATAATCACCAATCTATTCTCAAAGCACATAACTAAATGAAGAACCAAATGTAGTACAACGCTAGATGCATGTTAAATCTTCAAGACATAACCTTATGTAGCACTTTACAGAGTCCTAACTCTATATGCACCATTACAAAAACCACTAAAGCTGGGTGTCTGATCCCATGCCTTCAATAGTCTGGAGGCAGAGACAGGCAGATCCTTTGAGTTCGTAGCCAGAAAGGACTACATAGCAAAACCCTGTCTCAAAACACAAAACAAATAACACTGACGCTAACTACTGTGTTCTAGACTGCTTAGATGTTTCAATATGTAGCTTATATTTTAAAGTCCTAAATTAGTTGTACAAATATCTATTACATGCTTAAATTTATTACTCACTTATTGAGAATTATCTAAACTCTTAAAAAAAAAACTTCATCTGGAGCAGGATAAGTTACAGACATTTCAATTAAATTATTTCCTTAGTCAGAAATAAATGTTCCAGCCAGCATAGTTTCTACATTACTTATCTTTTTTAACTTTATTTAACTTTATTTCATGTGCATTGGTATAACGATGTCAGATTCTCTTGAACTGGAGTTACAGACAGCTGCGAGCTGCCATTTGGGTGCTGGGAATTAAACCAGGGTGTAGCATGAGGGAGCTGGTTGGTTGGGGTTAATGTCGCGCCCGGTACCCCACAGAAACAGCTGACCTGAGCTAGTGAGAGCTCACTGACTCTGGACTGACAGCGGGGGAACCTGCAGAAGACCAAATTAGGCCCACTGAATATGGGGGACAGTGTAAGGCTTGGGCAGTCTGTGTGGCCACAGGCTATAGGACCAGGTTTTATCTCTAGTACTTGAACTGGCATCTAGGAGCACATTCTTTTTGGAGGGATAACGTTGCTCAGGGGAGGGCCTTGGTCCTGCCTCAAGGTGAAGTGTCAAACTTTGTTGACTCCCCACAGGAAGCCTTACCCTTTATGAAGAGTGGATGGGGGAGTGGGATGGGGAAGGTGAGGGAAGCAGGAGGAGAGGAAGGGGTGGGAACGGGGATAGTTATGTAAAAGGAGGAGACTGTATGTTTTTAAAAATCTTAATTAAAAAAAGTAAAGATAAAAATGAAATATTCTTCTGATGTCTATTTTTTTACAAGTAAAAATCTTGGAGAATGGAGCAATCTGATTTTCTAATTGGCAGCTGCTATACACTCCCTTGCTCTAAGTGCCTTCAGCAAAGGGGATGTCAGTCAAGCAGACAACCAAATCACCCTTACACCACTGGAAATTTGGAACATTCTGGGACTGCCTTAGGGAAGCTGCACAATGATCACAACTGCTTGCTCTAATCTCCAGAAAGGAAAACATGAGTCCACACACACACACACACAAAAAAAAAAACAGGACATAGGACATTGTTCTCAACAATCCCAAAATGGAAATGATCAAAATATGCATCACCTTCATGAACAAAAAAATGTGATACAAGTACATTCATACAATGGAGTTTATTCAGCAATAAAAAGAAATAAATTCAGATACATAGCCATATGGATAAACCTTGAAAACATTTCTGTAAGTAGCAAAAAAATAATTCCTGTATAAATTTATTTAAACAACATGGCCAGATGTCCAAAGCAGCAAGTGGGATGCCGAATGTGGTGGTGCACAACTGTAATTCCAGCATTTAGGAGGTGGGGCAAAAAGACCTAGAGCTCAAAGTTATTCAAGAACAGCCTTGAAAAAAATAAACAAAACAGAAAAGGAAGAATGACATGGAAGAGAGACAAATAATGAACAGTGATTCTCAACGAATATGTGTTTGTTTGGGGAAGGTAAAATAGTCCTAAATTAGACTGTGGTGATTGCTGCACAACTCTACCAATATAATGCAAGCCACTCAGTTACACATTTATTTGTTTGTTTGTTTGTTTGTTTGTTTATTTCTGGTTTTTCAAGACACGGTTTGTATGTGAAACAGACCTGGCTTTGAAAGAACCCACAGGGGACTAACTGCCTGCCTCTGCCTCCTGAGGGCTGGGATTATAGGTGTTCATCACCACCACCTAGGCAGTTACACATTTTAAACAATATTTAGATCATATGCTATCATATGAATTATATCTCAGTATAGCTACTTTTGAAAGATAGTGTTTCATATACTACAGGCTGGTCTGGAACTTGCAATGTAGCCAAAGATGACTCTCTTATCTCCCTGACTTCCTGCTGTCACCAACCAAGTGCTGGGATACATGCATGAACACTTGGCTATAAAGCTATTTTTAAAATGGCAATGTATTTTATTATTCAAGGTAAAAATTTTAAAAACAAAATTTTAAGTACAATTAGAGTGAATGCGAATTGCTCTGACCCACCAAGCAAAATACGGAAATGACTACTAGTTAAATAATGTGATAAATAAGAGTAGAAATACAGATATGGGATTTGAAAAATGAAAAACAGAGCTACTGTTCACAACTTATTTGGAATAAGAATGTTAGTACTCGAGATGTGAAGGTAATACGGTGGTGACATCATAACCCCATTGATCACAAGATTGACAGGCTGATATGGCTAGCCAGGAAGGTGTTCTTTTCCTTCCTCGCTGTTCTAAGTGTGACCTTCTCAATCTGGACTTAAGAGGATTGCCCTCTATGATAATTGACTTTCTTCAGCCAAGGGTTGAAGTATAGCTGTATTTTTATGCCGCAGCCTCTAAAGAAGCTCTCGGCTGGGCATAATTGGTAAATGCCTTAATCACATCTGGAGAAGCAAAGGCAGGCAGATTTCTGTAAGTTCAAGGACAGCATGATCCATGTGGCCATGCAGGGGTGGAAAAATTGCTCAGAAGTTAAGAGCACTGACTGCTCTTCTAGAGGACCTGGGTTCAATCCCAGCATCCACATGGTGGTTCACAACCATCTCTAGTGAGATCTCCTGCCACCTTCTAGAATGCAAAAATACATGCAGGCAGAATTCTATATACATAATTGATGGAGGAAGTTCATTGGTTAAAAAATAAGGAAACTGCTTGGCCCTCATAGGTTAGTATATAGGTGGCTGGAGTAAACAGAACAGAATGCTGGGAGGAAGAGGATGTGAGCTTATACACCTTAGCTCTGCTCTCTGGGGCAGATGCGATGAAGCTCCGACCCAGGATGGAAGTAGGCTAAAATCTTCCTGGTAAGAGCACCTTGGGGTGCTATACAGATTATTAGAAATGGTCTAGTCCAGGTGCGAGGTAGCAGAGAAGAGGCTAGATATAATAGGCTAAGCAATGTTTAAAAGAATACAGTTTGTGTGTTGTTATTTTGGGACATAAGCTAGCCAGGCGACCAGGAACTGGGGCAGCAGGAACACAGCCTGCAGCTCCTACTACAGAATGGTGCCCAACGTGGGGCTCGAACCCACAACCCTGAGATTAAGAGTCTCATGCTCTACTGACTGAGCTAGGTGGGACGATGACACCCTGCGGATCTTATTCGATCCCAATATGGTATGATAGACCACGCCCTCCTGGAATGTTGTTGTGAACACCCTCAAAAAATTGCTTTATTATAAGGAACTAATAGTTATGTCACTGTAAGGTTTAGGAGTCATGTGGTTTCACAAAGAAAAAAGAAGTCCATGAGTACAAGGTACAGTCAGC
This sequence comes from Chionomys nivalis, assembly GCF_950005125.1. Lineage (NCBI taxonomy): Eukaryota > Metazoa > Chordata > Mammalia > Rodentia > Cricetidae > Chionomys > Chionomys nivalis. The sequence continues at coordinate 12,479 of NW_026646937.1, read as the reverse complement.
AGTGAAGGGGAACAGACAAGACAGGGTTGAAGAACTCTACAAAATGTGTATATGTGTTTGTGCATGATACATGCATGGCCATAAGTCTGTGTGTGGTTGTTTGTGTGTGGCTGTCTGTGTGTCCTCACCCTTTGAGCACAAACGTAGACCAGGAATATTAATCAAATGCTTTTGTTCCTTAAATCTTTTTGCTTGTTTTTTGAGACAGGGTTTCTCTGTGTTTACTTGGTTGTCCTGGAACTGGCTCTCTAGACCAGGCTATCCTTGAACTCACAGAGATCTGCCTGCATCTAGCTCCCCATCTTGAGGCAAATGGGTGCTTCCCTACTTTAATCTTGGAGACAGGGTGTCTCACTGATATGGGCTAGCAAGTTCCCACACCTGCTCCCTTCCCCAGCAGGCGAAGATGACACAAGGATGGTGGCATGTCCTGTTGCCACACAGTCCCGTCCACCCATCTCGCCAGCCCTGGTCTCCAGATTTGATAATTCAGAACATTTAGAATTTACCTATTCTTTTGGAGACAGGTTTCCATTCAGCCTGGAACTCACCCATGCCTACCCTGACCTGGAGGTTTTCCTACTTAACATGGCAGAGTGGCTCGAGAGCAGGAATTCCTGCAGTGGGCAGTTAGAGTTGAGAAGATGAGGATCCTGCTCAAGGTCATCGCTGGCTACAGAGTGGCCAGCCTGGGCTATATGAGTCCTTGATTAACCCACAATACTAACAGTGATTCAGTGCAGCTAAGGAGGACCTGAAGCAGCAGCATCTTCAGGACTATAAAGTCAGCCTAGACTACATACACACTGTGTTTCAGTCCAGCACGACTTAGAGGGCAAGACTCTGTATGTGATGTTGGGGGGTCTTCTGTTTTGTGTTGATTTCATTGGTTAATAAAGAAATTGCCTTGGCCATTTGATAGGCCAGCACTTAGGTGGATGGTGTAGACAGAACAGAATGCTGAGAGGAAGAGGGAAGGGAGGCAATCCCCATGCCTCTTCCCTCTGGGCCAGATGCCATGGAACCAGCCATCAGGACAGACACGCTGATTCTTTCCCGGTAAGCCACAACCTCGTGGTGCTAAACAGATTATTAGAAATGGGTTAATCAAGATATGAGAATTAGCCAATAAGAAGATAGAACTAGAGAGCAGTGAGTGCCTGACTAGAGGGCAGGCCTCAAGGTCCCTGCCAGTGAAGACGGGCCCCTGCTGCTGGGGCTGCAGTGTCTGCTGTGTTCTCCTGGACCCGCTCTGCCTGCCTCCTACTTGCCTTGGTCCCTGGCTCATTGGGGCTACCAGGAGTCGCTGTGTAGGTGCTGAGAAGTTCCATCTGAATGGGTGAGTATGTGCTATCCTGGGGCAGACTGTCCCGGTAGAGAGCACAAACACCCCTCCCCCAGGTCCTGCTGTAGGGATTTCTTTCCTTCACACACGCCCCCACCCCCAGCCCCAAGACTGCCTTGTCTGCAAGGTCTTTTGCTGTGGAACAGCTTCCTGCCCTTTCACTAAGGCTACCAACCCAGAGCAGTGAGTGCCTGACAAGAGAGCAGGCCTCAAGGTCCCCGACAGGGAACGCGGGCCCCTGCTGCTGGGGCTGCTGGGTCTGCTGTGCTCTCCTGGACCCGCTCCTCCTGCCTCCTACTTCCCTTGGTCCCTGGCTCATTGGGGCTACCAGGAGTCCCTGTGTAGGTGCTGAGAAATTCCATCTGGTCGTGTGAGTGTGTGCTATCCTGGAGTACACTGTCCCAGTAGAGAGCACAAACCCCCCTTCACTAAGGCTACCCAACCAGAGCAGTGAGTGCCTGCATAGTGGGCAGGCCTCAACAACCCCCGAAAGGGAGTGCAGGCACCTCCAGCTTGTACTGCAGTGTTGCCTGTGTTCTACTTTACCCTGCCCTAACCATGCATTCGCCCTTTTTTTCCACGGGTCATTGGAATACAAGGTGTCCCTGTTTTGGTGTTGAGGAGTTCATCTGGAAGGGAACAGTTCCTGCCCCTACACTGAGAAGATACACCCAGAGAGTTAGTCACAGCAAAGACTGGTCCAAGACACCAGGCCTCTCCTGGCTCCATTTGAAGGAAGAGATGGGCAGGCACCAATGCAAGAATTCCCCCAACAAATTGAAAGGCAACGTGACATCATCAGAATTCAGGAATCCCAAAATAAGAAGTGTACACCCTAATCCAGAAGAATTAGAAGAATTCGACTCAAAAGTGAATTATATGAAAATAATAGAGGACCTTAAACAGGAGGTGAAAAACTGCCATAATCAATTAGAGATTACAAACAAAAAGGTAGAGGAAATGAATAAATCCCTCAAAGATACCCAAGAAAACCAAAGGAACCAAGAAAAAGTAATCAAACAGGTAAGGGAAGTGGTTCAATACTTGAAGAATAAAGTAGAAGTAATAAAGAAAACACAAACCGAGGGAAGGATGGAGATGGAAAATTTGAATAAATGAACAGGACCTAAAGAGACAAGTACTACCAACAGATTACAAGAGATAGAAGAAAGAATCTCAGACACTGAGGATACCACAGAGAAAATAAATACTCTATTCAAAGAAAACAGAATAACCAACAAATTTTCATCACAAAACATTCAGGAAATCTGGGACACAATAAAAAGACCAAACCTAAGAATTATAGGGATAGAAGAAAGAGAAGAAGTACAGCTCAAAGGTCCAGAAAATATACTTAATAAAATTATAGAAGAAAACTTTCCCTACCTTAAGAAAGATATTCCTTTGAAGGTCCAAGAAGCATACAGAACACCAAATCGACTGGATCAAAAAAAAAACATCTCCTCGTCATATAATAATCAAAACACAAATATACAGAAGAAAGAAAGGAGCTGCAAAGGATAAAGGTCAAGTTACCTATAAAGGTAAACCTATCAGACTAACACCTGACTTCTATATGGAAACCATAAAAGCCAGAAGGTCCTGGATAGATGTACTGCAGAAACTAAGAGACCATGGATTCAAGCCCAGACTACTATACCCAGCCAAGCTTTCGTTCACTATAAATGGAGAAAAAAAAAAATTTCCACGATAAAAAAAAATTTAAACAATACGTAGCTACAAATCCAGCGTTACAGAAAATAATAGAAGGAAAATCACAATCCAAGGAGTCCAACAATGCCCACAATAACTCAGACATCTAATGACCCTTCACCAGTACAACTTGAAGAAGGGAAACACACAAACTCTACTACCAAAAGAAAGAAGGAAAGAAAGAAAGAAAGAAAGAAAGAAAGAAAGAAAGAAAGAAAGAAAGAAAGAAAGAAAGGAAAAATGACCGGAGTTAACAAGCACTGGTCATTAATATCACTTAATATCAATGGACTCAACTCACCTATTAAGAGGCATAGGCTAAGAGATTGGATACAAAAACAGGATCCAACATTCTGCTCCTTACAAGAAACACACTTCAACCACAAAGACAGACATCTACTCAGAGTAAATGACTGGGAAAAGGTTTATCAAGCAAACGGACCTAAGAAACAAGCAGGTGTGGCCATACTAATTTCTAAGAAAGTTGACTTCAAACTAAAATCAATCAAAAGAGATGGAGATTGACATTTTTTACTCATAACAGGAACAATTCACCAGGATGAGGTCTCAATCCTGAATATCTATGCCCCTAATATAAAAGCACCCACTTATGTAAAAGAAACGTTACTAAAACTCAAGGCAGTCATCAAACCACACACACTAATAGTAGGAGATTTCAACACTCCTCTCTCACCAATGGACAGGTCAATCAGACAGAAACCTAACAGAGAAATAAGAGGATTAAGGGAGGTAATGAATCAAATGGACTTAACAGACATCTATAGAACATTGCACTCAAATAAGAAAGAATATACCTTCTTCTCTGCAGCTCATGGAACCTTCTCGAAAAAAGACCACATACTCGGTAACAAAGCAAACTTACACAGTTACAAAAAAATATCGGTAACCACCTGTGTCTTATCAGATCACCATGGATTAAAGTTAGATTTCAACAACAATGATATCCCCAGAAAGCCTATGAACTCATGGAAACTGGACAGTCAACTAGAGAACCACACCTGGATCAAGGAAGAAATAAATTAAAGTCTTTCTTGAATTCAATGAAAACAAAGGCTCAACATACTCAAACCTATGGGACACTATGAAAGCAGTGCTAAGAGGAAAGTTCATAGCATTAAGTGCCCACTTAAAGAACACAGAGAAAGCACACATAGGAGACTTAATAGCACACCTGAAAGCTTTAGAAAAAAAAGAAGCAGACTCACCTAGGAGAAGTAGAAGACTGGAAATAATCAAATTGAGGGCTGAAATCAACAAAATAGAAACACAGAAAACAATCCAAAGAATCAATGAAATAAAAGCTGGTTCATGGAGAAAATCAATAAGATTGATAAACCCCTATCCAAACTAATCAAACGGCGGAGAGAGAATACGCAAATTAACAAAATCAGAAACGAAAAGGGAGACATAACCGCAGACTCAGACGAAATTCAGAGAATCATTAGATCTTACTACAAAAACCTGTATGCCACAAAATTGGAAAATGTAAAAGAAATGGACAATTTTTTAGATAAGTACCATATACCAAATTTAAACCAGGATCAGGTGAACAATCTAAATAGACCTGTTAGTCGCGAAGAATTAGAAGTTGTTATAAAAAACCTCCCCACCAAAAAAAGCCCAGGTCCAGACGGCTTCACTGCAGAATTCTACCAGAACTTCCAAGAAGACCTAATACCTATACTCCTTAATGTATTTCACAATATTGAAACAGAGAAGTCATTGCCAATTTCCTTTTATGAAGCTGAAGTTACTCTGATACCAAAACCACACAAAGACACAACCAAGAAAGGGAACTACAGGCCAATCTCACTCATGAACATCGATGCAAAAATACTCAATTAAATTTTGGCAAACCGAATCCAAGAACACATCAGAAAAATTATCCATTATGATCAAGTAGGCTTCATCCCAGAGATGCAGGGCTGGTTCAACATACGAAAATCTATCAATGTAATCCATCATATAAATAAACAAAAAGTAAAAAACCATACGATCATTTCATTAGATGCTGAAAAAGCATTTGACAAAATTCAACATCCCTTTATGATAAAGGTCTTAGAGAGATTAGGAATACAAGGGTCGTTCCTAACTATAATAAAAGCTATTTATAGCAAGCCGTCAGCTAACATCAAATTAAATGGAGAGAAACTCAAAGCTATTCCACTAAAATCAGGAACACGACAAGGTTGTCCACTCTCTCCATACCTCTTTAATATAGTGCTTGAAATTCTAGCAATAGCAATAAGACAACATAAGGGGATCAAAGGGATTCAAATTGGAAAGGAAGAAGTTAAACTTTCATTATTTGCAGACGATATGATAGTGTACATAAGCGACCCCAAAAACTCCAGCAAAGAACTCCTTCAGCTGATAAACACCTTTAGTAGCGTTGCAGGATACAAGATCAATTCCAAAAAATCAGTTGCCTTCCTATACACAAAGGATAAGGAAGCAGAGATGGAAATCAGAGAAGCATCACCCTTCACGATAGCCACAAATAGCATAAAATATCTTGGGGTAAATCTAACCAAGGAAGTAAAGAAGTTATTTGACAAGAACTTTAAGTCAATGAAGAAAGAAATTGAGGAGGATACCAGAAAATGGAAGGATCTCCCTTGCTCTTGGATTGGGAGGATCAACATAGTAAAAATGGCAATTCTACCAAGGGCAATTTATATATTCAATGCAATCCCCATTAAAATCCCATCAAAATTCTTCACAGATCTTGACAGGACAATAATCAACTTTATATGGAGAAACAAAAAACCCAGGATAGCCAAAACAATCTTATATAATAAAGGATCATCTGGAGGCATTACCATCCCTGACCTCAAACTCTATTACAGAGCCTCAGTATTGAAAACAGCTTGGTATTGGCATAAAAACAGAGAAGTCGACCAATGGAACAGAGTAGAAGACCCTGATTTTATCCCGCAAACTGATGAACACCTAATTTTTGATAAAGAGCTAAAATTATTCAATGGAAAAAAGAGAGCATCTTCAACAAATGGTGCTGGCAGAGCTGGTTGTCAACGTGTAGAAGAATGAAAATAGATCCATATCTATCACCATGCACAAAACTCAAGTCCAAATGGATTAAAGACCTCAATATTAGTCTGAACACACTGAACCTGATAGAAGAAAAAGTGGGAAGTACTCTACAACATATGGGTTCAGGGGATCACTTCCTACGTTTATCCTCTGCAGCACAGACATTAAGGACAACATTGAATAAATGGGACCTCCTGAAACTGAGTAGCTTCTGTAAATCAAATGACACTGTCACTAAGACAAAAGGGCAACCCACTGACTGGGAGAAGATCTTCACCAACCCTGCAACAGACAAAGGTCTGATCTCCAAAATATATAAAAAACTCAAGAAACTAGACTTTAAAATGCTAATGAACCCAATAAAAAATGGGGCACTGATCTGAACAGAGAATTCTCAACAGAAGAAATTCAAATGGCCAAAAGACACTTAAGGTCATGCTCAACCTCCTTAGCGATAAGGGAAATGCAAATTAAAACAACTTTGAGATACCATCTTACACCTGTCAGAATGGCTAAAATCAAAAACACCAATGATAGCCTTTGTTGGCGAGGTTGTGGAGAAAGAGGCACACTCATTCATTGTTGGTGGGAATGCAAACTTGTGCAACCACTTTGGAAATCAGTGTGGCGATTTCTCAGGAAATTTGGGATCAACCTACCCCAAGATCCAGTAATACCACTATTGGGAATAAACCTAAGAGATACCCCATCAAATGACAAAAGTATCTGTCCAACTATATTCATAGCAGCATTGTTTGTAATAGCCAAAACCTGGAAACAACCTAGATGCCCTTCAATGGAGGAATGGATGAAGAAAGTGTGGAATATATCCATATTAGAGTACTACTCAGCAGTAAAAAACAATGTCTTCTCGAATTTTGCGTGCAAATGGATGGAAATAGAAAACACTATCCTGAGTGAGGTATCCCAGACCCAAAAAGAGGAACATGGGATGTACTCACTTATAATAGTTTTCTAGCCATAAATAAAAGACATTAAGCATATAATTTGTGATCCTAGAGAAGTAAAATAAGAAAGTGAACCCAAAGAAAATCATATAGTCATCTGCATGGAGAGGGGAAGTAGACAAGATTGCAGGGCACAAACTGGGAACTTGCGGGTGAGGTGGCATGGGGCAAAGGGGAAATAGGATGAGAAACATGAGAAGGGGAGGATGGGAGGAGCTTGGGGGATTGGGATGGTTGGGATATAGGAAGGGAGGATACGGGAGCAGCGAAGTATATATCCTATCTAAGGGAGCCATCTTAGGGTTGGCAAGAGACTTGACTCTTGAGTGGTTCGCAGGTGTCCAGGAATATGTCCCCAGCTGGTACCTTGGGCAACTAAGGAGAGGGAACCTGAAATGACCTTCTCCTATACTGATGAATATCTTGCATATCACCTTAGATCCCTCATCTGGCGATAGATCGAGGCAGAGACAGAGTCTCAATTTGGAGCAACGGTCTGAGCTCTTAAGGTCCGAATGAGGAGCAGAAGGAGGGAGAACATGAGCAAGGAAATCAGGACCATGAGGGATGCACCCAGCCACTGTGATGTGGAACTGATTTATTGGGAGCCCACCAAGGCCAGATGGTCTGGGACTGAATATGCATGGGTTGATTCTGGACTCTCTTAGCATGGCGGACAATGAAGACAGATGAGAAGCCAAGGACAATGGCACTAGGTTTTGATCCTAATACATGAACTGGCTTTCTGGGAGCTTATCCTGATTAGATGCTCACCTTCGTGTACATAGATAGAAGACCTTCGTCTTCCCGCAGGGCAGAGAATTTTTACTGCTCTTCAGTATCGAGAGGGAGGGGGAATGGTGTGGGGGGAGGAGAAGAGGATTAGGGATAGGGGGAGGAGAGTTGGGGGAGGGGCAATATTTGGGAGGAGGGGAGTGAAATGGGAAACGGGGAGCAGGTGGAAATTTTAATTAAAAAAGAATAAAAAAATAAAGAAAAGTTAACAGATGATTTGCAAAAAAAAAAAAAGAAAATTAAGGCGATGTAAGACATTTTCAGCTAAATGACAGTGGAGAGAATTTGCTGATAATGTGGCAGCACTATAAGAGATGCTAAATGAAAGTTTCAAGCTAAAGGAAAAATGCCATCGCATGGAATAAGGTCTTAAAAGGCAAAGAAATGATGTGAAATTAAAAATGTTGTTCTACATTCTATAAAGCTACTTAGCTTGTTAAAGTAAAGCTGGTGATAGTATATTGGGATTTAAGTATATTTAGAAGTGAAATAAAGAGCAGTGGTGCCGAGGATGGTAAAATAAATAAATAAATAAATAAATAAATAAATAAATAAATAAAAACTAATTTGGGGTCAATGTAAGATAATAAAACACACAAGCTTGATGTGTTAAAATTTTATTAATATACATTAAGTAAAAGCTATTAAAATAACAATAAAAAGCCTCATCATGCACATCCTTTCTAATTTGAATACCAGCAAAGGGACAACCAGCTTGTAGTTGAGATATCTGGACATGGGATACTTTTCCCGAATTCTCTTTATTAGTGATCGATGAATATTTTGGCTCCAAATTTTTTCGGAACCTTCTGGATGTTTCATTGTCCTTACTTTTTGTCAGAAAGATTTAAGATTAGTATTTATGTTGTCCCCACTATTTTTTGCATATTGGTTGCTCATTGCTCTTCTAACAGAATCCACAGAGAAAAAGGATTCTAAATTTGAATCAATCAGAGAGCTCCCAGTTCCAATTGGCTCAGATAGTGTAGGAAAATGAAATTCACCCAAAGATCCTGCTCTTCAGATCTCATCTGCTTCTTTTGAGAGGTGAAAGGAGACCTGGTCTTAGGCTTTTCCAACTTACATTATGCATCTGTTTATGTAGAGGTCAGAAGACAGCTTTTTCTCTCCCTTCACCACCACCATGTTCACACTTTTCTCTCTTGCATGTTCTGTCTGAATGTCTGTCATTTGAAGGAATGGAAATGCCCTTACAGAAGAGGAGATTATTGTCAACAAAGAAGCTTCTGTTTCCTTTGCTGGTTTTTTGTCTCAACGGATGATCTGTTCCCTTTTCCCTCTTCTTCCTTCCTCTCTGTCTTTCTCTTAAGTGGGCTGCTTCCTTTATTTTGGCAATCGATACATCATTGCAGGATTTACCCACTGGTGATGCCTATTTGAATTATTTACTGAGTAGTCTTTCTTTATGTTTCCTACTTTCCTGCAGCAGCTGTCTGCATTATCTGGATGAAGTCTCATACCATTAAACCCTCTTTACTTTGGCTTAAAAACTAATTTGGGGTCAATGTAAGATAATAAAACACACGAGCTTGATGAATTAAAATTTTATTAATATACATTAAAGTAAAAGACTATTAAAATAAAAAAGCCTCATCATGCACATCCTGGATTAATTTGAATACCAGCAAAGTAACACCCTTAGTGCATTTGAGTTATCTGGACATGGGATACTTCTACCCAATTCTCTTCATTTGTGATCAATATTTTGACTCCAATTTATTTCAGAAACTTCTGGAAGTTTCATTGTTCTTACTTTCTGTCAAAATTCTTTAAAATTAGTATTTATGTTGCCCCCCCTTTTCTTTGCATATTGGTTGCTCATTGCTCTTCTTACAGAAACTGCAGAGAAAACAGGTTCTAAATTTGAATCAATCAGAGAGCTCCCAGTTCCAATTGGCTCGAATAGTGTAGGAAAATTAAATTCACCCAAAGATCCTGCTCTTCACATCTCATCTGCTTGTTGAGAGGTGAAATGAGACCTGGTCTTAGGCTTTTCCAACTTACATTATTCATCTGTTAATGTGGAGGTTACAAGACAGCTGTCTAGACTCATGTTCTTCCTTCCACTCTCTGGGTCTTTGTTTCCTGGGTCTGTGCTGGTTTAATACTTATAATATGGCCTTGCCTTAGAACTCCTGGCAATCCTTGTGCTCGTTAGGTAAAACAAATTAAACAAAGCAAGGGCTTCCATATTAGGAGTCAAGAAAAACTTGAGTTTAGGAGATAGGTACATATGAGACAGACTGACAATGCATATCTTCACACATGGAAACACACATACAAACACACACACACACAGCCATATATTTGAGACAGGTTATCTCATTGAATCAGATGGTTATTGATTTTTCCAGAACAGGTGGTCTAATTGGTGTATAAGTTAGGATATGGTTGACTCTAGATCAAAGAGAGGTAGCTTAGTGCCAGACTTGGCCGAGAAGGGCCTAAGGATGTGTATGTGTGCCTTCATACATATGGAAGCTGTTTCATTCTTTGTGTGTGTGTATATATGTGTGTGTGTATTCATGAATGTGAGTGTAAGTGGGCATTGCCACAGTAAGCATGTGGGCTTGAGGAGAGGGGAGGACAACCCAGCATATCAGTAGTTGCCTTCCATTTTGTTTGATATGGTGTCTTTATTGTTTTTGTTGCTTATTCAAGGCTAGTTGACTAGCTAGCTTCTGAAGAGTCTCCTGTCTCCACCTCCCAATTTGTCTTAAGAGAACTGGACTTGCAGATACTTGTACACATCCTGATTTTAAGTAGCTTCTGAGAATTCAGACACAGTGCCTTTCACTTTCATGGCAAGTGTTTTGCCTACTGTGCCAACTTCCTGGCCCATGAGTTAATTAATGTTACTATTATTTAATTCAGTAACATTTCTATTAGCCATAGTTTTCTAGAGTAACAGAACTTATAGAAAAAGTTTTAACACAATGGTTTATAGGTTGTGGCCTTGTTAATCCCACTATGAAAGGAATGTCCAAAAGCAAAGTAGGTATTCAGTCCGAGACTCTGAATGTGTCAGCTAGTCTTTGGTACACACCAGAATTATAAAGAATTCTGTGTTAATGCTGGTGAGGGAATAGCTTTGCCTTTGAGAGCAAGCAGGCCGAGAAAGAGATTCCTCCTTTCATCTCCTTTATAAAAGCTGCCAGAAGATGGTGTGGTCCAGACAAAATGCCTCTTCCCACCTCAAAAGAGTCCTATCTCAAAGATCCAGATTAGGAGTGTGTCTTACCACTTCAAAATTGAAATTAAGAAGAAATATCCTTCCATAAATATGCCCAGTCATTAAAATACTTATTAACTCTAGATTTAGTCAAGTTGAAAACTAAGAATAGTCATCCCATCATTATGAATATATTGTCTATTCATATAGAAATCTGTATTTCTACCTCATAAAATCCTCCAAGGTTGTATGGCCACAGATCTACTTCACTTCCTATGAGACTTTTCTTAAGTCGGGCAGAGATGCCCCTTCATTGGAATGTCAATCCTGTTCACTGCAATCTACACCACCAGTTTAACTCCTTGTAGGGGTGCAGGGATGTCACATTTACATGCTGATTTTCTGGTTTAGATTTTGCAGGAATATAGAAAGGTTATTATTCAGGGCTCCTATTTTATAAAATAATGGGACACATACTACAGTTCATCCCATCACTCTGGTGGCAAAGTCTGTCTATATAAAATCTGAAAGCGGCATTGGGAAGTGTGTGACTTAGCAATGATGTGAAGGGATGGAGGATTCTGGAAATCCAATCACAGAAGGAAATATTGAGTAAGGTAGGTGGCCAACTGGCCAGTCAACTCCAGAGGAATAAAATGTCATTGTATCAGGGGCCATCATAATGCCCTTCACATCTGTCAAGGACCAATGTGAGGTAGATGCAGTGTGAATTTGCCTTTCAGCTCCTCAGAATGTGGGTTTATTCTCAGTGGAAAGAAAAGTATGGTCATGCACTGAGTTTCTTGGTTAAGATTTTAGACTTTGGCAATATATTCAGATCTTGATTCCATCCTTCCTTTCTGTTGGAACTTTGTTAGACTGTGTCACATGTCTGAGCCTAGCTTCCTTATGTCTTAGGAAGAGAGGAGACAGGATTCAAAAGGCCAAATGAGATAGTGGACATGGTTCTTATAGAAAGATTTCTTCTAATGTCATTGTGTGAGGCAGGCCAAAGTGATGGAGGAGGGCTGTATGTCTATAGGTTTATAAAGAAACTGCCTTGGCCCTTTTGATAAGACAGCAGGTGAGATAGGCAGAGTAAACAGAACAGAATGCTGGGAGAAAGAAGCCGAGTAAGACAGACACCATGCCACCCCTCTCTGAGACAGAAGCAGCTTAAGAATCTCCCTGGTAAGCCAGCAGCTCATGGTACTATACAGATTATTTGAAATGGCTTAATCACGATGTGAGAATTAGCTAATAACAGGCTAGAAATAATGGGTCAAGCAGTATTTAAAAGAATACAGTTTCTGTAAAATTATTTCTGGAAAAGCTAGCCAGAGCTAGAGACAGGTGGCAGGATGCAGCCTGCCATTCCTATAACACCAAA